>NC_137644.1:6183745-7383745 GCF_963383615.2 Lipophrys pholis | reverse complement strand
ATCTTTCTTCCATCTTTCCAATCCTACAGTTCATCAGCGTGCAGCTAGAATTTGATCTTTTTTAGACTTTATGGAATGTAAAAAGCAAATTATTTCTCCAACAATGATAAAATGGAACAAATAGAAAATAGTTTTTTAATGATACCTCATTTGTAAATAACAACCGTTTGCGGGATGAGCAGCAGAGCTGAGTATGTGTGTCACACCCATGCAAAATTTGTCAAATCTTTTTTACTGATGACAAACTGATTTTCGTTGTATAGCTGTAATTGATTCGGAAAAATTGTTTAAGAAAAGGTGTAAACGACTTATGAGCGGGAAAACATTTTTAACAAGCTCCTAAAAAAGGTAAAAGCTGTCTGAAATACCTCAAATTACAAAAAGTAAGCAAAAATTAAACACTTAAGCGGATGGAAACATAAAATAGCTAAGTCAGCAGAAATGGCCAAAATTACGTAGAACAACTAGAAGAAAAAAAGTTTCTAAACCGCAGGGTCAGTGTTTGCTCTAAAGCCCTTTTCGATCAGCTGTGTGAACGACTTCAGGAACGTGTGTGCTGAACTCGTTCCTGATGGCGCGAGCAGATGTGGCTCCAGCTCCCAGCAACCTGGCCGGCTTCCTGTATGAGCGCGTCGTAACGGTCCCCGGGCAGCTCACCGCTTCTTGAACTCGGCCGGCGGAAGCTCCCAGCAACGGCTTTCGCTTTGAAGACGCCATATTGTTGGGGGCGTCGGGGGGTTCTGCTGAGCGAGTTGATCGCGGACTCATCCGGCGGTTTCATCACTGCTGACGTCAGCTGGCACTCTGGGAAGCGATTGGATTCGGTTCCGGATCTTTGGGACGTTTCAAAATGTCACTTTACTTGACGATTTTATATTTCTAAGAGCCCGTTTTCTGATCTCCCCTGCCTGAGAATGGGAAATCTGTAGAAATGTTTGTAGAAATGTCCAGACTGTCGTAATGAGATTAGATGTCCTCCTACAGTCACAGTTTGTCCGCCCCCGTCCTGTACGCCTTATGAACATACGTCTGTTGTTTTAGGGTCTTTGTTAGAAGAAGTTCTTTTGAAAAACACAAAGGCTTTGATCCCTTTGCGATTCACAGACCCACCCGGCTCTTACAACCCCCGCCCACCGCCCGCTCTCTTCCTTACTGTGGCCTAAAGGGTGAAATCCATGGATTGTGATAATCCTAAACAGGCGAAGATCAAAAGCTGAGGATCTGTATGCCCCGGAGTCGGGATTGTAGCCTTCAGTATCGTTCACTTCGTTCGAACTGACCAGACTTTTTAATGAGGACCCGTGCGTCTCAAATATAAATCTCAAAGTAGCATCGAGTTCTGCTGACGTTACCCACTAAGAGGAGTGTAACGGTACACACAAGTCACGGCTCGGTACAACGGGGGGGAAAAGCAACAAAAAAACATATATATATGAAACTAGCTTTTTTTCATTGACCGCAAAACTAAACAGCATGGCCTGTTATAAAAAGTAAAAAAAGAAAATAGAATAAAACAAAAGAAATGCATTAGGATGGTTCTCCTTACATTCTGCTCATATTGAGGAAGCGAATATACAATTTCTTGTCGGGGATGTGTATGTGCCGATTGCTTGTGTGACATTTTTGGTCAGTGTTCATGTCAACAGGGATAAGTTGTTTTTTTCCTCGCGCCAGTGACCGACATCAGGGTGTTGCTGACTTGTGTGCGTGAGATGTTTGACGAGTTTCCAGCGACTTCGCAGCAACAAATTTGTAGCGTCATGTTTGCTCTATCTATAATAATAAGTATATTGTGAATTTTATTGCGATAATGATAAATTTGCGCTACATTTAGCTTTTTTTAAACCTTTTGCTATCTGCATTTATCGCACATTGACACTGATAATGATCCATTACCAATGTATTGTGCCGCTTTATTCAGTCAGTTTTTTATTACGTATCCGGCCCTAAATTCAAGTCATTTCCATCTGCTTCTAGTGTTATTTAGTGTTTAGATGTTTGGAGTTTCGAAGCCCCCACACAACTTTCGAGTCCTGCAGGTTGATCATGAACCTGGTGGTCCAATCAGCTGCCTCCAACGTATTTCTATTTATTTCAGCCCAAAGAACGGGCGCTCCGATCCCAGTTCGCCTGCACGTACACGGACGAGGATCCGCCTCTCAGCAGAGTGCTGGACTTCCCCAGCAGCAGCCAGGCTCCCACCTGCAAGCACCCGGCACCCAAACCCAAGACCCCCGTGGTGGATGAAGACGTGGAGGACGACGTGGAGGACGCAACCTCAGGTACGTTCAATTCTGGTCGACTTCCCCGGCATGTGGAGAAAAGCTAAAGGGCCTGGATGAAGGCCTCCGCAGCTCCGGCCCTGAACTCCTGTCAGACCCCGCCCTGGGACCGCCGCTTACCATCAGCCGTTAAACGGATCTCTGTTCTATAAAACCTGCTCGGCCCCACATGTGCAGTAAAAAGCTCTCGCTCACACAGACGTTTTGCCTATTCCTGCCCCCACCTCCTGCGTTTTTGTCCGGTGGGCTCGGCTCCAGCAGGTTTACACGACTCCAGTTTCGGCTCGGCAGAACAAACACTCGAACAGAAGCGAACGTCAGAAACCCCGTCACCACTTTCCGACTCGTCACTCTGCTTTGTTTCCGCTCTTCACAGCCGAGCCTTCCTCCGGGGGTCCCAACGAGGCGCGACGCGAGGCACAGCGGGGGGCCGCCCTCCGGCAAAGGAGTGGAAATGCCCCGGTCAGAGGCGACGGGCAGGGTGACAAAAAGATGCAGGGCAGGGGCAAAAAGCGGAAGCAGCTGGACTCGGAGAACGAGCCTCCGCAGAAGAAAGCAATCCTCAAGATGCCTGGAAAGACTGTTGGCAAGAAGAAGCTGATAGCTGGACAAGGAAAACTCACCAGCTTCTTCAGAGTCTGAAGATTTGCCCTCATCAAATCCTCAAAATTACCTCCATTATCACCCAGTAAAAAGCAAGTGTCAGATGAGTTTTTGACCCTGATACTTTGTTTTTCGCAGATATCCTCGACAAAAGACTCCGATAAACAACTCAACTTTAAAATGGCTTAAAAACTTTATCAAGAGTTTTGAGAAGAAATCATTATCTCTTTGTCTTTATGCCAATGTGCAGCTTTAACAAGTCAGAAGCAAAAAATAAATGTTCATACATAAATTACAAAAATGTGAATAAGTTGAGGCATTTAAGAAAATGTAGGATTATTGCCTTTTCTTACAAGCAAAGGTACGATAATGTCATAATTTTAACTCATAGCCGTTAGGCCAGTATTGCATTAACAAGTGAACATCGGAACTGTGGTAAAACATATGAATTTTCCATTTTTTTTTTGAGAATCTGGATGTTATTGTTAACAAGTTACTGCTAATACTCCATTATTTCGTCTTAGCTTACAGACACAGAAAAGTTAAAATTGCTCATTTGTAGATTAGCTTAAGATTGTCATCAAATTAGCTTGACATAAAATCGTATTCAGTTGTTTCACTTTATAAAAGTAATCTCAATATTAATCGATGTGCTTTAGCCATGATAAAGAATTTGTGAGCCTTTTTTATAAATTGTTGGAGTTTACAATTAAATGGGCCTGACTTTCAGCTTCAAACAATTAGTGAGACTACAACATATGATATACATTTTTACTTTTTTGGACTTTGGTGTTTTCCAAACAACATAACGTTTAAAAAATACATAAATGTCTGTTAGTATTCTCTGTACGCTAAATATATAGTGAAAGCTAGCTAACTTAAATAAAAGAACAGTTTGCTAACTTGGCTTACGGTTATATTTATCGTAATAGGAATTTTCTTTAATGTGTTATCTTTTCAACCTTTTATCAGAAGTTCCTATGGTTGTTAAATATGTAGCTTGTAGCAGGTTTTCTAAGATTAGTAAGACTTTTAGCCAATAAACCGCGAGCTAGCTGCTAACATTAGCTTCACATTTAATAGTTCATAGTTCAAGAAGAAGGACTACGTTTGTTTTTAGTTCAGTTTACCAGTTAGTTATTGAGTTTTGCATTTGTTTGAAATGTTTTTCTCATTTCTCTTGTATCTTTACCTAAATTGTATATGAGGCATCAGTTTTACGATATATTGAGTTTTTGACTTTTTTTATTAAAAAAAAACCAAAACATTTTCAATTTCACTCAACTCGAAGTGGCATTTTGAACAAGCAGCACAGATAATGACGTGAGTAATCTGATTACATCACGTGGGAATCAGTTTTTCTTTTTTATCGCACTTTATTACGGATGCTCTTCCAGACCAAATGAATGTCCACACTGTAAATGATTGCAACCTTGTGTTTTTAATAAATACATTGTTTTACAGGTTTGTCATCTTGCTTTTTCTACAAGAAGGAAAATGAATCTCACTGTTAAACACTTTCAGAGAAAGATCTTTACAGACAGGCAGCAGCACGGGCAGCCTCATGCCTTCCAGCAGGGTCGATACACTCGTCCGATCATACATCGCAGCACTGAAATAGGCAGAAAAAGAGTTTGTTTCATTTGTATAAAAGGAGAAATGTTTTTTTAAGATTGTAAACTGATCGAAACTAAGGGACCCTCAAACCCCTCTGAAGTGGATCCATGGAACTCTTTAATTGTCTTTAAATACTCTCATTTGATTTCAATTTTAATTTAAAAATTAAAATCATCTTTTGACAGTTCAGGTAGACAAATAAAACACTTGAATTTATATTATTTTAGCTGTTAATGGCTGTGAACAAAGTAAAGCTGCTAAAGTAGATGTATCACTGAAAATTCTTTAAATGCCTTAAAGTAGCCTAAAAACTTAAAATACTAAAAATGGCTCAAAGTAGCTTAAAAGGCTACAACAAAACAGGAAATTAAGCCAAAAGGAGGTAAAATGGCTTGAAGGGCAAATTACCCTTTTAAGAAAAAAGGACAAAACCATTAATTAAAACAAGCTTAAAGCAACAAAAATTCAATTGGCCAATAAAAACAATATGCCACACCACTTTAAAAAAAAATTTCATTTTGACAACCAGTTCATTGCTGTATCAAAAATGGTTTAGCTGTTAAACATAGCTGAAAAAAGAAAAAGATAAACTGTTGGAAAAAAATAAAAAAATTTAGCTAAAATATAGTAGTTAAAATACTTGAAGAGTTGCTAAAAATTTAAAAATCCATGGAAAACATATGCTTGCTATAAACAGCAAAAAAAAAATGACAAAATGGCTGAAGTGTTTTAAACTGGTGAAAATAAATTAAGTCAGTTAAAACTAAAAAAGCTTCAAACAAAAGCTGGGTAAACTACTAAAAATGACCTAAAAGTCAATTCGTTCAAAAAAAAAGAAGCTAAAAAGGTAAATTGGCAAAGAATAACTGAAGTAGGTATAAAGGTTAAAACTACTAAAAGTGCTATTGCTAATTTTGCTATAAACATTTACTAAAACGTGTAATACATTTCAAAATCAGCTCAAACTTAACAGTTTGAGAATTTCAATTGCGATCCACAAGAATCTTTCTTTTTTTTTTTAGCTTTTTAGCTTGTCAAAGATCATTAATGCTACATAAGCTACAGTTTCAGTACTTATCGAAAAAAATCTGTTCGAATCCAAACAAATTTCATGAAAATAAACTGCGAGCTGCAGTTGTCATCTCAACCTGGTAGCTCTATGCTGCCCCCTATGGGTCAAGCATGTATTTAAGCTTATTTTTGTAAATAGCACCTTGAAAGCTTTATCAGCAAACGTGAACTTACTGTCTATGTCCGTATCTCTCTCCATTTTCAGACTGTACTCGGGGGCCGTGTGGCTCAAGCTTTGGTCCGGGTGCAGGAGGAGGGTACGGGGGAAGGCAGGGTTCGGTCCTCGGAGGCTGTGGCCTTTCAGCTTCGTGTCCTGAAACAAAATATGCAACATCTTTCAGTCCTCCAACTGTTAGTCAGCCTAGTCGTTCTCAAAGTGTGGGACGAGCCCCCCTGTGTGCCACCCAGGTCGGGGAAGCCAGGGAGTTGCAACATTTTTTCCCCCACCTGTTTGGGTTTTGATAAAAAAAAAAGAAATAATAAAAATAAAGCAGAAGGTAAAAGTAGTAAAGAAAAAAACATTTATTTTAAGCATATATAAAAATATAAATTCTAATATCTTGTTTCAAATAATATTACATTTTAAATAAATACAATACATCTATTATGAATAATATAAAGTAATTATGTACATATCATAAACAAGAGCAGTCAGAAATGTCTGACCTCCGCCAAGGGTAGACATGGACACATGGAAATGACACATATTCCAGATCTAGATCAACTGCCTCTATTCATTTATTTAGTTTATGTAGTTTGGTGTTTAGTTTCCCACAATGCTCTTGTCATTTACAGGCTAAGCATGAAACAATATCGAACAATATGAACATTTGTAAGAATTATGTTTGATCTGGATCACCACCAAAATGCAATGGATTCTTTCTTTGAGCAAAATGCTCCTGTGTACCAATTTTCATGAATATCGGCTCATTAGTTTTTGGGGTATGTTGTTATCGGACAAATAAAGGCAGGTGATTTTATAACCTCCTTGGTGGATGCAAAAAACCATATAAGTTTTCAAAAGTTAATAAAAAAGTAAATTGTATTCATAAAGAAAAACTATTAAGTATTAATAATATATTAGTCATATAAAATTATATAGATATAAAAAATACAAGTCATTACATTGTAAAAATGAAATATAAATGAAAAAATAATTTTATAAATGAAATAGTACTCGTCGATGATAATTCGTTTTCTTTACCTGTATCTATCAAAACACCTAAGGTCACTGTACACATATTAAATAGTCATTATATATATAAATACGTATGAATACTTCAGAAATGTTCCAATTTCATTAGAAAATCAGGCATGTGTTATATATTTAACAGATTGTCTCTGCTCTCGCAGCACAGGTGCTGGATCTGCCTTCAGCAGCTGCTCCAAACCACAGCAACCCCAAATGGAAGAAATGTGTTTCCTCCTCTTTTTCTTTTTTTTTTTTACTTTATAACAGTGGCCCTTTTTCTTCCACAGCGCCAGTTCGCCCAGAAGTCTTTGTTGTGTCCGCCTGTTCCTCATTAGCGCAGAGATAACTGCTGTGTTCACGACACTCGGGAGGACACCGTTTCCTGATAAACGTTTGAGGGAGCTCCATTATATCATCATTCTTCCCACTGCGATTCCAATAAATCTTTATAGGATTGTGATCATTTGACCTTTTCGGCTAATAGTATTTCCCGGTTTTCCAGCGCTGCTGTTAAATTTTTTAATAGATGTGTATGAAATATTCACTTAACAGCAGACGGGAGAATGGCGGCCAATTGAAAGGGTCAAGTGTTCCTTCGCAGAGAGGAGATAAAGTGCTCTTTGTTGAACCACGATTGGCCGAAGTTATTTAAAGGAAGAAATTGTGTTTGACGTTCACTGGGAGGAAACAGTTTAGCCAAACAATAACAGTTTGTTTCAAGTCAATATTAGTAGTGAATTCTTTTTCCGTTTTATTTAAAATCAACAATCTCTGCAGCAGACGACATGTAATTAGCATTAAAGCCACAACTCTAACCAACTGCTTGGTTTAAATGTAGCTTCATGTACAAATAATTTAACTTGGAGATAAAATCAACAGTAAATTAAAGTTTCCATTTCAATCAACAATGCTAATAAAGTCAACATGATGGTAGTTGTAAGATATTTTACCTTTCTTTCACAATCGGAAAGCATAAGTGCGAACCAACCACTCGCTTTAAAATGTACATATTTTCATGGAAAAACTAACGTCTGCATGAGGTAAATTATTTTTTAATCGAGTTATATTGATGCTTGTAAGGTAATCTGCGAGCTAAGATGTGGATAACCGTATATCTTTTTTTTCTCAGCATAAAAATCAGAAACGCAAAGTGGCTAACCAACCGCTAGCTTCAAAAATAGCTTTCGTGTTCGTGTACAAAGCAGAAATTCAGTTTATTAATAGCTAACTTGTCAAATGTTTTTTTTGGTTCTTTTTCCTTATGAATAGATTCTATATAACCAAGTTACTGTAACACAAGCAGTCAAAATGTGAAATACATTTGCTCGGTTTTGGTAATTTTGGTTTACATCAATAACGTTGCAGCTGGCTAATAATTAGCGTGCACTATAAAAGTAGTTAATATCAGATCATAAGTTACTCAAACTGCAAAAATCTTTATGTTCAATTTTGGTATGTTTTCCTTTTGAGTCAATGATGCTAAAATGTCATCTTTGGGCTAAAGTGGGGCTAGCAGTAAATTGTTTTCATCAAAATAAAAGCCAGAAGCGGAGAGACACTGCTAACCAGTGACTGGCTGGAAAAATATCTTTCACAACAAATGTTGACAAAATAGTCAATTTAGCCAACTTTGCTTCAAAACAAGCAATGCTAACGTGTTGCTGTTCCGTAAACTGGTATTGCATCTCTAGTGGTGTTGAAATAGAATTTTTCCAGCTTAAAATGATGAATGAACTAGGATTAACAAGAAAAAGTCATGTCATCAGCATCTTATAAAGAAGTAGCTTTTTATGCTACTAATTGCTTCTGGAGTTCCTGCTCTGACGCATTATCTTAAGTAAGGATAGGCACGTTAAAGACATCTAAAACCATCAAAGTTAATTTGTTAATGATTTTAATTATGCATCGGTAGTGTTGTGGCACTTACTGAGACGATGATGATCTTCGGGCTCTCATCGTCGCCCCTCACGTTGGAGTCCAACATGAGGCTCCGTCGGTACAGCATTGGTGGGACGAGCGGAGGCTCGATGATGGGCTCGTCCATCGGGATCAGCCCGTCCTCGTCCGATGCGCCGCTGTCCATTTGAGCGGTGGGCATGGCGGCGACGGCCGAGTGGCTGCTCAACCCAAAGAAGAGCCGCAGAGCGAAGAGGACGAAGTAGATGGAGATCATGACGGTGTTCGGACTTTGGCTGGTCTCACCCGAAGCTGGTCGTTAGCCCAGTCACTGTCGCTTTATATACGAAGCGAGGAGAGTCCTGATTACGTTAACATCTCAGAGGTAAAAAAGAGTAAAATCTCCTGGAGAGACGTTTTCATCATGAAGGTCAGTTGAAGTTTAAAGGTCAGAGAAAACGTGTCCGAGCTCTCGTAAACAGGAAATGAAAAGATGAGTTCAGATGAATGAATAGAAAGAAGGTTGTGAGACGTATTTCCTGCCCCATCAGGGTGGGTTCCAGAAGGATCTCAGGTGGTCAGAGGGCAGGAAGGTAATGTTGATCTCATCATTTTAAATGAACCCAGTAGGTGAGGTTGAGAGCAGCTTAGACAGACACCCACAGAGATGATTTTCTCTGAGGGTCAGTCTGACCCAGACAAAGATGTCTGAAAGACGTCCGGGCAGGAAAGCGCTGAATGAGATGTATTCATCCCTGCATGGATGATTCAAAGGAGGGATTATGAAACTTAAGTTTATCAGCAGTGTTGCCTTTCCTGATGTTTACCCATTTTCTTGTGCTTGGGTGGATTTTCTCCAGCTCCTCCAGTTCATATTATAACCCCTATAGGTATAAATGTGTGTGTCTGTCCTGTGAAGGACTGCACACCTGTCCAGGTGGAACCTGTACCCCAGTCACCATAACGTGGCTCAAATGGTACAGAAGCTCGGTGGATTCAAGCCTGGTTGATCGACACTCACGCAGAGGTCGAAACGCTCCAAATCCTCACCTTATTAACATCACAGGAGCCGGAGAGCAGGCGACGGAGAGACGGAGCATGAATAAAAGTTATTGAACTCAGCTGAAGTGATTTTACTTGGAGCGGTCAGCCTTTATTCTGTAAGTATTATTGTTGGAGTGAGACGGCTTCTACTGAAGAACCGAACTCGTCCGCAGGGGCACGGCCGTTCCAGCAGGAGCACGGCTCGAACTCGTGAGCTCGGCGCTCTGTTGTTGTAACCTTTCTCCCCCTCTCTGATAAAGCCTCCCTCCTCCTTCCTCCTCTTCCTCCTCCTCCTGCGTGGACTGCCGGGGTCAGCGGATGGCCCGAGTCATGGCGAGTCCACCTGATCCTCGGCCTCCTCGAGCAGAGAGGATTCTAGAGACCCTCCGCTGCGGTGGAGGCATTTATCTGGTAACTGTGAATTTCTAAGAAATCATTACCATAATTTTCTAACAAAGAACATTAGCCACGAAGCCAAATAATCTTATGAAGAACAGATGTGTTTTGGTGGGTATCCATGAACATTATTTACTAAATCTTTATGTTTCCACAACAGAGCTTGTCAAGTCTTCAGGCGATGCCAGTACACTTTGTTCCTCCGACTGGACGAGCTGCTGCTGACTTGCACTTTTTCGCCGGTCTGCGAGGGTTCGCTGCAGCGTAGAGATTCGATTCTGCCGTTGTCTCAAATCCGTGATTTTTTCATCAGCTGCTTGCATCACCTGTCAGTCGCCGGAGCTGCGTTTCCATCACGCCGCTCGATGACCTCAGCAAGCGGCGTTTGTTTTTACAATCCACCGGGGTCCGTCACGCCGTTTCCTCGACCTGTATTAACGCTCTGCCTTTCATCACCGACACTCGTCTTCCAGTGAAAAACAAAAAAATAACCCCGCCGTCACTCTTGATTCCAATGAAATGTGATGGATGCTACAGGTCCTGGACCTCGCCAGCAGAGGCCGGTGTGCTGCGTTCGGGGGTGCAGAGGGTGTCGGGTGAGGGTGAGGGTGTGTGTGTGTGTGTGTGTGGGGGGGGGGGGGGGGGGGGGGGGGGGGTCGTGCTCTGGGCAGGATCTTTCTTTTTGTTGCCCAGAGAGCAGACCATGGTTTCCTGGAACAATGCAGCTGATGAGAGTCTCTCCAAGGAAAATAAGGCTCTGACATCATGGGTTCTTAAAGCACACAGCTGAGCCAACACACTCTCCTGCTACAATCAAGCCTCAGTGAATTTCCACTGTCGACTGAAATCGAGAAAGAGGGAGAACCTCCAAATCCAAAGGTTTAGACACTTTTTTCACACGCCCCTTCTTACACGGGCATTAATCTAGCTGCTAATGCTGCGGTAGCACTGAGCACTTGTTTTACATCTGGCTACTTCTCACAATGCTACTTGTGAATCTGTCACAATGAACTCGACGCCGGACGCACGAATGTTCTGGGATTGGAAGCAACAAATGCTGAGCCGACAACAAAAGGCACGGAGTTAGAAGTCAAAGTGAAATCCTGGAAAAGAAACGAATGGCTGGAGACCGATGAGGCCTCACAACCAGGCAGAATAAGTAGTAAAATTGGTGAGTGTAGTAAAAAACAACCGCAAGGTCATTCAAAAGACAATTGTGTGTTTAAGATGAGGAGTTGAAGAGCGTGGGGGGGATTGTGTTTCAGCACTCACTCCAGAATCGCTGTCCTCAGATGCACTGTATCCCGAGTGCAATGCGGATCAATGTGAAGGCGTTGAGCTTCTTCCAGAACCATCCGGGTTCTCGAGGTTATCCAAACATCTTTCCGTGTTGGGCACCACGCAATCCAAAGTTAACGCATGTACGAGACTGAACAGAGCGTTCCGAAGACGTACTGATGTTTGTGCTGTGGAATAATTACGACTGGATGATATGCTACGTCTGTGCGCGCTCTCAAAGTGCTTGTTATGGCTTGGTGATGAGCCACAGAGCAAACCTCCTTGCACACGATTGCCCTTGATTTATTTGAACTGTAAATCTTGCAAGCTTGCACGCTGCACTCGGCCCATTATAGAGCGAGATAAGTGATTCTGCGTTGGTTCGCAGAGACGGGATGAAATAACATCCAGGATGGACGGGGTGACCGGGACCTCGATAACTTCCCTGCTGCTTCATGTTTTTGATCTCCATGCTCTGCTGAGCCAGAGAGACTCTTTTTTTTCCCCCCTTCTTTTATTGTTGCTCCGTATACTTTCGCTTAAAAAGTGCTGACAGTGATGGAGTCCGAGCTCGGTGCTGTCACTGCAAGCAGCGCTGCAAAGAGCTGAACACGCAGCTCAGGGAGCAAAACTCTGTCTGAGGCCAAGGGTGTCCGACTCGTGTAGTCCCACTTTGATATCAACCGACCAGGAAACAGACAACATGGGAAGCAAGAATTACTGGGAACTCCAAACGTTCCTGTTGTTTCAGGGCAAGAAAATACAATCCCATTCTGAAAATGTTCATGATGTTAATACAAGTTTTATGTCAAACAGTACGAGCACTTGAAATGGTTCAAACTTTACTGGCTTTATTCTTCCATGTATCGAAGAAAGAAGAAGAGTGCTACGTTAAAGGCAACGTTTAGAAGATGATCTAGATTTAAGCTGAAAATGCTGTAATTTTCGTGTTAGGCCACTAGTGGGTGCTGTTAGTTTTTGTAATGAAACCACACACATGCAGCAGAGAACAACACACTTTAAACATCAACAACAGGAGAACACGGACATTCTAGTAGACAGGTTGGATTGTTATTACTGAGACTGCCGACTATAAAACTCCCAAGTCCCAGGAGAATATGGACTGGGAATCATGACCATAGACATGGATAGACATCCGTGCTGGGGAGTGATCCCGCATCGCCGCCATATTGGATGGGCCATTTCACTCTCCAGTAGCAGTAGAGTCAACAGGAGTTAACCCAGAACAAGCAACTTTGTCCGTGTTTTGTTCACAAAGCTGAAGAGAGCCGATCAGTGGACCTTTCTCAGCCTTTCCCTGAAAGTGTACTTCAGCCCGATTATGTTTTTATATTTGATATGTTTTATACAGCGGTGAGCATCATGGGTCTGTGTGTGCGTGTGTGTGTACACATAAGTATGTGCCTGAAATAGTTATATTGAATTGAATATACTCACAGCACACAAAAACATGAATATGAAGACATACTTGTATTACTGATGTGTACATAAGGACCATCTCTCTCTCTCTCTCTCTCTTTCTGTCTTGTGCTCTCTCTCGTTTTTTAAATGTAAACATTTATTATTATGCCATATCAAGTGTCAGTCTTTGTAAAAAAGCATAATACAAAGTATCTCAGCATTAACGATCATATTTGTTATGTCTGAAAATTTGGGAAGCGTTTATTACAGGCGGCCTTCCGCAGTAGAAATAAATGCACTGGAGGCGCAGGGTGCCCCATCCAAGATGGCATCGTGCTGCGACGTCAGCTCCAGTCGGCAGCGCCAGTCAATGAGGTGTCTCCAGATATTATGTCTATGATCATGACACTCTGCAGGAAACATTGTTCTCATTGTCCTTTCACTGAGCATGTGCAAAAGGACTGGCACACATGACCAGTAGCAGCGTCTCCACGGAGACGGTGCCCGAGCGTTTTCAGGAGAGTTGCGTTTTCGCCCATTTCCACGGGGACCGATTGGAGAGTTCTCAAGAAATTCCACTTTGGGAGTCATTTTCAAAAAGTTGAAAACTTTGTGTATATGGGACTTTAAACTCTTGAAAAACTTCCTCAGTAATTTGTTTCTATTCTCAACACGGTCTGCTTTTTCTTAAAGTCTTCCTCCTCAGAATGACAGTATGAATAAAATACATTAAAGTATTTAGCACCTTTGTTAGAATATTATTAAACCCAAAACACAAGATATCCTGTATGGAGTGCACTTAACTTTACATGAGTTTTGCAGATGATTTATTAAGAAAAACACACAAACAGAAACATTCACTGTGTGCTTTAGAATGTTTATACAAAAACGATCTACTAGGAAAGGCTTTGTTTCCATATGATTCTTACGAGATATTTTCAGTGCCCCAAAGCTCTCAAAACAAACGTTGAAGTGCTTCTCATCATGACGACTTGCTGAACACACCTGATTTTCTACATTTGTAAACTGCTTTACTTTGTTATCATCGATCTTAGTGTCACTGTCTTGTTACGTCTGCTAATCTACCAAAAACAATGAAACCCCGAGTGGGAAATTTAAGAACTGCATTTATTCAAAGATTTGATTAAATAGTAGTTATTTTTTTAACTTTTAAATCTCCTTTCTGGGCTATCTGGGTTTTAGCCTGTGGGTTTGAAACTGCACAAAGCCCTGGCCCAGCTGAGGATTTCATCTACAGCCCAAACGCCTTAAAAGATATGAGGGACCAAGTTATATGTGGTAATTATCGGCTGTTTATGTGTGTGAATCCACAGGGTTGCTCATAAAAGGAATCGTGTGTGCAGAGGTTACCCGTGTGATGCTGTGGAAGTGGCAGAGTAATGGTTTCCCAGGCTCGTGTTTTATGCGTGCTGCATGAAAAGAATTCTCCAGCCATTTCTGTGATGTTGACAAGTGGTTTATTCAGCAGGAATGGTGAACAGTTTGTCAGTATTATTCTTTTCTTTTTTTTCTTTTTGTAATACAGAAGGCAATTGAGCACCATAAATAACAGCGCCGTAATGAAACAGTTTGTTGGACAGTGAGTTTCAGGAAATATTCTCATTAAACGCTTCATAGAGTGACTCACACACTCCCACTTTCTGGGATTTTTAGATTCTTTCAAAACTACAGACAAACTGAAGAATTTGGACGATCCTGGTTTTGTATCTGTGACTGAAGGACTCCTGTGTGGTTTCTGTCGACGGGCGGATTCCGGGTACCAAAAGTCAGATTGCCGCTCCAGAGCAGCTAAAACAGGGATGGCGTCACACCACGTTCGATGATCTGATTAGTGGTTTTAATCTACGAGGCTTCGCTCTCATCAAAAAGTCTTTGGTTTGTACTGTAAAACTGAAGGTCTGGGAGTTCGTATTTTCTCCTCTCGATTCCAGTCTGCCAGGCTGACCGAGATACGAACTTGCGAAGAACGGACAAACTTTCCATTTTAAAACATTTGGACGTTGTGGAGCAGTGGTTTCCCAAGTATGGAAGCATCAACAGAACCTTTAACTTTCCAAGTTGTGGTTTTTGGGTGAACAGCCCCTGATTACATGAATTCAAACAATAAAAAAGAAAGCTTCTTAACATCTGATGGCTCTTCGATTATGTTTACTATATATAGTTACTTGCGAGCCACAGTTTTAGGCCAGACAGCAAAAGTCGACAGCATTGTATCTTCTGCGTATTTGCTGTCAACGTCAGTTAAAAACAAGAAGCGCAAGACGCATTTATTTTGTTTTTGTCATAGAACAGTGATATTTAAAGTCAGAAGCCATATGAAATGTCTTATTGGTTCATGATTTGTGCTGCGTCCATATTTGGTTAAGTGTTGGGATACATCGTGTTTTTAATTCGAAAACCCTTGTAGGTCTTTATATTTAGTCTGGGACTATCATAACCATGTTATTCTATCACTTATATGTAAAAATACATTAAATTCCACAAACATTCGCTTGTTTCTTTTTTATTGTGATTTCTTCTCAAAAGTTAAGGGAAATATTAATGCCGGGAAAAAGCATCACCTGGACCCCGACTCAAGCTCTGTGGCGCCCCCCACAGGGGGCCACCCCCCACATTTAGAAAACCACTGTACCACAGGAAGAGGACACTTAAATTCTACTGTGAAAGTATTTAAAAAAAAAATAAAAATGCTGCTAAACAAACGGTTTGGACAAAATAAATTCAAACTCCTCGTTTTTTCTTTAAGGGACACCACGCAACTTTTAAGAGAAAAGAACGTTATTGTCAAACATTAAACGTCCTCCGCTACCAGAGATTTCAACTTTCGAGTCTAAGTTAGTCTAATTCATAACATAAAGCTGTGTATCTTTTAATTGTATCGTTGCAGTAAATACATAAACTCCTCTGAAGCTCACACATTAACACAGTTTTTAATGAAAAATGTTTTAGAAGGTCACTTCAAGTGTTGAACGTGTAATCTTTCGGGGTGCTTGTAGCAGGATTGTGTTCGGACAGAGTCAGATTAACAGCTAAGCAGTTGAGAGTAGCATAGATCTTCTCATTTTTTAAATAAAATTTGAATATTTTCAAAAAGAAAATTCCCGATTTTCTCTTTTTTGGCATCATAGCTGAATGAGTATAATTTACCTGTAGTTACCACATGCGACCACAGGCGGTGCTCTTCTGTAAAAGTTGCGTGATCTCGCTTTACGCCATTGCAATAGTCAGTACCTTGCGTTTTTCCATCGATGTGCACGTGCACACCTCCGGACAGACAAAAGCACGTCATGACTTTTAACAATACAATCGGGAGAATCGCAGTTCACAGTACTTTCGTCAAGTTATTTGGCATAAGGGATCTGTATTGAGAAAATAATTTAAAAACAGTAGAAAAAATTGCATTTTTGCCTTCTTGGGACCACATCGTTTTCTTTTTTGTTGTTTTTTTTTTAATTCTCCATGCATTCACAGATTTCACACCGATACATTTACTCACTACCTTATTGAAACAGCTTAGAAATAAAAACACTATTCAAATCGTGGCCACAAGGCTGTGCAAAAGGGAAGACCTCCGATGTAAGCCCTGCCATCAGTCTGTCTTAGCCATCTCTTGCATGTAACAAACTACAAAATAGCACCATTATACAGTGGATAGGATTTCTTAATACAGTTTTGTTATATGAAACCATCATGTACATTGGATGATAGGAATGCATAGGTTAACATAATGGGAGTACTGGTTGATTATACACAGGCGGAGGAGGCGGAACAAGAGATGACGGCCCGGACAAACAGCCGTCGGTCCTCATTTGAGGACTTCTCAGAATCGGCTTTTCATGAAACTTCAGTGTGTGTGTGTGTGTGTGTGTGTGTGTGTGTGTGTGTGTGTGTGTGTGTGTGTGTGTGTGTGTGTGTGTGTGTGTGTGTGTGTGTGTAACCCTTGCTCACAGTTGCACAACTCTCATTTCCATTGTGGGTGGTTTGCAGGTGATCCGGTGTCTGTGTGTCATTTTGATTAGAACTATTTACTAAATCATTGAATCTGTGTGTTTTTGTCTCTGCTGGACTTTCTGGTAATCTTTCCCGCAGATGACGCAACGCTCTCCGTAAGAACAAATAATCACAGGCCAATCAATGATTAAACTTCTGTCTCTAAGCTGTGTGATTGACAGAAAAAAACTAACAAAAAAACATTGTCTTCAAAATGTTTTCAGAGCAATCTTTCTGCGACTAAACTTTCACGACCTTGACCGCAGGTTGTTGCCGTAACTGAAAAGTCGATCACCGGTTAGCTGGAAAATATCGAATTTTACCCCGGTGGCGACATGTGAACAGGATACAGATGACAAAATTTTGCCAAATGCACTTTGAAATGCCTCAATGACCCATTTCGGATGACCGAACAGTCACTAGCCGGCTAACCGAAGAAAGACTTAACCCTTTATTGGGTAAATCGCTAGTTTTGTCTTGGTTTTACAAAACGAACATTTGCAAGTTGATGAAATTCACAAAATACATGAATAAGCGGTCAGGCTAAAGATTTAGATTGATGATGCTTATGTAGTTCTTACTGAATTTGTAGAAATTAGAATTTTACCTTGTTGATTAGGCATTTCTTACTTAACGTCAGTGGAGCCTGACTGATGCATTTCACACATGCAGAATGCATCTATAAAGTCTTACAGTCTTACACACAAATCCAGGCATTTGTCCAAATATGAGAATTTTGTGAGATCTCAGAATTAGTGAGATCTTTGTGATTTTTTTCAGTTTTACAATGCATAAAAGGTATATGATGGTGTTTCTAAAGACTGATCTTAAAGTCTTAGTCTTGAACTCAACATCTCTAGGGGTTAAAGCTGTCTATGAGCGCCATATAAAGGGTTAAGTTCAGACCAAACTGTTTAATTTATCGAGAAAACAGTCAGAACCCCCATCTTATTTTGCAGTACCTGCTGTACATCCCCCTCAACTGTCTAGGTCCCCTCTAATGTTGCTCGATCTGCTTTTCTAGAAGTGTCCGGACTGTCGGTTGAGTGCTCAGGTTCTCAACACTTCCTGGAGCTCAGGGCAGATTTGGGTCGGCCTCTAACCTTCTACCAACTCAGCACGGAGGGGTTCGACTCGGAGGGGGGGGTTGGGGGCTCGAAGGTTAAACCACTACAACAATCTTATAATGACGATGTTCTTCCTGTCCTTTACAAAATTAATATATCCACAGTAATGCGTGGTGCGTGAGAAACTCTGTAGGTAAAATCTGGGCTTTGAACCAGGACGCTAACCGTTAAATGAAGTTTCCTGTCTTGCCGAAGGAGTGAAAGTGTCCACTCCCTCTACGAGTGGAGGGACGGATTGGTCCCACCTATCCTGGAGCCAAGGGGTGGGGATCGGGTGGGGGGGTAGGTGAGTTTGGGGGAGGGGTGGGGAATGCTGCAGCTCACGCATGGAGGTAATAATAAGCTCTTGTTCGTGTCTCAGCAGCTAATCTAGTCTGTTAACGAAGAATCCCTCCCGATATGGAATGGTGCAGTGTAGAAAAGAACGCTGCCTAGCTCTCTGAAGCTTCTGTCTGCCGTCGCTAGCGTCCGCTCTGCTTTGTTTTTACAGTGAACCATTCCACGGGGGCACCAGGTAAGGCCACTCCCTTCTCTCTGCCCCAGTCGACGGGCATTTGTCCATTCGCCACCTCCCTACATTCGGTAGTTTTTGCCCCCCGTGCTGCCTCGACTTGAGTTTTTCTGATGCACCTCCTGCAACACAAGAACAACAACACTTTTTTTAGACACCAAGTAAGAAACCAAAGCATACTCCCTTGTATCGTACGCCTAATGATTTGCTCCAGAGTGCCATAATCACACGGTGGACAAAGAATTTTCATTTTAAAATGCAAAATATGATATTCCCGCCATTTGCCTCTAAATGATTTGTCCCACAGTCCTGCCTGTGGATCAGTGGAAGTGTGCCAGTTTCTAATGTTTTTATTTATCCATAATACAAAATATTATTTTCCCCAGATTTGAACACAAATTGTGAAAATTATATCAGCTATTATTATTAGCTATTATTTACACATTTTATCCATTTTGATTTCATTCATGATTTTAATTCATTTCAAGTCATAAAAAAAATCACAATCTCTCAAAACAATACATTTGAAAAAAACGTTTTTTTTAAGCTGCCAGCTATTTGCAATCAAACGTTTAGTTTTTTTAAAATGCCACTTTTAATTAATTTTCGGCATTTTGTGGGACAAACTGTCATTATATAAATTGTCAGATGGTCTGGCTTCATCAGTCTTGAGTCAGATTTTAGTTTAAACTTTTATCCAATGACATAAAATATCACAGATAATTAGATAAAGTATTTCTAGATTTTGTCAAAATGAGGCTGACGAAGCTAAATGGAAGCTTGTTTCAGGGGTCTTAAAAGAAACATAATCAAAAACTGCACATTTCCACCTTCTAATTGTCTTTTTTCTGAAATAATAAGTTTTTTCTCATTTTTTATTCACCTTTCTTATTATTATTCTGCTTTTGTTGCTGCTGCTGAGGTAAAAGCACTTTAAAAGATCCATATGAATATTTCCTCTGGCAGGAACCTGGACCAAACCATTTGGGGCAGATAAGGGGGGAGGATATATTCGTTTCAAAGCTCCACAAACATGATTTCACACATATAATCTGCACAAGTATTTATATTTATTTTTTTAAATCATCATTATATAATTCAAATTCGATTTCTCAATTTTTATATAAAGGAGGGGGCACTTCTCTATATTTGTAAAGACGAGGGGCCCCTCTCGTGAGGTAAATGTGAGAAGTGTGAAGCGGCGCGAGAAGGGTGCTGCTACCACAAAAACCACTCAGCTCATGGTTTTCTTTTTTAATAAAAGGTTAAAAAGATAAAGCATTCTTCAGATACCTCGCTTTTATTATTATTTATAACAATCGTCTTACGACACCAGAGCAAAACAAGAGTGAAATGAGCTGCGGTTAGCATGCATACCTTGAAGGATGAATGACTATGTCCGGGTAAAGGTCTCTGTGGGAGAAAAACGAGGCCACTTAAACACTTTGAACTTGCTATTTAGCAAAATGCTAACATGCATACGTTTGGATAATAACGAAACAATAATAATCAACCCGAGAGCTTAGAATGATGGTTAAAAACATGAGGAAACAGCTAGCCTAGCTTTCACATAAAATCCTAATGCATACTACAATGGGAATTAATTAATGCAAATAATTTTGTTTCTTGGCTAATGATGCGTTCACAAGCTACTGGGAAGTGGGAAAATTTGGAATTTCCATGACGTTGAAGCGAAGTGCGGGAATAATATCTTGATGATGCGAAGGGTTAAGAACTAGCTGATTGTGTACATGTAAACGTCCGCTACCTTCCACATTATTACAGCTAACGTTAAGACCATAACATCCTTTAGGTTCCACATTATTACAGCCAACGTTAAGACGATGTCTCATGACACGACAACGCTATCTCATGTAGCCACATCGTTTATGGGAGATCATCCACACTGCAGCGTTTTAGGAGCCTGAAAAAGGTTGTTTGTTCTTTTTAAATGGGTTCTAGAGTGGAGAAATGTGAAAACACCACCTCGGCTTTGACGTGTGGATGGACAAGATGCATATTAGCTGAAAACGATGAGGTCATCGCCCCACATCTCGAGCCAATAGCCCTGCAACCCTCTCCGCCATGTCATTGATTAACCCTAACAACGGCGGACTACATGCTAAAGTTTGAACTGCAGAAGCTACTGATGCTAATTAGTTTAATAAGACGTGAGGTCGGATTTGTCGATTTTTCTGTTTTTGCATTCTGCATGTCTTCTCCATTTCTGATGTATTTCTGTGGCAGCATTGCAGTGCCGCCTATAGTTCTAGCATATGTACTGCACCATTTTGAGTCAGTTTCATTGTGCGGTGTGGAAGCAGATGTTTCCCATGTGGACAGGAAAATCTGCAAAAAGATCGTTTTGGCTCGTGTGGACAAGGTCTACGACAGCTAATGCCAAGACCGTAACTCTTACTAGCTCTCATAATGGGACCGCTAATGCTAATACCGTGACATGCGCTAACCGCAATATTAGGACTGCTAGCACAGTGATCGTGGGCATCACTATTTGCAACATGTTTTCAAAATAAGATACATTTTAAGTAAATCATCTCTTCCAACATTTCCATTTCGATAGAAATCTGATCATGGATTTAAACATGGAAAAATGGCTGTTGTAATCTTTGCATTTCGGAATTGTATGTAAACATGATGGGTCTCATCACAATTATCCGATTATTCCCACTTATCAAATTTTGAAGGTCAAGTAAACCGAATCAATGTTAGGAATTTTCAGATTTGATTTGTTTCGGAGTAAATCGGAAATGGGATTTCTTTCCCAAGAGACAACTTTCCAAGTTCCCAGCTGCATGAAGGCACCGTTAACACTCGGCTAACATCACTTAGGCTACAGTTCATGCTAGTTTTAAACATCTTGTAATGTGTTTTTCAAGCTGTGGAACAGATTTTTCACGATACTTTGAGTGCATCTGTTCGGCGCCGTGCTCACCTTCTTGTTTTTTGTCTTGTCTGGCTGCTGTGCTGTCCTACGCTCTGAGCCTCTGTCCACTTTGTGCCCTGCGGTACTAACCTTTGGTGCTCTTGGCAAGTCTGTGTGGCGCTGAGCGCGCACAGAGCGGGCTGGCTTGCTAGTCTTGGCAGGCGCACAGTACATCTCCAGGCGCCGCAGCTCGCAGCTTTGGAAGCAGCACTCATCCACAATGCCGCGGGACCGCCGCGCATTGGCGCCATAGCCTGGTTTACCTGAAACACAGAGCGAAGGTCAGGTAGGTAGCAGAGGTGATGTGGATAGTTAGCCCAAAGCGTCTTGCATCCAACAATCCCAAATTAGCCTTGACAAGTCCGAAATTTGATTCTTTACAAGCTCGTAAAGTTGGCACACTGTAAGTTACAAATGTTAACACAGCTCAAAAACACAATCTACAAAAGGCAACACAATGTGAAATAATGTTTACCCACAAAATGTACATACTGTAAGCTATACATTTTAGCTACTGTTGACTTATTGTAAACTAAAAAAGTTAGAATTCTGCAAGTTCCAAATGTTACCTTGTCAACTTAACGAAACAATAAATATTGGACAGCTCAGATACCAAAATCACGATAACGAAAGTCTCAAAGTAGCAAGCTGTGCGCGCCGGTCCCAACATGTAAGCTATGTAACTTAGCTGTATGTAAGCGTAAGAAATTATCGTTGTGTGGGTTTAGCATATTAGCTACCATAGTGAAAACTATAGAAGTTAGCATTTTGTAAGGAACAAGGCTGCACCGAAAATTTTTTAAAAAAAGAAATTGCATTAGCAAACAGCAACATGCAAAATTTAGCACCGGGTAAGATTCAGTTCACATCAAACTGCAAGCAACAACATTTAGCATATGAATCATTCTTGTAAAAGTGTATTCAATTACATGATTTAGCTTTAAGTTTGTACGTGTTTTGCAGGTGAACAACAAAGGCACTGTCCACGCGACAACGCAGTTTCCTGCAGCCGTATAATTTTTTTTCCGATCATCTCCACGCTGCGTTTAAGGAGCCCGAAAACAGGTTTTTATGAAAACGGGTTCCAGATTGGAAGAATTTGAAAACTCTGCCTCGGCTTTGACTTGCGGATGGGCAAAACGCACATTTGCTGAAAAAGATGTCATTCATCCACCACCCTCTCTGCAACGTCACCTAAAAACAACAACAACAATGGCCGACAACAGGCTTCAGATAGAGCTGCAGAAGCTACTGCTGCTATCTGGTTTAGTCAGGCGAGATGTTAGAGTTCTCGAACACAAGGATATTTCATGCTCTATGTCTTTCTGTGGCAGAGGTACAGCAACCCCAGTAGACCTGGCATATGTACATCGATTTGAGTCTTTTGTACAGTGCACACAGCACCATACAAATGACTCAAACTGATGGAGTGATGGATGGGAAAAAAACGAAAGAGAAAAAAGAATTTGTTCTGGGTCGTGTGGACAGGGCCTAAGAATAACAGTGTTCTCTTAGCATTATTTCCACTTATTTCTTGTCAAATTTACAGAGTGTTGAGTTGTGCAACAGGGAAACTTTTGTTATCTGCACACTGTTAGGTGGCGTTCGTGCAGTATTTTACAGTTTCTGTCAAAATGTGGAAGAAATGTGATAATTGTTTTGTTTGACTCGACCCAACGCCCAGACTTGCTTCCAGTGGCTTTTTATCAAAACCCGGACTCTCCATTCACAGTCTTCCTGCACTCCTGGAGCAAAGCGGCCCTGATGGGCTTTCCCCTGTCACCAAGTGAAATAATAATAACGTAATGTGGCGTCTACACAGAGGAAATGTCTTTTCCTCTCACCGCTAACGGCTCTGCTGTGCCGCCGCTGACAGATCGCATTAACTTCGAGCCTTCTCCTCGGACCCCGGACACCGAGGCGTGGACCGGAGGAGGCTACAACTCCCGAGTTAAAAATACGCGGATCGAATACATTATTCAGCGAACATGGGAAGCAGTTTTATCTGGAAACCTTCAAAATAGAAATGTGAAACAAAAACGCCAGGATAGATTAAGACAGAAAAATGGGAAAATACAAGCTGTTTGTGGGGTTCTTTGTGGGTAGTGGAAACTTCAAAATGTAACATCCTGTAAGTCAGGGATCTCCAACCTGTGGCTCTTTAGCCCCTCAGTAGCAGCTCCATGAAACTTCCAGACAGTTCTATTGAAATAAACATTTTGCTTTCTTTTTTACTTCATGTGCCCAGTGGCACTTCTATATGTAAATACTTGGTAGGGCAAGACTTTATTTCAGGTCTTGTGACACCACCGAATGCTAAAGTACAGTGGGCGCACAATGTTTTTGCCGCAACATAATGACAACTGTATAGGCGCTGATCTGGTGAGAAGGTTGTGCACTAGAAATAGCCGATAAAAAAATTAATAAATCAATAAATCAATTGGGAAAAAAAACAAGGCAAAGTGGGGTATCAATCCTGGGTCTGCTGTTTCGAAGATGAAAATTCCACCACTAGACCACAAGCAGAGTTACACAACCCTGAGATACCTGGAGCTTGAAAACCTAGCATACTTCAAGCTACAAGGTGAAATTTTCAAAATTTCACTTCTGACATTTTATAATCTCAACACTGCCCCCTGTGATTCTTGGCGGTACTGCAGTGTTTAGTCCATATCCTAAACATTTATGGCTGTCAGTCGAATCAAATTGTTAGATTAATTGCACAATTATTATTAATCAACTGCGATAAGTTCTACTTTAAATAAACCTTATAAAAAAAACATTTATCACAGTTTGGCCACACACTTCTAATAGTGTGAGTGTGTGCTTGTTGATATCACGATCACAATAAATTAGTGATATATCATGATATATATCATATATTCTATTACAAACTTTGCTAATCTTCAGATCCTGAGAACTCCACACGCAAAGACTAGTGGTACATTATTTCTGGTAAACATGCGTTGTGTGATAATCTTGAGTATTGCCATCTACTTATGCAGATGATGTTAATGTTTGTTTTTTGATTTGTTCATTAAAATAACAGTGCTCTTCCTCTTTCCCTGATTTCACTTGTGACTCAGGCATGTTTTTTCATTTGTGATATTTCTTGCATCAAGAATGACCCTACCAGGAGGAGGAATTATGGTTTTACTCATTAAAAATGATAATTTCTTGAGGTCTTTTATTCTTCTGTGCGTTCCTGTGAATATGTTTTCTGTGTTTTGGTCTGAACAAATTCGTTGTGTTTGAGTGTTTTCAGCTGACACCTTCATACCTGATGTCAAAGATGTTGGTATCAGAGAAACATGATGTTTAGCCACCGCCCGGCCGGCGATTATATAACAGCCGCTGGAAGCCAAAAAAAGAATCCTTGCCCGCTTGCAGCTTGGCCTGTTTTTCCCAATCCCTCACAACAAGCCTTGCAAATTAACATCCGCTATTATTCTGAAAATAGTTTGCCACCCCGCTGCCCAAACAGCTGGAACCAGGAGAGAAATCATCCGGCGCTGCCTGCAACATGTGGGATAATCAGCTCGGACAGGTCGGGGAGAAACACGCAGGGAATAATCAGCTCTGAAAGCTTTGCTTTTAAATGCTCCGGTGCCGAGGATAACTGCCGTAATCCCTCATAAACAGAGTTGTTTTATGCGACTTGTTGTTAAACAAATGAGCGTCAATAGCTGTTTCTCTGCCAGTGGCTTTATGCCGTTTGCAAAAGATTCTAGGAGGAGGACATGGAGATCACACATGATGGAGGAGTTGGAGATTTAAAACCTGTCTGTCAGCATTTCAGCCTCAAGCACAAGTTATTGTGCATCAATAGAAAAAGTATAGTGAATAGAAAAGAAAAAACACTTTTATTGTCAAACAGAACATACACTAGCTGGTGCACATTTGAATGATATTTTGCTGCACAAAACTTACCATCTGACTGGTAAAAACACAAAAATCTTGACAAAAATTGGTTGAAATGGGAGTAAAAGAATTCTATATATATACATAAATACGTATACAATTATACACACCTGCATGCATACATACACATCCACACATTTATTGCACCATGGAAAAAGCAGCAACAGTATGGCATAGAGCTATATTCCACAGAGAAACATTGAGATGTAGCAGTTCTATTTCACAGTGAACCATGAGGGTCTTTGCCCAGAAGGATTATCGAGTTCAACTCTGATGATTTGGGGGATGAAACTGTTGCAGAACCTGGTTCTTCTGGCTCTGGAGCTGCAGAACCTCCTTCCAGAGGAGAGCAGTGTGGCTGTATGGAATCTTTGAGAATGATACGAAGCACACATTTATCTTCGTCATGGAGATCCTCAAGGTTATGTGCTTGATCACTTTTTTTTTTTTTTAAACTTTCAGTTACCTAGGGGTCTGTTCTTAAGACTGTTTTGGCTCCTTGGCTGCTTGTTCTCAGTTAATTGTTTCAAGATTGAAACTATTGTGCATTAAGGATCGCTACTGAGGCTTCTTTAAGTGTCTCAATATACCACCAAGTGGTGTGAACTTGTTTTGCAAGACTAAACTGGGTGAGACTAATTGAAAAACGTGCCGACTTTGACAGCTTTACCAGCAGCACATCAAAAAATTGTCTTTGACGTCATCTCAAGACTGGTTTTTGTGGTCGTTTAAGGCCAAACTGATTAACAAGGAACACAAATATTACATAACACACCTTTAAGGAAGCTTCCTGAAATAATTTCAATTGAATGCAAGTCTGTTTGCATCTTTCCCGACAGTAACTATGCTGTCGTATTAATGTCTTCAGAGGAATTTAAGTTTCACTGCCTTGTCTGATGTCACCACACGGCTCAATGAAACATCGCCGGTTTGGTATTTGAAAGGCTCAGCTCGCATAGTGTTCATTCCTCCAAGGAGCAGTACCGGAGAGAGATGGCTGGATTCCCCCATTCCAGAGTGGCACAAAAAGCATCTGAGTTTTACAGCCTAGTCATGGTCAATAAAAAGCAGTGGATTCTTGGAGCCGGCATAGCGCTCTTCCTGCAAAGTGTCAGACAGTTTACTGCTGGGCAGGGACTGTGAGGGCTGCCTTAAGTACTGGAAACTACCTCTTTATCACTGGTACCACAAAGAGTTTATGGCGGGAGTGAAGTGTTCCTGTGCTGTGACACTGGAGCTTCATCCAAATGCACCACCGCATGAATTAAGAGAGTTGCTCAAACCATTTTGGATAGAGATGGACAAAATGGAATTGGCCCGATGGTGGTTCTCTTGGCGAGAGCGTTGACTGGTAGATAGATTGCACTTATATGGCTTGTTTTCACCTTTTTACTTTACAATCACAGTCAAATTCCTCCCCTTGCACACAGATGGCAGCAACGCTACTACACAAAGTGCTTGCCAGCCTTTGGAAGCCACCCGGAGTTCAGTTTCCTTGAATCAAACCTGGATGTGTAGAGGTCGGAATTGAACTGCTGACCCTACCAGGATGCCAAACTCCACTGCCAGACCCACAGGTGTTTAGATATCTTCTGGGAATTATCATATACAAGTGTGTCTGATTAAATTTAACAGATGTGAAGAGTTATTTAAATGTTGTTATGCAGAGAATAGGGTGAATTTAGAATTGCTGCCTGGGTTCACGGGGACAACTTCTGAATGAACTTCACTTATATAGAGCACTATCACTATTTCTAGGTCTCCATTGGAGGAAGCTTTGAGTTCAGTGTCGATCAAGGACACTGCCATGTGGGCAAAGCTGGATAGGATTGAACCAACAAACTTATTAGAAGACGATGCGCTCTACCAACTGACCCACACCATGTTGTAGTGGTTAAAGTCCAGACTTGGTCAAGACATTTTCAGTGGGGACTCTGACTTTCTCCCATGGTCAGGTTTAAGCTATAGAGTCATAAGCAGCTGTAGGTCAGTTGGCAGGGCAGGTTGTCCCTCAAGCAAATAGTTGGAGGTTTGATCTCCTATCTCCTCCTGTCCAAATTGTCAAGAGTTCTGGAGCATGACACAGAATACCAAAGTGCTCCCAATGGATGGATTGAGTACTATATACTGTAAGTGAAATTTATGAGATTCCTTTTGATTACCAAATGACCCTGACTTGGGTAAAACAGGTGAAAACAAGACATTATCAGGTGGAGGATTGCCTTATCCACACAGAATAGAGGTGATCAGAGTATCTTAAAATGAGTTTCATCCATGTTTTGTCTACTAGAGCCCTGCCAGTGGGAACTTGTGCCTTGAATTCTCGCTCACAGTTGTATCCCCAGCTCCTGACCACGAATGAACCCCCGGTTCCCACACATCATCAATCCCTATGTACTCTCACTTTATTAATGGCCTTTCAGGTCATAAATTCACCTGATGGAGGTAAAATGGACTGGGGTTTTTTGGTCTGGGGTTCGTAAAGTGGGTGAAAGTGATCGGCCATGTGCCACATTCATGAGACTGTTCCTCCCGTTCTCCACTGGGAGAGATATCGTAACACCAAGTGAGGTTAGATTGGGTTACCTTGCGTCACCGTATCCACCTCCGTTGAGACGTTGGCAATGGAGCAAGTACGAGTGATCAACAGCATGCAGGACTCTTTGGCCACGACTGGAGCGCAAAATGAAAAGCAATTTACGAGACCAGCTAAGGTGAAGAGGGAAGGAGGCCAGAAAGGATATCGGCCATAAATCTCAGTGATCTCTGTGCTAACGATACGAGGTATATCCTTGTTTTTCTTTGTGGAGGACTTATATTATGTGACTGGATTAAAGTGATAAAGGTAAAGCACTGTTTAGCCCCCGGAGTGTCCTCAAATCCCTCAACTCTGGACTTCACCTAATGTACGGGTCGAAACCTTTCCATGAGACACCTCTTTGTTCTGTTCCTCCGTGATTCTCTGAGGTTTTCTAAGTTAATGGGAAAACGACACCTTTTTGTTGGAGACACAGGAGGTCTTTCTTCAGATCCCAGCTCCTCCCAGGTCCGGTGTGTGACTCGGGCTGGGGGGGGGGGGGGGGGGGGGGGGGGGGGGTCGGGCGTCCTGATCATCCTGTAATCCACATAATCCCCTGCTGCTGAGGGACAGCTCCCGGCTGTGCGTGTGTGTGAGCGTGTGCGCTGCGTGTGACGTGCTGTTTACACATTCTCCCTTGAAGCCCGACTCTGAATCGCACTGATGGCAACCGACGGCGAAGCACAAATTCTCACTTCCAGCCCCGTTTTCCCCCCCCGCATGTTCAGCTGACGTACAAGCTGAAATACCACCTGAGAAAATAGCTTTTTATATTTACCAGAACGACGTCTATTCACAACAAACGTTCTGGCCTAAAGTGAAGGGTTATTTCATTTCCATCATCCATTTTGCAGAAATTTTCATTACAGACCATCAAACCTGAAGAGAACTTATCATGCCAGCACTAAGAACCTTTCGAAAGATGCCACCTGAACTGAAATGATATAATAATAAGAAGTGAAAGTATGTAATTTGAAGCTATATCGATTCTTTAAAGGTGCAATAGGTATGTGGCCTGTGAAATGTTGCAGTACCAATTCGCACCACAAGATGGTGTATTGATTTGCTCAGGAAAATGACGTAACCATGGCCAGAACTGTTGTTATCACACAATGGTGTAGTTGTGATAAGCATCTTCTACTCACCAGACACAACCAGCAAGAAGAAATACATGACTCAGCACTACCACCTAATGTTTAACAAAGGTATGACATGAACATAGTGACGTTTAAACGGTGGATTTGAGTGGGAATCATCAGTTATTCAAAGGAAGGTTACTGTTCCAGGACTCCTCCTTCCACTCATGACTCCCTCTTATGGGTGGCTCCAAATGTATATTGAAATGTCGAAAATATCACAGCAATTAGCCATGTTTTTGTTACACTGTAACTTTATAGCCCGTTTGAATTCTTGAAATTATAATCGATCCTTGTTCTTATTGACTCTAAACTCACTTTTATGCTGCATTCGTTTATGAACGTTGACATAAAGCACTTTGAATTACCTGACATGGTTGATACCAGGTAAGGTGCCTTTCTCTTTCTGACTGAATGAAAACAATGTAAACACTGTTTTGATGTTTAAATGCAGTGCAGACAAACTCTGGCGTTTCTCGGCTTACAGCCCTCAGAGGGCACCGTGACAGCACTCACTTTGACTTTAAAGTGGATTTGAAACTTGTTTCTTTAGCTCCGCACTTGTTGACAGTGGCAGAAAAATAAAGTTTGAGTCGATGTTAACTGAAAGAATCATTCTGAATAAAGCAGAAAATGTCAAACATAAAGCTCAATGAGTTTGCAAAAATTAAAACTTTTTGATATTTTGGCATCAAAAGAAATGTTTATACAAGACAATTTGCTGGTGTTTTTTTCTTTTTCATTTTTGCTCTCATAAAGTTTAGTGCACGGATGGAAAGAAATTGGCTTATATGCATGAACACTAAAATACTCGGAATATGCTGTAGTTTGCA
The DNA here is from genome assembly GCF_963383615.2 of Lipophrys pholis. Classification (NCBI taxonomy): domain Eukaryota; kingdom Metazoa; phylum Chordata; class Actinopteri; order Blenniiformes; family Blenniidae; genus Lipophrys; species Lipophrys pholis. Next base: position 7,353,883 of record NC_137644.1, on the reverse strand, counting down.
TTTTACTTTTAGAGGGCAACACAATGTTCTTATCTGGTGTCTTTAGCCGTCATTCTTCATCGTACAGGCTTTCTTCACTAATACATTTAACAAAAAAGTGCATCAATCTGTGCAGAAGGTACTTCTTTGCATTAAAACAATAGGAAAACAAGAGGAACTGCCATAATTTAGGGTTACTGTGCCGCCTTTGTGGCCCCGAACCAGAATGAGTGCGACGCTCCTGTCGTAGAATAACAGAGCACTTCAGCTTGAACTAAAAGTGACTGAGGACATGGAGCTACTTAGTGCTCACACTTCAGCCAGAAAAACTCCCATAACAGATCTGATTCATGGAACGAGCACCCCGGTGAAATCAGCCCGGTCCTGTCTGCTAAAGCATTACAAAGACAACTGAGGATTTCTAGGTCAGGCTAATAATTGGAAAAACTGACTACGGTTGTGGATTTCTTTTCTCTTTCAGTTTCATAGACCGCAATTTGTTTCATTAAAAAAAAAAGGAGAGAGAAAGAGAGAGAGAGAAATTCCACCAACTGGTGTTTAGCATTTCTGTCAGGGTGGGAAATGTGTAGTGTGCTGCTTTACCGGTGGCATGCTTAAGGTGGATTGGCGAGCACACTGTCATTGCAACACCGTCTCCGGACACATTATCAATCAGAGGGCTGCCAAGTTCAACACAGCCCGACTGGAGGGGAAGAGTTCAGGGAAAGGAGCGTGCTTCCTTTGGCCGCCGGGTCCTACAGACGGCTGAAGCCCAAATGGATTCTCCAGATACGTTTTTGCGAAGAAAAAGACTTTCCAACGCGCAGCACCCCGCTGCTCCAACCTCATCGTCTTCTCAGAAAGAAAGAAAGAAAGAAAAAAAAAAAAATAGAGTGTCGGTGAAATCCGCCTCTTTTTCAGGGGGGAAATGTAGCCGTGATAGATGGGAGCTGTGTCGTTGGGTGACAGCTCAGTGTAAGGTAATGCGGGGAAGACACATACACCCCCCACCCCAACCGCGAAAAGGTCTGTTCCCGTTTAAGAGGTGCGTCCTGCACGAGGTTTCATGAGTTACGTTGGCTTCAATATTCGGTTCGTCAACACATTTGTTCTGCTGTCGTAAAATCCCCCTTTGTCACATTCTCACATCAGTTTCAACAGCTTGGAACTACTGTTAGACGCAAACAGAGGACCCCCAACCAGGCAGCTTTGTTTGAGCTCCAAATCCAAGCAGCTGTTTACCCAGGAGCCAAAAAGCCCCGGCCGATAGCCACAGAAAGAGCCAAGCTCGAGGCATTTATCTCCTAAAACGTAATGTAATGTAATGTTTGATCGCGCGGGCCATGATTTTCCACACTTTCCCAGCTTAAGCGCTCATTTATGCAAGAGAAAGGCCGCAGCGGAGGGAATCCGCGGAGCAGAAAGGAGTCCTAACTGGCAGAAAGCTGGCAGCCGAGCCGCCTGTCACGACCACTTCACAGCACGCCGGCGCTGCCAGCAGCATCTGGACGAACAAGACTCGCTGCTTCGCAGTAGCTTTGGGGGCGCTCCAGCTACTTTCTGGCAAACGGCGAGCGGAGGCCCCGGTGCTCAGAATGACTGGTCCTGGAAAAGTGGGAGGGGATGTAGGGGATGGCGGGCTCCATCAGCAGACAGCAAGGTGCACAGCGACACCACCAAGTTACATTCAGACCTACTTCCTGCAACTTCTCGTGTTAAAACCATTAATTACATAACTCGTTCAACAATGTCAACTCATGATTCAAGTGCTTCACGACATCCGAGCTCTGGTAACACACACGTTATCTACGCCCAAGTCGTTACAATAAGTGTACGTCATTCCAAATGTTTTAGTAGTTTTAGCTGTTTTAGTGGTTTAAGTAGTTTGAGCCATTTCAGTCATTTTAGCTGTTCGAATGGTCTGAGCAATTCGAGTCGTTTTAGCAATCTGAGTCATTTTAGTCATTCAAGTCGTTTAAGCTATTGGAGTCGTTTTAGCAGTTCGAATCATTTTATTAGCTTGAGTCGTCTCGTGTTTAGATTATTGCAGTCATTTTACCTGTTTGAGTCCTTTTAGCAGTTTGAGTCATTTTAAACCCTAAAATGGCTAAAAACTGTAAACGCGCTTAAACAACTAACCGTAACAAGCCCTGGGGATGAAGTCGGTTTTACAGATTAATTTCTCCTGTAAAAATCTGGAAAAAAGTTTGAGACGGACAACAAGTGGCCTTGCAATATTATAAACAAAATCTATAACATCTGCTACCCTACTAAAAATGTTGAGAACAGCTAAAAGTCTTCAATGGCCAACAACAACAACAATAATAAAGTATTTTCAGTATAAAATGATTAGTTTACATAAATTTAACAATCTTGTTTTGGTTAAACCATCTTCTCTTCATAGTGAAGATTAAAAATGTTATTTGGTGTAAAATACTGACAAAGTCTGCAGTCCAACGGTGACTGCGACTTTAATCCGACAGTTTGTTGCTCGTCAACAAGCTGGTTCATGCAGCTTCTGGTTCAGTTCAGGATCTTGCAGAGTTGCATTCACACAGCTCTGGAGCAGATCCATTATTCAGGGCCAACGCAGATGCGTTTCAATACACGCAAGAACCACAGACCTTCAATCAATCCTGCTTTTATCACATGTTCAACCAACCGGAACCAAACCGCGCCCATACAACTGGAGAGTCGTCCTCTGGCAGCCGTGAGGTGCTACTGTTCACTTCCCAGCCTGTCCGTCCTCCTCTGAGCCCAACTGTTAATGTCCCTCGCGCACAACGCTAGAGCGTACGCCGAGCTCTTTCCGTGAAAGGATCATATTGTTGGTACCTTGACCGGCTGGTGAGCGCTGGAGGATCCACCGCTGGATATTAAGAACGGCGGGCGTATTGGAATTGCGAGCTGGAGTTGGTCCACCGCTGTGGTCCAGAAGATAAACATGTATCGCAAATGGGTTGCGGCGAGGTTTTGGACGCATGTTCCTCCGTGAATGAATCCCAAAGGCAAAATTCGATCAAACATCAAAGAGGACGTTACCATCAGACTGTGATGTTCAGCTTTGAATGGCTGCACTATAACGCAGCCGTTAGTGTTAATAAAACAGCAAGACTTCAGACTTGAGGGCTTTTCTTTGTGGAGTTCGCATGTTTCTCAAGATGGATTTCTCCTACAATGTAAAAACACCTATTTATGGTTGATTTGACACAATAAAGTGATTAAAATTTGCATTTTCGCAATAGTTTGGTTTCAAAATGTTTGCAAAGAGGCTGCGCAGGTTAAGGTCCCGTTTACATAACATCCTGAAAATGATGTCCGTTTAAACGGCAACGTCAGAAACGCTGAAAACAATGTAGATAGCATGCCAGGCCACTAGTCGGCGCTGTTTGTTTCTGTATTGAAACCACACACTCACACATGCTGCAGAGAACAATACATTAGGAACATTAACAATGGGAGTACACAGACATTCATATGGCCAGAAAATAAAAGTACCAAGTCCCAGGAGAATATAGACTGGGAGTCATGACGCTCTGGAGGAAACTTTGTTCTCATTGTTCACCTACTGAGCATGTGCAGGAGAACCAATTACCAAGTAGTATTGTCCAAAAGATGAGATTTAAGGTTAAGGCAAGGAACATTAAAGATTACATAATTTGTGCCACACGCATGCAGAATATCAGATTAGCATTGCCTCCGTTCGACTTCAGTTCGCCTGACTGAACTCTTCTCGTGAGGTCGGGATTCAAACATGGATCCACCTCATCAGTCAGTCACAACACCCTGAAAAGGTGTGTTTATACAATGTTTCAGGTTCAGGTGAAGGCAAAAATAAATAAATAAATCAATTATTGGGAAAGAGGAACAACTGAAAATGCATTAAAGACGCTGATCTCCCACAGAAATCTTATAACTTTTTCTTTTAAAAGCTGGCAGCTGACAAACTCGACCACATGTGGAAAATTCTCCCCAAACTCTGGGACCCGACCAAACCATCAATAATGGATTGTTGTGTCAAAGCTGCACGTGAGCAGAAGGGGGCAATTAATTATTGTGGGAATCTTTTATAAACCAGACTCCAGGATGTTTCATGCAAATTGGCTTAATTGATGGATTTGAGTCAGAGGAAGGTGAAGTGAGACGGTCAAAGTGAAGCTCTGCAGGATCTGAGCCAGATCCAGTGCTAATGTACAGTCACGCTGCTGGTGTCTGACAGACGGATCAGGATACAAGTAGTGGAAAACACTGCACCGAGCCTCGGTAGCTCCATATATCCTGTGCTGCTCTGGGCTGGGTCATACCCCTTAATGGAAAAATTGGAGATTTAAATCCTGGATTCTTTGCTTGAGAGTTTTCTTTGGGTAGCTTTCCCCTTTCTATGGTGGAAAACTTTAAAAAAAAACAATTTAAATGCAACATTTACTTTTTACCGCTTCTTTTTTCTGCAACATTGTCAGCCAAATTCCACTTAAAGTCCCTTTAATTCTCCTGTGGGCAAAAAAATGGGATTTGTCACCCAGTTACTTATCATTCCATATTTCAGCTGCTTTTTTTTTTTTTTGTAGCTGATACATCTTGAAGATGAAGCTGGAGAGAAGATGTAACAGTGGAGGAGGGAATGAATGAAGGAAGGAGCGTTAATGCAGGGAAAGTCAAGACGAGATGTCAAACCGGCTGCTTTTTTATTTATGAGCTCGCCTGGAGAGGTGGAGAGCTCTGGGACTTCCACAGCCAACCTTTATGAATAAATAAAAAGGTGCACTTACTGAAATAAAAGCCTCTCTCTCCACAGACAAACTGCAGCGTGTCGACCAGCTCCGCCCCGCACAGGGTCTCAGGGCCCGCCCCTGTTGCCGCCGGAGTCAGGGTGAGGACGCACAGCAGTAGTGAGAGGGTGTGGCTACAGGAGATACAGCACATCGCACTCTGCGCGCGCACACAAACACACACAAAACACACACAGAGGAGAGAGAGAGAAATTTAACATTTTCACACAGCATCACCAGTAAGTTTCCTTGGAGCACTTTTTACGCACTAAAGTCAAGAAATGCGCCCAATATTTTCGTTTTGGACACACATCTCATCCTGTGCACGATTCATTGATAAATATTAGTAGGAATTGTAAAGAAATGGATGTGCCAGTTTCACTGATAATTTGTCCTGAATCGAAATTTACAGCTTGTGCCAACAAGAGAAGGCAAACCAGCTCGGATGCTCCGGATCGTCTGCGCGCAACCGAGCAGTGCGCGTCCAAGACTGGAAACACACTTTTCACAACCTCTCTGTATCATCCCTCCACCCAGCCCCCTAAAAATATATCCAAATAGATCATATCATAACAAAAAAAATCTTTCATGAACATCAAATCTATGCCAAAATCCCAGCTGCCAGCGCGCTTTTACGCACAAAACCTATTAAAGAGGAGTAAAAGAAGCAAATACACACACTCACACATACGCACAAAAGGAGATCCAAAATGTGAGAGGGGAAAAAAAGCAGTGCGGTCAGTGCCAGGGGAGGAAGCTGACGCGGCCAAATAGGCATAATAAAGAGAATAGACGCAAAATATCATTCAACCGCATCACATTCGTCTTTCCTGATAAGCACTCCTGCCTCTCAAAGCCCGGCAGCATCAGGTTAGATATTTAGAAACGTAATATTGCAAACTCAGCAGTAAATTACTCTCAAAGTTGCAGCGCAGCATTCGGGCTTTCTGGTGGAAAAGGAGCGCAGAGCGCACAGAGGCGCAAAAGGATGAAATCCACCCCTTTCATTCATCCGTGTAGTCAAACTCATGCACGATTCAAAGGTTTCCAGAAGACAAAATCAACCCAAAACATGCACAATGTGTGATTTTTCTCCTGGAAAAGAGAAAGAAATCAAGCAGCACATGCAGGGCAGTTGCTCCCAAAACTGCATAAAAATGCGTAAAAATGGAAAATAATTGCACATTTCTCATGCATTTAAAGGCTGCAAAGTGAAAACGCGCGGCAGAGATGCCCGTCTTTTTTAATTATTTCATCTAAAAGAAGGTTAAGGATGCTCTGTGCGAGTAGTGCGCAAGTGAAGAAGCAAGGTGATAATGTAAAGTGTCAAAGGAAATCAGGTAAGTTACCTTGAAGACATCACATAAATGCCACTGAAAGGAAAGAGCGCTAGACATCCCCACGGGTCTCCGCAAGACAAAGCCCGGCGAAAATGAACTTGTTTGAAGTCATTAAAAACGGGGAGAAAGAGGATGAGATGCGGGCAATGTCACATCTCAATATTCCGACTTTGTTCCATTGCGCAGGCTCGTTTTGGAGAAGTGAGATTTAGCGAACAGGAGACGGATTTAGAGAGAAAATCCCTCACATTTATCTACATTACACAGACATTTTCAACAGGAAACAGCTGGGGCAGCATTTGCCTCCTACTCGTCCTAAGTTATTCATTAAGGATTTTGGGCAGATATTCAAATAACGTCATTTCTCTCCTTTTTTTTTTTTTTTTTTTTTTTTTTTTTTTCTCAGAACGGGATTGAATTTTGATCTCTCTAAGACTTGGTTAGTAGTTCAGATGAAGATAGAAAAAAAGCGGTGCGGTCCTACCACCACCACCACCAACAGCAGCTCACACAGGACGTAGTTTTTATGCGCTGGAATATTGTGAAGGAAAACTTAAAAGACTCTCGGTCGCCGTGCGTAATTTGGCACCGCGTGTCACAACAGTCCCATCTGATTAACGCTAAAATAAACCGTTAGAAGCCCCTTTCCACTTACCCACCACGCGGCTACCGACTTGAAAGGTGGAATGAAAAGCAAAACGCATGCAAAGTGGAAAAAATGTGACATTTTTATTGCAATGTGGAACTGAAAAAGTGCCAGAGATAACCAGAAAACCGCAGGAGTTTGTGCCACTGTGCAGGATTTGCAGCTTTCCTGCACAGTGTCACGGTAACTTCTTGTAATAATCATGCTTGATGGCTCAGTTTTTCTGCAGATTTTCAGTAAGTTGGTCTGCAGACATTTGATGCTCCAGGGAATTGTTGTAAGTGAAGCTAGATTTCAGATTTTAGCTGCACTGATGCACTTGGGGGGGCCCATCCCACCCATCATCGTGTGCAGTGAACCTGAGGGCCCCTGATGTCCCCTCACAGTCACAGAGCAAAGCCCCACGCGGCTTAAAGGGAGTTGACGGGATATCAACACTGATCCAATCGCTCAACATGAGATCAGTGCAGTGACCCAATCATAAAACAGGACACCAGCGTTTCCCAGCATGCTCGGCCAGAGTGTGGCAAGTGCATCACAAGCAAGGGCTGCATCCAAGGACTCAGGCTGCAGACACGCAACACTTTCGGGTTTGTTGGGGGTAAAAGTGGGTCAAAACATGGCAGATATCAAATGTCCCCGCATGACACCGTCGGTGGTGTTTAACCTGAGAGAAACATGAGGAGGACAAAGGACACCAGAAAAAAAAAAAGAGTCTTCATACAAAGATTTTTTTTAAGGATTATTTGATTCAAAATTTGACGGTTTTACGTTTTCTCTTGAAAATGTAAAACTTTCATAGCGTCATGGGTGTCCGTTTACACGACAACGTGAAACTTTTCTGAAACGTTGCATTTTCACTTGAAACGTTGTCGTGTGAGCGTAGCCTTCGGCTCATTTTGTGAGCCTGCAAATTTTATTAGTTACTTCCACTAAAGTCCGTCCATCAGTCACTCATCTGACAAACTGTGAAAACCTCAATCACTTAACCTCTACTGTATCTACACAGAATTGTAGCTTTTTTTAAAAAAAAAACCAAACATTTACCCTCATGCATGTGGAAGTATACAAAACCAATGTCAAAGAATCATGATGCATATGACTGACAACCAACAGAAAAAAACGATAGTATCGCGTGTCATATTCTTATCACCATGAGCAGCAGTTCAATACAAGATGAAATTAGCAGCCGGCAGATCCCAGAAACAGACATCGACACGAGAAGCTTCACAGCTTCTGCCAAACACGCAAACTCAGCAGAACCGAGGCATCGACACACATGTTGGGGGAAGGAGGCTTCGCCCGAGGCTGAAGTGCAGGGGCCAAGCCGGCATCTTTACGTAGCACTGATAAGCAGCAGAGGACCGTCAGCACATGGAGCTCAAATTATGTAGAGCAGTGGAACTGTGAGCTGGCAGGACGAGGAGCAGACTGGAATGGAGGTGTGTGTGTGTGAGAAAACCCACGCTGGGTTTACCAGCAACTCCTGTGAAATAAATTCAACCCAGCGGATAAGTTCAGGTCACATATGATCACAACAGACTTGTTGCCATCATGTGTGCAAACGGCTTGGAAGCACTATGAAGCAGAACAGATGGAATCATGCAAGCTAAACTCAGCGGCCTCCCAGAGACGTCGAGTCGAACGGTGCAAAGACAAACAAACAAACAACCAAATCAAACCAAACAATCCAAAACGCAGCTCCTACCTTGCAGATGTGAAGGCCGAGACTCAGATCTCATCTTCCAGGATGTGAGGAGCAGTCTCCAAACGTCTTGAAACATCATCCTGCTGCCGAGTGGTTGGTTATGACCCTACCTTCTGCACGGACGTTCGCCGGTTGAAGCGTCGTCTCTCCAGCATTAAATTGTTCAAGCTGAGATGAAACATGAACGTTTAGCTCAGCTTATGATTGCCAACAAAGTGGAAGTGTGGGTGAAGAGCACTACGTGACAAAACCCAAGCTGGGTTTTACCATAAAACCATACGTCTCAGAAGAAACACAAGTTGTAGAAACAACCCGAAAGAGAAGTTTAAGACAGAGCTGCTGCAGACCTGTGGCAGATGAGAGGCTGGCGCCTTGCAGGCCAAACTCAACCTCCCAAAGACATGAACAAGCCAAACGATGCAAACATGACCAAACAACAACCCCGTCGAGAGTTTCAGCACTAAAGCACATCTTGAACAATTCAAAACGCAGCTCCTACCTTGCAGACGTGAAGGCAGAGAATCAGATCTCAGTCTGACAGGAAATGACGAGCAGTCTCCAAACAACCTGAAACAACATGAGGCTGCTGTTGGTTGGTTGGTTGGTTGATCATGATCCCACCTTCCACATGGACTTTAGCTGGATGAAGCTTTGTCTCTCAGGCATTAAGTCTTTCAAGCTGAGATGTAAATCTTTAGTTTGACAAGCACACGGGCAAGATGGCAGCCATGTTGGACAGAGGTTCATTTGGTCATCTTCTTCTTGACTGGCAGTTGTCGACCAACAGAAATGTGTGTTACCGCCACCTACTGGGATGAAGTGTGTACAAGCAAATCCTTCAGGAATCTAGTCCTGGAAAGCCAAAACACTCTGTATTGGGTTTGGTCAGGAGCTTCAGTGTCATTAGATTCAGGGAGATATGCAAAACATGAGAGGAACTCCACCAATCCTCTTTACCACTTTGCTCAGGGTGCTGGAGCCAATCCCAACTGTGGGCAAGAAAGACACTTGAACCCAAGACATTTTTGTTGTGAGGCAGAACCACTTACCACTGCACCATGTTGACCTGGTTTATACACCACAGAGTGAGATCATCCATCTCCAGGAGCAGATCGGCCAAGTGACTCCGCCTACCCAACAAACAGACCATTTAACTCCACTCCTTAGGAAAAAGACTCCACCCACCCAACAAATTCCATTTCAATTAATTATTATTTAATTGTTATGCCTATGGATGCTTCTGGTCTTGTGAATCAAATTTTGTTTACATGTGAAAGCATGAAAATGACAATAAAGACCTCAAACATCCTTTCCCGTACTATTTATATATCGATGAATGAACCACAGTACAAGAAGGGAAACGCTGCTACTCATTCGCACCACGGCTGTAGTAAACAGTTCTTCTGCACATGCTCAGTAGATGGACAATAACAACAATGTTTCCTCCAGAATATCATGATCCGGATTCTCCTGGGACTTAGTAGTTTTATATTTGACAGTCACTGTAATAACGATCCAAGTTGGTCGTCTGTCCATACAGAAATCTGTGTACTCCCATTCTTAATGTTTATAGCGTATTGCTCTCTGCGTGTATGTGTGTAGTTTCATTATGAAAACAGCGCCAACTCATGGCCCAACCTGCTAACTACATCGTTTTCAGCATTTCAGACATTTGTGTAAACGGACATTGTTTTCAAAATATCGCCACGTATACACAAAAGTGTTTTGAAACAAAAACAATGCATGTTTCACTTGAAAAGTTGTGTAAACGCTGCCTTACTCAATACGCCATCTGGTGATGCAAACTGGTACTGCAAGAATAAATGGGCTGAAGCTAATCACAAAACCTGCTGCGTTTAGTAGACTTAGCAGCCGCACTTAACATTTTTTATTTTTGATGACTTGGTGACTGTTTTGTTTCACTCTCCTGGTTATTGAGTATGGAATGTATACAAATGGTTGTTGTTTTTTAATATCGCATATTGTATTTAAAAAAACAAAAAACGGACTTCTGACCATGTTGTCACGCTGAACGGAATTAATTCTACCTCTATGAGGAACCCCAGAGCTATATTTAAAGCAGTTCTGCAGGACTACCTTGCTTTAGCTCATATTTTAGCTCGGAGTGAAAAAGTCGCTTGAGTATTTGTTACTTTTTAGTCTGGACTCGTGCAATTTCCTCAGTAATCAGGATGTCCCGGAACTTCTTTGAAAAGCCTCCAGTTAATCCGGAACGCTACGGGGAGAGTACTGACAGGAACAAGATGGATATATCCGATTTCTCCCTTTTTGGCTTCTGTTTATTGGCTCCCTGTGAAAATCACAAGCTCATAGTAGCAAACTGTCCCGGCAGAACACTTCGTTCTCAGGCCGACGGCTTCCTGCGGGATCCCGAAGTTCCCGAAAGTGGAGTAGGAGTCAGAAGTTCTCTCCTGTGGAGAATAAAACCGCCAATACTGCTCAAGTCAGGCTACTTTAGATTGAGACTGATTAAAGTAGCCATGGGTCATTTCGTGGAGGAGCTGCTGTAGGTTTATGCTGCCGGGGGACGTTCTGCCTCTTCTTTAGGCGTCGCATGCCAGAAAGTTCTCCACACTGTCGTTTGCTCGTAAATTAAAATCCCAAAATATCTCAAAACATTTGCAGAGATTTGCAGTGTCCGCCGACTGAGTCGATCTTTACAGTTAAATGACCTGTGAGTGTGTGGACTCTGTCTCTGCATGTCTCAGAGTATAAAGTCTTCACAAAGATAAAACACAAATGCAAAAGACAGAGACGGAAGGAAGTCATGAAGCAGAGCGGAATCCGACTGGATTGGTACTTTTCGCACGTCGCATGGAATTCTCACAATTCTCTTTATTCGGATTCCCTTACAAAAGAGGCCTTCATTCACTGATGTTGTTGTTTGTCCCGGGACAACATGCCACAGGCTCAGATAGAAGCCTTCAAGGACAGATTACACCAGCGGAGATACCGGAGAGACAGAGGCTCGTTGTGTGTGGAGCAACAGGTGGAAGACGTCTGAAGATTCACGTGGGGAGACGGGAGATGTACACACACACACACACACACACACACACACACACACACACACACACACACACACACACACACACACACACACACACACACACACACACACACACACACACACACACACACACAGAGGTGCCAGAGAGAGACACAAGAACTTATGCCCGCTACAGATTTGAACAATCTCATAAGTTCACAGCTATTTACACTGTTTGACATGAATCTATTACCTTTGAGCCACGACACAAAGTTTTCTTTGTCCAGATCGCACAACGGCAACAAGCTGAGTCGACAAGAGTAAAACGTCATTAGCGTGCGTCATCCATCCACGAAAAATAAACTAGTGAAGCATAAACAGAGCGTCTGCCCTCGTGGCATTTATGTGTTTGGAGAGAAATCCCCGCAAATAGTTTTGTTCACATCCCTCTTTTGGACATATATTTAGATTCCTACGTCTGTTCGCAGGATTAGTTCACAACTGGACCGATTTTGTCGGAAATTTTCACCACAGATAGATATCAAGGCTCGGAAGATTCCATTAGAATCTGGAGGTGATCCGGAAACATTTTCTGAGTCCAGGTCAACCTTTGGCGGACGTCGGAAATGTCCGATTGCTCTTGTTTCACACTGCATTTCTATTGGTTAGTTCGTCGACGCAGTTTTCCCATAATCCCTCGCACGGTCCGAATTTTATCGCAGGTCGCCTTTGATCGCCATGACAACGGCCGACCTTGACCCGACCTCACAGTGTGATGTCGGACCGCCGATTTAGAGCCTCGACCAAAGTTATCGCCACGATTGTTATGTTTCTTGTTAGGAACTGAATTCTTTAGGTGTCATAAGGACGAACTAAAATGATGGAATTGGTGCAAAAACAAGAAGAGTCACACTCATAAGTCGAAACATGGAGCAAAGTGAAAGCGTCAGACTCGCCATGTTTTCATTTCCCGTGGATCCCAGCAGCTGCTACAATCATATCTGCTAATGTGGAAAACATCGGGGACGTTCACTCGCTTTGAGACAAAGCATGTGTGACTCCTGTGAAGGCCGTCCATCTCACGGAGAGGAGCGAGCGAACGACCCTGAGGCGGCAGCAGCAAGAAGTCTGCGAGAAATGCAGACTCACGGTGAGGCGCTGCTATAAATAATGCATCCGGGCTCAAATCCTCAGCGTCGCGCCAACTCCCCCATCGATCCAGGGGCTTTTTTTTCCGATTGCGAACCTCCGTCGTCGTGACGCAGCGTTTAAGTGACCTCGATCTGTTCTCCGGGAGGTCTCGCCACAACGCCGCCACGACCTGGACGATGTTTATGATGCTCCTTCTGATCTGAAGGGGGGGGGGGGGTTAAAGCTGCTTTTCAGACCGGAGCATGACCTTGTTGGGATGACAGATCAGGAAATTTGGGGGGCGGGGGGGTTCACAGCCAGCCTGCTGACGTTTTATCAGGGAGGAGAAGAAGAAGAAACATCAGATAATGTTGCGTGTAAATGCTTCATCGCAGACTTTTCCTGTTATCGCTGCGGTCTGGCAGTATTGATGATGTGCTGATGCAGGAGTGGGAGGATGAGGAAGATGGAGGAAGGAGGAGGAGGGGGGGGGGTGACCTTCGCTTGCTCACCATCTCTAATGCCCAGTTCGGTGAATGGTGCCAGGTTTCTCTCCCTCCCTTCTCACTGCTTGCAAGACGTTTGACCCCCCCCCCCCCCCCCCCCCCCCCCCCCTCACCCCCCATCCCTCTCCCCCCCACCCCCCCTCCGTCCGTCCCAGTGAACTCATTGACCAGGAAAAGGCTTGTTTTCACTGCCTTCTGGTGTGGGAAGGAGATACGGCTCGCTGCAAAAAGTGTCCGTTCCCAAAACAGATTTTTAAACCTTTCAATTTTTTTTTTTTTAACCTCCAGTTGGGATTGTTTCTGTTCTCTTCCTTCTTTTAAATTTTAACATTTCAAGTGACCGTGTTCGCCAACTTCCCGTCATTCCGAGACAATAATACTAAATTAGATTAATGAAGGTCACTGCTTCCTGTATCATACATAACAACATCTAAAATGGCTCAAAATCAAGTCAAAGAGGATTAAAGTGCTTAAAACAATGAGAACAGATTGAAAATGTAAAACTGGAAAAACATTTCCAAAACATCTGAAAGGATATAAAGTGCTAAAACTCGACAAAACAGCTGGAACAGTGAAAACTACAGTAATGTTTAAAAGTATGTTTGAAGAAAAGATGTTAAATAAGCGATAACAATTGAAACGTCTAATTCTATCAAATATTGTATATAAAAATAAAAACTGGACTCACTGGACAAACACGAGCAATTCAAACTATTCATTGGATTTAATGAATTGCAATAAATAACTGAAATAAAATGTAGTGTGTCTTTATAATATTCAATTTATTCATATTCAATTGAAGATAAAAGAGTAAAAATGCATCATTATTGGGGTAAACGCGACCATCTTTATATATTTTATTCACTGTAATACAATAATACCTCTTGAATTTACAGATGTGCACATTTTTAACGAGTACTTTTGAATGAAAATGTAGTTAAAAAAAAAAAAAAAAAAAAAAAAAAGGAGTCCCGCCATCTGATTTGGAGGAGCTGCTGAAACACACACGGACACTTCTTGCAGTGTTGCCAGCGTCCCGCTGAGGAGCTCCTGCCAAACAAACGTCCGACTCAGACGCACAGGATGCAGACAGCAGACATGCAGAGTGCAAACCGACGCGAATCGATGAAAAGCCCGAGGACAGGAGAAGAAGTTCGAGTGAGAGTAAACAAAACAAAACAAAACAAAACAAAACAAAACAAAACAAAACAAAACAAAACAACAAAGGGAAACAGATGAAGCTTCTGCAGAAAACCTGCGTGCAGCATCAAACATGGCTGGAAGCAAAAAGCAGAGCGCGCACACGCACACGCACGCACGCACGCACGCACGCACACACACACACACACACACACACACACACACACACACACACACACACACACACACACACACACACACAAACACACACACACACACACACGATTACAGGAATGATTCTTCTCTATGATGTTGATGAGTCGGACGAGTTTTTCCAACCCAAAGTTTTCTCTGTGGTTGATTTCAGCTTTAAAGAAAAAAAAGGAAAAAAAAAGGAAAAGGAGAATAAATAGAAGCTACTGTTGGGGTCATCAGTGTACAGCACCGCTGCCTGCTCGCTCACAGGGCGCGCGAAGGTATCGAACCGCTGTTCTTATGGAAAAACGTTTAGATTTGTTAAGGAACTTCAGTAAAAATGTGTTTGTGTGATAATAAAGCAGAATTCTTCTCTGTTTTTTGTTTTGTTTTGTCAATTATGAAGGGGTTGGTAAAAAAAAAGATTTTGATTTAAATTTGGATTAAATTTTATTACATTTTTTTAATCAGCTGGAAAGGCCTGTAATTTGTCATGTTGGACATACTGGATGAGACGATATCAGCATGTCCACACCAGGCTTTGGGATGTGACACCTGAGCTTCCTCTTCTAAAAAAAGTAACTTCATAATGCAGAAGAAGTCATGAATAGAAACCAGGTTGAGTTTAACATTTTCATTTATTTTTCATTTAAGTTTCTCTGTCAAGTGAAAACACATAGTTCTTTCATTTTCCTTTTAGATAAGTTTCCCGTTCCCTTGGCAACATTTTGAAAACGATGTTTGTTTGCACGAAAATGGAAGAAATGCTAAAATTATGCAGTTTTCATGTTTGGCCACTAGTGGGTGCTGTTGCGTGTGCAGAGAACAACGGTGAGGACACGGAACATTCGCATGGACAGACAACAGAGTCTGATTGGATGGGGAGTCTTGACGCTCCCATTGTTGTTATTGTCCATCGACTGAGCATGTGCAGAACAACTATCTGCTCCGGTCGTGGGGCGGAGACATGGAGACGGGGCACCAGTTGTTTTCGAAAAGTTGCGTTTTCAGTGGCTCTGAGCGCCGTTGTCATGCAAGTGGACACTCAAAACGCAACAAAGGTTGTACGTTTTCACTTGAAAACGTCACCGTGGAAACCGGGCCTGAAGGTGTCCTGGGATGTCTCAGAGGACTCGTTCAGATCTGGCGTTAACATGCGTTTCTGGTGATCTGATCACAAGTGGCGAGCCCCGACGCACACTGTTTACACTGGGTGAACCACTTTAGATTGTATTATGATCTCTGCATCACTTCCCCTACACGGCCCGGTTGCGATATGAGTCATCCACCCGGAACGCATGTTAACGCCGGGTCTGAACGGGCCCTGGCTCATGCAGCACCAAGTGCTTGTAATTTGACACCAGCGGAGTACATGACCGTGTGAGGTTTTCCTCGTCTTTCACAGGAGTCTGGATACCTGAGCTTCAATAGAAGTTCTACATGATATGAACTTTTGTTATCGATCCATGAATGAATTGCTCAATACTTCAAAGTTGCCGTTTGTCATATTCTTCAATTCAAAGCTTTCAAACAGAAAGTTAATAAACGACAGTCTTGTCATCGTTGTCTTGATGTGTGTTCTGCTATGAGCCTTTCAATGTAGGCATTTGTTTTATTCTCATAAAGACTGAGAAGCTTGAAAGAACTCGTTTCTACTCTGTTTGCTTTGTGACTTCGTACCCATTTATTAGTGGTTTTGTTGGGATTAAACAATGGATTTAAAATATGTTAATTTGTGAGTTTTAGACGTACAAGAAGGCAGAATTTGTAAACTTTGAACGGAGCCAGACTAAATATTTACCAGCGGTTTCAGACTTCATGGAAAGCTCGGTGAGAGGAGACGGACTCTGTCCGTCCATGTTGACTGAGGCTCAATAAAGGTGAAGGTTGTGACATGCAGGCAATGCCACCCCTGTGCATTAGGTGGCAGTAGTGAGTCCACCTGCTCTGCATTTCTCACAGATTTTTCTTTCTTATGTTTTGAGTTAAAACAATATGACACTTGTTCAATGTCTCAAACAATGAAGTTAACTTCACTTTTAGGGTGAGTTAGACGACAGTTAAGAGTTGTGTTTCTGTGGGATTTTTGGGGAGGTTATGGGGCGGGGGGGTTCTGGGTTTTTGGGGGGGATGTTTCTTTTTTGGGGGGGGGTCGGGGGAAAGTGACTTCTTGGGTTCCCTGGTGGTTTCTAGAATTTTTTTTTTTAGAGGGTTTCTCTGGTTTTAGAAAGTTTCTGGGTTTTTCTCGAGGAATTCCAGTTTTTCTTTGGGGGTTTTCTGGTGGTTTTGGGGATTTCTGGGTTTTTCTCTAGGATTTCTGGCTTTATTATGGAGGGTTTCTGGGGGGGGGGGGGGGGGGTTTCTTGGGATTTCTGGGTGAGTCTTTTTCTTGGGATTTCTGGGGGGTTTCTTTGGATTTCTGGATTTTTTTTATGGTGGGCTTCTGGTGGCTTCTTGGGATTTCGGGGGGGGGGGGGGGGGGGGGGGGGGGTAAAAAGCTCTGTTGCTCTGTCTGGATGGGGAGTGGGGGCTCCTCTTCACCACCACCTGGCACCACACAGCTTGTGTCTAGGAAAGAGAGCTCTGCCAGGCCTCAATTACGGTGGGTGGGGGGTGGGGGGGGGGGGGGGGGGGGTAATCCAGGACACACTGAAGCAATTACAGCCCTGAATAAATCAATATGCTCGGGGTTAAAAAGTGATCTGCTCCCCAACACTCTGGAGAGACTCCCGCTCCGTCGGCCTTTGATTTCTGGGATGGGAGCAGTTTCTCGCGGACGCGGGGGATGATGATGATGATGCTGCGGTTTTCGACTGTCACTCAAAGGCTGCGTCAACAGTCAGGTGACGCAGACCGTTGAGGAAAAGCAGAAGATGGATGTCGATGTGCAGCCCTGAATAAACACGAGCTGCGAAACGTGTTACATAAAGTGAAAAAAGACCTGCAGCTCAGCATGCAGCCGGGAGATTCTGCAGAGGACCAACGTGTGGGTGGAGGACGCAGACTGGATTATTTATGTTGCAGGGCTGCGGTTCTCATCCGGTCCGGCTTCTTCACCTCCCCTCCGTGACCCAAATCAAGAAGGAACATCAAGAGAAACGTTTTCAAATCCATTGAGGAAGACAAGGGGACGTTTGAACCGCTGGAACATTACAGGATGGAACCAAAAGGGAAAAAAATTATTTAATCAATGGAGCAACCAATAATGTAAAAATGACCAATAATAATAATAATAATAATAATAATAATAATACGTGGGTTTTATATAGTGCTTTTCTCGACACACATGCAAAGCGGTATGGCCACATGAAATATATCATAATATCAGCCGATTTGAACGTGAAGAAAGCTATAACTTAATAGCATGTATGATGATTTACCGTAGTTTTGGGGCAATGAGTTGCAAGTTGTTTGCCTGGTCGTGCAACTTGTATATACAGTGGCAACTGGTGATAACTTTCTTTGGCGGGGCTCTTCATTATTAATCGATTTCAGTCAATGCTAACTTCATTTAAGTAAGTATAAACCACATTACAACTATCTGGCCTTTATTAGATTGACAGGTCCCCCAGTGATGAAACATAGTTCTTTTAAACAGCTCATGAATAGAGAGCACTTTTTTTTTATTAACATACCTTTAAACAAACACAAGCAGATGCTTCATTAAGTCCCTTTTAGAAAATGAATGTGTTTTGCGGCTGGTTTAGTTGAAATGATAGTTAATCTGAGTTCAGGGAAAATAAAAGGTATGTCAGGTATATTTTCAAACAACACATCAATTTATGTGCGAAACCTAAAAAAAAAGAAGTGCAAAATAAACTGCTTTTTTTAAACTCTGAATAAATATGATCATATCTAAACATTTATAAACAAAGCGGGACACATTTGCAAAATTCTGCACGCATTTCTGTTTGTGTGGATCTATAAAATAACTATACTGGAGAAAGTTGGACCTGACCTGCAGCTTTTCGGCTAAATTTCTCCTTTACAAATAGTAAATTAGAAGAGATGTGACTGAGTTTATAATCAGAGACTCACAGCTTGTTGCCTTCATGTCAACATCTTGTAAAAACAAGCGAGAACAAACCATTACGGACTTCAGACAAATCACTGAGTCAAATAACGCTGATTAGTTAAATTTCATGTCAGTCACTCTTGGTGTTAACCAGTAATTGGTCAGATCGCTACTAAGCCCCGCCTCCTCGGGGCGGCTTTCCTCATCGCCCCAGGCTGCTCACCCAACACACACACACACACACACACACACACACACACACACACACACACACACACACACACACACACACACACACACACACACACACATATATATATATATAAAAATAATCCTTTTGGTTCCAGCAGGGGGGCATCGCTCTATTGACCAGCCGCCACTGTCTGTCAGTCTATATATATAAATACAGTGTATATAGTACATACCTTTTCATATCTATATAACAACAGAATGTTTTTTCTCCCTTTCATGACACATTTTGTACCACTAACACTCAGATGTGATTTATAGTCCCAAAATTATTGTAATTCAAATTATTAGAATAAATATAAATTATCATATTCCCCAGTGACTTTATTTATTATAATATCTGTAATTATTTCTTAATGTAGTTTGAAGTGAAAAAAAACATGGATTTGGATTCTATATGTATCAAAGTAGATCTTAGCAACAGTTGCATCTGTATATATTTCGTATTATATTAAGGACTACTAAAGTCTAAAAGCCAATTTCGGGATTTATTTCTAACTAGAAATGTGTGTGAGTTTTCCACCTTGCAAGTGATTTGATTGTATGATTATTTTGCAATATTTTAAAGTGACTTGAAGTGAAAACTATTAACATTCATGTCATTTATTTATACACATCAGATTTTACACAATGAAAATGTTCAAACTGACAACATTCAGCCTTTTTCATTCATTTCAACTCAGAGTATTTGGATCTCATTGAGATTATAAGACGCGAAATACAGGAAAGTTGAGGTCTGACCTTTATTAACTGACCATCATGGTAAAAGGAGCAAAAACCTGCAAATAAAACTCAAATTGACAGAGTCTGATGATAGTTCTATAGTTCCAATATATGCAGGGGTATATTAGAATAAAAAATAAATCAATAAAAACACATTAAAAAGGAGAGAAATTGAAGCATTAAAGCCATAAAATATAATGTATAATGTTAATTCCCCCCATGTTAAATTAGAATAGCTGTATTAATTAAAAGCAACTCCTATATATACGTAGTAAATATGAAAATGGGTTACAGATACCCGTTTTAATCAAGGTTTGTATATCTGACCGTTTTTAAGGCCAATAATGTGAATCTTTTCAAAAAAGTAAACACAAACCTCAGCTTCCTACCATGAACATAGAAAGTTGCCCGGTCCAATATGGCGGCGCGGCTGACGTGCGACGCAGACATCCGTGCTTTCGGTCCTGCTTTGACGTCACTCCTTTGCTTCATCACCGTGACTATTCCGCCACCTAGTGGTTGAACATGAACACTGACGCAGATACACAGCTCTCGGATAAATCTTTTTTTATTTTTTTTTTTAAGTGTTGAATTAAAAAGAAAAAAATCATTATCCAAGATTAAATAATTTAACAGATGCATTTTTAACAAGAAAAATTAATGGATTAGATTATTTCTACATGATTCATCTAATGTATAAATTAATACAAATTTTAATTGTAAGTACTTCACATGAACCAATACCTGCACAGAAGCTCATTATTCACCTGATATTTCAGAAAAATACACAAGAAAGATGGATTTTTGTTTTTACCATCCGTCTATGAAATGAATTGTCAGTATTTAGATTTCTCCCTCACAAGGGTCAACTATTGGTGCACCTCAAACAATTACAGTACATTAAAAGAGTGAGACATTTCATATAGTTGCTACTGACGGGGAACTTCAGATCATCTGGAGCTGATCGTACGTTCACTCCTTTACACTCGATTATTCTCGTTTTTTTCTTCCACATCTCGCTGGTTTTCCATTGGAAAACATTAGAGAGCATTTTAGCAGCTCATCGTTTTCTAAACTTCTTTACGCGTTTCCTCGTCTCCGATCAAGGGTTTAGTCAAAGCGTGTCGTTCTTCTGAACGTCCGGAGCTTCATCCTCAGGTTTTCTGAGAGAACATGTATTATTATCCTTTCAAACCCTGTTTGCACAACGATTCAATTGATAACGCATCGGGGGTCCTGCAGAATATATGGAACGGAGAACACGCTACAAACATTAATAATGGAAATACATGTTTTCTCCCCGTTTCCATGGAGACCTAACCTTTTGAAAACGGCTCCCAAAGTTTCTGGTTTTCACTTGAAAACATGTAAACGTCCTCGTTGTTGAATAAGACTCAGACAATCATGTGAGTCGTGAGTGAGTCTTCTACAGCGACATCGATTCTACTAGAAATGAAACAATTCCACTGAAAAATGTATGCTTTTTTTTTAATTCAACATCAAGTTTATAAAGAGAATTTAATACATTCCGGGTCTATAAAACCTTATTCACACGTAACGCAGTGACTGACAAACACCAAAAGTTTCCACCGGAGACCTGAACATCATGTACAGAAAGTTTTTGAAAGGTTCTACTGGAACTCGACTCGGACTTCGCTGGGGAAGGCGGACGACTCCATTTTGCCGTCGTGCGTGAACGAGTGCTCCCACAGCGACTTCTTCTGCGGGAAAGCGGCGCCGCACTCCTCGCAGACGAAGCTCCTGGGCTTCCCGGCGTGCGTCCGCCGGTGCTTCTTCATGTGGTACGACAGGCGGAAGCCCTTGTCGCAGACGTCGCACTTGAACGGCTTCTCCCCCGTGTGGATGCGCATGTGCGACTTGAGGTAGCCCGACTGGATGAAGGCCTTGCCGCACACCTCGCACTTGTACGGCCGCTCGCCGGTGTGGTAGCGCGTGTGCAGGCGCAGCTCGTTGGCGGTGAGGAAGGTCTTCCCGCACACGGTGCACTGGTGCGGCCGCTCGCCCGTGTGGATGAGCTCGTGCCTCTTCAGCGACGTCTCCTTCATGAACTGCTTGCCGCAGCTGGTGCACGGGTAGCGCACGCCGATGTGCACCTGCTCCACGTGGTTGGTGAGCTGCAGCTTGGTGCGGTAGGCCAGGTCGCACTGCGTGCACGCCCACGGCCGCTGCTCCGAGTGCGTGCCCATGTGCACGGTGAGCTCGGAGGCCGAGCGGTAGCACTTGCCGCACTGCCAGCACAGGAAGGGCTTCTCGCCCGTGTGCTTCCTCTGGTGCACCGTCAGGCAGTTGGAGGAGCGGAACTTCTCCGGGCACAGGTCGCAGGCGTACGGGAACTCGCCCTTGTGGATCCGCTGGTGGATGGCGAGGTAGGAGAGCTGGATGAAGGTCTTGTCGCACTGCGTGCAGGGGAAGGGCCCCAGGAAGTCGTGCTGCTTCTCGTAGTGCTCCCGCAGGCGCCGCAGCAGCGTGAAGGTCTTGTCGCACATGGTGCACTGCATGGGCCGGTGCATGAGCTTGTGGCGGTCGAAGGCGGCCTGGTTGGCGAGGATCTTGCCGCACTCCTTGCAGTAGAGCGGGTCGTGGATCCGCTGGTGCACCTTCAGCATGGTGACACTCTTGAACTCCTTCCCGCAGTCGCTGCACCCCATGACCTCGCGCTCCTCCAGCCTGCAGACGTCCTCCTGGTGCTCCTTCAGCTCCGACGGATACTCGAAGTGCTTGCCGCAGTTGGAGCACCACACCGGGATCTTGAGCGGCGCCCCCTGCTGCTGGCCGTCGGCCGGCTCGCTGGGCACGCCGCCGCCGCCACCACCCCCGCCCCCCCGCAGCTCTTTCCTCCAGAAGTAGCGGGCGGTCTTCTTGTGGCAGATGGCGTAGATCTGGTGTCTCTTCAGGCCGTGCATGTGCTTGAAGCGCTTCTTGCAGTGGACGCAGTGGTACGGCCGGTCGTCCGTGTGGCTCTGGACGTGCCTGTTCAGGGTCTTCATGCTGTCGAACGCCCTCGAGCACACCGGACACACCTTCAGGGCTTTCTTGGGGACTTTTTGCACCGGTGCAGGCGGCGGCGCCTCGGAAGTCTCCGCCGGAGCGTCCGGGTCGCCGTCGAGCCGATGTAGATCGGGGGCGTCGCCGACCTCGGCGAGGATCTGCTCCACGGACTTCCTCTGCTCCTCCCGGATGCCCTCGTGTCCGTGGATGATCTGGTGCTTCTTCAGCGTGTCCTTGTACTTGAAGCCTTTGTCGCAGGCGACGCAGATGAAGGGCCGCTCCTCGGAGTGCGAGCGCAGGTGCTTGGCGATGTCGGCGGTGCAGGGGAGGATCCTGCTGCAGACGGGGCAGACCTTCCCCTCCGCCGGGGCCTCGGCGGGCGGCGGTGGCGGCGGGTCGGAGCGCTGCACGTCCCGCCTCTTCAGCCTCCTCTGCTCGCGGCTCTTGCAGATGTCCTTCTGGTGTCTCTTCAGGACGTACGGGTTCTTGAACTTCTTCTCGCAGAAGGAGCACTTGTACGGCCGGTCCTCCGAGTGCGACTTCATGTGTCGCTCCATGTCCACCTGGCGGGCGAAGTATTTGCCGCACAGCGAGCAGGTTTTGTCCTCGGACATGTCCAAGAAGCTGGGGTCGGACTCCTCCTCCTTGGCGATGCCGCACGCCTCTCCCTTCTCGTGGACGCGCATGCTGTGGCGGTTCATGTCGTAATGGTCCCGGAAGCGTTTGTCGCAGTTCTCGCACTTGTACTTGAGGTCTCGGTTGCTGTCGTGGATCTCCTGGTGGCGCCTCATGGCGGCGGCTCGCAGGAACGTCTTGCTGCACACCGGACACGTCTTGTTGTTCGGGTATTTCTTCCTCTGCCTCTTCGCCATCAGCAGGTCTTTCTTGTCCTTCAGAGTCCTGATCTTCATCTGGAGCCGTTTGCTTTGCTTCAGAGGCTGAAAAGCTGCCGGTTTCAAGGCGTCTCCTTCCTCCTCTTCCTCGTCGTCGTCCTCGTGTGCCGCGATCGTCTCCTCCAGGTTGACCTCGCTCTCCTCCGCCTCGCCGGGCTCCGCCGACTGCTCGGTCTGGATGTAGTCGAGCAGCGTGACGGTCTCGCCCTCCAGCTGCACCGTCATGCAGCCCTGGATCTGCTGGGCGCTGGGCTGCAGCTGCAGCTGCTCCGGGTCGATCACCACCTTCTCCAGCTGGGGGAGCGACAGCGAGGACAGGATGCAGTTCCCGAAGGAGGACGGGAGGCTCTGCGCTTCATCTGTGGAGGCAACGAGAGGCGGGTCAGCAGAGAGGTACACAACAGAGTCCGATCTTTTTCCTTTCCAAACATTCCAAACTCGTCGGGCTGCCGACGCTCAAAGCTTCACTGTGACCCGGCGATGAATCGACTCCGTGGCCGGAGGTTTGGGACTGACCGAAGAAGTCGAAGTGTCCCAGCGTGGTGTGATACTGCAGCACCGTCCGGAGGTGCTGCGGGTCGGGAACCGAGTGGGCGCACTCCTCCAGGGCGGCGGGAACGGCGCTCAGCATGGCGGCAGTCTGGAGGCGCGCGGAACAAAACAGACAAGTGTCATTTTTGTGAAGCTGGGATGTTTACAAGCAAACAAAAGTGCTTTTTTAAACAAAATAACATCTTAGTAAGATAAATGGAAATAAATGGACAAAACGTGCAAAAGTGCACAAATTCAGCTTCTGTGTTCACAAATACACACAAAAAACAACCAAATATTTTGGTTAAGACAAAAAACAAACCCGTTTTCTTCATTATTTATGCGTATCAAACTGCAGAGAAGAGTTTTATTTCAATATGAACTTCAAAGATAATCTGAAGCAAGTAACCTGCTCCCCCCACCAGGATCTATTAGGAGTCGTTCGGTGACGTTTAAAGTCTTTTTCTTTCGTTACCTGCTGAATGTCCGGGACTGGAAAAAGCTTCTCGAGCCTGGAGAGGAAATCCAACATGAGAACCTGCAGGGCGCCGTCGTAGTCGGGCCCGAAATCTGTGGGGAAAACATCCTGCGGGGAGAAGAGGAGGCCGGTCAGGAAGTCTCTGGATGGATTCTGCTTCCATCTGCACTCAGGCGAGTTGGACATCGTTTACCCAGAGACACTGGGATCCCGCTCCATTTCACAGTTTTCGAGCTAGGAGTTTTAGTCGCGCACCGATACCTGGAAGAACTTCTCCTTCTCTTCTGGGTCCTTCAACAGCAGCTCCACCTGATCGGCGAAGTTGGACTCTGGGAACTCGACCTCGGCGAAACACGGCTGGAACGACAACGGGAGCGCACGGATTATAAGAAGCCGCCGCCTGAGAGCGGCCCGCTGTCTGGAGGAGGAGGAGGAGGAGCTCACCTGAGCCGCCCAGGTGGAGACGAGGGTCTTGATCCGGTCCAGGTGGACCTCGATGTTTTCTCGTTCCGTTACGGGGTCGGAGCGACACAGTTCCAGAACCACCTGAAACCAACAGCTTGAATTCAACATCTAATAATCCAGACTTTTTATCTTGAAGACGCTTTAGTTGTTTTTCCCTGAAGACTCGATGGTTTTTCAACTTCCAGCTCATCAGTTTGTATCCTTATGCTCATTAGACAATCATGTTTAAGGTACTTTTTTTATATTTCTAAACATTATATTGAAGCACAGCAGCACTCAGATGTGAGGATTAGACAACACGGAGCAGAAATCAATACATTTAGAGGAAAAAACATTAATAGGTGTAGTTGTACACTTTTTTTTTTTTTTTTAGATATTAATAATTGATATGCATTGATTTTTTAGTGTCTTAGGAGAGTTAAAAAAAAAAATTCTCAAAATGTTTTATTAAAACAGCTTTAGGATGAAATTTAGTGAGGAAGTGGGTTAATGGGTGTGTGTGTTGTGAGATATTAATGTGTGTGTGTGTGTTAGGACTGATAATGTCATACAGTATTAAATACACAATTTACCATAAATAAACACACAAGCAGATGATGTGTGTGTCTGACATTTTTTTCATTCTTCTTTCTCTTGGTTCTATTTTTTTTTCTATGTGCATTTTTCCGCTCAGTTTTCATTTGGAGTTTGCGACGCATCAAAACTGCAGTTCTGTCACTTCAACCTTTGCGTGTTTCTACATCTTCTCAAAAGCAATCCTGCTCTAGAGGGACTTGTTCTCTCACTCGAGCTCGGAGTCCCAGCAGCAGCTGAGCTTTGTGGTCGGCGCTCAGCAGCTCGGGCACGATGTCGGTGACGGTGCAGACGAACTCCTCCACCAGGCCGTAGTCGTACACGCTGCCGCGCTGCACCACGTGCCACATGGCCGCGGACGCCAGGCGCAGCGGGGGGATGAAGAGGCGGAGGGACGGCAACAGGAGAGGAGCGTCTGGGCGAGAGAGAGGAGAAAACATGTTCATTTTAATCTCCTAATTCAAAGATAAAATACTTGCTTCGTTTCTTGGCATTCAGATTATTTCACAAATCTGATATAATCTGTAGTTATTTTGCATTTTGTCTTTTACCAGCGATGTTCAGCAACATGCACAAAACAAAGTACCTACATTTGTTTTTTAATTGCGACATCACCAGAACTATGATTGAATCCGTTGCTTGAAAACTGATATTACAAGTAAATTTCTCCATATGATATAGGAAAAATAACAGTAAATATTAATTATTATAAGAAGGCTTGAATAAGTAACATTTCTATATTCAACATTTTTACATTCAATCATTAATTACAATTGAAAATAAATAACAGAAAATTTCAAAAATATGGAAGTAAAATAAAGTTTAAAGGAATAACAACTTTAAAATCACACAAAGTCTTTTTCTAAACAAATAATACTTTTTTCACCTGTTTTTATTAAATTTACAGCAGTTTTTTATTATCTATATTGTTGAGGGAAAATCTGATCAACAATAAGATCTATTACATTCATCTTTTTAATAATCAGAACAAATATTACATAAATGTCACAAATGAGAAATTATGTACTAACTTAGGTTTTTCTTACATCAATACCATATTAATCACTTCTAATTAGTTTATGAGAAATAGAATAAGTAAATACAAAAAACAAACAGAGTTGAACTTTTATTTATTTATTTACCAACTCATGGTGAAATAAATTAAATCATGTAGACAAATGTAAAATTAACGTTAAACATAATGAAACAATCATTTTATCAAAAATATTTCTATTTCTCATCCTCTCCAAAGTACATCGTTTTTAAGGAAAGAACAATAGCTACAGAAAATGTCGCGCATCGGACAACAACAACAATATTAATAAATGGAAGATTTAAAACGTTTACAGAATTAGTTTTAATATGGATTAAGAGCTCTATCATTTCTGAGCGGTCCTTGAACGCACCACAGCCTGCAGCAGGGAATGGCATGATGCCTTCACACTCCGAACAGAGTGTCGGAATCGCGGCATATCGGAAATAAGCACCGCATCAAACGGGGCGATGTGGCAGCGCACACTCGTCAAGTTTGTTAAATTCAGTTTTTAGGGACATGGCTTCATATCGCGAATCATAGTGTTATTGTTAGACGCAGGGACTGCTGTGTTTTCACAGCTTTATGACTCTCATACTTTAATATGTTTTTTTAACATGTCTAATTGCAGCTTTTTAGTTGAAGCTCGTGAAGGCATCATCACGTAGCGACAGGAGCTAACTCATGCTAAGATACGCAGTGGGTCACCAGGTCGTCTCAGCGGTGTCAAAGCACGTTTTGTAGTGATTAAACAATAGAAGTTAGTGCAGGTTAACTGCCAATTAACCTCCGTCTCATAACATGCACCGTCTCCCCGCTGCTTTAACGCAGCAGCACAAAGCCACCGCCATCTCAGAGCGGGGTACGCCATGTTCAAAATCAGACGCACACACCGGAATAGAAAACCCCACCACTCCCACAGTCGGGGGTGTATTTGACTTCTCGTCAGCTTACCGTGTTCAGTACGCTGCGGGCTCTCCATGTCGCTCTGGAAAGTCTTAAAATAAGACACGAAAACCAACTCGGGGTCGTTGTAAGTCGACGTCGGGCCGACCCTGCGGTGCGAACTGGCGGGGA
This sequence comes from Lipophrys pholis, assembly GCF_963383615.2. Classification (NCBI taxonomy): domain Eukaryota; kingdom Metazoa; phylum Chordata; class Actinopteri; order Blenniiformes; family Blenniidae; genus Lipophrys; species Lipophrys pholis. Next base: position 7,326,413 of record NC_137644.1, on the reverse strand, counting down.
GGAAGGGCGGCTCGATATTCTCCTCGGAGTGCGCAGGCGTAGTTAGTTCCCCTAGTTTCCCTGCAGCGGTCTCTTATGGGTTAACGTGCACCCGTGCGAGCTGCAAGAAAAACGTCTTTTCTGTTAATATTACAGGGAGGAAAAGCGCAGTTTGATCACCTATTCGAGTTGAGCAACCCCTGCAAAGAAAACAAACCTTTCTTCTTCCTTTCCGCTTAATGGGAGGCGGACACGAAGCAACGCCAGTATGTGGAGACCCCTGGTGGCCGTTTGAGGAACTGGACCTAAATGTTTAAGACCATCTTATCCATTCACTAACCCCACTTCCTCATCATATTTCATCCTAAATCTGTTTTAAAGGCTATTTTGTTCGTTTTTTTTATTTAAACTCTACAAAGACATTAGATATAAACATTTGAAATATAAATATTAACATGTTTAACAACTTGTGGGCCTTAAATGTATTGAATTCTGTGTGAGTGCTGCTCTGCTTGGAAAGCATTTTTAAATGTTTATACATGAATTAATTTAATGACTTATTAATAACATTCCTAGGGCTGAAACGATCTTTTCACATAACTAATGTAATACATTTTTAGAAATCATTTATTCCAACCTGCTGATGTCAGGAGTTTGAATTGAAAACGGAGGCATCATGTGTACATCATCAATCAATAAAAGAAAAACAACAACCAACTGATTTAAAGTGTGGCCTTTTTTATTAGCTGTCCACAAAAGCATGTCATGGAACGACAGAAACCGGATCACGAGTGTAACGTTCTTCCACGTCCCTGCCTCTCACACCATGTATAATTTATATTTTTATATATATATATATATATATATTTATATATTTTGTACAATATACATGTTCTCATCAAAGAAAGGAAAGAAATCAAAGAGTTAGCAAAAGTTGACCCCCGCACCACCTTCCCCCTCATGCACATTTCCACCTGTCGACGGAGAAATGTGGTTTTTATTACCGGGAACGAATACGCAGGCAAATCAAGTTGAGGAGGAGGACGGGACGGAGCACGTCAACAACATGGAACAAGGAGAGCCATGCGGTCGCTCACTGCTGCCGGGCGAGCGCGTGAGGCTACAGGAACTCTGGCACCAGCAGTGCTTGACATCATTTTGAACCTTTTCACCTCCACACACACACACACACACACACACACACACACACACACACACACACACACACACACACACATACAAACACTTTGCATCTGAGAGTTCACATTTAGTTCACATAGAAACAAGACTGTCATTCGGGACGGGGAGGGTGTGTGTGAGGGGTTATGGGATCAGGACGGGTCGCCGCCATCAAAACGGCGACTGGAAATGAGCGCCAGTCGGAGGATTACGTGCAAATCAAGATCATTTTTGTCATATTGCAGAATCACAAGGGACAACAACGGCGTGTAGACAAGGTTTTAGACAAGCCCTGCATGGATGACACAATTTAGAGAATATTTTATCTGCTGGGATTAATAAAATGTGTACTTTTGATCAATATAACACAATTGTTTTTATATATTAAATAATTGTGTGACAATAGTTAACTCAATGTGTGTTAGTTTGCTCAATTTGACACTATTCAGCACATTTAATCAATAATTAGTTGATTTTTTATTTTTTTTTTGCATCAGAATTTGTGTAATTTTGGTCAATTTAACACTTTTCAACAGATTTCTACTAACTAGAGCGTTTTTACCTGCAACAGTTGGTCACATTTGTGCACGTTCTGTCAAGCACACACTTTTTAATGCATTTTATTACAGATTTGTGAATTTTGTGGTAAAATCTACAAAAATAAGGTCAATTTTACATTTTATTACTTATTTATCACTTATTACAGAATTATGTGGAGATTTGGTCAAAACTTGAGTTTCATCAATTTAACACAATTCAACATATGTGATTATTTGTTCAATAATTCTTTGAACCATAAAGGGTCAACCGGATTCAATTTTGACAAATTTTCCGCTTTTAAATACATTTTATTATCAATTAGAGAATCTTTAGGTGCTAGAATTTTTAGTTTTCAACACATTTCATTATTCATTAAACTATTTTCAAAAGCAAATCTTTTTAATTTGTGTCATTTTGGTCATTTTAAGTCCTTTCAACACATTTTATTACTATTTTAGCAACAAGGATTGGTCACAATTGTGCAATTTTGGTCAGTTTTACACTTTTCAATGTCTTTTTATTGCATATTGGACAATTCTTGAAATGGTTAAATGTGTCATTTTGGTCAATTTAACACATTTTCTTATTTGTTAGACAATTTTTGGAGCCAGAAGTGATAAAATATGTGTGCTTGTGACCAATTAGGTGACATTTTTTGCACCAGAAATCATAAAATGTGTATAATTTGAGTGAATTGAACACTTTTCAATGCATTTTATTACTAATTAAAGATTTTTAGCTGCTAGAATTGGTCAGATTTGTGTGATTTTAATCAATTTGACAATATTCAACACATTTTATTACTAATAAGTGGCACATAATTTATACATCGAACATATATATATACTATGTTGGTATTCTTGGTTGAAATGTTTCATTAGTATTTCAAAGAGTGGCCTGGAAAACACTGAAGGAAACAAATTCTGGGGCACAAATATTCAAACTAAAGTGATTTTTCTTACATGTTTTCTGCATCTGATGAAAAATATTGCTTGGATTCCATCATTTAAAGCATCTTTACTATATAATCTTTTTTTTCCCTTCACTTTTCTAAAACAAAATATCTGTGGGATGTAAAATAAAATATACAGTGTTTATGTCTGCAGGTAAGAAAATAAAGTGGCAGGATCATTTCTCTAGTTCTTCTTCTGTGTTTACAGGACGAAGGTTCTAATAAATGGACATAAAGTGGGATTAATGTTTAGTTTGCTGCGGTGTTTTCAAACTGTTTTCCTGACGATGCAGCGAGAATAAAGACACGCAGTGGGAGGATGACGTTGATCAAGGGACACAATTTGAAGATATTTGGATTATTGCACTCTTACATTCATTAAATCCTGAATTTAATGAGACATAAAGTCGGGTTGGGAACCATTAGAGCTGGTGGATTATTTTTATTCTTTATTTTTTAAGCCAAGTAGACGCTTCACTTCCTCACTTGGACACAGGGAGGGATCGCTGCACACCTTCGGCACTGAAATCTCAATTTTCATGCAAATTCTGTTAAATTTAATGGATTTGAGCTCAAATTGTAAACCTGCTAATTCCCGCCTTTTCTCCACTTCCTCTTCGGACAGTATGGGAGAAAAAAAACCTTTTTAAATCCGTTTAATCAACCTTTTTTACACTTTTTTTTAAAATTTAAAGATTAAACAGTTTCTCTCTATTCTCAAAATTGTGACTAAGAATTCTATTTTTCTCTCAATAAAATTCCAAATTTGGTGGCCGCAGAATCAGTAACCAGAAAAAAGGGAATACTTGATTAATCCCAGAGGGAAATTCTTGAATGTTGGTCAATTTTCCCAACAGATTTTAATGGTTTTTAGAGTTTTTTTGAATTGTAATTGATAAAATGTGCATAATTGTGGTCAATTTAATACTTTTCAACATTTTACTAGAAACAAGAGGATTTTAAGAGGCTAGAATTGGTCAAATATGTGCAATTTCTGTCAGTTACACACCCGTCAAGTCTTTTATGATTTATTAGAGAAAACTGAAATGCTAAACTTGGTAAAAATGTGTATAATTTTGGCCATTTGGGAATGCTAAACTGTGTATAACTGTGGTATTTGTCCACGAAACCTGCCAAAACCACCAAGACATAAATCCTAGTTTGTGGACAGTTCCTCTTTAATCTGGCTTTTGACACTTTTTTCTCTCTAATTTCAAAATTCGGTTTAAGAATTTTATGTTTTTCTCAATAAACTTCCAGATTTTCCCTAATAATTCCAGATTTTCCTGGAAGTTAACTGACTCCTCCTTGTTTCTGCCTCCAAAAGCTTTTTGCATGTTAAAACACACACATAATCCAGCCGGATTAAATCTGGTCAAACATGAGACCAGAGCTCAATGTCACTTTTTGTCACTTTTCTTCATTATAATTCCAGTCTGGATTATTTTCTCACGGTAATAAGGTGTGACTTAATAAAAGCACAAAGGATTACCTTGCACATCTTTTAACAAGCCGCTGGTGACGTTTCATCACAGATTAGATTTTTATGGGAGTATTTCAAGAGTTTGGTTGAAGTCGGTGTGTCTCCCAATGTTTTAATCCCTTTTAAATGAAATATGTATCTTTATATATTTCTTTAGTGATTAAAAACTGGATCCCAAAGCAGAATATCTCGTTTTGCTGGGTTTTTTTTAATCCAGCGTGAGGTCGTGCAGAAGGTCAATCAATGGTCCGACTTGGATCTTCTTCAAAATAAAAAAAGATAAATGAGATAATAAATATCGATGCTTGTGATGATGGTCGTGGATCCGTGTGTTTGAACGTGAAGCTCGAGGTTAAAAATCTACAAAAATCCTTCCAATCGGACGTCAGTCAGAAGCATCGACGCTCATCTAAAAACGGGAGGAAACATTAAAAAACATGCAACTTCGGCAGAAAGAGGACGGACAGGGGGTGGAGGGGTGGGGGGTGGGGTCTGGGGGGGTGGGGGTTCATCGAGAGCATCAAGCCAAGCGGGTGGAGCGAGGACTGTACATCCGTTTAAAAAATAAAAAGGGGCGGGGCCAGCACGACTCTCTATTTACACAGAGGTTTTGTTTTCATGCAGGAAGAAAGAAACGTCTGCAGGACGAGCGGAGACGTGACGGAGGACGGGGTGGGGGGGTGGGGGGGATTGTCCCTCTGGAAGTTCCTCTGATGATGACGGAGATGATGAAGGTGTTTGGCCTCTGCACACAGTTTTTTTTGTTTTTTGTTTTTAATAACACAGTGATCCAACCTAAAAGTCCGCCTGCCGGCATTGCTACTAAATCACTTCTTATCGGTTGTAGTAGTGGGATTATATTCTGGTTGTGGCGTGTGGTGGAGCGTCGGGATCCAGGAGAGGAGAGGAGGATGAAGCTCTAACTCTACCTATCGTGGGGGTGGGGGAGGGTGGGGGTGTGGGGGGGGGTCTACAGCGTGGATCTCATGCACGTTTCCTACGAGGAACAAAGTCAGAAGTTTGTTTTTGTTTGTCTTTTTTTAGAGGAAGTGACGCTGTTGGCTTGTGTTTTCTCTACGAATCCTCCAGGGGAAGTTAAAGGGACGTCGGAGGCATGAGGGATCCGGTGGGTGGAGTGGGGGAGGGGTGGGGGTGGGGGTCACACCACCGAGCCCTTGGAGGTGGAGAGGTGGATGGAGTGGATGCGCGCGGCCAGCGTCTTCTCCAGGTCCAGCAGGATGTCGGAGCAGATGCCCGGGCTGGAGGCGGGGCTGTCGGGCGGCGGCGGCGGCGGCGGCTCGTACAGCAGCTGCTTGAAGCCGTCCAGCTCGATCAGCAGCACCATGTTCTTCAGGAAGTAGCCCTCGATGAAGGCCGTGAGCTCCGACGCCCCCAGGAACTGCAGCCGAGCAGACGACAGGTTAGTGGGACAATCCTGGTCGGAGTGAAGAAGATCCACACGCGTTTTCAACATCTTTTAACGTCGGTTCCCCAAAATTAGTCACATTTTCACCATCAGAGCAGATTCACCGGAGGACTTTATGACATTCTGTGGCTACAGGCTAACGCTAATCTGAGCAGCGGCCCGACGTCTTTAATCCTGCTGGAAGTTGATCTGAATGTAATTCGACTGCTGATGAGTAAAACGACCCGACATTCGATAAGTCGATATGTAAATAAACAAATAACGCCGGCGCACTCGCGCTGAAGTGGACGTTTGTTCTGCCGAGAGCAGCTGCATCCTGAAAAGCGATCGATAAGCTCTTTTGACGTTGCCAGCTCTCGTGTCGTGTGAAGATGTACGGAATTAATCCTTTTCTGTCCATAAACTGTGTGTAATCTGAGCGCCTCCGCTCCGCCGCCTCACCTTGGCGTGCTTGTAGAGATCGACGCAGGTCTCCGTGGTGATGTTCTTGGAGCAGATGATCTCACAGTGTCTCTGAAGGGCCTCGAGCTGGAAGAACTTGGCTGCAGACAGGAGCTGCAGGGGACAGGAGACACTCGGTGAGACACTCGGTGAGACACTCGGTGAGACACTCGGTGAGACACGATGAGACACACAAGGTGGACTGAAACACGCTAATGTCTCAGCTCGTGTTTGTGGACGTCCGTCTCACCTCCATCACTTCAGTGTTCCGTATGTGCAGCGACTCGGTGCCTCCACAGTACAGATACTGCATGACCAACTGCGAAACAGAGCATGATTCAGCACAATTCAACAAGTCTCGGGTGGATTGAACATTCAGCATGATTCAGCACAATTATGGATGATTCAATATTTAGGATTAGTCAGCACCATTCAGTATGATTCGGCATGTTTTGCATGATTCAACACAACTTAGGATGATTCGACACAATTCAACAAGACTCAGCTAGATTCAACATTCAGTATGATTCAGCACAATTCAGCATGATTCAGCACAATTCGGCAAGATTCAACATTCAGCATGATTCAGCACAATTCGGCAAGATTCAACATTCAGCATGATTCAGCACAATTCAGCATGATTCAACGTTTAGCACGATTCAACATAATTCAGAACGGTTTAGCATGATTTGGCATGATTTAGCACGATTCCATATTTAGTTAGATTCAGCATCATTCAGCACAATTGAACACGATTTAGCATGATTCAACGTTAAGGATGATTCAGTATCGTTCAGTATGATTTAATGCTCAGCATGATTCAACTTCAGCATGATTCAGCACAATTCAATACGATTCAGCATAATTTTAGCATTCGGTATGAGTCAGCATGATTCAATGTTTCGCATGATTTAGCATGACTCAGTACAATTCAACACGATTCAGCACAATTTCACATGATTCAGCATGATTCACTATTTCGCATGACTCGGCACCATTCAACACGACTTAACACTATTCACCGTTTAGCATGATTCAGCACAATTTAACACAAATCAGCATGATTCAACGTTTAGCATGATTCAGCACAATTCAGCAGTGGGAAAAGGAGATTACAGTGTGACAGTGGCGTTCTTACGTGGAAAATGTTGTACTTGACGTGGCTGATCTCGATGCAGGTGTTTTCCGCTGCTGGTCGGTTCTGCAGGAGCGACTTGAACCTGAAAAAAAACACAAATCTCATCATGAAAGCACATTTCCATTGCTACTGATGCACAGAGCTGATTTGGTGGATTAAAGCTCATCGTTTCAAACCTGGGTGAAGCTGTAAACAGCAACACTTTATGTGCATAAAAAGGCTTCCCCTCCACCAGGAAGGTCACATCTGACATGTCCTTGTTGTTCAGGAAGTGTGGATCTGAGGAAGAAACAAACACACACACAAAATGGCTAATCAGGCTAAAAATTTGTTTATATTCTCAAACATTCAGGTTGGAGACATCAACATGATGTAAAACACTATAAACAGTCAGACATCCAGTTTTAAAAGAATTGCATGACTTTAAGTATTTTTTCTTAGAACACAGGTCCAGCTTTCATGTCTTTCATGTTTTAAAGTTCTATTTCAGAATATTTCTTGCAGATCTGAAACTTGAAATTCAGTTTTTACATTTACATTCTTCAGTTTTCTCCACTATTAATTTTTAAACTGTGTAGGATAAGAAATAAATACACATGAAGCATACAAAAATACATGAAAAATATTTTTTTCCAGAGTTTAAGCTGTAAAACCTGCTTATATTTTAGATTGACACAAAAAAATGAAATATGAGCAATTTGCCTTATTAAAAAAAACATTAGCTTGTAATCCATAAGAATTAAAAATACAGGATAAAATACTACGTACTCAAAATATTAGGATATCTTTTAAAAAAGGGGGAAAAAAGTAGTTTTGGTAATAAGGCAACAATTCACCATAAAAAAAGTTTTTTATGTATTTATTATGTCATCAGTGGAGATATAACTGATTAAATAAACACATTTTCAATTATATTTAAGGGTTTTTGTATATATTTCTACTAAAAGGAAAAGGTTAAAAAAAAGGTTTTGCTGAACATAGTCACACGACCAGCAGAGGGCGCTGCAGCACAGCACATGACTGCCATCTAAGTTCTGTTATTCAATATTATTTGATTAGATTTTTCAAAATGCACTTAATTTGAATAATTATTCAATTCAATTTATTATCCAATATCTGGATAAAATATTTAGTTAAAAATCCTCAAATTAAAGTATATAAAAGTGACATGACTGTAAAACCATATGTGGATATAAAGCTGATTGAAACTTAAATATTTGTAAAACTGATAGGAAATACATTTTTTTCCAGATATCTGTTACATTGTGTCAACATTCAGATTATAGAAGAAAACAAATATACAAATCTCAGTCAATCCCTTGAAAGAATGCTTTAAATGGTCATTCTAAGACAATTAAAAGCACAATATCTATATAATACAACCACTAAAAGACATTTTGGATTCTTTTCTGTTTACAAAAGTTCAGAATGATTTTCAAAATTTACAATCTCAGTAAATCTGCAGGAAACCAAACATTTGCTCTATAAAAAGCAAAACAAAGCCAGAAGCAATCGAGGTGAATTTAAGACTTTTGGAGACGTTTTTATCAACACATAAACCAGAATTTAAGACCTGCTTGGCTGAAAGTGTAAAAACAAGAAGAAAAAAAAACCTCTGGGTTATTTATTGTTGCATCATTTTCTCAGAGCGATGATATTTTATGGACTAATTAAACAAATGAAGGCAAATGATTTGATGTATCGGACATTAAAAATAATAAAAATCATTTCAATTCAGGCAGAACCTGGTTTCCCCAAAAAACCTGGGACGACGTGTTCAGAAATGAGATGATGATGATGATGATGATGATGATGATGATGATGATGATGATGATGATGTAGCTCATCAAACCACATTTGACTGACAGAGTAAAGACAACTAGTCACATGTTGGATGCAAGATGTTTTCAGGAGGAAGATGCTCTATAATCTTGGATGTTTTCAGGAGGAAGATGCTCTATAATCTGGATGTTTTCAGGAGGAAGATGCTCTGTAATCTGGATGTTAGAAGGAGGAAGATGCTCTATAATCTGGATGTTTTCAGGAGGAGGATGCTCTTTAATCTGGATGTTTTCAGGAGGATGATGCTCTATAATCTGGATGTTAGAAGGAGGAAGATGCTCTTTAATCTGGATGTTTTCAGGAGGAAGATGCTCTATAATCTGGATGTTTTCGGGAGGAAGATGCTCTTTAATCTGGATGTTAGCCGACAGGTGTCAACTTAAATTTACCGTACTACTGGGTTTATTTTAAGGTTGTAAACAAATCAAATTCATACTTGTTGACTTTAAATAAAGACGCACAGCTCAGTAAAGGAACCTGGATTAAATTAGCTTCTATGATTCATATAAATGTGGATTTATCTTTTCTGGAATCTTCAGAATGAGTTTGAGGCTTTTGACTTGTTTCAGAAAAAAAAGCAACCATAAAGAACCGAGTTAAGAATCCATTTCCTTTATGAAACAGAAGAACCACAGACTGACCTCTGACCTCGATACAACCAGTTCCTTAAAGCAGAACGTGAAGGTCGCCTTGGCTCCTCGTCACTCGTTTAAAAAAAGGAGGGTTATTTTTAGCTCTCTTACCTAAGCGTGAGGACTGCTTCTTCTTGATCTCCGTCAGCTTGGGGATGGGAAAGGGTCCGTAACACTTGGTGAAGATGACTGACAGCTGCTGGCTGATCACCTCGTTCTGGAGGACAAACGGCAGAGGAACCAGATTCATGCTTCTATTTTGAGTTATGTGTATTTTAAATTGGCGTAGCCTGTGTGGATCGCAGAGCAACGCTAACAAGAACTTCCCCCTGGGATTAAGGGAATATCTTCTGTGTCAGATTATCATCCCATAATTTGTCTGACCCCATTTACACGATGTTTCAAGTAAAAACGCATCGTTTTTGAGTTTTCATTAAAGTTTCGTGTTCACACGGTAACGTTTTGAAAACAATGTCAGTTTCCACGGAAACGGCAGAAATGCTGAAAACAATGTAGTTTCAATGTTGAGCCACTGGTGGGTGCTGTTGGTTGTTTTTGTAATGAAACCACCAGAGAACAATAAGCTCTAAACCTTAACAATGGGAGGACAAGGACACTGGTAAAGACAGACCACCAAGTTGGATCGTTAATATGGTGACTGTCAAAATAAAACTACCAAGTCCCAGGAGAATCTGGACTGGGAGTTGACACTCTGCAGGAAACATTGTTCTTATTGTCCATCTACTGAGCATGTGCAGGAGAACTAATTACTATGGTCGTAGTGAGCATGTGCAGTAGCAGCGTCTCCTCCAGCTCCATGGAGACGGCGCTCGAACGTTTTCAAAAAGTTGCGTTTTCCCCCCCGTTTCCACACAGACAGAATCAGAGCAGTTTTCAAAAAGTTGTGTTTTCACTGTCGTCTTGTGAACGGACGCCCAATACATACTGAAAGTTTTGCGTTTTCACTTGAAAGCTTTGTGTAAACGGGGCCTAAAAGGAGCCTGCGAGTGAAAACTGAGGGCTAAAACACCCTTCTTCCATGAGATTCGTGAAACGTGCTTGTAACAACGAAGGTCCTTGTAAGCACAGAGGAAACTCGGCATCTACAAACACTCTACAGATCATCCTGCTCTCTGAGCAGCTTGTTTTTTTTGAGGGGGAAGTTTTTAGTTTTTTTTGTTTTTCTGGGACAAAACGTGATGCAAATGAGTGTTAATATGCTCCAGAGTGCGGCTGAGTAGATGCAAATACGAGCGTTAATGTCAGCGCTGGCACTCGGGGACGGGGACGCGTCGTACGCGACGCCTCCCTAACGAGCGTTGGTGCTGGTGCGAGGACCTTGCTGGTCCGGAGGATCTGGAACATGAGCGGCAGGCCGTGCGTGATGAGCTCCTCCGTGTACTCGTCCTCCTGGATGCAGCTGAAGTCCTTGAGCAGCCCCTGGATGAGCGGGCGGCGGTGCTGCACGAAGCAGGTGCGCAGCGACTCCAGCCAGGTGTGCAGCGTCCAGGGAACCCCTGGGGACAGCAAGCGGAGACGCAGACAGTGAATACGGGCGTGCACGGCCCGGGGGGGGGAGGGGGGAGAGAAGGACGGGGTGGGGGTTGGGCGAGGGGCAGGTGGGGGTCAAGGGCCACAGAACCGACCATGTTTCCATCACTGCGGGGTGTTAGCGTGAGCTGAAGGCCGAATGCAAGGTGGGAGCTGGGTTAGGGGGGAAGAAGCAGCACCTGAATGTCATTAAAGGAATTCCAGAGATGGAGGAAATGAAATGAGCCAAAATCTGTTTAACTCCACTTATCGATTTATCTGCGTTTGTGTTTCATGTCACTGTAAAAAAAAAAAAAAAAAAATCGGTTGGAGAAAATTAGACAATTTAACACGGAAAAGAAAAAGTTATTTTAGTTTTTGAGCTGAAAAATCAAAGCTGACGAAGGAAAAATATCACCACAAGATCCATCGGGTCAGATTCTAATCTCGAGATATACAGAGATGGAAAATAATAAATATACTTTGTTAGTGTTCAGTCAGTGTGTGTGTGTGTGTGTGTGTGTGTGTGTGTGTGTGGTACAACCAATCACTCAACCAATCAATCAACCAATCACTGTGTCTCTGCATCACTGGAGGTTTAACAACAACACTAACTTCATGTACTGGAGCACAACAACAACAACAACAACAACAACAACAACACAGAATCGACACTTTGTGTCTTTATCAAGCCGACAAACACAAAAAAGATGCAAACGAAGACAAGAGGAGCCACGGAGACAAGGACTCGACTGGATGAGACAGAAACGTCCGACATGATCAGGCTTCTCATATGTTCTCACATCATATCAGCTAAATGATCAATTGTATCTTATCATATAACATCATGTTTGATCTGATTGTATTACATCGTATATAGTTTTACTGCTCCACATATTCTCGTACTGTAGCTCATCATATTGTATCTACCATATACTATCACATAGTTCCTGATCGAACATCTTTTATATGTAAATAAATATCATATCTCATCATATATCAGTAGTTATTCATCATATATGAACAAACCATATCTTTATGTATCTTATCATATATAACATTAGATCTGGCTGTACCTTTATAATGTCTTATATCTCATTGAACATTATCATACATGTTTGCATTATTTCATTATATATTATATCTCCTTAAATCATCACTTGAGTTCATATATCAGCTTATATGAGCATGTTACCATAAATGACTCTCTTAGATAATATATCATCTATAATATATACATATTATGTATTGTAACAAATATAATAGTATCCCTATCACATATCACTGTATCATATCCTATCTAATTGTATAGTATCCAATTTATTTGCATCATATGTCACCTTATTACATCATCATATCTTACATATATTGCCATATTGTATAATATAATACTGTCCTGTATCTATATATTATCCTCTAGCATCTTGTCATGTTGTACCTCATCTTATTGTAAAAGGTCTATTAACTAATATAGAATTCTTATTGTGTCAATGAGTCCAGTCTCATTGTTTCTCCTCTGTTTCAATATTAGTGTTTTCTATATTTCGCGTATTTTGATTTGCGAGACATTTTCCGATCTTCCTGCGCCTGATCGTCGCCCTCGCCTCCTAAACCAACGTCTTCTCCTAAACGCTGTTGCTTTCGACGCTGTGACGATGATGATCATGAGACTGAGAGGAAACAGGAGGAAGCAGCTCGAGTTTGCCCACTGAAACTCTGCCCAGCAGCCTCCGCGGCTCGCTAATTAACAGGTCATATCTCATGAGTAAACCGCTGCGTCTGCTTTAACACTTTTTGTACTCATTAAACAAATGAGACATAATGTGTTAATTGCTGAGCCTGAGACGTGCTGGTAGGCGTATTTAAAAAATTTTTTTTAGGCTTTTGAACCGAGCCAGACGATCGCTTTCCAGTCTTTCCGCCTGGCGAGCCAAGCCTGTGGTGAAATCGCTCAAATTTCCCACGCAACCTGAATGCGGCTAATCGAACCTGCTGGTGCGATCAGTGAAAGATCAATAAATCCTCATCGGGCCTCGGCGCGGAATCCGAAGACCGCCACGTTAACAAAGTGAGCAGAGCTCGAGGACACGGTTTGATCGGCGGGTTCACGCCGTGGTGGTGTGGGAAGCTCTGATGGCGGAGGGGTGTGTGTGTTAGAGGACAGCACAGGACGGGACGGGACAGAACAGGCACAGCACGAGCACATGTCCAGGACAGCTGGAGGCACCGAGAGAGCGAGGCGGCATGAGCGCCGGCGCGGCATGCGTTAGTGAGTCTGACCTAAGCTGCGGATGTCTATGGTGATGTCCACATGGCCGTGCTCTGCGCTATGGTACATGGCCTCTCTCAGGGCTCGCAGCCTGGCCTTTCCTGTTCGCAGGGTCCCTCTGCCGTTGGCCTGGGGGACCAGCCTCTTGTCCCCCGGCTCCGAGCCTTCTGCCAGGATCTCCTCCAGCGACAGCACGTCCCCCTTGTCTTTGTCCGACTGGGACAGGAGCTTCCGGAACACGTTCCTGAAGGGGAACAGGTGGAGACGATGGTCAAAGGATTTCGCTGACCGCTCCTCAGTCTCATTCACACAACAACACTGAAAACCACCAAGCAGGAAGGAATCGAACCGGCAACCTACAAGTGAGATATGATCTGCTCCACCACAACTACCTCCGTCCCTCTACTTTCACCGACTTCTGTTTATTCAAAATCAGGACGGCTGTGAAAACTCAAATTTTCAGATTTCTATATTTGAGCATCTCCCACTGGCACAGATGAGGCTGGAGTTAAATTACAAGTATTTCACACTAGCTTCACCTGGTGAGAAATACTGGTAATTTAACTCCAGCCTCATCGGGTGTCAACTGTTTGTAATTTTACACGAAACTTGTATTTGCTTGTAGTTTAACACCAGCCTCGTCTAAACCTGGTGTAAACTGCTCGGAAATTAACTCCAGGCTTAGATGAGGCTGGTGTTCAATTACAAATATTTTGCACCAGATGAGGCTGGTGTTAAATTCCAAGCGTTTCACACCGATCTCATCTGGTGTGAAATTACTACAATTCAATGCCAATCTTGTCTTTGCTTGTAGTTTAACTCCAGGCTTAGATGGGGCTGGTGAGAAATGTTTGTAATTCAACACCAGCATCATCGAGCCTGGTGTTTTAATTACAAGCATTTCATACCAGATGCTTGTAATTTAACACCAGCCTCATCAGCACCAGGAACAACTGCAGAGTGGATGTTTGCACACAGGATAATGGACCCAAACGAGGCCTGGACCAGCTGCATTAAATCCACATTAGGCCCATTCGGCTCTGATGACACTGGAAATATTCTCACATACTTAATAAGCACAAATGCGGTGTTGTGCTCCGAACCTGCTGTGTGGAATATTGTGGAGATTGAAGTCGATACTTTAAAAAAAAAAAAAAAGAAAGCAAAAAGAAATAAAAGAAATGATTTCATGCTGCAAAACGTGACGTCAGGATGCATCAGTAACAGACGCCGCCGTTTCAGGAGAATGAACACATGAAATATCCAGCGTGATCGCGGGATGATAATCCGTCGCTGCACCATCTGCTTCAGCGAGGAGGAGCTTGTGCAGCAAAACGTCTCAGCCCGCTTGTTTCATCAGCGACGGGCTCTTCATACGATAATATTTAAGTCTCTTGGGGCGACAGCGTGCATCTCTGCACGGGTGCATCGTTTCCCCTGCCGCCACATAATCCAGTGTTTTATTTAGTGACCACTGCATGCAGCTCCTGCCTCTCGGGTTTCGGGCTCCTCACACGGTGTGTGGCTGCAGCCAGCGGCGCTTCAGAGCTCTGCTACTGATGCTGGGCGATGAGGCTTGATACTCCAGTTCATCCCAGAGGTGCTGCAGCGCCCCGAGGTCAGGGACGCATGCACACAACTCCAGCTTTTCCCACAACCAACCGGGGGAAACAAAGGTTTTTTTAATTGACTTTCTTGTAAAATGTTTCCTTGAACCTGAAGGAATCCACCTATTTTTTCTTTTTATCATATTTTTTTTACTCCTGCTGTCGTCCTGTCATAAATTCCTCCACACATTGTAGAAAACAGTGAGGAAATTCTTTGTTTCAACATGAAATTGAGTGAATTTTCCGGATGCCAACAACAAAAAAGAATCTCTACAATCGAATAGTTTTATTTATATTTACCTGTCAACTGAACAAAACTATCACATAACTGAGGTGCCAATTACACCACAACGGTTAAAGTCAATTGTTTTTGCATTTTCGTTTGAAAAAAAGTCTCGCATTTCCACATTTTGAAAACAATGTAGTGAGCATGTTGGCCCACTAGAGGGTGCTGTTGATCTTTCCAATGAAACCACACGCACATGCATGCAGAGAACAACATGCTATAAACGTTAACCTCTTATTGTTCATCTACTGAGCATGTGCAAAGCTGTTTTTCTACTACGGCCGTGGTTAGCAGCGTTTTTAAAAAAGCGGCGTTTTCCCTGTTTCCATATTGTTGGAGTGTTTTCAAAAAGCTCCACCTTGGGAACAAAATGTGGAAAAGTTGAAGAGGGATCAATACTTTTGTGAGCTTGTTTAGTTAAAAGCGAGTTAAAGCCAGAATATTTCATAAGGGTAACAGAAACTAATGTCTGCATCGTCTAAAGACGATAAACTCTGTCCAAGGAGCCGCAGTCCAACAAAACTTTGGCTTGACCTGTGCATGCTGACGTCTCCTCAGTTAAAAAGACACTGCCGCCTATAATTGATTGTCCTAATAATACTGCATTGTGGTGTTGTTTCCTGACGGCTCTGACTCTTAATGGCTTCGTCTGACTCAGCAGCGGCGAGGAAATGATGTCAAAATGGAGCCTGAATGGACTTCAGGATCAGGAGGTGGCCGGCCGGCCGGATCTCCAGGGGCAGACGGGAGGCGGGCAGAGCGTGTAAATGGATCAATACTGTAGTAATGGACACATCTTGGCCTGTGTGTGTGTGTGTGTGTGTGTGTGTGTGTGTGTGTGTGTGTGTGTGTGTGTGTGTGTGTGTGTGTGTGTGTGTGTGTTCCACCTGTGGCCGTGTGCTGCTGCCAGGCTGTACGAGTTCAGGTCTCCCAGCGGGGCGGACGAGATGCCGTTTCGACACATGGTCCCGATCATGGGGTCGGCTCCTCGCTCCAGCAGCAAACTCACCAGCTCAAAGTTACCTGAGGAACCAGAGCCGCGGCAGTCAACACCACGACACACTACGTCCACGCTACTGACGTACTTTATACACTAATCATAACAAAATACCACGTCATCTCTGTTTGACCTCATATGGACAATCTTATGTGAGATTTTTTTATTTATCCATTTTAAAAGTTGCGTTTTCACCCGTTTCCATGGAAACAGTGTTTTTCATATGTTCCATATGATCTCAGGGTGTAAATAGTTTTATATTTCCACTAATATCAATTAAAAAAAAATAAAAACACATTTGCAATAGATCTCATTGTTGTCTCAAGTTCATTTTAAATACAGAATGTGTAAATTTCCTGGCTACAGCTTTTGATGCGTACTCCATATTGACGTTTTTTAAGTGGGCTTTGTTTGCACTGCAGCTCCTGAGCCGGAGGGACGCTGCTCTCCGTTTAGTGTTTTAAGCAGCTCGTCAGCGGAACATAAATCATGAAAACACATTTTCCCTTCCTCCCTTAAATCTGCATTCCGGCTTTGAATTCAGTTCGAGTGACCGCGCCGGTGAAACCTGCAACGCTGAGGATGACACAAGCAGATATATCAAAAGCGCCGCTGCAGGTATTTAAACAGTGCGGCATATAAACAGCTGCGATGCAACTAACGTTTTTTCTATTTTTTTATTTTATCAAGTTGCAGCTGCTACCTGCACGGAAATAGTCTCTCCTCTCATTAACTCATTACCACAACCAGCTTCTTCTTGCATTATTTATGCTTTAATAGGTGGGATGTAAATAGTGTTGACTATCTGTTGCTCCGAGTTGTTGCCATAGCGATGCGGCTGCCAACACTCCTCCAAGGTCGGCCATGGAAACCGTCACAAGCTTAAAGGTTAATTAGAGGGGAGCCGAGGAAATATCTGCATTGTAAATAAAAAAGTCAATCACTGGGAAAATGTGCAACATATCTACAGGAACACGTTTCTGCCTCCAGCAGCTAATTTACATATTCTTCTGTTTGTTTGTGTGGTAGAACAATTGTAGTGAGAGTAGTTTATGTTGAGGGTTAGAGAGTTCATGCTGGCTTTCCTCGCTAATACTACTAGACTCATTCACAGACCGTGCGCCTAATGTCACTTTAGAATTTATTTTCAGAATGAATTGACACTTTTTCCAAAGCAGTGAGTCACTCATTTGTTTATCCACTCCAAGCAGTATGGAGTATTTGGAAAGTTGCCATTTGGGAAATTTCCACTTTAAATGCACTTTGAATGCAAATGTTTTTACTAGCAGTTCAATAATTTGCCCTATTTTCTGCTCCAAAAACACGTTACAACTGGGAACTTGGAGAGTTACCACTTCGGGAATTCCCATTCCCAAAATGGAGTGTTTATCCAGATGGGAAGCGGGAAAGTTTGCAGTTGGGAAATTACAACTTCTAAGTTGGTAGAAAGTCAGAAAATGTCTGATGCAACATCAGATTTGATTCCTCGATGGCTCCAAGGTATCCCACATTCCTAGTGGGAAGATTCTAGTTTAGAACAAATACAATGTATTCGGAAAATATGTAACTATCTTCCTGGGAAGTAATTCCCTCTTCCCAGGTATTCACAAATCCACCATAATGGTGCGTTTATGCAAATGGGAAAAATGAAGTTTGGTCTGACTGAGGCTCTTCAGTCGTGAGCGTGATGAAGTCGTTCCCGGCTCTCAGGTCTTAATTGAAAGCGATGAATTAATTAGATGAAGCCCTCTGGTGCACTTAAGAGCAAAGTATGTCAGGACCAACCCGTGACGGACGGACGGACGAGCGGGACGGTTACCTGCGGCGGCGGCCAGCTGGAGCGGCGTCTCGGTGTAGTTCTCCGCCCCATCCTGCAGGGCGCCCTCCACGTTCGCTCGGTTGTCCAGCAACAACTGTGGCATGGATGTAATGGGAGGGGAGGAAGAGGAGGAGAGCGTTGGGGGGGGGGGGGGGGGGCATGGAGGAAGAGGGACGGATGGACAGATGAGGGGGAAGGAGGAGACGAGGTCGTTACACTCAGGCCGGGCAGGAAGAAGAACCTGATTGACACCTGAGCCCCGGCCTCTAGACACTGTCTTCTCCTAGATACATATCGGGGGACGGGGGTCTGGTTGGAGACATTTCCTCCACAAACTCTCAGTGCGCCGATGCAAACTGAGAACTCAAGGGAAGGGGACGATGCCGCTCAGGCAGCTTGACACAGGATCTACAACACGTCTCCTCTGGAAGCTTCTCTGTTCGAGGACTTTAGCTGGGGAGAAACTGGGGGGGGGGCGGAGTCTGTACACACACACTCACACACACACACACACACAAACACACTTCGAAACCTGCCGATTCTCAAAGTGTGGGAGCTGCAACGTCGCTCACTCAAGGGTCATGTTTGCTTTCCTCGTGATTCTCTAATCTTCTATGTCAGTATGCAACTTTGATTATTGTGAAGGAATTATATCCTCGTGATCAGAATCCCAGAATTTGAAAATTGACGCATATAAAGATAGACGTGGATTTAATGAACAAAACAGCATTTCTTTTTTTTTACAATAATTCAGCATTTCTTTTTTTTTATTGCATTTATCATTGTCTATATGTATACAGACATTTACTTTCTTTTTTCCAGATAAATAAATAAATAAGTAAATACATTTTATCAAAATGCACAAAACTCACAGTGAGAGTAACTGATTTAATTTTAATTGATTTTAAATTGTGTGTGTTGATGTGTAAATACATATATAATGTATAATTTTAAATATAGAATGTTACAGAATATAATTACTCTTGTTGTTATTCTTTTTTTTAAACCACAGACCACTCATTGTGAGAGTAACTGATTGGTTTATATTTATAAATAAATGGAAAAATTGCATACTTATTTATCATTTTCAATTTAAACTATAGAAAATTATATATGCATATGATTTATCTTTATTTTAATACTTATCAATGTCTATTTCTACATAATTTAAATGTATATTATTCATGTATCTGTACACACAGACAATTTGAAATAAATATAAAACAATTAATCATCTACAGTCACACCGAGTTCTGTTTTGCGAGTTTTGATAATATACTCTAAATACGTACAATTGATGTATGTATGTATGTATGTATGTATGTATGTATGTATGTATGTATGTATGTATGTATGTATGTATGTATGTATGTATGTATGTATGTATGTATGCATGTATGTATGTATGTATGTATGTATGTATGTATGTATGTATGTATGTATGGCATCATTTTTTTTTTGTAATTTATCTATTTATATTAAAATATTTAAGTAGGTAAGTAAGTAATTTGAAATAAAAAACTCATGTTGGGAGACGGCGTTCCCCTGACTGCCCCACACTTTGAAATCTGTAGATCTAGAGCAGATAGAGTAGAAAACACTCCTGCGCTACACAACTCCACAGGTCGGGGACCAAAGGAGGAGAGATTCAGCATGGTAATCATCATCATCATCATTTTCATCATCATCATCATCATCATCATCATCATCATCATCATCATCCCTAAAGGACAGGCCGAGGGGCCACAGGTCAAAGGTTACAGGTCATCAGAAACGTCTCTACCTGCACGACAGGGACGTGTCCGTGCAACACGGCGAATGTGAGAGGCGTCCCCTGGCGCGTTTCAGGATAAACTGAGGGGTGCTTGTTTACTGTGCTGGGCACCTGGGAAGTCATAGGTGAGGTTCAGGGAGAGAGATATACAGCCGTTAACAGTCACAGCTCAGGGCGGGGATGGCAGGAGGAGGAGGAGGAGGAAGAGGGGGAAGCAGTATGCAGCAGCAGGAGGAGGAGTGGAAGCATAAGAGGGCAAAGATGGCAGAGGGAGAGTCCCCCCCCCCTGAGTTCAATCTGAAGCAGCCTGAATCCTGCCTCGGGTTTCCAGGCTCCCTACATCCCACCACAACGTCAGACCGGCCTCGCTTCACCTCGCTACAGCTTCTCTTCTCTGAACCGACACGACGCGGGCGTCGACGGCGGCGGCGGCGGCGGGATGGAAGGTACTGACTCACGAGCAAAGCAGCTGAGGTTCTCCTGAAGTGGCTTCATCACCGACTGAATTATAGAAACGATTCCCTAAAGTCCCCCGAGGACAAACACCGCTGATCCACACCTCACATATCACTTCTTTATTAAATACTACAACAAACTGCTGACAATGACTGGACTGGAATTTTAGATATATAAGTATAGATATATGCTGTATAGAAATGTAAGAATGATATAATTAACAACCAAGTTTTTTTAACCTTTTCTTTTATGTTTTGTCCCCATTTAGATATTTTTTAGCAGTGTAACCCTTCATCAACACTATTTATTGTAAAATAACCTTTGACATTTTTACAGCCGGTAAAATATTTGAACTGATTTTTGCCCCATGACCAAAAGACGCAAATTCACAAAACCTTAAAACTTTTTAACTCCAAGTGGAAACTCTTTTGTCGTTCTTTTGTCTTTTAGCACTTTAAATGTAGTTTTTTATTGTCCCATTTTCCCTCCACCTTCACGAGGCATGTATATGTATATATATATATACACAGTATATATACATATACATACACAGTTACAATTTTAGAAACCTCCGTCTTCATGTTTCATGAAAGTGGAGGGAAAATGGACCATTAAACTTATGTTTCCTTACTTTTTATGTCAGTTCAAACAGTAGAATTGAATGTAATTTCACTTTGGTGCTCACAGTTGCCAGAAAATAACTCACGGAGTCTCAGACTCATATTTTTTTCATAAAATTTTCTGGTGAGAAAAATAAATCTGCTTTTTTTTGGCCTTGTGACCAAAGATGGGGTGAAAGTATAGCATCGTTCAACCACATAGCTCCATTTGGAAGCATTTCTATGGTGTCAAGCATCATTTAATGATCTGAATGTGAAGAAATCAACATCACAAACGATGTAAATATACACTGTGCTGGTGTAAAACTCCACAATTAAAACAACTAAAATTATATGCAGCAACTTAATGATCGAACATTAGCTGATTATTATCATAGAACTGCTAAGGTAGAATATTTGAACAAATCTTTTTTAATGGCAGTGAATGGCAGCTTGTTGTGTGTCCGAGATGCAGAGCCGCACATGTAAAACGAACCCAAGCGACCTTTCCAAGCTCTGTAAATCCTGAATAAACCAGAGAGAATAGTGTTGCGTCGTCACCCTTGGCAACAACCAAGAATCACTTGAATCACTAAAAGAGGCTTTTCTTGCTTATTCTCAATGATTTTCAGAATATCCTGTACTTGCTGGTTCATATTGGGACTTTTTTTCCAAAGGTCAGGTGACCTATTTCCAACTAGTGTAGAAAGAGTTTTTAAAAAAAAAAAAAAACTTTATTAGACACATCTGGGCAATCTAAAGCCTTCCTCGCCAGCTCAATCCTGCTTTTCTGTAATGCAGATCTAAAACATCCTCCTAAAGAAGTGAGTTATACGTGTTCATTGGTGTAAAACATGGACCAGCAAACAGGCTCAACCTCTGCACACATAAAACTGGCCAGTTTCCATTTCGCAGCTGTAAATTCGGGGGTTAACCAAGCCTTCAAACATTAACAACACGGCGAGGTCCGGGATGATTTACGCAGGCGGCGCTTTGCTTTTGAGTCAACACCGCTTTAAACACAGACATCAAACCAACGGAGCAATCACAGCAATGAACAGGGAAGCTTTATGACGGCGCAGAGAGAGTCCATGAGCTCACTGGCTATTTGAACTGAGAACAGGTTAAAGATACACACCACAGGAAAAGCATCATGTACTGTAGTTTAGTTCCGGGACGAGGTCCATCCATAGTGTTTTTATATCAGGTTAAATCATGTGACGTGGTTCACTCTCATCTAGAATCCTCTGGTTTACTAAGATCCTCTACATAGTGTGTTCATCTGCATACTCGCGCAACTAAAGAGAGATAAAGATTAACAATCCAACTTGTTACCAGACGTCTGAAGACCTAAAGCTCTGGAGCCACATGTGATTATAATTACATACCGCACTGATTTAAAAAAAAAAAAAAGGTTTAATCTCCAGGCTAAAAACTGAAAAATTAAGTCAAACAGTTTAAACAGGGAGAAAAAATTTCCCCCCCCCAAAAATTTTAATAGATAAAACTGCTCAAATAATATTAATTTAAAAAAAATATAGATAGTAAAAATTGTTAAAGTCTGTACTAGAAATTGCTAGTACAGTAGAATTTTCTTCAGGAACAAAAGAACATTGGAAAAGAAAAAAGGAAAAAAAAAAAAGTAGGAAAGAAGGAAAAATAGAAAAAACTGCTTCGTCTCGCTTAAACTGGTTTAACCATGAACAAACAATTAGAGGCTCTAAATAGTTAAAAATCTCAAGTGGCTAAAATAGACAAGATGCATAAAATAAAGTGGGAAAAAAAAAAAAAAAAAGAAAGAAAAAAAAAAAGAAATACCTCTAAAGACGGTTAATACAAAATCTAAAGATGAAATGAAATATATCAGAATTGCACCTTCATAAAGAAACTCCATGAATGCAACCAATCGTTTTGTTTTGTATAACAATTTTTTAAAAGATGTTCTTCGTTCGTTTCAGAGAGTTTCCACGTTTTGTGGCTCCAGACAAATTCTATTTGGTGAAAAATTGTGAAAACGGCTCTTTAGTTCCTAAAGGTTGCAGACTCCTGGTCCATAAGAATGTCTGTGTACTCCCATTGTTAATGTTTATAGCATATCGCTCTCTGGTTCCATTACAAAAGGAAACATGCCAACTACATCGTTTTTCAGCTTTTCCACCGTTTCCATAGAAACGAACATTTCAAAAGCCAAACTTTCTCGCTGCGTTTCACTTGAAATTCTGCCGCGATTCCCCACATCGCCGCCATCCAATGTTCTCCCCCCATGAGCTCATGAACTCCCTCTGCGGCGGCTCCGTCTTTTCTCCTGAACCCAACAGACAGGTGCGATGGAGTTCATGCTTCCCGTACAAAAGCGTGGCAGCAGGTTACACTCAGTGCACGTGCTCGCAACGGCAGCGGTGCGTCATTGACGTGGCGTGAAGCGAACCGCCGCTGGACGTAATGAGGCCACGGCGAGTGTATTCTTCTTCGTCTTATTATTATTATTATTATTGTGTATCAGGCAAAGCCATCAGTGTTCCCTGGCAGACGCTACTCGTTCTTCGCCGTTCAGTGTGCACTTCATGTAATGAGCTGAGAGACAGCGACGACAGAGGGGGAGGTGGGAGAGGGAAGTGGGGGGTCGTAGGGGGGGGGGGGGGGGTACACAGGTTTTCACAGGAACACAGACGACAATGATGCAAATGAACCAATTTAGACATTGACGTGGAGCGGCTGGCAGACGGTCGACACTGACCTCGCTGTTGATGTCGGCTCCGGCGTCCAGCAGCATCTGAACCATGGCCTCGTCGCCCCGGACGCAGGCGTACATCAGAGGGGTCATACCCTGCGGGGAAGGGGGGGAGGGGGTATATCGGTTCAGGTATGACTGTCATGTCTTTATTCTGCAATAATAAGGTTCTACAGTTTGTTCTGAGCAGAGCGAGATAAAACCATCACATTATACACATGGATTAGCGCTTTATGGTGACTCCTGCTGGAGGGATCTATATCAAGCAGGAAGTGAAACTTTTGTCCCAAAGTTGAAGTCTTAGAAGCAGAACATTTGAAAAGTGGCAAGAGAAAGTTGAGTTTTGACAGGAGCGTGACCACAGAGTCCGGATTCCTCCCGATCTGCAGGATCAGAATCGACTAAAAATGGCCCAGTGAAGGAAGAGCAGTGAAAAACAGACGACGTCCTCAACGACCAAGACTCACTGATGCAGGAGGTCCAACAACCAATAATACGATTGTTGTAGTAGTTGTAGTTAGTAAATGAGTGGGAGTAGTAAAACTAAGTAGAGTTATAGTAGATTAGTATCTATTATTTTACGGTATGATATGGTAGTATACTGTATGATGCGATACTATACAATGCGATACTATACAATACAGCACTGTACTGCATGATAAGATACTATACTATATGATACAATATGGTTCAGTACGGTTTGATACTATACTATACTATACTATACTATACAATACTATACTATACTGTGCAGTACTGTACTGTATGATACAATATGGTACTATACAATACCACACGATGCAATCCAGCATTGTACTGTACTCTGGATAGGATACCATAGTATAGTATACAATGCGATATTAAATGATTCCTATAGTATACCATACGATCATACGATACAATACGCTACTATACTATATGATATGATACTATATTACACCATCGGATGCTGTACTGTATGATACCATACTATACAATATGATACTTTACGATATGGCACATTACTGTACGATGCCATACTATAATACGATACGATACAATGCGTTACTATACGATACGATACAATACTATATGATACTATGCTATACGATACTTTACCATATGATACAATACGGTACTATACTGTGTGATACCATATGATACTACACTATATAATACAATACTACACTAGATCATATGAGTCTCGTGTACTCAGGCAGAAGATGCACATTTTAAAACCTTGACCTGATATCGAACAAGAGGTTTTCTCACTGTGAGACGACAGAGCGAACCGCTACCACCCCGCGCCGCACCAACAACACTACTCTTTCTGTACTCTCAAGGATGCAGGTCAACTAACTTTACTCCAACATGGTGACTCATGTGAACAGTAGTGTTACAAAATGATTCAGCTCAGCACCGTTCCACGTTTTGGATTTTTATTGTCATTTCTGAACCAAAGCGCGAAGTCGTGACGCATGAATCACAGCCCAGAAGCTTTGCCAACTTGAAATCCTGCCAGTTTATTTGTTGTGGGGCTTTTTTTCTTTCTCCATGACACACCTGCTGAAGTCAAATTAAATTCAATCTGACGACACAAAAACAAGAGACGCGGGCCGATCAGTTATTTTACTACAACACATCAGAGATGGAGGAGAGTCAGGCTGCATCCAAATGAGCTCTGCACCATTTCAGCTATTGATCGTAAACTGAACGGAGGGATAAATGATCATAAGAAATTTGATATTTAAATGCGTCAAAACTCATTTCCATAGATGATGTCTGCGCCAATGAAGTTATGACTTGATTGATTACTATTACTGCACGGTAAACATATGAACAGTACTCTTTACAATTACTACTACTACTACTTTTCGTCTTACTATCATTGAAAATATCATTCCCGCTACATCTCCAGTGCTTATTACTACTGGAAGTAATAATTAAAATGTAAAAACAATGTGTGAATATTATACATCGCAGTTATTAATCTTCATCATCACATTATGATTAGAATCAAAATGCTTATGAAGGCCTATGGAGCTGTGTGTGTGTGTGTGTGTGTGTGTGTGTGTGTGTGTGTGTGTGTGTGCGCACGCCACACACCTGCTCGCTCATGCTGTTGATGCCGTCGGGCCCCAGCAGGTTGACGGCCTGCTTCACCAGGTCCGTGCGCCCACAGTTGAGCATCCTGAAGCCGAGGTCCTGCAGGAACTTGGCCTCGGTGGAGGCGGCGTCCAGCTTCCTGGTGGCGCAGAAACAATCCTCCGCCCTGGAGGGTGGACAGACGCAGAGGATCCATTACTGTCTCAAGACAGTCATTATTTCTTTGCGCAGGTTGTATATGTAGAGGGCAAAGGTCACATGATGAGGAGGGCACAGGTCGGGTGAGGGCTCACAGTTCTCCACAGACCATTAGGACAAGGATTGAAAACTTTCTGGCCATAAGCACGATATCCTCACTTTATCTGGCGGGGCTCGCAGTCCACGCCGGGCAGCAGCAGCCGGGCGGCCTGCCTCACGTCGTCGCTGTCCACGGAGAAGCTCCGTCGATGTTCGGTGTGGGCGACCGCCACGCGGATCCACTCCATGAGAGGAGGCAGCACGAGGAAGGGCCTGCAGAGCAGGAATCACGTCAAACTAACAATCACATGGAGACGTTCCCTTTTTTAAATCTGAGTCATTACTGTCATTTGGGGGGAAATTAGCAGCGGAAGTTGAGAAAACCAAAATGTTGTTTTGGGCGAGTCGAGTTGAGACGCAATGATTTCAGTGAAAACGTTTTGTTTCAGAATTTTTTTTTGCTTTGAAACCGCAACAGAAAAATCTGAGATTTCTGACCTCCGCCAAGGGTGGACATGGACACAGGGAAATATTCCACATCCGCATCAACTGCCTCTATTCATATAGTTTAGTTTGGTGATCCCATGATTTCATTTCATAATTTGAAAGAAAACAAGATCAGACAATATTCTTACCGTCTTCCAGGTTATCATCTGAACCGTAGTAACACGGGTGATTTTATAATGTCCGTGGCAAAGATAACAACAAGGTTTTCATGTCGGGCCACTAGTGGGTGCTGGTGTTTGTTTTTGTACTGAAACCAGACATGTGGGCACAGAGAACAATTGGCTCTAAACATTAACAATGGGAGAACACGGATATTCTAGTGGACAGACGGCTAAGTTGGATTGTTATAAAACTACCAAGTCCCAGGAGAATGTGGACTGGGAGTCGTGACTCGACGGAGGAAACCTTGTCTGTCTACTCAGGTATGTGCTGCAGGAGCATTTCTGCTGTCAAAAAGTAGCACTTTGTGGCACCTCTTTAAAAAATAAAGTTGCCCTGGATGCCATTTCCAGATGATCGTTCTCTTCCAAACAATCCCAAACGACTCAGTCAAGAAGTTAAGCTGCAGAACAAGTTGTTCATTCATGACAACTGTAGCTGCTGTTCGCCGTTTGCTATTGATACGTTTAGTACCGAGGCTGCTCACGTTGATGGAAAAGTGTTTACGCACAAAATGACACAACGAGACCTTTCTATGTTAATGTGAACACATCCTCCCGCTCCTTCATTCACCTTTCAAATAAATCCCCTTAATAAAGACGGTGGTCCCACCAAACTTTGTAGTTAAAGATGCTCCAGCATGATACGACACCGAATCAATGTTGATCATTTATAACAGAACCAGAAAAAGACCTCGATGCTGCTGCAACCCCCAGAAATTACCTTCTTTAATCCTAATAATGGGTCCTGCCTGGCCGACATGTTCATATTTCATCATTTTATTTCCTCTGTGTGTGTGTGTGTGTGTGTGTGTGTGTGTGTGTGTGTGTGTGTGTGTGTGTGTGTGTGTGTGTGTGTGTGTGTGTGTGTGTGTGTGTGTGTGTGTGTGTGTGTGTGTGTGTGTGTGTGTGATAAACATGTTGCTACCCTCCATTCATCTTCTCCCCTCTCAGTGCTCCAGCAGTTCCATTCAGGTCAGCCATTACTCACATTATTATTTAGCCTCTTTACATGTGCGGCACTGCCCGGAACACTTCTTGTGCTTTGTCAAATCATTGCCACTAATATATTTCTATTTCATTTGGTCACTCCAATGCAGAAAATACGGCTTTAGTGCCTCTATTAGTCATTCTAACCCCGCTTGTTCTCACTAATGTCATTTGCAGCCATGTTTCATACAACAAGACATTTAGAATCTGTCCGACAGTCAGAGATCTGCTTTGGAACACATTCGTAAAATGATTTTTAAGATGGGAAGAAATCCATTGATCCATCGTTAAGTATTCTGTCAGTGACTTAGTGAAGTACTCCAGACCGGTCCTGGTCTTGACTCGGTCTCGGCTCATGCGCTGGTCTTGGAATGTTCTGGTCTTGGGAATGTTTTGGTCTTGGTCTTGGGAATGGAATAGAATAGAATAGAATAGAATAGAACTTTATTTATATAGCACCTTTCAGAGATGAGTGTCACAAGGCGCTAAAAGAGAATTCTTTTTAAAATAAATAACAGAGATAAGATCATTAAAGGTACAGAAGCAAGAAAAACATACATAGTTATACAAAAAAAGTAAAATAGAGCAGCCATAGGTCAAAGGCCTGCCTGAATAAAAATGATTTTAACTGCTTCATAAAATCACCACAGGAGTCAACACATCTCAGCTGAAGTGGAGGAGCATTCCACAGCTTTGGTGCAAAAGCTTCAAATGCACAGTCACCACAGGTTTTGAGTTTGGTGTGTGGGACTGTAAGCAGCACTTGTTGGCCAGACCTGAGCGCTCTATTTGGGGCATATGGGTGAAGGAGGTTGGAAATATAAAACGGTGTTGGGCCATGTGACGCTTTAAAAGTTAGCGCTAGTATGTTAAAACGAACATGGAACGTGATCAGGAGCCAGTGAAGGGAGGAGAGGATGGAGGGATGTGGAGGGAGGAGAGGATGGAGGGATGTGGAGGGATGTGGAGGGAGGAGAGGACGGGGGTGATGTGGGCTCTCCGGGTTGTTCCTGTTAAAAGAGAAGCAGCTGCATTTTGGACGGTTTGAAGGCGGTTTACAGAAGAACTGATTTTAACAGATAAGGGCGTTACATGGCTGTCTAGTGACAGAGACTGGTCAAAGGATACACCCAGGGATTATTTAATGACCCATTGTGCTGCCTAATGGGTGGTATCCATTTTGGGTGTGTGTGTGTGTGGGGGGGGGGGGGGGCAAGTATAAGAGCCTCTGTTTTGCTTGTGTTAAGCTGAAGGTTATTGTCAGTCATCCACATCTTAATGGCCTTTAACAGTCATTTAAAATGGAAAGTTTATTTCTCTCTTTGGCTTTATAAGAATAATATAACTGAAAGTCATCCGCATACAGATGGTAAGAAATCCCACTAAAACTGCCAATTATCTGACCCAGAGGCAATAAATACAATAAAAATAGTAATGGGCCCCGGACAGATCCCTGAGGTCCACCACAGGACGGAGGGGCTGTGTCAGACATGAACTTGCCGACTGAACCAGACAACCTCCTGTGGGAGAGGTAGGATGAGGACCAGTCCAGTGCAGAACCTGAGATACCCACAACCTGCTTTAACCTGTCTAGCAGAATACTGTGATCCACAGTGTCAAAAGCAGAGCTGAGGTCCAGAAGTACCAATACGGAGCATTTCCCATCATCTGCTGCCATCAAAAGGTCATTGGTGACTTTAGTCAGAGCAGATTCTGTGGAGTGACGTTTACAGAAACCAGATTGGAAGGGGTCATACATATCATGTGCCTCGAGAGCAGATGTAAGCTACTTGGCCACAACCTTTTCAAGTATTTTTGAGACAAAGGGCAGTTTGGAGATATGCCTATTGTTCATATGAAGGGTGGGATGTTGGGAGCCCCTGCAGAAAGCTGGTGAGAGGACGAGGGGATCTTGGCTCTGATTTCACTGACTTTATTGACAAAATATTTTAATAAATTATTGCACTCAGTGTGAGAGGAATCAGGTACTTGTGGAGTGGAAGGAGAGACTATCACATTCATGGATAGTCGCTCCGGTCTTGGGATGCTATGGTCTGGTCTTGGTCCTGAATCACCATCGGGAGCCCAAACCTTGACGAAAAGTGTCACTGCTGCTTCCACATCTGCTCCAGGAGAACCGCACAGCCATCGCCTGGCTTCCAGCTGCAATCTACATCATGAACGCGACATTCAGGAGAAATCTGCCAAAAGCGAAGCACCTAACAAAGGTCTGCGGTGTTCCTGGGTTCCTGTTAATCACATTCATTCCTCACAGCGTGGAAAAAAACCACTGCTCCTCTATTCAGATGCGTATTAACAAGGATAATGCTCCTCGAAGAAATGGGAGATCACCTCTTTATGTCAAAGAGGGTTTTGTTCTCCTGGTATGATGTGAATAAATGAAAAGGCTTTTGAAAGATGCGGAGCTGAAGAGGATGAAAGTGAGATTTCTGACAGGCTGTGTTTCTCTACAGCGAACTGAAAAAAGAAATGGAATGCAGCCGAGGCTGTTGGACACGATGATCACAGGTTCGCTTAAATCACCTTATTTTTTTTAAAAGATCGAAGGAAATCCGACATAAAAAAATTACTTCTTATTCAAGGCTAAACGATATATCGTTAGATCAACATGCGCCGTCGAAATACAGCAAAAGACAGACTCGACTATGATACGACTGCAAATTCAAAATAAAAGTAAAAGGCAGTTTATTCATTCAACTAAATTATTTTTACAACATTTAAAAAAAATAGTGATTGACAGAAACACAAAAGCCGTGAAAAAGTTCTCCTTGTGAAATCTAATAACTGGGAAGAATTCAGTTGGTGTTAATTTGAGGCGAGAGAAAGAGCACTGGTGTTTGGAGTTGTATTCGTGCTTTTATATTTGTTCTTTAAATCGCAGCTCTCTTTCTCTGTCGGTCCATAATAAGCTTATTTATTTGGCTGATCACACAATTCTGGTTAATAAATTGGGATGAATCTTTGTAACTTTATTAAACTTATCATTTGTTCTGTTCGTTTGTATAATCACAAGCCATGTCATGATCGGATTTCGCTCATGATATAATTTGCGATAAATACAAACACACGTAGACGATGTGAATGTCTGTGTTTTGGAAATTAAAGGATTATTTTCTCCGTCTCTTCGGCTTTTTTAATCAGTTCATTGCACAATTTTTGGAGAAGTGTTTTGAGCGCGAATGTGTTCAGGCGCTTCAATATAAATATAAGTGACTGGTACATAAAACCCATTCAGGATCTCTCTTTTTCTCCTCGATTGCACTCAGCCATTATGTCTCTGCCCCTTTCATAAACGATTCAGGATGCCTTCAACAACAAACGCCTGGAAGAAACCATCGATTATGACAGTCGGGAGTAATTCTGACTCAGATCCGAGCTTAAACGATCATGAAAGAGAAGATTTCCCTTTAAGACCACAAAGTAGTCCCTGACGTGTATTAGAAAGCCTGAAAACATGAAATAAAATGTGTTGATTTTACGTTATAGTGGGTTAAATTATAACACAGATTCATCAGTGAAGGTCCCTTCAGACTGTTTCTTCCTCGTGACCCTCTGGCAAAGGGAATTTCTCCACAAAGCATTTCCCGCCGAAGCTGAGAGGAACCGTTCGGGACGGTGGTGTTTACCGTCTGTGCAGCCCTTCCGCATATTTGCTTTGAGCTCATGTTTAATCAAGGATCTCAGATATTGACACGCTGACTCGTGTACATTTTATATCTGCATCGCTTTTCACAGAGATTTATCGTCACCCCAGCCCCCCAGGCGGCCTGGAGGTTGACCCCTGGTAAAAGTTAAATTAACCGACATGAAAAAAAAAACAAAAAACTTTCAATTCAATTAGTTTTTCTTTGTCTAAAGATGCACTGATGACAGATCTGTAAAAGTCACAAGAGCGATTTATCTCCCGTTAGTGATGTTTTTCTTGTTACGTAAAAATCCTCCACGAGTTGTTTCATCTCAGTTAATCATGTCTCCTCTCTTCTTCCTCTCTGCTGCTGTTCTGCAGCCTCCCTCCACTCGTCTTAAAGCTTTCAGCAGAATGCTAAATAGAGAGTTTTTCCTCTCCGGGGACCCGAGACTCTGCTGACACGTCGCTCCGCCTGACATTCCTCGTGCTCCCCAGGGCCGCGCGCAGGGAGTTTTATCTGTTCACAGTGCTGGAGAGATGTAGGGATATCTGTCCGTGTGTCCATTGCAGTGAAGTCCCCCCGCTTTCAATCAATCCGCCTTGCACCCGGGGACGTGTCAGCACTGACCGGCCCACGCAGCTTCTCGCCAGAGCGCTGCTGGGGCACAAAGGAACTTGTGCAAGAAAGTCGGACTGCGGGGAGACCGAGGCCCCGTTTTCAAGTGAAAATGCAAACGTTCTTTCGGGGAGTCCATTTATATGACAACAGTGCTCGGAGACACTAAAGACGTAACTTGTTGAAAATGGCTCCGAAGGGGAACTTTTCTGAAATGTGTCTATGGCAGAAACTCTGCCTCTGGTCATGAGCACCAGACTGTAGTAACTAGTAGTTCTGCACATGCTCAGTAGATGGACAATAAGAACAACGTTTCCTCCGTGGTGTCATGACTCCCAGTCCAGATTCTCCTGGACTTTGTATTTTTATAGTTCGCAGTCGTCATAACAACAATCCAACTTGGTCGTCTGTCCACTAGAATGTTGATGTTCTCCCATTGTTCATGTTTATAGCGGATTGTTCTCTGCTGCACGTGTGTGTCAATCAGTCAATCAACCTTTGCTTAAGGTAAACAGTGTTTTACATTTTAAACATGGAGGCTCTCCCTTCCCCCACAGGGAGCAAAGTTCTCCACACTGGAACCCGTTCTCAACACGCCATTTTCAGGCTCCTAATATACTGCGCCATGTGGAAACGGCGTTGTCGTGTGGACAGGGCCTGAGTAAGGCCCCTGACCCCCGGCAGCTGGGATTATCATTCTAAATAAGACGAGTGAAATGGTGGAAGTATTCCTCTGAAAAGATCAATAAAGTACATTTTTACCAATGTGACCTGGTTGTTGCCTTCGTCAACAAAAGTTGGGGGCGAAGGTTATGTTTCTGTCCGCGTGTATTTATTTGTTTATTGGTTTGTATATATATATGTATTTTACCAACTTTTCGCAATAACTATTAACCCAAATTAAATGAACATGACAACTTACTTGAAGTAACACAGAAGAAAAGGAACCAACAGAACAACATCTTCATTTCAGTTCAAACGAATGACAAATAATGCAGGAGTGGTGTGGTGGATCAAATAACCTTGTAATCGATTGGTTTCCATGGTGACAAATGTGGCGCTGGCGAATGTATGCGCTCTACCGAGCACCCATTCTAGTTTTCTCTGCTTTGAGACCGTCTGTACGGCTGCAGCCGGACTCACCTCTCGGTCTGTAAGGTGACTTTGGAGGGCTCCACGTTGGGGTTCTCCCACTCCATCTGGGGGCAGTGCATGAAGTAACACAGGGTGTACAGCGCCTCGGGCTCCCAGTGCACCACGGTGGTGTTGGTCTTCTGGTGGACGGGCGTCCCGTTGCTGGCGTTCTTGATGTGCAGCGGCTGGAGGTGGTGCATGGCCCGGGACACCAGGTCACCTGCAGGACCAGGGTCGACACGTTAGCGTGATGCACCTGTTACCCAAATCACAGGTAGAATCTCATCAAGGCGATCTAATAAGACTGTGACAGGGAAATGTAGTCCTGCCCGCTCAGTACAAACCCTTTTCCTGCAGAAGTGTGGAGGCACACTCCCCCATTCACACACACTCTGATTCACCACACATTTAGTCACACACACACACACACACACACACACACACACACACACACACACACACACACACACACACACACACACACACACACACACACACACACACACACACACACACACACACACACACACACACACACACACACACACACACACACACACCGTGTGCCCACACAACTGCCTTGAAACTAATTTTACGCACACGGTGGAGCCTCTCTCAGAAAAGCACTCAGATGTTTCTCACACTTCTTTCATTCTCGTTGTATCTCTACTTCATTTTTCCCTTTTATCTTCCTGTTTTTCCCACGTGGCCGCTGTGAGTCACCGGGAAGTGACGATGTGGGTCAGCGAGTACGTCAACGTGCTAAATATGAAAACATGGGAAAGGAGAAACGCGCTATGCAAATCGGGAGAGGAAGGGGCGGGGTCACAGGCTCTGTTTACGCCAAAGCGTTAATCGTTCAATACGTTTTGGCTCTTCATTTACAACAACGACATCACAAGTCTCTAAAACAGCTCTTTTTGGAAATAGCTTTCAGAGAATTAACAGATCTTCATGTAATTAAGAACAATGGGTGAATTCAAAGTATTTTAGAATTTACCAGTGCTTTTCAACCAGCTGTACATTTACTACCATTTACTACGACATCCTCTGCATATGTGGAATAACATTTCTCTTTCATTGAATTCCAATTCTCTGTCTTTTAACTTCACCCGTCAGGATGCACTATAGAAAACTAACATATGAAATAAAATGTCTTTGCATTTTTGCATAGTTAATGCAAATCCCAATTTTTACATGCAGCCTATGACATAAGTCTGTTAAATACTACATGACATACGCCATCATAGTTACAGTACATTTCTTATTATTCACAGGAATAAATTTATTTAAGCCGTCACAAAAATCTGTGGAGCCTTTGGGAACCGACAAACCATTGCTTTCGTTAGTGACCGAAAATGAGTCTTTCTATCGAGTCAAAAGAACCGACTCTTTTTATTGAGACAAAAAGAACCGGCTGTTTTTATTGAGTCAAAAGGACCGGTTCTGCAGAAAGAGCCATAACTTCCTCATGTTGCAGGTACAACACAAGGTGGACTGAGGGAGAAATGAACTGGATCACCACATTTTAGTTTTTGTCGGAAAACCGGCTTTGCATAATAACACCACGATTACACTTTCATTCAGTTTAAATACACTTGTGCAAACCTGAAGTTTCTCAGCTCGTCCAACGGAACAATTTAAAGCACTTGATCCAGCTCGTGCAGTTTTACAGTGTAACGATGGAGAAAGGTGAAATCCTCTTTCTCCCACTTGCACAACTGACGACGGGAACGACAGCAGATGTGATTGAGAAGCCGAAACTGTGGGCGTTGATTAGACTTCTGCAATACAAAAACCAGGGAATATCTTTCCCCAGGTAACAACTCGCATAATAGAAACCTTTGAGAATGAAGCAGCTG
Organism: Lipophrys pholis; assembly: GCF_963383615.2. NCBI lineage: Eukaryota > Metazoa > Chordata > Actinopteri > Blenniiformes > Blenniidae > Lipophrys > Lipophrys pholis. Next base: position 7,291,495 of record NC_137644.1, on the reverse strand, counting down.
CACATATTAAAAAGAAAGCCTTTGTTTTTTGTTTCTCTGAGGAAAAATGTCTGCACTTGTTGACTCATTTCAGTGCAATACAGTTTGAAGACAGAAAGTTTGAAAGAATAAACATATATTGTCAAATCCTAAATCCATTCATAATACAAAGAGATATTGTTGCATAGAATAATGTAATAGCCAATATCATAATCACTTCCAAATTATGCAATAAGCCAATATTGCAATATTAGTCAATAAGTCAATAATTTATTATTACATAAACAACATGGTATTTTTTATGGGAATAAAAGGATATAATATTAGATGATTTGGCCTCATTAAATGCAAAAAAGCACAATATATAATATTTTGAGCCAATGTCGTAGCAGTAGTTTTGCAATAATTTGATCAATCATTGCTTTATTGAAGAGGCATTAAAATATATATATATATATATGTATTGTAATCATGCATAAAAATGACTTTTTGTGCATCAAGAATAAGTATAGTGGATGACAGGATTCATACTATGCAGCTCTCTTTCAATTATTAGTTGTTTTTTTTTTACTCATTTTCTGGACTTTATTTCATCGTTGGTGTTTAGAGATGACGTGTAGAGTCATAATTCTCAGATTGAGACGGCTGCACAGCAGTTTATTGATGAGGCCATTAAAAAAAAAAAACCCAATGCTGCTCTGAAAATAAAGAAAAAAAAAACTGTAGTGTGGGTTCATTTCTCTGAGAAATGGATGCCCCCACTGATCTAATTACTTCTTCAGTTTACTGATGCTACAGGCTTTTGGAGCTCGGATACAAAACAGATTCTCGTATCGGCTACCCGAGCAACACGCAAATGGAGCGGAACGTGTGAGAGTCTGAAGAGAAAGGGCAAACACACACGCATTCGCAGATGTGGTTTGATTGTTTATTCCAAAAATACCCAACGAGAGGAAAGTTGGCCGGCGTTGAAGCCGCGTTTCTTCGAACGAGCGACACGGTGGGCCCGCGCCCGAGGTTCTCCATCTGTCAGGCTAAAGGCCTCTGACAGAGTTCACAGGCAGTCGGGCGAAAACAAGGCACAGTTTGCACTCAGACGCCGGGGAGTATCATCGACGGGATAGAATACAACCATAAATAATTGAAAACAAGACAAACACGCTGCGTTGGCACGATTATGCTCGACTGGAGAGGAGCTTCCCATCTTGATGCGGGAAAAGATTAAGGCGAGCTGCTGAAGGTGCTGATTGCAGGACGGAGATAACGCAGCCGAGCCGGCTGTCGCACTGAAACCGCCGGGTGCTCGGACAGGCCAACGAAATGTCAGGCTGTTCGTCTTTGACCGTGATTAGAACTGCAATATTAACAAACCCACAGTTCTTTCTCCCTGCTACTCACGTACTACAATGTCTACAGCGCAAAGAGCCACTTGGCACCATAAGACCCCAAAATAGAAACAAACTCTGGATTTGTTTTTTTTATGATTAAGAACCATCTATCTTCGTTCTTGCTTTAACTCTTTGACTTTAACATCCCTGTACCCCGTATCTTCGACCATTCCTTTCGGGGTGAACCTCAAACTGCTGTGAGAATAAACCGGAGATAGAATCTCTCCATTGGGTCGGGGGTTGACCAGTTGGACATGCCTGGTAAACCTCGAATGGGAGTCCAGCAGGGGGCGTTCTTCCTCGTCACCACGGCAGTCTGTCCACCTGAATCTGTTCCCAATCCCACCATCCCTCCATCCATCACTGGGGAATGAGACCTCAAAGAACTTGAGCTGCTGCCATCTGTAAACGGTGCCAGTTAAAAACCCTAAAACCAACAATGTTAGAAGCTTGAAGGAATCTTTGGCTGACTTATTGTGGATAAAGATGTTTCTGTGTTAATCATAAGTCCGGCATACACTTTTCAGAAACTTTTTTTTTCTTTAGTCGAATTTGCTGCCAAAATACCGTGTAAATTTATTCCTCCATGTCCAAAACTGCACCGGGGGTTATAGTATCCTACTTAGTCTAATCACAGTTTGAAGAAATTAGAAAAGTTTTCTTGATTAATCACAAACTATTTAGCATTCACAGCTGCTGAACACTCCCTTGGTCCAACTTCTTAAAAGTGAGAATTTATCCTCCCGCTTCGAGCAGACAAACAGCCTGACCCCAGGTCGTTAAAATAAATCAATATTACCTATAAATAATTGCAGAGAGCAATCATTACTCTACAGGAAGTGCAGGAGTAGGCAGACTGTTTGCTATGCACGCTCGGTGCTCTGGAGTATTCAGCAGGCGGAGAAAACCTTCCCACTTCAAGTACTGCGGCGATCCCCGTGCTGCTCGGCAGGGTGTTTATGCAGCTTCACCACGACAAGCCTGAATATTAAAAAGCAAAATGAGACACGAATGAACGTTCAGGAGACAAAGACAAAGAAATACGCGTGTATGCTACGAACAGGCGGCTCACTGCGAGCACTGTCGTCATGTAATGACACCGAAGGTTTTGATTTTCACTTGAAAAGCATGTAGACACGGCTATCAAGCAGAACTGTCGAAGAAATGCACCCTGAAGAAAGTGAGCGTCGGGATATTTTGATCTGTGAGTTGCTTCTTAATATGAATTGCACAACCAGCCAAACGACTCACAAAACATGTGATTTAAACTCCAGAAGCTATGGCAGTTAAAACAAGAGAAAGCTGTTTTATCTTGTTTAAGAAGAGTTGGTAAAATATATCTGCATCCATTTACTTGTCCTGTTTGTTAGAGGACTACTCTCGGGCTATTAAACTTTACGAAGGCCACGGTGCACATGGGCGACGATACGACAGAGACTATAACATAAAGTTTGAGATGACAAAATGAACATAATTCAGCGACGCGATGGAGACGTTGGCAGAAATCTTCACACCACTGTGCCTCAAAGGGAAACCAATCCCATGTTATCTCTTTAAGATCTTCAAGTGATTTTGATTCTGTCACCAGGACGACATTTGCTTTTTTCCCCCCTCCTTTGCTGTGATTATCTGAGCGACCCTCCTATGGGCTTCATGCGTCATCTCATTTGAATTGATCATCGGGGAGAGATTAGTGTCGTCTTTTCTCCCAGCTAAGTCCTTCCCTCTTGAAAGGACTCGCCACCGAGCAAAACTTTCTTCCTGTGAGAATAAAACTGGTAAAGCGGCTCAAAGCTGAAACATCTGCTATGAGGGAAATGTTCCTTTTTACATTTCTGCAGTGAAATGACTACAAAATAAAAGTGACATAAGGTCACTTATGATTCACCTGAAGCTTCGGAGGTTTGCAGGTTCGAATCTCACGGTGGGATTGGAACCACAGTGGGTCCATGAGCAAGACCCTTGACTCTCTACTTATTTGTATATGTGAGCAATAAGACCGTCTTGATTTGTCCTTCTTCAAACCAGCTGTCTTCTCTGACCAAAGTGCTGTTTTCAAAGACGTGCGACTCTTTAGAACTCTCTCACGTTCTAAAATTCTCGTGGTAGAATTCCAGAATGTTCCCTCTCAGTGTTAAACTCCTTCTGTCTGTGTGTCAAAGAAATGTGGGAGTTGTTTGGTCTTTAAGAGTCTCACTGAACAACACAACCTACAAGATTGTGCATTAGCAGCAGAACTCAAAGCTTTGGTCCACTGGTGTCGAAATCTCTAAACTCTGTTTCACAGCAGCCGTGAGCGCATCATTTGCCTCGTTCTTTTTTCTTTTGCTGCATTAAAAGTAAATCAAGTTTTAGGTTTGACGTTTCCGCACAGCTCATGACAGGTAGCGAAACGTCTCTCCTCTGACTCATGAGAAGACAAGTTCAAGCATCTCCAGTGAGACTTTACTGAAAACTAACGTCAAGATACTTTTCAAAAGAAACTTTCACGCTTGTTTTTGTTCATATTTGACGACAGTAAATCGGGCAAATTGGGTTGTTTCAGATCAGATAAGGTTGCTTTTTGCTGGATATTTGACTTTGTCTGCACGTATAGTGAAGCACAATGTGATTATCTTCAGGTAACGAGCGGCACCGCGGGCGCTGCTTTGTCTTGTTGTACTCTGAACAGTGTCTTCACTTTAATGTGGACTAATTCAGCGATGATGAGTTTTTCTTCAGCAATATACAAGCACAAACCCCCAAAAGCATTTCTAAACCTTTATAGAACTATCATTTGCTTTCTAAAGCAATTCAACTCAAATTAAATTTTGGCCACATCAAGCATCAACAGTCCTAATAATAGAAGACGTGAACATATTTAAATGTTGATGTTCTGGCTGATATCGACCAAAACCTGGACTGTCACTATCGTCAGCTTTTATTTATGAGAGAATTATTTGTGTTACATCACGAGACGTTCACACAGAATTATGGATTCAGAGAGTAAAAACTGATCTGCACGGATTCTAATGAACTTAAATCTGCAAAGAAACGTCATTTTACCACCATGACCTCAGCGTAAATACCCGTGATCGTTATTTCCTGTGAACGACGTAGGCCCAGGTGACACCACAACGTTTTCAAGCGAAAGCACAAAACTTTAGGGTCAGTTTATAAACTCAGTTAATAAAACTGTAACAACAATCCGACTCAGTTGTCCGTGTGCTATCATTATTATTATTGTTTACTGCGTATTGTTCTTTGCACAAAAATAAACCACAGCACCACCTCGTGCCTCGTACCTTTGAGCACATGGAAACTCAAACCTTTTCAGCATTTCTGCCATTACAAGTCTTGTCGTGTAAGTGCAAAACTTTTCTAAGACAACAACCGCAAAGACGATGCGCTTTTACTTGAACTGTCGCGTAAATGGAGCCTAAATGCTTTTCTTGATGTGCTTCAGAGAAAGTGCAAAAAAAAAAAAAAAAATGTTAAGCTTTATTTTCGTTTGAATTTGCAAATGTCATCTCTTATCTTGTTGACAAAATATAAAGGATATTTTTAATGGGAGTTTTGGTGGTATTGTTTCTCCACCGTCTCATCTCCTGTCGCAGCATGGAGGCCCTTCTGGGAAAGAACAAGCTTTGTTCCCCCAAAAGAGAAAAACAAAAAGTCTTAACTCTAATGAGATGGATGAGATGCACGACCGCCTTTGGTATCATTTCATTAAAAAAAAAAAAAATTAGGAACAGCACACTCAACCCTTTAATACCTATTGCCACAAATTTACCTCAAACTGCTTTTGTTTTGCTGGAAAGTTAAAGCAGCGTATTCATCCCACCAATGCTCCATATTCTACATTCAAATGTCACTAATTTGCATCACAGCTAAATTTATATACGTCTAAAATAGGCATAAATTATTAAATCTTTGTCTCGGCACAAGAAATATGACTCAGTCAGTGGTTTTTGTCATCATACAAGGTGTTTCTTAACCGTCATGCAGCGTCCTGCCACTAGTCGGAGCTACAGAGCCGTTGGACATCAGACACCATCAGAGGAGAAATGTGTGCAAATCTTCCAGAAGTCTGGATTCAGACTTTAGTTCCAGGAGAACTTCAATAACTTTAAGGAGCCGGAATCAAATCGAGGTCTTCCCGCTGTGTGTCCAGAGTGCTAACCACTTGACCACTGGTTCAAGCTGGCCTTTGGAGGAAATTAGCAGAAATCATTTGAGCTGACGCGCAGTGACGCCGCCGTCTGGTGTTAAAGTCGAAACAGCACATTGAGCCCGTGAGCTCAGGAAATTAGAATATATTTGAATTGTTCGGCCATTTGACATGATGAGATTTAAGTATTTTCACTCGGAATCGCTAACCAGCCGAGCAGAGTGTAACCGCAGCGGACGAAGAGCGAAAAGCCGGCGCGCTGCGCCTGACGGACGATTCCTCGGCGGTCCCGTGACACACTGTCATGGCCGATCGCTCCCATGAGGCCACGCAGAGGACGTTTAATCACCACTGGGTAATACGACTGACTCAGAGCTCTGCCTCCGGGGCACATTAGCAATTCCATGGCAATGATTAATCACAGTCAATTAGAAGACATGTCATTATCAACACTGAACTAGCAGATACTTCTACAAGCAGTGGAAATTAATCACCACTCAACAGTTGTAATACGGGACATGGTGGGGGGGGGGGGTCACTGATGAATGGGAGCTTTAAACTGACCGGTCTCTCACACTGTCCATTCAGGTGAAACAGGTGTCATCACTGCAACTTGCACCATGGCTGATGCAACAGGGATTCGAACCGAGGACCCCCTGCAGACTTGCAAGACTTAAATGATGTATTAAAGCGACTCTGCCAGACAAACTCTTCCTGTGAAAGGCGTCACTTCTGCACAGAGAATAAACCAATACAATAAAAGAAGACCATCACCACACATTTCCACAAATTTCCAACCCGCAGTTTCCTAAATCGATCACACAAGTCGATATGCTTACAAACAAGCCAAATTTGTAGCCATCAAACTGTTTATGTTTCCTAACTGACGTCATCTTGGGAAACCTGCCGCATGAGTTTATCGGATATCAAAGATGGCGACGCGGCAGCTCAAGCAAAAATATCAACATTTGATCGATTCAGCCCCCCAAAAATTAAGACTTTATAAAAAAGATTCTTCAAGCCACGAGAGCAATCTTAAATGTTGTGAAATGGATCGAGCGCTTGAGAGATCAAGTGTACAAACTGGATCTTGCCTTGGGAAAGTTTGAGAGTTTCAAACAAACCCGGAGATTTTCAAGGAAATTTAAATGCTGGAAATACGTTTGTACGAGTGTAATGACGAACTTCCTTCAGAAAAGTATTGACAACGTATTAGAGATGTACATCATCAACTAAAACTGGCTGCTTCATTCTAAATGTTTTCCGTGCGGATTCTGGTGGAGTAACTTTAATGCATTTTCACAATCTTAAGTCAGCAATTAACCTATAATTCATGATTTTGGACTTTTGGAGGAAACAGACAACAACGTTTTAATGTGAAAGAGCAAAACTTCCATTGTGTCTGTTTACATGACAATGGTGGTCGGAAAGCTTTTTGAAAACGCTCCATCTCTGTCTCATTGGAAACGGGAAAAACGTAACTTTTTGAAAACATCTCCCATAGTGGAACCTTTTGAAAATGCTCCAACTCAGTCTCGTGCAAATGGAGAAAAATACAACTTTTTGAAAAGGTCCAATTCGGTCTTCTTAGAAACGGGGAAAATGCAACTTTTTGAAATCGGTCTGACTCCATCATGTAGATGAAGGAAACACTTTCGTAAATAAATGCTCAAGAACATTGTTTCCTCCGTCGTGTCATGACTCCCAGTCCATGTTCTATTCAGTCCACTAGAATGTCCACGTTCTCTTTAAGTTAATAGAGTGTTGTTCTCTGATGCACGTGTGTGGTTTCATTATGAAAACTACCACCAGCACCAACTTGTGGCCTGGCATGCTAACTACATCATTTTTAGCTTTTCTGTCGTTTCGGGGTCAATTAACTTCTTTTTCAAAAATGTTCATGCGTGAAGGCAGAACTTCAAACAATGTGACTCAAATGGTTGCATAAACAGAGCTTTTGGTGGTTCTCCGTGTTCTCTCCCTTTGAGACCAACATGAACGGACTCATCCCCAATCAATACCCAATAACTTCCTTTAATGAAAACTGGTTGGATGAAGGACTTTCAAAGTTCAACATGAACAGACTGAAGTACCAATCCTCTAAGGAGAAACTATCTAATTTATGCACTTCTTCCCTCCATTTGTCCCCATGAGGTTTTGTTTTAATTAGTCTCATCTCATGTGTGGATTACATGAAGGCATTTTTCCAGGGAGCTGATTGAGACTCATGTTTGTAGCTGGATAGAATGTGTACGTCTCACTCGCAGTGTGGCGGTGGTGGCGGCTCTTTGCATGTATTAATACTCTCGGCTTTCAATAATCCCGGGTTGTGCTCTAGGAGGTTACCTGCTGGGCAGGTGGATCTGTGAACCCGCCTGCAACCACAGAGGACCACAACTGAAGAGCAAAACGTATCAGAGTGTTTTTCCTTCTTCAGGAGGGAGCGTGTCGGGGTTAGTCACCAGGGGAGCATTGATCCAGCCTCTAATCTGCCTCTTCCGACACTCAGCGCATCAGAGTACGACGCATTGTTTGCGTGGATGAATAAATGGCAACATGGAGAAGCAGCAGGGTTCGTAACAAAGCCAGAGCCACAACACAAATGCAAACGCTCTAATTAAAAAGTATTCACTTATCAGCCATAACATTACAACCACCTGCCAAATAGTGTCTAAGCTGCATCACAGGATCACATTTGTAATATTAAACAGACTAAAGCCGATGTTATGTTATTGACTTTATCGCATTCATAATGAACACGATTATTTAATTATTGGCAGGTAGTACATTATTAGTTGGGACAATTTTCCTGCTTTAAACAGCCAGAGAAGGAGTGTTACTCACTTGACTTGTCATAATGTTATGGCTGATCAGTGTGTAGTTCAGCCGTTAAACACTCTTGTGTGGAGATTTGCTTTCTGAGTGAATAATAAATCCAACAAAACACTTATATTATGCAACTATTCAAAACACTCAATGAAACCCCAGTTATTATTGTTGTGAACAAATCGATGCAGCGAGTTCTTCTGCTGACTCGCTCAAAGTTTGAAGTTCAGCCTGGAAAATCACAACACTTCATCTTAACTTCACAGATGCAGAAAGTTTTCTTCAGATAAACTTACTTACTTTGGAGTATTATCCAAAAACTACAGGATATCTGGAGGCAAACAGTTAAAAAAGCACTGACTTGAAGGCAGCAGCGTGGTACCATCTGTTTTACCTCAGGATCAAGTGACCATGGGGTGCAGAATACATTAAATATGAAACTATTTAAGCTCGGAATCACATCACATTGTTAAAAAAATTTACTTTTCTTCTGCAGGAGTCTGCTGGAGAAGCTCTGGGTGTCAACAAGGGTCAAATCTGGAGCTCCTGGTTCTCCCCGGAGGGAGTTTAGACTTGAAATGAGGTGATGCAAGAAGCTGCAAAATATTAAAAAAGAGTCAAGCTCGTCCGGTTCTGCATCAAATCTGTCTTTACTGCAGAAAAAACACCACGATGTGGATTTTCACCTGGACTGGAGGTTCTGCTTTGTGTCTGTGTGTGACTCCTCCGCTGGTGGCCAGTTAGGGAAACAGACTCTCTACGAATCTTTAGCGCTGCGTTGCGCCATGGCGCAAGTAAAAAGCAACGTAGGCAGTGGATTTTGGCAGTTAGAGCTGCTTGGAATCGATTGTGTTTACATTTCGTGACAACCTTGTTTACATAACAACATTTGGATGTGCATCGTGTTTGTGCTTTCGTTTCAGAAAAGTTACGCGTATCGACGTCAATGTTGTGAAAACGATGTCTGCTTACAAAGCGATGCCAGTTCGCGTATTGGGCCACATTATCTGGAAGACACGTTGAATATTAGTCAAAGCTAAAATACTAAATGGATCAGATACGTTAAGCCACACCTCTTGTAGACTGAGCGCCAAAATAGTAGTTATTCTCCCCGTTGTTCTTAAAGTGTTTCCTGTTCACACGAAAACATCAGCATCCACGCGACACCATTCCAAATGATGTTGTACATATGCCAGTCCTGTAGGTGGCAGTAGTCCGCCATTGTTGTTGCTTAGTGACGTCGCGGAGTTATCGGGTCGAGAGGTGGGGAGACGGCGTCATCGTTTTTCAGCTAATGTGCGTCTTGTCCATCCACACGTCAACACCGAGGGCGTTTTCAGATTCCTCCACCCTGGAACCCGTTTAAAAACAACAAAAAAAAACAGTTTTCAGGCTCCTAAAGCGCCGCACTGTGTGGATGACTGGACAAAAACGATGCGTTTACATGAAACGGTGTTGTCGTGTGGACAGGGTCTTAATCCCCAGTGCATCCTGTTACATCAGCTTCTTTTCCAGCGTGTGGACGTATCGAGTTTCTGCCCACTTTTAGGGCATCACTATTGTTGCTCTTTTAGCTGAGCAGAAACAAAATGATCAGACATGTATTTTTCAGCTTGTGCTCATTCATATTAGAAAAGCTTTGTTCATAATTTCTGGCATAAACACCCGGTACCCTACATTTGTGAAGACAAATGTGCTTAATTGATGGCTGTGCTTCTATCAGACAGGCTCACCCTCCTGAGCCTTGAGTGGATCAGGCCCCTCAGAGGGATGACTGTGCAGGAAACATCAAGAAAACCCTCCAAAAAACAGCAATGATGCGGCTCATTTGTAAAAGTCCCGGGGATGCCTCCGACAAAGCGTGCTCATTACCGACTATTACAAAGCCCAGGAAAATAATATCAGAACCTTCTGGATAATGACTTGTCTCATTGTCAGGGAGCCTGTGAACCGCAGCTTCACTTCGTTTCGTCATGTTATCTTAGTTTTTCCAGATATTTCCAGTTTGTGGAAATGAAGCAGGAGGACACACACATGCACGCACGCACGCACGCACTCCTATTGTCGTCTTGCCCAGCCACTCGCAGGAGGGATCCTCTAAATGGATGCCACTTTATTCTGCGTAATGGCTCTTTTAGAGACTTTAATAGCTCCTTTTTTTTTGAACCTCCATTGCAGACTGACGGCCCATAATAAATAATGTTCTCATGTCGTTATTATCCACTGTGCCAAATGAGTTTAAACTATTCATGCTTTGGGGCGAAGGCTCATGTTTGATCCCGTCATTTTAAGAAGCAAATCACAATAACAGAGCGTGAAGAAATGGACAGTCCAGCTATTTACTTTACGATCGGGACTTTATAGATGAAGAATCGTCAACAAATATGCAATAATAGAGTGTGTCTGCCCTTTTATGTAAAAAAAACCAACAACTTTCAGTATCTGGTATTTCATCTAGTATATGGATTTAAACCTCTATTTCTCTTTTTTGTAATTTAAGCTTTCACTGCTTATGAGCTGAATAAAAGTGTTTCAATGTGAATAAAAAGAGCCTCCGAAGCAGCAGAATGTAATTTTGCAGCAGAATATGAACGACAACAAGTTGATTAAGTCTCAAATTTTAAAAAATGACAAAGGCTAATACAAAAAGAAAACTCAGTAGTTAATCAGGATGCAAATATAGAAGTTTTAACAACTTTATCGCAGTCTTTCCAGTTAATTGATGCATTTTTATTAGAATTGTTGGACGGTTTGGAAATAAAATATTTTGTGATACGATCAAGTTAAAAGTTCATATAATATTCGACCATATTTTCTGGACTATACTGTCAGTCACACATTGTTTAGTTTGTCTGGTCTCAATATACATACCATCTGTGACCACTAGATGTCACTGTAAAACAACAGAAAAAGCTACAATATCACAAAAAAACCTATTATTTATAAATTATTTTCATATTTGACCGACAAATGTCACACAAATGACTTTATTCGTTCTTTACGGAATGGTACAACCAACCCGATGGCGGTGGTTTCAGGGGATTCTGCTGGAAAACGGCAGCAGTTTTATCACCTGAAGACGCTTCCTACGAAGCATCACCACAAAGCCACCAAGCTGTGTCTCCAAACAGCTGCAGTAAATTTTTTGGTGTGGAAACTCAGAGGTGGGAACTAAAAGCAGCCTGTTCAATTCTTCGCCTTATTACCCCGAACTTCTATTAGCCTTACGGCTCCCACGAAAAAAACCAAAACAGTCAATTAGCGGGTGTGCATTATCTCCCTGCAGCGTCTGTGGTGTAAGGTCCACCTCATTACAGCAGGACTCCAGTTTCAAGTGGATGTTAAACACAGATAACTTCAGACTGTCCCTCGGCCATTGAAGTCACAAGTAGTCGACCGAGGCGCCGCTGAGGATCCTCGGCTCTCACGCAGAAGGCTAATGGGTAATAACTATTAATGAAGAGCATCTGCCCGTGGCTGTTGTAGCTCCCCGGAGACGAGTCGCACACTTCAGCGCTCGCACACAGCCGACTCCTTAAAAATGCAATACATCCAATAATTACAGTCCAACGCTCGGGCTTGGCACGGGACGTCCACGCCGACCGGAGAGGGAGCGGCGGTCGCCGACCTCGGACGTGAACGGGAAGCAGAGCGATCCCACCAGCCTCGTCTCCAGTCCCCGGCAGTCGGAGGGTTATTGGACCGGAGGGTCCTCGCTCTGGGTTTGTGTCCTCGAGGAGCAAAGGTTTCAGGAACACGAGGCCAAACAGCATCATTAGAGTTTCAAATTGTTCCTGCGTTCGAGGTTCCATAATCAGTCCCTTCGACTTCCCGGCGGAGTCGGCAGCTGCTTGGGCGTAACGAGTCGTCGGCTGTCCGAACACTTCGTTCACCACTGCCAGCAAAGTCCCTCCATCACGGAGATCTTTATCTGTCCCTGTCCTGCCTTTCAGTCTCCAGAACAGCTTTTGTACATTTTGTCAATGGATTAGAGTTTCTGAAGAAATGCCCAAGGTGAAGAATCCAGTCCGGGCCCAGTTTCATGTCCTTGAGGGAAGGTATTATTATTTCTGGGCAGATGAAGAAGCAGCTTTGGACTCTGAGCTCAGAATTGGCCGTCACTCATAACGCCGTGTTTCTACTGTTGTCTCCTGTTAGATATTCTTGAAAAAAGCTTGCAAAAAAAAAAACTGTAAACAGATTTAAAATACAAGCAAAAGAGAAATAAATGAAGGACTCCTGATGGCGCTACACCACATAATGAGTGCGTTTGTTTCTTTACATACCAAGCTGAAATAATACTTTAAATCAGCAGTCGGGAACCTTGATGACCAAAACTGCTTTAGAAAAGCTAAATTAATGTTTACCTTTCACATTAAAGAAAACAAGAATAGAGTTTAGCTGTTCGCCTTTATAGCTATTGTAACTCTTTCAACTGTTTTTGCAAACACAACTACTTTAGGATTATTAGATTAGCTTTTTTCAACCATTTTCTCCACTTGGTATTTTTCAGCCATCTCTATATATTTGAGCTGTTTTAGCTGTTTTGCCTGTTATATCATTTAAGTTATTTTGCCATTTGTTGATTTGAGCAATTTTAGCCTGGACTGTTTTAGCCGACATAAACTTTTGAGCCTTTTACATGTCACAGTTTGGCCTGTTATAACCATTTTAGATCTTTTAACTATTTACTCGATGGTTGTTTTATCTGTTTTTACTCATTTTAGCTGTTTTAACCATTTTATCTATTTTAACAACAGCAGTTTTTTTTTTTTTTTTTTTTTAAAGCGAATATAACATGTTAGCTTTTTTTGCCATTTGCTGATTTTATGAATTTTTGCTGTTTTGGTCGTTACAGGAGGGTTAACCTTTATTGTCCAAGACAGATTTGTAGCTGATATAACTAGTTTAGTCATTTTAGCTGTTTTAACCATTTTAGATTTTTCGCAATTTTAGCCATTTTACACGTTACACCCGTGTAAGTCTTTAGGGTAATTTTAATGGTTTTAGCTGAACTGTTTTATCCGACATAGCCTTTTTAGCTCTTTCGGGTGTTTTTGCTATAACAGCTCTTTTTCTGTTTTGCCTGTTTTTTACAACTTGAGCTGTATGACAAGAATTCTACACTATCACATAAAAAAACCTCTATTACTATTTTACTGAAACCAACAAAATATTCTCACAAATAAAAAAGCTACTCAAAAGTTATAAAATATATCCATATTGCTGATTTTTTAAAATGCACGTTTTGAGAAATGTGATTTATACCAAGGAGCGACTTATAGTCTGGGAAATACGGTACGAGAGCGTAACTGTCAAAAGTAGTGGCATTACAAAAACAGTTTTTTTTTTTATCAACACTGTTAATATCCAACTCGGAAGAGGAAAATTTGTCAAATTCCATCTAAACTCTGTCATTGTGGACACAAGTAGTCACAGTAAAATGTAGCTCCGCCTATATTTTTGCAGATGCATTTATTTTGTAAAGGTAATTTATTGCACAACTCCAGCTCAATGATTGAATGCTATAGATTTTTCAATAATATGAAGCGTGTTTAAACTGCAGTTCTTGCACCTTGACATCACTGAAACCACTTTTTCCTCATTAAAAAGACAAGAATCTAAAAGTGAGACCTGACCTCTCTGTGTGAAAACACGCTCCGACACCTTTCGCTTTTAAAAAGTACTGCGGTTATCCACCGGCAGCTCCTTAATCTGTATTTAATCTCCGCAGCATTGAGTGTGCAGGAGCCCGTGGTCGGTATCTGGGGACTTCAAACCATTACACAATAATGAATCCAGCCTCTGGTAATCACTGCAGAATGCAGCAACAGCCTGCCAGATCGCCCGGCTCGTGTCTTTTGTGTGAATGAAGAGGTGTGTGTGTTGTGGGATTGTGACGAGGGCTGTTTGTGTCGGCATGCCTTCGTTGCCTTGCTAAAGGTGCTGGGAGACAGATAAGAAGAACGCCCCCCCCCCCCGATTGACTGAGCAAGCCTGGGCTTTGAAGCCCGGGGAGCATTCCCTTTGTTATTCCTCAGAAGTGAAGGTGGCTGTAAGATGGACAGGTGAGTCGCCGTCCAGCTCTGAAAGGTGGACCTTTGAGAGGTGGAAGTGAAGCGAAGAGGACAAAAATGACAACCGTCCTCAGAACAGTGGGATGTCCATCAGAGACACGCCACCGGATCAGAAGCTGTTAAGTCTGTCGTAAAGTCAGACCTTCGATGAATACAGAGTCGGAAATAGGACATCTTGGCTTTCAGAACGTTGATCATTGATTAAAAATGACTGAATCAGTTTTTATCTCATCTAATAAAAAGGTTTTAACTGAGTCGCCTGGAGTTGCTATAGTGGTGAGAGGCATTACCGTATTTTCTGATAAAAAAAGAAAAGAACTTACACTCCAGAAAATACGTTACTTCGGACTGAGCACAATCATAAAACTCTCTTTTTTTTTGTTTTGTCTTCTTTAACTGTATCTGAACGTAGTTTTATGTTGAAATTGCCATTATCTCTGCTTAACGAGAAGAAACATATTTGCATGTTCTCCAGAATAAAAGTCCCTTTTTTGTTTTTTTTTAGCTGTTTGGACGATCACGCGACACATTAGAAGAAGCAATCAACAAAAGAGGATTGGTGCTGTATAAAAATAAAACTGACTTGAAGTTATAATCCTGATAGTTTAGTGAGGTTTTTTTTTTTTTTAACCTGAGAGAAATCTGACTCTTTTGTCTTTCTTCCTCCATTATTACCTGTGTGAAGAAATAGGTCAGACGTAGCAGATTAGGAATGATGATGCAGGGCGATGGAGAAAAAGTACTTTATCTCTAATATGATGAAAAATGAGTTGGTCTTGAGAGGAAACGTAACAGCTTCCTGTGTGTGGGGCGATCTCATTATCCCACATAGAGAGCGAGGGATAATGAAGCAGAGGAGAGGAAGCAGCCATGATAATGAAATCTGCCTGAGATGTAGGCTTTAGTCCTTTACCACGACGGGTTATAGGTAGACATTTGAAGCACAAGGTCAAACAAAAGAAAGAAAAAAAAAAAGGAGGAAACACTCATGTGCATCTCAGTCCAAATTATAGTTAGTGAGGTATTCAGTAAGCGCAGCGATCGCTTCGTGGAAAAAGACAAATGACGCCCTGTTACTGTGCAATTTTCTGTACCCTTTCCGAGCAGCACTCAGCTCCTGCAGCGCTGTGGGAGGAGGAGGGGATTCCTGTATTTGTGAAACCCACTCAGCCCTGAAGAACGAGCACTTTCCCTCGTCATGCGCACGGCAGAATACACCATGACTCATCTCTCCGGGACGGCTTTTGTCTTCCCTGCACAACGCCAGGCCGGTGATGCCCAGATGTTTAATGCAAACTGCGCCGGTGACGAACAAACGGAGGACGGACGGCGAATGATTCAGCGGCCAAAGCGAGCGGAGACGACGGTTCAAACAGTCTTCACGTTGTGGGATCATCTGGTTGTGGCTATCGTGTTAGCTCGATGCTACGCCTTTAGCCGAATTAGGAGAAAGAAGCCGCCGCCGCACCGCAAATGAAACCAATTTAACGCGGAGCAGCAGGAAGGAGTAAACAACGCACTGCGGAATAACCAAATATTTATGAGACATAATTGAAGTAATTTTCATTCATAAACAACAAGCTATCAAGGCAATAACAATAATTAGGCCTAATTAGGGTTTTTAAGTTATGTAGATTGATCTGGCGCAATTTGTTTAATATGATGAATTAGCTTCCATTTCTATGTGTTTCTTTGCCCAAATAGAAATTTTCGTCGGGTTAAAAAACGTCTGGCAATGTTTGTCTCTAGATGAGACCGCATCGTATTGTTTGTTGTCAATACGTACAAAGATGTTTGTAATTGAACTCAGGGCAGCAAACCCCGGGCTTTACAAAGATTTTTTTTACACATTTAAATACCTAATTACAGACAGACAAATTACAAGACGACTTTTGCAGTTTCAAAGTTTATATTGACAAATTCTTTAACACATTGAGGACTCTGACTTTGGACAGACAGATTGAAATATAGACAGACAACTCTCTATATGCATTGACAAATAGTTTTGCTACAATAGTGCCCCCATATACCAGCATGTGAAGTTGTGTTCCAGTTGAAAATATCTGGCATTTTCAACAAATGAAATATTCAAAACCTCAACGTCCAGTTAATCTCAACCACACAATGTCAACTGGACACATTCACAAGCAAAGTCCAAACAAATATAACTTTTTTTTTTTTTTTTAACTAAAAGGTATATAACTATTAAAAAGAGTCAAATTTCAGTGAGACACTGAGACCGTGGCTGAGACGTCGGTGACGCTGCATTGAAAGATCCTAAAGTAGCATTAGCCTCAAAACCACGCTGTAAGTTTGTAAAAATACTCAAGTTGTTTTTGTTTTTTGGGCATTTCACTGTATTTTACACAAAAAGGTTTCATGAACGTTGGCTTTACGTTGCGACTGTTCAAATCTTTGGTTGTAATTGTTTGGTTTTGCAAACATGTAGACATTTTCATCAGGTATACTCTGCACCCCGACAAAGAAAAACTTAAAAAAAAAAAACAGCCATAAATTTAAAGGTTATTATGGCACTATTTTGTCAGTTCAGCCCCTCAAGATGAAACCGTACTGAACCTGAGCGAGAATGTGCTCGTCGGCACTGATCAACAACAACGACAAACTTTAATATAAAGAAATACTTTAGATAGAAAAATGATGGTGATACTGTGGAACTGGTGTTTAACAGAGCGCCGTTCTGTGCAGTGGAGGTATACGCCCAGTTTCAGGGTCGGGGGGCCTCATTGTTTGGACCCTGCACGGTATCACGTTCCATCATTTATTTGCCCGGCGGCTGACCTCTGACCCCTGTACTGACAGACGGAGGGTCTTTCTCCGTCACACCTGGTCACAATATGTCCGCTTTGCACCTACGGATCCTATAGCGACACACATGAAGGGAAACGGAGGGAGGAGTCCCCCTTCTGCGTGAAATACGAGGAAAAGAGTAAACCTCCCGAGCGCCCACTGTTTAAATCTGCCAGCGGCGACGTGCTGCCCTCCACCAGACCACGGCGAGAAATATGAAGGTTTCAGATGACTTCTAAAATAACGACCTCACTTAGTCACCTCCAGAGGATGAGATTGTGGATGAAATGATGACTCGTCTCTTATCCATTAATTACCAAACAAGTCGGGTGTGAAATTACCGAAACAAAAAGCTCCGTGGGGCGGCTTTGCTCCCACGTCGTCGTGTTTATTGTCCAGGTTTTATTACTTTAGAATTGATTTGAAAAAATATTTAACAGACTGGTTAAGGAGCTGGTGTTGGACGGAATATTTACTTTTCACGCATCCTTGACTTTGATTAGACACATTCTCACATTATCATCCATTACAGATAACTGCTGGAATTAAACCAGTTCTCAGGTGAAACAACCTCCATCAGTCTTCAGGGAAAGGAGAACCTGATTAATCTACACATGCAGAGAAGTGTGATAGTGTTGATCAGTGTGTGTTTGAGCAGTGGTTCCCAACGTTCATCTGGAGGGACCCACATTTCTACGACCGTAAACCGCATCTTCGTGTCTGTTTTTCCGTGAAAATGAAAAATGTTCAAACTTGTGAAATCCCCAATCCAAATTCTCTAACCTGTAGGCCACCACTGCTCCAACTAGTGGCCCAACGTGTAATCTGCTTCTGTTTCCAGCGTTTCTGCTGTTTCTGTGTAAACGAACAATGTTTTAAAAATGTCACGAAAACGAGGTCCGAGCTCATCAACTGGTTTTATGAATCCCAGCCAAGGTATGTGTGTTTACTTCAGAAGGTTTGCTTTATTTGTAATTTGGCTTTTTATACACTGACGTTATTGAACTTGTACAGGTCGACTCTCTTAAATTCCAAATCACTGAAATAACTTCTGTGTTTCTGTCTTTTTTTTTATCCCAAGAAAGAAAGAAATTCCCACATTAAACAGCTTTTTACTCTTCAGAGTATCTGAAAGAGACGTTAAATCCACCAGTGTTTATTTATCTCCAACCCTCCTGGTACCACCTTCTATCTTATTCCTCTTGTCTGGTTTCTACTTTAAACACTTAGAGGCAGTCTGAACATCGACTAAAACAGAAATTTAAATGAGCTGGTGCTTTATCTTCTATTTTCATTTGATTTTTCATGATTGACCTGTAAAAAAAACATGTATGTTTCACCAACTTGTCCGCATAAAATAAAAATTTTCTTTGACTGATGCGGTTTTTTTAATCACATTAACAAGCCGGAGTTAACAGGGGGTCGGCCTGTCTGTCGATACCTAATGATTTCCCCGAGCCCCGGGCTCACTCACGGTTCAAACGCAGGGTTTTTAATTTCCTAAAGCAGCTGGGGACTGTAATTTGTGGCACACGACGCTCCAACAGGAGCACATTGGATTTTCCTGGGGACTATTTTCGGGAGCTTCATGCACATTCTGTGTTTTCCTTCTGGCTGCACCAGATTGTGAAGCGAGAAACTGCATCAATATTGTTCACAAATAGATAGAGAGTGCCCGGATTATCACTACAGACCACATTTTCTATTTCTAAATTATTGTTAGTAATGTGTTTATAAGATGGGTATTATCAGGATTTTTAAGAATCTTATATTTGTGTCACATACCGAATTCTGAAATTTGGTTCAAATCATATACTGGTTATTTTTCTACCTGCAAATAATGTTGGTTGAAACTAAAAAATCCCAAACTAAAATATTGTTGTTTTCCACCTTTATTGGTATCTCCATCATGTTGTCAAATTAAATAAAAATACAATAAAACTAGCCAGCTCATTATTCCTAATAAAATATTTGAGGTGTTTTTAAGTACATAATACATACTTGTATCACTTCAAATAATTTTGCTTAATCACTTATCACCAGGTGAAACGGGGTTCTTAAAAATCTTTATTGGATGTTTAGAGTGAAATTTTCAAGGAGATGACACTTCTGATAAGATGAGTATAAGAATAAGAATAAAACTATGAGGAAAAAGAAGCACTCGAATGAAGGTTTTCATGGATTATTGCTCGAATCGGTCAACAGGTCAAACCAGTGGGGAAAAAAGAAGAACATCAAAAACTCAGAAAAGACCTCGACACCTTCAAAAGGACCCAAAACTGAAAATATGTCACAATAAAGTTTACAAATCAAAGTCGTGTGGGTCCAGCTGCAGAAATGTCTCTCACCACGAGAACAGCAGAGCTCTTACGCCTCATTATAAAACGATTAAAACACTGACATACAACTATGAACGCAAGACTTTTTCAGGTAAATTAATCATTTATCACGAGGTCAAATTTTAAGGGATCTGGAAGACACACCGATATTCCATATTCATGAAGGTAGGCACACTGAGGCCCCGTTTACACGACAATGTTTCAACTGAAAATGCATCTGAGCGCCGTTGTCGTCTAAACTGACATACAAACAGCTACGTTTTCGCTTGAAAATGTCACGTACACGAGGCCTAAATGGAGAGTTTGTGTGAAAGGGATTGGGTTTTCCCAGTTACCCATGAAAAAAAAAGATCAAACTGGAAGCTTCCCAGTTGAAAAAGTAATTTTTTTAAAAAATATTTGTGACTATACTCACCACAGCTGTATTAAAATAATTTTATTAGTTGATTTTTTTTCCTCATATAGAAATCCATCATGCTGACCTCGCCTATCGAAGCTCGGAGTTTGACGTCTTGGGAGATTTTCCACTTTATCATTCCTGAACGCAGCATCGACTCTGAAGGACTGAACTCCGTGTACATATTATTACTCCCGTGCGGTTCTTGCAGGTTCTTTCACTTTCGAGTAAACCTGTACACGAACCAATCTGAAATCCGATGTAGAGACTCCTCCACTTTAAGATCGCTGCGAAGGCAGATGGTGGAACGTGCTTAAAGCAGCGCCCTTAATGCAATCGTCACACACTCCGTGAGCAGATTTGTTCTGGCTGATTCGACCGCTGGTGATCAATCTGTTCACTAAATGCGTCACGAGGTGGAAACCACGCCACCGAACCAGCTGAAATCCGCCGGATGGCCGCGGGCACTGCTAGCCACATGCTAACCGGATTATACAGGGATCAAACGGAGCAGCTTTTACTTCGCAAACCAAGCACGTGAGCAGCTCGCCCGGGAACACTTCGCACTAATGTCATCAAATTATCCAGAATAAACGGCAGCTTTTTAATGCATATTTAGAGTAACTATACTCGTTAATTTGCTTTTATCATCGCCGTGTGTGTAGCTGGTGGGTTTCTGTTAATTACCATGTAAGAAACGCCCCCGTGTACCATATGTCTCGCTTTCGTTCTTCACTGTTTACATGTGTGGCGTCCACAACATGTTTCTGTCAGGTCTCCAAGCTCCGCGTAACGAGCTGCTCAGAACAAGATGAAAACTTTCTGTCGCCTCATTAATTCGATGTGAAAACTAACGACTATACAGAAGCACATTGCAGCGTGGAGAGTTTTGTCTTTAACACAGCTGACTGGGATCTTATTAATAAACCACAAGAGAGGTATTTGTAATAAACATGTACATTTTCTTAGCGTGATGAATTAATTTGTCCAGAATCACATTCTGTATGTTCAATGTTTGTTAAAACTCTTTTATTCTTTGTGGAGGATCTAAATAAAACGGACTTGTTTGGTTTCTAATGACTTTCACGAGCACATTTGATGTTGTGAAAGAAGTTACTCTGGACAGTTTGTTCCTGTCGATACACAACTAACCTCAGTCATTTGTACGTGTGAGTAAAATGCTTCGCATTAAAAGAAACAAAAGAAAAAAGAAGGAAACTCACAAACTAACTCGTCAGCTGATAATCTCAAGAAGGCTCAAACAAGCCAACCAAACAGCGAACAAGCCATGGAAATATTTAAACATTAAACTAAATAAACCATCTAATCAACAAATGGATTAAAAAAATCAATTAAGTAACAAACCAACTAAAAATAAACCGTTTGAACAAATCATTGAATCAACCAACTTGCAAACAAACAACTAACAAACTAATAAATGAAAGAAATTAATGAATCAACAAACAAGCTAAACGGCTAACAAATGGACAAACAAAACAGCCAACCGAACGATAAATGAACAAATGACTACCTAATTGAGCAACTCACTAACAAATTGAAAACCATCAACTCAACCAACCAACCAGCCAGCCTAACAACCAACCACCAACTCACCAGCCAGCCAGCCAACCAACCAGCCAGCCAGCCAGCAACCAACCAACCAACTAATCAACCAGCCAATCAACCACCCAACTAACAACCAACCAACAACTAACCAGCCAGCCAGCCAGCCAGCCAACTAACCAGCCAGCCAGCCAACCAACCAGCCAGCAAACCAACAAACCAACCAACCAACCAACCAACAACCAAACCAACTAACAACCAGCCAACCAACCAACCAAGCAACTAACAACCAGCCAGCCAGCCAGCCAGCAACCAACCAACCAACCAACCAGCCACCAGCGAACTAACAACCAACCAACCAATTATGAACCAACCAACTAACAACCAGCCAGCCAGCCAGCCAGCAACCAACCAACCAACCAACCAGCCACCAGCGAACTAACAACCAACCAACCAACTATGAACCAACCAACTAACAACCAGCCAGCCAGCCAGCCAGCAACCAACCAACCAACCAACCAACCAACCAACCAACCAGCCACCAGCGAACTAACAACCAACCAACCAATTATGAACCAACCAACTAACAACCAGCCAGCCAGCCAGCCAGCAACCAACCAACCAACCAACCAACCAACCAGCCACCAGCGAACTAACAACCAACCAACCAATTATGAACCAACCAACTAACAACCAGCCAGCCAGCCAGCCAGCAACCAACCAACCAACCAACCAACCAACCAGCCACCAGCGAACTAACAACCAACCAACCAACTATGAACCAACCAACCAA
This sequence comes from Lipophrys pholis, assembly GCF_963383615.2. Lineage (NCBI taxonomy): Eukaryota > Metazoa > Chordata > Actinopteri > Blenniiformes > Blenniidae > Lipophrys > Lipophrys pholis. The sequence goes on along the minus strand of NC_137644.1, from coordinate 7,269,175 downwards.
CAACCAGCCAGCCAACTAACAAACAACCAACCAACCAACCAACCAACCAACCAACCAACCAACCAACCAACCAACCAACCGGTATTATGAAAAAAAATCATCACATCAAAACATCTTCAAAAATCCAAGTTAACTAATTTATAAGAACATAATAAACAGAGAAGAAAACCTCCTTTTCCTTCCATCACAGTAATGATCCAGTGATTTACTCATGCTGATAAATGAAACTTCAAAGACATTATTCATAGTTTCTGTTGATTACAAAAAGTATTTTTGAATGATATGTACATTTATTTGCTGATTAATTCCTCTTATTCTTTAATGTGTAGAAACCTCTGCGGGTCATTTTTGTGCATGAAGAAAGTGTCGGATTGATGCTTTGTCATCTCCACATCAGCATTAGTTCACCCTGTGGTGGCAGATCCAATGACTATTATGTGTTGCAGATGTGAGAGCACATTTCTTCGTCTTTGTATCGATGTTATTCCACCGCGGGTTATGATGAACGACGGCGGGCTGAAGAGGAGACCTTGAAATCTTCCTTCAATCAATGACGCACAGAGATTTACTCATTCTTGATGTGCTGTGCGGTCGAACACACACAGTGCGAATGTCTGCGGGGGACGGAGGGAAGCAGGGGGAGGGACGGGGGACGCCCGAGGTAAAGGTGGAGCTCCGGATTTCAAAGCCTGGGACTCCGGCAGTGACCTCGAATTGAAAGGTTTCCGTTGGGACTCAAACGGGTGTTCAAACAGCTGTTGGGGGACACGTCCTGGCCGGGGCGTTGGGGGGGGGGGGGGGTAAGGGACGGGTGAGGCGGGCCGCGAGGGGACAGCAGAGTAATGCCGGGTCAGTGGCAGACCACCGTGATGGCCTTCAGGGACGGGGAGGGGGAATTCTTTCACTCTAATGGGGCCATTTGACAAATAGACATGGAAATATCAGCCTGAGTGATCACTTCCAGTGTGTCCAACGATTACTGCAGCACTCACATCACAATGTAATCTGAATACTAATGGAACGAATCATCCACTTCAACACACATTTACTCTTGGACCAAAATGTTAATGGTAATAATGGCTACTGAAACACTAATGCTAATCGGAGACTAAAATGCAAATGGAAATAATGAATAACAAAACACTAATGCTAATCATTGGCTAAAATGCTAATGGTAATATTGGATACTGAAACATTAATGCTCATCGGAGACTAAAATATTAATGGTACTAATGGATAACGAAACACTAATGCTAATCATAGGCTAAATGCTAATGGTAATAATGGATACTGAAACACTAATGCTAATCATAAGCTAAAATGCTAATGGTAATAAATGCCAAATGAAATTTCATTCTGCGAATCGTCGACTGAAAAAAACTGTGGATTGAAACGCCGAACGTAGTAGTAAACGTGGTCAAGCTGTCAATGCGTCCGTACGACACTCACTGAGCTCTGCGATGCTGCCCACCCGGGTCGCGAGCAGCGACTGCTCCAGCGTGCGCAGCTCAGCCTGCGTGTAGCCCGGACCCTCGCCGGCTCGTCCGGACCGCTGCTGGTCCCGGTGCAGGTTGAGACTCTCAGGCAGGCTCAGCACACCTGGAAGCAGAGGAGACGACACACATGGTCAAAGGTCAAAAACAGGCTCAGCGGGTCTCCACTGTCCATACGTCACCGGTTCACTCTTGTTTATGGTGCATTTCAGCCCCGGCAATGTAGTTTTCTTCTGCTGATTTCAAATTGACGAGCAGAAAAACACAAGTGAATGCTAAAAAAAAAAAATACCTAAAAGTTCAAACACACATTCATGCAACACAGCAGAGCTTTGTACTGACGATAAAACATTAAGTCCCAGTGAGGACAGTTTTGACTAATAGGATTATTATCATCCTATTATTATTATGCATATTAGCCTGAACAGCGTACTTTCACAGAACTGCGATGTGGAACCAACTTGGGAGGATAACACACATGAGATTCTGTCTTTCCTGTGTGTTAAAGTTCACCGTTCAGAGCTCTCTCTCTCTCTCTCTCTCTCTCTCTCTCTCTCTGACCTTGAGCATTACTCCTTTCAGTGTGTTCACAGGTGTAAATTTCTGTGTTTTCCTGCAAACAGCTCACAGCAGATTATACTAGAAATAATCCATTTAGGGGTTTGTTGTTGCCGCCTGGCTCTGTGTGTTTGCTGGCCGGTGACAGATTGGTTATTGAGGTTGTTTTTTTTTTTTCCTGCAGCAGGAGAATGGAAAGCCACACCAGGCTGAGCAGTAATCCTTAATGACACAGCACGGTGGGATTTCTCCACAAACAGCAATTACTGGTCATCGTGTATGCATTTGTTGCCAGCGCAGGACAAAAGACCCCGTGCAGTGGACACAGTGAGGCTTGATCATGAGCCACAAAAATGAAAAATCTGTTTCGAATTCCTCCCACAGTGTCCAACCCAAGAAATTCTAGTATTCCCACGTGGGTGACCTGCTCCCTCGTCTTCCCACAGCCTTTTCCGGGGAAGTTTCAAGAGCCTGGAATAAGAGTTACATAACTTTTTCCACTGCAGTTGCACCTCTGAGCAGCGTGGACGCAGCAGCTGGTGTTAGGGTGTGTCTGGGATGGGATTCCAGTGAAATATGTGATGTTCAAATAGAAAATTCATGTGCAGCAGGTTTCCAAGACTCCGCAGGATGTGATGAAAGCCAAGCGACTCTGGAAATCCTACAGTTTTTAACTAAGGCATTTTCAAATGCATCTCAAAGATGAAGTGTTAGTTAGAAGCATGTAGGTTGTTTTTTCTCACTTATCTGTGGCCCCGTTTACACAACATTTCAAGTGACAATGCATCGTTTCAGAAAAATTTCATATTTTCACAGCAACGTTACACAGAAACAGCAGAACCACTGAAAATGATGTAGTAGGCATGTTGGGCCACTAGTTGGTGCCGTGTTTTTTGTAATGAAACCACAAAGATGTGGCAGAGAACAAGATGATATTAGCACTAGCGATGCGAGAACAAGGAACATTTGCATGGACAGACGGCCAAGTTGGATTGTTATTACGGTGACTGTCAACTATAAAAGTCATGACACTGGAGGAAGACCTTCTTATTGTCCATCTACTGAGCATGTGCAGAAGGAAAAAGTTTCCAAAAAGTTTTGTTTTCAGTGGTTCCGAGCATCATTGTTGTGTAAACGGACGCTCAAAACACAACAAAAGTTCTGTGATTTTACTTGAAAATGTTGTTGAGTAAACAGGGCCATAGTCTGGGAAATATGGTACTTTATGGTACTATGGTACTCGCTGCACTGGGGGCTCGCCGGCGTCTTCGGAAAGAACCGTCCAATCGATTCGCTGCAGCAAGAAAAAGTGGCGCTCTCCGCTCCTCAGTGAGAAAAACCTGTTTATGCTCTCTGTAATCGACACCTCCCGTCTTTGTCGTCACCTATTTATATTTTTTTTCCTCTCTAGCCGAAACTATTCTTTTAATGTGATCCTGGGTGCCAGGAAGCCCTTTTTTTTTTTTTTTTTTTTTTTAAAAACTGAATTATTCATCCTGTCAGATCAAGACATATAAACAACTCTGCAGCTCCCCCTCCTCCCTCCCTCCCCACCTCCCACTCCCTCTGCATGTTATCTCTCACCAACACTTGGCTTCTGTGGAAAAGAGGCGGAGAAAGGGGGTGAAAAAAAAAAAGGAGGAATATTTGATCCTGGGTGATGTTTGTGTAATAAACATCAGAGGTGAGAAGAGAAGCCAGCCCGGGCTGGAGGAGACGCTGACACCGACGTCTGATTAAAAACAGGCAACGTGAGACTCCGAGCCTCAGATTTCACCTCAACCGCATCTTTTCCCGCGACCTCCCAGGCAAGTGGATGAGGAGTGGGAGGAAGAGTCTAATCCCAGATAAACAGATATGACCGACTGGGTCACGGGGACAGGACCACTTTAAAGCCGGGAGCCGCAAACCGAAATCCTCCACCGAGTCGTCCGCGCAGAAATACTGCTGCTCATACGGGCCGTCATAAATAATGCAGACAATATTGAGCTGTACAAGCATTTACACACTGCAGCCGTCTGTTTGAGGATAAATCTTCGGGGAGAAAGCTTTCATTTCGCAGAGAGAATAAAATCACAAAGCGATTCATACAGCTCCCAACTATGGAAGAAAGACGCGGCTGTGCCGCACTGGAACGTGAAGAAGGCTGCGCAGTGGGGCAGTGGGTTGCTCTCTTATCTCACAACACGGCGACGACAGTTCGATTCTCATGCAGAGGCTTTCGGTGTGTTGTTTGCAGGTTCTGCCTGAGGCCCCGTTTACACGACAACGAATACGAGTGTACCCGCAAAACTTCACTTTTGGGTGGTCCGTTTACACAACACCGGTGTGCGGATGCACTTTATCCCCAGAGTTTTTATACCGGCTTTCTTTCATGGTCGCTATTCCCTCCTGCAGAGACTGCCGGAGACTATGGAGCCTGTTACTGCGCATCTCTCCCCCTCCCTCCGCTCATCCAGTTGTAAACAAACATGGTGGACCCGTAGTGGTGCGACTCGTGGTCAGTATTCTAGTTTTATCGTCCATATCAGTAGTTTAATAGTTGAGACTCACCCGAGAGCATCCGATGCGTCATCAGTCCATGCGGATGTCGGGTTCCCTCCATTTTCTTCACGTTTATAGTGTATTGTTCTCTGCACACATGTCTGTGTGGTTTCTTTAAAAAAAAATCAAGCAACAGCGCCCTCCCTTGGCCCGGCAGACTAACTACATCGTTGTCTCTTTGTCCACTGCTGCAGTGTAAACGCACTCCTTTATTTTAATGGATTAGGTGTTGTCACGTGAAACGTTGCCGTGTAAACGGGGCCTCAGCATTCATACGTTTATTACACGCATTCAGCCTTTTTTTCTAGCTGTAATTCACATTGGGCGCAATTTTCTTCACCGAGAGCTATCAGATCAATCTATACATGACATGGCCCACATGTGGCCCCCAGCTGTTTTCTTTGACGCCCTCATGATCACTGGGAAATTGGTGACACAAGATTATAGGTACAGGTATAGCGAAAGCTGATTTATCTTGTATAAGAGTCACAGACGGTAAAACCTACCCATGTCCACTTACTGTCCTTTTCGCTAGAGGACAGGCAGTGGACGCTGGTACATTTTAAAAAGCTTTTCTAGCTGTTAGAAGAAACTGCTAAGTCGGTTAATATTGCAGGGAGAAATTAAAAGCTGCACTGTGAAGACGTGTGGTCAGTTCTCAGAAAGTGGAACGATCCATCCTCTGCTGTATTTACCTCAGCCAGCAAACATGCTCTGACAGGCCTGTCATTTCAGTCAATATACAGGCTGGAAATTTTTTCTCAGGCGATCAAACTCAGGAAAAAGCCCAGTTTTAGCCTCATTAAAGCCTTCAGAGGGGCTGCAAAGGTTTTCTGAAGGAGACGAGAGAAGTGAAGGAGCTTAGAGCTGAAAGCGGCTCGACATATCGGTTTCCGGCAGTTTCCAGACGCACTACGTCCAGAGAACGAGATGAAGTCCAGCACACGGACCCGGACACGAAGAACACTGCCGCACGCCACTCAGCTGACAACTGGATTGTTTGGTCTGGGAGAAAAACTGCTCGTTTCATGGCACGGCTTGACATGTGGAAGCGGAGCTATTCGTCTGGCTGCAGAAAGACACTCGGCCCTTAGAACTGAAAATAACATTCCCGAGTTCGAGCACTACTCAAAAAAAAAAAAAAAAGTCTTGCAGAGTTTGCTGACAGAGCCAGAGGCGACGCCTCATGCCTCGATGCACTTCAGCTGCCGGCTTTTAGCTAAAAACATTAGCATTATATAAGATGTTTTTAAATAGTGACACGTATACGATGCGTCTCCAGTGGTAAAACAGATCATAGTTGATTTTAGTTCCCCGTGGATATTGAAGAAAGTTTCTCTGTCTCGTGAACTCATGAATGTTGACGCTGAGATGCAGTTAAAAATCTTTATTTGGAACTTCCTTGTTTCTTCCAAACTAATCGTACCAAGTTCAAAAGTTTTAGAATCTGGTCAAACGAGCAGTGAGGACGTAGATTACATTACATCCCAGGACGCTAGAGTAGACGAGATCAGACTAGATTTTATTAGTCCAACATTGAGAAACTGCACATTGCGTGATTAAAGATTGTAAGGACAGTGGCACACAATAGATATGACTATGTAAATATAAGTAGATTATTAGATAAATATATATGTATATATGCACATGGACTAATGACCACAATTGCTTGTCTTTTTTTTCATTAATTCATGAGTCCAACCACATACACTCCATATACACACATACATATAAATGTTATATACATCCATATATAAACCTTTTGACGATAATATAAGTAGGGATGCACTGATCCAAGTTTTTTTCATTCCGATTCGATTCCGATACCTGAATTTGGATATCTGTTGATACCAATACTATTTCGATACCAGAGCTGTTTGTTTTAATATTATTATTATTATTATTGATGTTGATTTTATATGAAGCTGTAATAAACTCCTCTTTACAGGCAAGTATGAAATGTACAACTGTATTCTCCCAAAAGGCAACTTGAGGTTAGTATAAGGTCAGAAAAGGAAGCAGAACAAACTATTTTTGTTCAGTTCGGACAATGTGGGGGTCTGCATGACGTCATCGTCTCACGATAAACTTGTTATGTCTTTAAAACCTCAGAATCACTTTATTAATCCCTGGGGGAATTCTTTAGCAATGCAGCACAAATGATTGGTACTGTTTTCAGGGAGTTTTGCGTGGAGTAGGACGCAGCTTCACGGAGGTCTGAATCGCCTCTTGACCCATAAATATACATACATGCCTCCTATTTCGAATTAAAATGCCAAAAAATGACAAATGATCTTCTGTATAAATCTTTTCTTTTGCTTCAAGCATCAAGATTCTTGCCGAAAAAAATCTGTTTTTGTCTTTTGTCTTTAGAAATCCTGAATTTTCTTCGAAACCCAAAATATAGAAAAAAACAAAAAGGAGTTTTTGACATTTTAGATTTGCTGCTCCAGGAAAAAAAACAAACAAGCAAAAAAAAAAACATCTGATCCATGACGCCAAACGCGGTGAAGTGTGAGTGTTGTGATCCATTTCACCTCTTTTGCATGCTTCACTTTGGAAATGAATAAATGAGTTTTTTTGGGTTTTTTTTAGGAGTTACTGACTCAAATTATTATTTCTTCCAGTCTCGCTTCAATAAGAACAAAAAACACAAAAAACATAAAATTTGTTTAATCCTATCTGGAATAATGTTAAATGGGTAATCCTGTTACAACTTCAGCTAAAGATGGATCCTACAGGAGTGAGAGCGCATCTGAAAGAGTAACGTTTGCTTTATTATGCAGTTTCCCAGAGCAGCTCGGTTCTCAGAAGGTCTTTTCAGATTGGAGATGTTGGATTGTCCTGACTGAGTGAGATCAGAGAGATTAATGGGATTCGTGATCATGATCATCACCTTTACATGACAGACTGCCGACTGAACGGCGTCGGCTCGGCTCCTTAATGCTGGACCTCGGAGCCTCCTGGGGACAAACCTCAGGTCAAGAGAAACACTCTGGTTACCCGGTGAGAACCGGGGCCCGTATCACACTCAGAAGATTTTCATTTTGGAGCCTCCGCTGTACTCCAAAACAAACGAGTCAAGGTCGGCGAGGTCGTCGGCGCGTCGTCGGCACATGCAGGTGTTTCCGCTGCACTGGGGGCTCGCCGGCGTCTTCGGAAGGAACCGTCCAATCGATTCGCTGCAGCAAGAAAAAGTGGCGCTCTCCGCTCCTCAGTGAGAAAAACTCTGCTGGAATATTAACAGGTAGTTGCCATGGCAACAGGCGCCTGCTGCCGAACAATGATTGGACCGAGCTGGCAAATAACGTGTGAACCCCCCCCAATGCTTCTTTTACTGTAAAGGAAAGCACAAGACTCAGAGGTGGACGGGTCACGGGGAGGGACTTCTCTTCTCTGCTTCTTCTTCTTCAGAGTTACTCAGACCACCAGACGATTTCAAATCTCTCTCTGTCTCTCAGTGATTAAAGCGACTTCAACAAAACGCCCAACAGACCGAGAACAAGAGTGTCTTCAAAAGGAGTGGAGCTAAAGCAACCGTCTATAAACTCAGAACTTCAGGCTTTGATCAAGAACAATTAGAGGAACATTATGAAAAGACAAATAATGTTGACTGTGTCATTAAAGTTCTCGTTTATCGCCTCATATTTATTTGAACAAATCAAGAATTAGGAAGCAACTGTACCAATCAGCCATAAAATTATGACCGAATGTGCAAGTTCAGTCATAACATTGCTTTTATGTATTTAATCTTTAATTTAAACTTTCTTGAGCCAGGGGAAATCTCATAGAGAATTAAGATTTTGCGAGGTGTGAGGTGAAACCTAACAAGATCAACTGTTTTTTTTCAGCACATCCCACAAATGCTCGCTTGGATTGAGATCAGGGGAATGAGAAGTCCAGCGATGATCATGCCGACTTAAAGATTCTGAGGATCGTCTTTGTTTCTGCAGAAAGGGAAGTCTAGTCAATCGGTAAAAAAAAAAAAAAAAAAAAAGCATCTCAATGCTTTAGAATTCCATATATTCTGCATCGTCTGGGTTCAACCATCAGAGTTAGATGTGAGCGAGATTATCGTTAACGCCCTGCATGCTGCAAACTGTGCTGCGCTGTGTATTCTGACAGCGTTCTATCAGAATCAGCATGAACTTCTGCAGCAGTTTGATAACATGGGTCAACGTTAATGAGCATCCTGGCCAATGTACGTAGACAGTGAACCTCTGTCAAACACTCCAATCCTCACAACTGCACATCATTCTGCTTCCAACACATAAACTTTGAGGTGAACATTTTGCATGATAAAGCGTCTCCGGTCTGTGGTCATAATGTTACGGCTGATCGGTCTGTCGAGTCGATGAAGCCGTGCAAACTGTGTCGGCAATTATTGCATCACTTATCTTCATAAAACTCACATGTCAAGTATTAATTTGACCCTGAATAAATTGCTATTTTTTTAATGATTTGCTGGAATTGACAATTAGGATGCATGTTGGGGGCATGTGGAGAACACCCCCCCCCCACCGCCCACCACCACCACCACAACACATCACGCCTCCTGCACCCACGACGCCGCAGAGACATTTATGCCCTCATCAATAATGAATGAATGTACTCGGCACTCGGGCTGCATTAGCAGTGAAATGGCCAAAATGATTAAATGGTTGACCCGACTGGCGAACTGCAAATGTCAGCCGTAGATCCGTGACCCAGCTGCCGGTACCGGGCCTCAACTGTGCAGGAGTGGACCAAATAAACAGCCTCCGCAACGTCCTATTGAGTATTCATGGCAGAGGGCGTAACGTACACGCTCAACAGGTTATCCTAATACATTTTAAATGAAGTGGAGGTGCGGTGGACTAGCAGGGATTACATGCATGCATATCTTTCATTGTGGTTTATTATGACAGAAAAACAACCCACGATGCAGTTCACTCTGATTCCTTTGAAAGTGACGCCTCTGGAGGTTATTTGTGAAACAATGCGCACTGTGCTGTATAATATGACTGTTTCTTTACTTGTTTTGGACATAATCAACCAACAGGAATGACGTAACCTCAAAGCAAAGCAGAGTAATCTGTGAAGGTCGGAGTCGGTGGGGACGGCTGTTCAACACTTCCTGTTCACATAAACACGAAGTGCAAATATCCAGATGTCCAATCAGGGCTTTTGCTTTGCGCTACAATCTGAACAGTAATTCTCGATTTGAGTTACAAATTAATCGAAGCTACAAGCTATTTGTATTCTATTTTTAGATTTGTTCACATGACAGTGTTAATTCAGTCGAAGTTTTTAGAATTGCACAATGCCACAATGACTTTTTAATTCAGAATGTTGACAATCGTTCATCTGATCGAGACTCCGAATAACGTCAACAAGAACCAGGTAAAATTATAAAAATAGCAAAATTATGTTACGTAATTTGAAGTTCAATTTTATCCATCATCATCATTTTTTTCCTTTTCTTCTCTTTCTCCCCCCTAAAAAAGAATAAAATAAAAATCAGATCAATCTACATATCGCAAAAGAAATCTCGCAGGATGGAGACGCTCCAGTGACTCTGTACTGCCCCTTGTGGACAGAAATGGCGGCAGCGGCTCCGCAGTGGTCGGACATCATCGGCTCCATCATGGCACTCTGCTTCTGATCTTCCAAATGTTGACTCTCCCGACTCGCAGCGCTGGATGTTTGCCTGTTGGCTCTCCAAACAGACAACAGAGCGAAGGCTTCCAGAGAAGGCCTGCTTATTATCCAGCACACAGCCTTAATGGAAAACCCCCGCACTCCCGCACCTAAGAGGGGTGAAAACCAGGTCCTGCAATGATTCGAAAACTGAGCTCATTGAAGATCAAAAGCCCAGCGAAAACCTGCCGCTTCGCACGGAAAACATGATAAACTGGAAAAGGTTTTACTTGATTCCTCCGTGCACTTCAGAAGCGTAAGAGCTCCGTCTGCTCGGGACAGACCGTCTAATCTCTGGAAAGTCACACCTTTATGCCAAAAAAAACGTCAGCGAGGCAAAACCTACTAAATACATGATGCAAACTGCAAATTTAATATGAAACAGTGCGTTCAAGATAAGATTAAAAAATGTGCAAACATTGCTGTGAGATAATACATGTTTTTAATGTTCCGTGCGTTTTATTGTGACTAAACTTTAGTTGAGTTTTGGATTCCATTTGCAGCGTTTCAGCCATTTTCCTGGAAACGGACATCGATTTCAAAATGTTGCTGTGTAAATGCAAAACTTTACTAAAATGAAAACAACATGAGACATCGTGTAAGGTCCGGCCCGGCCTGTAGACCAGGGCTTTCTACAGGTTATAGTCCAAAAACGAGATATTCAGTTGATTACACATAAGTATGAATGTGTATCTCTGCGTTTGTCCCGTGATACACTGGGCCATAAGTTGGTGTTAACAACACACGCGAGAGCAACAAGCTATAAACAGTAACAGTGGGAGCACACGGACATTCGAGTGGACAGTAGCAGCGTTTGAACAAGTTGCATTTTCAGTGGCTCCGGGCAACAACGCAGTGAAAACTGGGCCTGAGTCGGATAAAGGGGCTCAGAAGGTGGGATGGTTTTCAGTCGCCGCTTCGCCGCTCATTAGCATTCAAAAGATCGAGTGTTTTTCCGCCGCGGTTGTTTTTCCCGTGACGTCTGCCAACGAGGACCGGCCGTCACACTCTCATAAATAAATCACGGCAAACTGTTGCACCCGCAGACGCCTCCGCCTGGAAGGATTTTGCTTCTCAGCAGCGGGAAAAACTTTCCTTCCTCTGCCCCCCCCCCCAACTCCCCCCATGTGTTTCAACACATTCTGCTTCTGATACATTAGCATATTTGGAGATGCATCGCAGCAGTCGTCGTCACACACGCACACACACACACGCACGCACGCACGCACGCGCACGCACGCACAGAGTTCATCGAACTGTTGATTATGTGAACCTCGGGGCTGAAATCTGGCGGCGAGATCTGTGTCACGGTGAGTCAATTGATTGATTAGTCGATCAAAATGGGTCATTTAAAGGCCCCGAAAAAAATCTATTTATGCAAACTGTGCCATTCAAATTTGATATTTAGCTCATGAAACACTCAGAAGAAAATTGATTGTGAAGCATCAAGTGGGAAATTCATATTGGCATGGTTAAATCTACATAAAAAATTAATATGTAAACGGTTATAAATGTGCTTGTATCCTTCCAACTTTGACGTTTGCTTGACATTAGGACAACAGTGCTCACCACTGCTCCGCAGAAATCCACATTAATCTACCTGGGATCAGCTTGAGGCAATTAGAAAGGCAGAAAATACTGCAATGTTCGACATATTGTGACGTTTTATTTGCTCCAGATGTAAAATGTGTCGGTGCGTCGTTAATCATGACACTGCGTCACTTGATGTGTAAAGGTGTTATCGTCTCTAAAATAAACTGCACACAGGGTAGAAAGCGCCGAGGCTTCCCCGTCGTCCAGAGAATTAAGTTGCGTCACGTGTTGCCCAACACAAATGTTTACAGCAAATACCAATTGCAGGAGACAGATTTATGAAATAATGAAAGTTTTTTGGGGGGTGTGAGAAAGGTGCTGCACCAGATGGTCCTCCAAACAACTTCCTGGTCGTGTGCCGAGTCCACAGCGAGTCGGCGGGCGACAGAGTGAGCCTCGATATTTCCCGTCCTAAAAGCCATATGTCCAGGCTCTTCTATCGCCGTGGCTTTGTTTGGCTTTTGTCGCCTCGATAGAGTCATCAGCGTGATGATGAGCCCCATCCTTCATCGCCCGGGCACCTTTATCACTCCGAGACAGACGGATTGCAGGTGCTGCGCCAGATGCCCGACGATATTTACAACCCTCATTTGGAGGAGGACATTCGTAACGACACCGGGGTCTGTCAGCGGCTCTGTTGTTTACAACACACTGATATGATGTATTCAAATGGAGCGGTCTGTATTCTCGCCGTGTTCGGGTCTCGGTGGACTCGTCTCCGTCGCCGGGGCCGACGAGACGCCGCAATCAACAGCGATATCAGAGAAGCTGCCGTGTCGGAGAGGGTCAGCATTAAGTGGTCTGAAAGTGACAAAGCAAATACTCCATTTATTCGCACACTCAAGTAGCCGTATTACTCGCAGAGTCAAAGGAGAACAGAAAAGAAAAAACGACCTCTGCACAAATAAAAATGATCTTCAATTTACTCCATGTAAATGTTCCTGACTAGAAAGTTCACATAATTGCAGAATAACCCTCAGTTAGGTCTTCTTTATGGGTTTAATGCAGCCTTGAGCTGAATAACTCAGGTTGAGTGTCGCCCTCCGGTACGAAAGAAAGGAAGAAAAGTTATGCAACGAGCCAGAAAGAAAAAAAAAACAAAACCCTTTTCCCGTTCGTAAAGTTCTGACAAGCCAATCTTCTCGGTAGACACTTGAGTCTGAGCCCACATGAAGCGGTTCAGACAGGTCTGGTGTTGACTGAGTGACGGCTGCTTCTTTAGGAAGGAAAAACAAGTCAGGCATTCAGAGCTTTGTAGACGAGCCTGTGTTGGAATCCCAAAACCCTCAAAAACAACCGGTAAATAAAAGAAACATGCTAAACAGGAAGTGCTCGACGAGGTCAGAGACGCTAGACACTGTTAGGGTGTTAAAATATTATGATGAAGTATTGTGATCTAAAAAAACACGCATCTTACTAGTGATGAATCAGTACAGGTTCCAATCTGCCCGTTTCCATGGCGACAATTTCAAGTGAAAAAGGAAAACTTTTGGTGTGATATGGTTTGTTTACGTGACAACGGTGCTTGGAGTCACTGAAAAGAGCTACCAAGGTGGAGCTTTTTGATAATGCTCCGTCTCCGTGGAAACGGGAGAAAACAACACTTCGAAGCTCCATCCCGAACAGTCGGCACATGGCAAACGATGTAGTTTTTGTATTGGGCCACTAGTGGGTGCTGCGGTTTCTTTTTGTAAGCACACGCCCATACAGCAGAGAACAAAATACTATTAACATTAACAATGGCGTTATTGACAGAGTCAAAGCCTTTTCAAAAAGTTGCACCCTGGGGGCCATTTTCATAAAGTTGCATTTTCATTCACTCCGAGCACCGCTGTTGCGTTTTCACTCGAAAACGGTGTTCTAAGTAAAGTTCACTGCCGGAGCACGCCAGCTTGATAACGTCCGAACGAGTTTCCGTCTCTCCTCGTCTCTCCTCGATGTTGTCAGTCTTCCTCACGTCAGGATGCCGCTGCCACACAAACACCTGATCCAGTGTCCATCCTCGGCAGGATCTCCTCACGCTGCATCAGCCCGACAACAAAATCCCCTCAAATCGGACCGTCATCGATTGTGCAACTCTCCCAAAATGCCTTTCTGCTGAGAGTCAAACTGGCCTCCGGCTACTTCTGGTCCGAACCCGAAGCTCAGACTTCATCCTCCCCTGCGGCCAAATCAAAGAAGCATCCAGCAAAACTCCCCGCACCTCCTCCGACTCTGCAGGAGCCACGACACGGCTGACTCACGGCACCACAGAGGGAAGCCTGCTTTCCAGCGCCATCGCAGCGGATACTCACAGACTCTTATTGACCTTATGAGGATCAATAATGCATCTGTCTCTGCCACCGTCTCCAAAGTCTATCCCACCTTTTATTTCTGCCTCACTCAGGAAGGAAAACTTATCACTTTTAAATCAGGCTTCTTCTACATGATGGATTTGGAAAAAAAACTTGTTCATTAGAATTCACTGCATGTAGTGACTTTTGTTAAGAAGAATGTGTCTGGATTGATGGATGAAGCTTTAAACGTTAAACTCCATGAAGCCTCGGGTATAATCTGAGGTAACGCTACAAGCCACTAATCCAGGGGAGTCAAACATGACCGACGTACACAACGTTTCGCCCAATGTCAGGTGGGATTAGATTTAGGTCGCGTTTACAAAAGGTTCACATGTTTCAAGTGAAAACTAATAAATACTAATAAAAGCCTCACAGCGGAGTCCCCGGTCGTCTTCCTCCACCTCGCTCCTCTTCATCATAACTCACAAACTGAGTGACATTAATCCCACTTGCAAGTAAATTTGAGCTTGTCTGTTTGTACTCGGGAGAGTTTACACCAAGTGCTCATTGTTATTTTCTCTGCTGACATCACGTAATCCCCTGTTTTTGAGCCTTTAACAGCAACTGAAGACAAACAAGAGGTTTAATCAACCGAAGGACTGGAAACGTGCGTAGGAGGGGAGGAAGAGGAGTACATTAAATAACGCCATATAAGCTCACGAGGATTTAAAAGTTATTTAATCAGAAAGTTGTGTATCAGAGGTGGTCAACTGGTTGTCCTGTAATAATGGATAATATGTACCTGCATAGATGAAGGAATTCCTACTTGAATTTATTTGAGATTAAATGAGAAAGTGAAAAATCTATTTATTCCTAAATGAATGAAAACGTGATTTATCCACATGTGGAAGCCGGCGTGTCAAAATAACATGACGAGTTGAGCGAGTTTGAACTCATGAATATGGATTATTGGACTCTGAGATTAGTTTATGCTAATTGCTTAATATGCAAATCAGATGATGATTTACTGTCTCAGACTTTGTTTTTATCTGGAGCTCTTATACATATGTAATATAAGGAACAATACAAGAATAAACATTTAATCTAACATCGGTTTTTTTAAATGATACTAAAAACACTCGGACATTGTACTCAAAATAGAATAAAACTGGAATAAATACCACAAATGACATATTTCTTCCCGCAGCATAAAACGGTCGACAGAATTAAGATGAATAAAATGTTTGTAGAACATGTGACGTATAGAGTTGATACATATTAAAGATGGAAGATCTGTGAGTTTGAAACCAGAGAACCTCCTCCAGCTGGCGCGAGAGCAGATTTAAAGTGTTTCTGTGTGAGAGTCCGCTGGGCGACAAGGCAGACTTTAATGTGACGACGGTCGAATAATGGCACAAGTTGAAAATGATTGAATAAATGTGTCAGGAAATGAAACGCACAATCAAATCAGTGAGCGTGTTTTTTAAAATTCATTCAGTTGACCAGTGTCGATTACTTTATGACCATAAATGAATATATGTGGGTATGGATGTAGATGTAGGAATGAATGTGGAAATACTGAAAACAACAATGGAAATAAAGTAAGTGAACAAAAAAACATGTATGGGGTTGATTAAGTGAATATAAAAATGTATATTTACAGAAATACATTCATTAAAAAGAATGAATGAATCAGGGGTGTCACACACAAAACGTAATTATTAGGTTTTTTTTGTGATTATATAAACATTTTCATCACATGCTGGACTGTACGAGGCTCCTGAACTAACCATCATAAGTGAAAGAACAAATTTCAAACACGCATATAAAACTCCCAAAACACAGTTTGCATCTGCATGGATCTGTTTGCTTACATCACATTTATTGTCCTGCTCGCATCACTTTTCTTTCAATTTTTTTTCTTCAACAAACTGAACCAGAAGAGAGCGTGTCGCTGCAGTTAATAGAAAAAAAACAATGTTTCACCCGGCAGCCCGGAGGCTTAAAGTGTCCGTCTGCAGCTGAAGCGATAAGCCTGTTCATTACCAATTTCATTATCTGGAACCTCTTTCATACATTTTTAAAGCTTCTTCTATTCTCTCATTTTGATTAGAAAAGACAGTGTAAATGTATCGTAGATCCTATTTATTTACCATCAACTTTACCAGCAGTGCAACTCAGGCTCCAATGATTGTCACCACGTCTTTATCAGCCATCGCTGTTTAACTTTTAGAATTTTAACCTCGGAAACTAAAGAAATCCTCCTTTAATCAGTGCCGAAGCTTCACCTTTGACTCCATTAAGACCAAAAAAAGAAAAGACACGTCAATATGATTTATGACTATTGTGACAAAGAAAGTTAATATAAATAACCAAATGTGTGTCTTTGAATGGAGTTGGTTCAAATAAACACACAACAACATGGAGCAATATGAAGTAACACGAGCAACATGAGCAGTGGCCAGAGCTGCTGCGTGCTAAACCACTGCACCAAAGGCTCCAGACGTGATTTTGCAAGGTAAGAGCCAAACGTCTTCCAAAACAGGCAGAAATAAAGAAGAAGGTAGAGCCGCTGAGCCCCTCAGCTCCTCTCTGATAAGCAGCTTGCACCTCTCTGATCAAACCTGCATGATTCACGGGGATTAAAGAGGAAACTTTAACAGATCCCAGACGCTCTGCGACGGATAAAAAGAGGAGCTGGGTCGTGCCGCGGCTCTCTCCCGGGCCCACCGCCCCGGCGTGTTAAAGGAACGTCTGTCATCTATTGCCTCGCTCGGCGCTGAGGGGGTCAACGCGACCCGCGGCCCGACCTGAACCCGCCCGGGCGTCCGGCCCAGATGGCCTCCATATGTCCAGCACGCCACAGGAAGCGAGCGGGGGGGCGACGCTCGCCGCTTTGTTTACCTGTTTGCTGGAGCATCTGCAGAAAACAACATATGGATCGTAAAAACAATCTTTTTTTTCCCGAATTAGTCTCATTTGCGATGTTTGATTCCACCCACAGAGAGGCAGGCAGCCTCCTCCGAACACTCTCAAACAGGGCTGAGTAACCAAATAGTTTGTTTTTATCGTCTTTTGCCAAAGCAAATTAAAGTGGTGGGTGGTTTCCGCTGCAGGAGATTTTCTTCCTCATATTAACCAGGAAATGAGGCCATTTTTTATTTATGTAATTTTCATGCATTTAATGATATTTTCTCTCATTTGTCAGTTTATTACACTGCTGTCAAACGACTTCAGAGGCCTTCATGCGGCGAAATCCGATATTAACCCGGCCAAACAAGTGCAATGATACCGTAATAAAACTTACCTTTGTTTTAATGCAAAGGCGTATTGATATTTGTTAAATATCTTTTGATAAAATCAGGTAAAGAGTAAAAATAAAGCAATTTCAACAAGATTGAATTATTTGTTTTTAACAAGAAGAGCTTGTGGGCCACATGTGGCCCCCTGCTGTTAAACTAATCAATCAATAGTTTCACAGGTAATCGTAAATTGATCACACTTGAAACTGGTTTCTCACTATTGGTGTATTAAGAGGTTTGAAATTTGGTTATTTTTATTCAATTCAGTTTCATCAGTCTCATAAAAAAAAACTTTTTCAAAAATTAATTTGTCTTACTTTTACTGAAATAAAGACGTTAATTTGGCCCTTTTTTAAAAGCTGTCTAGTAAAGTCAGTGTTTTTGGATCACGTGGTCCAGGGAGGAGTATGTTAATGGAATAAAGTGAAACTGCAAAACTTTCATAGCGTTTTGAGACTCAGTTTAGACAACAGAGCTCTGAGCCACTGATAACACAACTTTTTGAAAACGCTCCAACTTCATCTCCATGGAAACGCGCGAAAACGCAACTTTTCTGAACCGCTGCTATTGTGCATGCGCACCACGGCTGTATTAAAACTATTTGTTCTGCACATGCTCAGTAGAAGGACAATCACAACAATGTTTCCTCCGTCGTGTCGTGACTCCCAGTGCAGAATTTCCTGAGACTTGGTAGTTTTATTTTGACAGTCTTCTCATCGTTAATGTTTATAGCGTATTGTTCTCTTCTGCATGTGTTTGGTTTCATTACAAAAACAACCAACAGCACCAACTTGTGGCCCAACATGCTGAATACACTGTTTTCACAACGCTGTGAAAACGCGAAACTTTTCTGAAACGCAAAAACGCTGGGTTTTTATCTGAATTGTGCTTCTGTGTGTTTGCCCCGTGATGGACTGGTCACCTCTCCAAAGTGCGATGGTTGTTGGATAAATGGTTACAGCAGGTGAACAAAAAGCATTTTAAATGAGAGGATTCCCGTCTCTAAATAAATTCACACAGACCTGCTCCGTGGCCTCCCTCCGAGCCGAGCAGCGACAGCTCAGTTCAGCCAATTTAATGATCCCGATAACAATAACGCGCTCGGCAGCCGGCAGTCATTTTGAGTTTTCTGACACTTCCTTGTCATTTTCACTTTCCATCGACACCATCGGCTGTTGAATTGGATGAAGTGTGTGAAGGGTGCTGCTCTATTTTTTATTTTATTTTTTTTCACGGTAGAAGTGTTGTGGGCTTTACAAAGTGCATCACTCACATGAAACGAGCAGCTGTAAATACAGTGTGGGAGGAAACTGGAGTGAAATCCTGGGCGAGGCGGAGTCTCAGTTTGAAAACGGGCTTTGAAAAATAGAAAGTAGTTGCACAGTCTTTACATTCATGAGGTTTGATGAGAAGAGCAGCATTTCCGCCTTCGCTGCCGCCAACGCAGTTTTACCGATACCTCATTACACCATCTTCTGCAAATCCTCATTTGAATGGATTCTACTATTATTCCATCCTTCAATTATACCCTTTATAATCAGAGTGGACGCTTCACTGAACACAGCACTGCAAACACAATGGGAATACTTTAAATTGCACGTTTCTGCAGTGCGGAAGGAAGAACCTGCTGGAGACCATGAGCACAAGGGAGAACATGCAAACTGCACAGAGAAGCCACGACAGAGGAGCACCCGGATCTTTTGGTTTAGGCATGAATTTATTAATGAAAAAATAAATAATAAAAAATATGGCAGCTTTTATGCAATTTGTTTCTAATAAAGTAAAGTGAAAATCATAATTTAGATGTTTTTTCTTCATATTGAACCTTGTATTACATTTTTTTTTTTTTTAAGTTATATCACTTTTTCTAATCAATTTCAACATGACTTTATTGTGAAATATTTAATTTGTTGACAGGGAAAAGTACTTGTCGCAGTAGTTGATACTTTTTCTGATGCTCACTTTATGGAGTGTAAGTTTACTAACATTTACTTCACCATCATCTGCATACAGGGAGAACATTTCCTCTTCAGATACTGAGTGGACCTGTACAACAAAGATCTAAAAAGAATTTGACTGTTTAAATTATATTGCACACAGTACAAATGCATGTGTTCTTGCAAAAGAGAGCACCACCTAGTGGCCTGGCATGCAAACTACAGCAACTTCAATAGTTGTAATCAAACTGTTGCAGAACAGAGAACTCTAATGCAACAAAGACAGAAAAACGTTGTCGTTTCCTGCAGATCATTCACCTTCAGGCAAAATCTAACAAAGATCGAGTGAAAAAAAAAAAGTGGAAAGAAATTGTGTTCTGTATTCAAAGAATAATTTATTCTCATCTCCTTAAACTGTCCTGAAACTGCAGGAAACCGTCGTCGCAGTCCAGTACTTCGATGTGCAGGTGCAGGAGAATAAAAGTGGTTGAGGAAGCGCTCCACAGACACGAGTCTCCATTTCCTTAGATTTGCCAGAGCGACATGACAAAGCATGTCAGAGTGTGTGAATACGAGGGCTGACGTTTACTACAATTACCGTGTCAGTGACACGGACTCGGGCGAAGACGCTTCGCCACCTTGACGCCTGAGGAGGAATCGATTGCTGGCAGCCGGTCTGATCATGCCTGTCACACGGGGGAGGAAACATGGGCTTATCGTGTCACCACAAACAGAAAATATCACCGTTAATGGAAGCTGAGGTGACAGGAACCAGAAGACGAGCTCGACGTGAGACGGTGCGCTAACTTCAAGAGTTATAGGAGCTGAAAAGTTTCTGAAATACAATCAGCCTTATAAATCAAGTCACACTTTTTGATTAGAATGTGGATCCTTGTTATGCACACTGATGCAAACTAAGCAGGAAAACTGTTGTTGACTGTCCAAAGAAAGGACAGGATGGACTGGATGGAGACTGATTGAAGGTCTACAGGACGGTAGTGAGAGCAGCTACCATATTTTCTGGATTACAGTATAAGTAATATTTTGTAGTTTTTTTGGCTTCAGGATAAAAAACATTCAGTAGAGGGCAGTAAATTCACACTGGTACATTTGTACTATTGATAACTCTGTTATGCAAATACAAACTGCTTTCTCGTGATTGGAATACCATATTCTATGGACTAAAATAAGACTCATGTATAAATAAATATGCCTGTACAAACCATTTGTGATTACTTAGATGTGACTTTATGACAACAGAAGGCTGCAACAGCAAGAACAATGTCGCCAAAAAACTCAAATCAGCACGGCTGGATTAAAAGGAAAACTGATCAAATGTGCAGCAGAAAGAACAAGGTATTTTTTTCACTCAGTTCTCGCCAAAATAACTCATGAAACAGAAAATGTCCTCGTCAGTGTGTTTGGCGTCACTCTTGATTGTGAAATCGTTCTCTTGTGGGAATCAGGTGTGGCCGGGTTATTACGCTTCGTTCTCGCAGGGCAACACAGAGATATTTCTCAGAAGTTCTAGGAAGTCGCTGTTCTTTCTTTGATTATATTCAATCCTCCTCAACGCGAACACGTACATCGCTCAGGATTTGACCTCTGATCTGTGTGTAAATCCACGTTTTCTCACCGGGAAGTTCAGCTTCTGCAGGCTCAACTTCAACTGTGAGCATTTAGATAGTAACCGAGTTTCATCTTGGAACGCCCCCTAGTGTTCTGGTGGTGAACTACATCATGGCTCCTGCACTCCGGGACGCAGATCTTCCAGTGTGAAGGGACTGGGTAGACACAGCGCTATAACGTCAGTAGGAGGAGTCAGACGAGACACACAACCAGCGAGTTTTGCTGCTGTAATTACACGTCAGGAAGTGTGTCAGGTCCGTCCCTCCTCAACCTCTCCTCAGAGGTAAATTAACCGAGCTCAGACTCGCCGGAGTAAGGAGTAGGGGTGGAGGGTGGGAGGGGGGGCACCCAGTAAGAAGGTTAGAGAATTTAGAGCAAAAAAACACGGCAAAAAAAAAAAAAAAGCTTCTCACATGTCAGATTAGCATAGTCGGAGGGGAGGTAGATTATTTGTGCTTTGAAATCTGAAATCGGGCCCCGCCGTTTCTGCTCTGACAGCTGCCCTTGCGTGACTTTGCGGCGCTGACACGCCGCTCGCGGTCTGTTTGAAAGGAGATAAATCCGTGATGGGTGGCAGAGGAAGGAGAGACGAGGAGCTTAGTGTCGGGCTCTGACGGCGCCTCCGAGCCGCGGATCGGCTCTTCGCGAACATGACGGGAGGAGTGCAGCTACACGCTCGCCCGCTCGCTTCCTGTCTGCGCCGACCTGACGGCTGCAGACACTCCGCAGCGGCTTCATTCGGCTTAAAAACACAGTCATCGGAATAATCAGCGGCGCCAACTTGCGGCCCAACACGCTAACTACATTTTTGCCGTTTCCGTGTAAACGTTTCCCTGAAATGAAGATGTAAAAACGATGCGTTTTCATGAGAAATGTTGCAGCGTAAACCCAGCCTGAATCAGATACAGGAAGAAAAACATCATACCATCAATAACCAGCATCAGGTTGAAGGGGTCCATTCCGGTGCTGCACAGACTGTAAATTGTCATTTATTGAAATCTACTGACTGTATGATCCGATTCTTGAGTATTAATAAACTATTAAAATATGACTGATTTTGTTTAATGACTGTCAACACATAATTGAGAAGTATAGTCACTCTATTTTGGCACTCTGGGGTTAAAAGAGTCCTTATCAAGAAAAAACTTCTAATTGTTTTGTCGTCACAATTCAGATCACGACATTCAGAACTTAATGAGATTGTTAATTAGTTGTTCAATTGATTGGCTGTAATCAGCGGAACATTGCTGCTCAATAAACTCATCTTTTAGGGTTAGAATCCTCACTGGGTGATTTAAAGCCACCAAACAATTGAATTAATCAAGTTTACAGGTGAAAATTAGGAATTTAAGATTTGGGGAGTAGCTGAAGAAAACATGCAATTCTAAAATATTTTACAAAAAAAGAATATATATCAGCACTTGTGCCAATTACATGCAAAACGGTTTGAACTTAATCAGGCAAAGTCAAATGTAGGAATATATAAACTGGGATCTTAGTATCAATTGGAAAAAGCAACAATTGGGCAGCTTGAAGTGGAGCCGATGATAGATTCAAAGATTCAAGCTGCATCCTGAGTTTTGTGTGTCGGTGATTTACAGTTCCTGTCGTGGTTAATGAGCACTTTTATTCAGATGAAAACAAAGAGAAGGAAACCAGGAGGTGCAACACGAAGATGTCTGACAAGATAGATCATGCGACTTTTCAGGAACTCTTAGTGATGTACTCAAACAGAAAAGACTTGAAATGGAATGAAAATGTGTTGGTAGGGAAAGTTATTAAACATATTGGAAAGTTACTGGAGAATACAAGTAATCAGATTTAGGAAAATTCACAAAACCAAAAGAATAGTAAGTAAAACAAATAAAATATCTTATCACAAATCCACCAAAAATGCAAATATGATGCGTTTTCACTTGAAACATTGAGGCATAAACAGGTCTTAAATCAGATTTAGTCGTACATTAATGAATTGATTAATCAGCATGAACTCTGGTACGTGACGATCCTTATTCATGAAGCAAAGTGAGGAGTGTGTGCTACTCTTCACACGTGTAAGACAAAAACCTCAGTGTGTCCTGTTAGTAAATTGGTTTCAACGTGTGTGTGCGCTCAATATGACACTCCTGTCCATGTTTTTAAACCTTTGGTGGAGCAGATGTGAGTGCTTGATTCTGTAATAATATTATTAGTGTCAGTTTGGAATTGAAAAGGAAGTTTGCAACCAGAGTTTAAATGCAACGTTTGATGGTATAAAATGACTAATTATTGGTTTTGCAGTACAGTTGATGCCATTTTCAGCCTGGTTGAGGAATCTTTCTCTAACTCTGCAGTGAAGAGTCGGCTCGCCTGTCATGGACGCCGCTGACAGCAGACGTTGACGGGCGGCGCTGACTCGTGGCGAGGTCAGGGGCCAACCAGGAACTCGGGTCGGAGCTCCAGCAGGGCGTCCCGCCTGCCACTTACTGTCACCGCCACAGGCGACAGTCAGCCGGCGAAAGTCACCTACGACCTCCACCTTTTAACGGAGTCGTGGCGTCGGCCTCTTTAAAGAGCAGCGGCAGCGAACACCTGGTTTACTTAAAGGAGATTAAACAAAGAGAAGGAGGGTCGTAAACTCTGCGCCGACGCCTCCCACACAGCTGCCGCCGCTTCCTTCAGTGTCAGAGTTCTGCTGCTTCCAGCCCAGATTAGTTCAACGGCGTTACCACGAAATGAGACAATTACTGTGCGGTGGCGGCGGCGGCAGATCGTGACTGCGCGGCAGCAGCTGCGTCGGCTGTCAGCCGTGGAATCTCCAAATTGACAAAGAGAAAACAATCAGAAGAGGGCAGCGTGACTTCATCCGTCTCCATCTGTGGCGGGACGGAGCTCGGCTGCAGAGCAGGTGCCGTCGTCGTTTCACTGGAACATTCGCTGACATGCAAACCCACGAAGAGCGAGCACGATTAATCATCATGTTCATTACCCAGCTCCAAACAACGGAACCATCAGCTCTCATTGTTTCTCCTCGTTGTGTCTTTATTTCTCGAATCCGAACACTGTTACGTCTCAAATATCTCAATACTTCATTAGGAAGTAGCACAGTACTGTAATGACACCGCTTTAGACAGTGACGACGCTTTCTGGAGTTCTACACATTGTAAATGATCGCGGATCTTCAGGTGAACGAAAACTCATCATACTTTCTTCGTCCTCTTGGGGAAATTCCTTTTCTCCCCCGCACTGACCTCATCCTGCCTCTAGGACGAGGAGGTGCAGCCGCAATACGGCGCCGCAGGGAGCTCATGGGGGTCAAGAGCAGTGTTGCCACACTTACTCCTTTAAAAAGTAACTAAGTCACTTTAATGATTCCTTGTTTTAAAAAGTAACTATGTTGAAAAGTAATGTGTCAGGGTGGTCATATTAGAGTAACGGATTACGGGTCAGGGGTTCTGCTCAGGGACCCACGGTGGTGACACGTCGAAGAAACACTGTTGTGGAAACGGCGCCAAAAGGCCAATAGGATCTGAACATGAGCTAATGTGTCGCAGTAACAATACGATATTACAGCTTTGTGCTCATTTTCAAACTTCAAAGTACACATGATGTCTACTGACAATTCAAAACTGATGGTGAAACAGATGAAAGTAGAATGAAGAAGCCAAAACGAGCGAACAATACAGTAAAAAGGAAACGTCTTCGCAGACCAAAGTTCCTTCGTACGTCACAAGGTGTTTATCATCTTTAAGGCCGACGGTTGACTGACAGGAAGCTCGACTGTAAATCCTCCAACACGTGTGTTCGGAGGCTGGCGCTGAACCTGCCAGGCCTCGTTTCCCACCCGGACTTCAGCTGCAGGCCGCCGCAGGAAGCCGGAGAGGAAGAGCTGAGCTGACAACCACGCTCTGGTTTATACAACAAGCCCTTCGTGAATTAAACATTGCCACAATTCGAGGAAGCTCGGACAAACGCGGCCTGATGGGCGCAGAAGGAACTGGGAAGTCATTCCAAATATGAAAAAACTCAAAGTACGTTAATGACCCAGGAGGCAAAAAACTGAACAGTTTGTGACTTTTTATGAGAAGTCACGACTGAGCAATCATTGTGACACATTCCCTGCAGGTAATGACACCTGGACATGTTCTATGTTATAATTAATTACCTCCACTTTCATTAAAACCGACAAACAAGCCGGTAAACAAACCAGCTGGATGAAAAATCAACTCTTTACGCTGCAGCTCAGATAAACATAAAGGTGATTAGATGACACCCAGTCTGCTATTGTCATGGTAAATAATCCACAATCTATTATTTATTCAGAAAAAGTCCTGCTTTGTGCCTCAGAAGACTTTGTTTACATATGAAAAATTAAAGCTGCTGCTTTTTAATCCCACGGATTTATAGGATTAATCTAAACAAGGGGAATTTGTGTGTGTGTGTGTGTGTGTGTGTGTGTGTGTGTGTGTGTGTGTGTGTGTGTGTGTGTGTGTGTGTGTGTGTGTGTGTGTGTGTGTCCTTTTGGTATAACATGGTTCCTATTAATGTTTTTCTTCCCACATATTTTTTTTCTCAAGACTTTTTTTTACAAATAAATTAGTATTTTCTCAAATATAAATTTTTATCTTTTTGTTCTTTTGTATTCTCTTTTTAAATCTTGGATTATCCATAATCCCAAAATTTTTCATTGCTTTTTTCTAAATATTACCATAATTACTATTAATATTTAGTTCATTAACAATTAAATAATTATTAATATATATTTTTTAATTTTATTTCCATTTTCTCATTCAATTTAATTTGATTGCGATAAGTAATCATTAATCACTGAGTTATTATTTTGTATTTTATATTAACCTGTAATCTATGTTGTAAATATACACTTAAATTGTAGTTTATTATTTCGAGATTTTCTGTTCGCAGGGCAACCTAGAAAAACTGACAGCGGTGAGAAAGAGGAGATCCCTGCATTTTCCACCAGATAAATAAAAATAAATGACCCCCCCCCCCCCCTTCCCTCGTCTTCCACTCGGTGTGACGTAACAGGAGGATCTCACAAGTCAGAGTGTCTCTGCAGCATCCTCTGCAAAGCCCACCTCCGTGGACTCTGTTGCCTAGTTACCTGGCTCTGCAGAAGTGCAGTGAAGCGTCGTGGGCCAACGTGAGGACCACTTCACTACCCACACCGCGCTGCGCTGCGTTCCCTCCACACAGCAGACGAAGAAGAAGAAGAAGAAGAAGAAGAAGTGTGTCAAGTCGTTACCGACTAACGGGAAACAAGAGGCTTGATTAAAGGCCCAGACGCTAAAATGACTCGTGTATCTGCTCAAATCCAGAAAACGATGTCAATTACATCGAACGAAATGTGTTTGCAAATATTAATTAAGGAAAGAGGAAACAATAAAACTACCATATTATCACAATTTTGAACCACTTTGAAGAAATGTATCGACGATAAGAGCAGTTCTGCTCCACCCGTCCTCATCTTGAAAGACTATTACTTATTTACATATTTGTATTTCTTATAAAAGTGAAGAAGAAGAAAAAAATCAAGCCCCGTTTACATAATGTTTTTAAGGGAAAACGCAAAACGTCCGTTGTGTTTTGGTTGTCCGTTTCCATGACAACGGTGCTCAGGCCTTCCCGGAAACGCTCGGGCTCCGTCTTTGTGTAAACCGGGAAAGCGTTTATGCTGCGCGTGCGCACCTCGGCCGTTGTAAATCGTTCTTCTGCACACGCGCGGGTAGATGTACAACAACAACAATGGCGGGGTAGGAAGGTGGAGCAGCCGGAGGAATCCCTGCACACACTGGGGGGGAGAGAACATGACAACTCAGACCATATCAGGCTGTTTTCTGTACCATGAACAGAAATTGAGTATTTTCGTTGTCTTTCTGTTTTAATTAAATCTGAACGTGCTCCATATTTCCAACCTTGTTCTGCCCCGGCCGGTTCGTTAGCAGCCGCGGTGACGTAACACCGACTAGATCTGGTCATCATACGGGGTCACTGAGGTTACCTGTACACCGAGTAGCTCTGCACTATTTAACCTCCTGCTTCTGGCGCAGTGGAGCGGCGTAACAGCGAGTGTCAGCGTGACACAGTTTCTTCTTTGCGGTGGAGGAGGAGGAGGAGGAGGAGGAGGAGGAGCAGGAAACTGACGGGCCAGAAAGCAGCAGCAAGCTTTCATTGTATCCCGTGTTTGTGTCTCAACACAATGTAGCCGTCGTCCGTTAAACATACATGGTAATAAAAGTATTGCAATCATGACATTATAAATGAAAAGTTTGTGTTGACGTCTTTAAGATCAGCAATTTGTTTTAAAAGTTCTCGCACCACCTACAAATGGCAGCCATCCTTTATACGTCACTGTTAGAGAAAAACCACAACGAGGAATAGTCATGAAAATAAGACGAACGGCGAGTTCGAAGGCTGCTGCCCGACACACGCAGTAAACCGAACGACCCGAACGCGTTCAGCTCCTCTGTGGGGAATCCAAGCAGCGAGTGGATGGGATCGTTATCACTAACGACCCCGGCAAACAATATACGCAGCGTTTTATTGGATCCAATATGACTCCTCTGGAGGGAGATTTCAATCCCACAACACGGTTACTGTATTCTGCTGTGATTACAAGGCCTCCTCTATTATCTCCCCTGCTGTCGGGGGGGTGGGGGGGTTTAACCTCCCCCCCATGACGGTTTTCATCTCCGAGAGGCTCCGCTTGCTTTATTAACATGGAGATGCTTCGGATTGTTTCAGCCTGATTTCAAACACGACGCGTCGCCATTCGTTGCGACTGGAGATTGATTTCACGGTTCCTTTCAAATAAAGCAGGAACAACAAAACACCTGCTGCATTGCTTTGGCTCTATTAGCATATATATGAGGAGACAGGTGAGCTCCATTGAGGACGTTCCTTCTCCCATCGGGACTCTAACGGGGATGACTGTCGATATATTCCCATTAATTATCCAGCTTGCCCCAGAATGTCAGGATTTTGAAATAACGACCGCGCTCAATCACGGAATTTGAAAGTAATGAGGACTATTAATATTTATTTTCAGCTGAAGCTGTTACGGCCGGAGCCATAACTTTCACTAACACTGTTATTCTTCTTCCGGTGACGCACGAGGAGAGAATGTTTCTCCATCAAACGAGGACCGGGATGTCAGAACTTTGCGCCTGGTAATCATTTAATAATCCATGCATGGTTGGGAACATGGCGAAGGAAAATACCAACAATGAAATGAACAATGAAAATACACACGGAAAAAAACTCAAAGTGGGCTCCCCATGTAATAAAAGAGGAAGCGACGATACAAAAAACAAGAGTAATGTAGAATATACAAAAACAACATCCTCCACCCTGCATTTAACATCCAGAAAGCACAGGTTATAGATAGTAACAGTTGTATTTTTCCGCAAATCATGCATGAAAAAGGAGAAATTGAATGTTCACCATTCAATGGTTGCATTCAATAATATTCCGCGTTGGAATTAGGTTAAGTGTTTATCTATACTGCTGACTCAGATGCAGATTATCTCATTTTGCAGACAATCCAGGCGGATGTTTCAAAGCGTGCCTGCCACTTTGCACAAATGACTGCTAATAGAGCCTTTCACGTCTCACGCAGCAGAATCTGCGAGCCAATATTTACTATTAAATCAAGGCCGCGGCGCTTTGAAAAACGCGGGATATGTGACTGGGAAAATCGTTAGAAAGTGTAAGAAAAGAGCAACACCTGAGGGACACTCCAGGCACAGATTGAGGATTTCTTCCTGGAGGGCAGCGCAGCGCCGATCGCAGGAGGAGATTGATTTGTTGGGTTCGTCCCTCTGAGCCCCGACATTTGACGGGACTCTGCAGACGTCGCCATCCATCATTCATCAGGCCGGCAGATGATTGGTTTCTTTGTGATTAATAAAAGTGCCCTGTGGCAGCCAATTCCGCAGCCTGAAAGTATTGTTCTTTACCCCCTTTTTGCTTTTGTCGGACTCAAGATTAAAAGACTTCACCGGGCAAAGGAAGAAATGACCTATTTCACGAGCTGGCAGATCTGTGGGCTTTCTATTACAGACGATTGGAGGCTGAAATCGGCCTGTCATGTGCGACGCCTGCCTTTACCGCTGCAAGCCTCTTATGATGATCTTGCTATAGGTGCAAGCTGATGAGGTAGAGAAGTGAACCATCTGAATGAGAACGACAGACGAGCAGCAAGGAACAATTGTGCATAATCTCTCTTTCACTGCAGAGCTGGAATATCCTTCATTTCTTCCGCAGGAAAGCCCACCTTTGTTGTCATCGCCATGAAAGTCAGCGCTTTCTCTCCCTGGCTACCGTCTCTTTCATTCATCTGCTTTCTCCGGCGTTAAGCTCTTTCTGCAGCGTCATGCCGGAGTCAAGTCTTCAGGGATATCTGGTGGCTTCCCTCTCTGCTCTTCAGCCAGTAACTGTAAACACTCGCTACCTTTCAGCGTCCCATATCAGAGGAATCGGGTTTGTCTTTATCTTTACGGGGCATAAGCTGCGGGCCGACTCATTCCGTTGTGCTTTCCACCATGCGAGCTGCCTCTGCAGGGTGTTGTTGTCACGCAGCTGCTTTCACAAGGACTTTCAAGAGTGGTGTGACAGATTAAAAATGTTGAAAAACCTCGAGCATCCTCGAGGAACAAGCTGAGGGAGTAATTGGACACGTATCAATCTTTTGAGCCAATCCAAAACAGTATTTAGTCACAAAGGCATGAAGACTAAAAAGCCTCTTATCCCCTTAAAACCCCGACACACACCTGCACTCTCTCTGCGGCGCCGCCGAAACTTTGAGTCACCTTTTTAAAGTTGGTCAATTGAAGGGTGAAATTAAAAAAAAAAAAAAAAACAAGAGAAGAAAATAAATTTTCTTAAGTGGCACAATGTTTTCTAGGAAAACAAAATAAGACACCGTTGTAGCGCAGCAGAGCCTTGGTTGGAGGAAATCAGTGTGTGACGTTTGCACGTTCTCCCTGGGCATCACTTCCTGTCAAATCTGCAACCTTTTGTCGCGTTTTAGCCGTTTCGTTTACACCGCCACGACACCGGCAGTCACTGAAAGCCGGACTGTTTGGAGAGAGCAACGTTTGCAAAATGCGCTGCTCTGCATGGAAACAGAGAAAATACACTTTCCTCAACAAACACAGTAGAATGACAATAATAACCATGGAGGTTATTTTACTCTTTTATTTTCCTGAAACAATTTCTTTTTATTCTAATGATTTCAGTTGAACCATTTTGACTGTATTATTATTATTATTATTATTATTATTATTATTATTAGAGGAGTTGTAGCTATTTCATTAGCCTGGAGATTGGGAGACTGTCAGGGAGCCACTACAGGGGGTTGCAGGCTGCAGACTTCGGTCATTTTAGTAGGGAGAAGGTTACGACTCGAGTGGTCAACAACCTTCTGCCATCACTCGCTGGTCAACATTCTTCTGTTGAGATACCAAGCATCAATTTCAATTTTCATGAGAGGGTTACAATCTCCCAGTGACCCTGAACAGAATAAAGCTGCAGCTATAGAAGATGGATGAGTTACAATCTATTATATTTATAGTGGCAGGTCAAGTAAAATGGGCTGCAGTTGACCCACAAGTTTGGGCACCTGTGCTCTAAAGTGTCTTATTGTGGTTTTCTCAAATCAAATTATGATTTGATCTTAGAGCGTATGGCCCCACTTGAGATTTCTTGAGGGTTTCCGATGCCCAGATTGGAAACCACTAAATCATAGTTTTCTTTGTAGACCAAAAAGCTGCTCGGAAACTGCACTTATGTTAGCATGGATTAGATGTGTTTGCATAAAAAAAATAAACAACTAAAAACACAGCAAGCAACAAACAGCAATTTACCAAAAACTCTCCGAATGTTCAATAAAGTCAACCTACGTCTGATTGCTAAGCCCAACAGACAGAACTTCTCTGATTTATGATCAACACCAGGCACTTTCCAGCCCACAAAGCACAGTACCTTGTACTAAAATTAGCCCCATGATGACTCTCCTGATAGCTTCTTATTAGATGGAACGGGAAGCGGGGGAGGCGCTACGCTCTGAGGAGACTTTAGCTGGAAGGATGGTGGATTCTGGCGAAATTAATGAACTGAACACAAACCTACAGTGCTGCCCGGCTCTCAAGTTAAGTGCTGGGCTGTGCAAAGATTCATTGGTTTCAGAGTCTTTCGAAGTCCGGTTCATCAACGAAATGGACGAAACATCACAGACTCACTTAAAAAAAAATGGATCAATACACTCGTACGGCTTCAAAGCGGCTATAATCCGATGGATTTCGGCTGTTCCCGAGTAAAGATGAAGAGTCGGGGCGATCTCTGGTCACGGCTTGAAATCTGTAGTTGTACAGTGAGAGGGGTTCATGGACGACTGGCATCAAACACAGACGGCCTGAGATCATCTTCCGGTTGTTAAAACCTCGCAATGCGGCTGCTGCTACAAGCTACAGCTGCAAACAACCAATAAGGACGCAGCAGAAAATGACACCACTGCTGCACGAAGGCAACAGTTTCTCAAGGAGTTAAAAACGGAGCATTTTCACAAAGTTCCACCTCGTGAGTCGTTTTCAAAAACTTGCATTTCCAGTGGCTCTGAGTGCCGTTGACTGAGCAACAAAAGTTTTGTGTTTCCACTTCCAAACAGCTCAGCTCCATTGACGTGATTTGCATTCAACCGACGGCTCGGATTCACGCGTCACTGATCGGCAAAGTTAAAATGAAGTAAATAGAAAACGTATTAAATATTTGCGAAACCTTTGAAGTCGTACAAACAAGATCGCCGCAGAAAGCCGCTGGCACGGACAGCATCCACTGCCCACCGGGGGAAATCGCATCTGCCAATTAAAAGTGAAATGCAACCAGGCTTGACGCTCCGCTATAACAAACTGAAAGTCCAGCGATTGGCAGTTTCATCGCAGATTCTATCAGCCGGTGCTGAAAACTCAACTATTTCCTCCTTTTTTTTTTTTTTCTTCCAGTTTTCTTATGCAATCTTGACTGCAGGATTAGAGTCATGCTGCTCACCACTTCCATACACTGGAGGACTGCTCGCTCTTGCATGCACACTCATGGTATTTCCCCTCCGAGTGCAGAGGGGGAGTCCAGCTTATGTAAGGCCGGCCAATTAGGGAGCTGGGTCAGCTGGAGGACCAGTTGTCCATATACAGTCACTCTCCTCTCGGGGAGCAGCCACTCTATGGCCTTTTTTTTTTTTTTTTTTTTTAAGCACAGAGCCTGCTGGCACCAGTCAAAGTCGCAGCCGCAGGGACGGACAGGAAGGCCTGTCTGCTCTGCCGCTGTGGCGTCGCGCTGCTGACCTCACCCACTGGGTTAGCACAAGATATTCATAGGCGATCCTTAAATACACGAAACAGCCGAGGATGTGGCTTTTGGGGAAGGAAGGCGGGCTGATGGAAAAGAGATTTGTGGCGCTCTGATAGGAGCTAACGTGAAGGTGCAGCCGCAGATTATGAGCTTGATTTATTTTCAGTTTTTGGGTGATTAAATTACATGAAAAGATTGAAAAATTCCAAAAAACGTACAATTCAAAAGGGTTTTATAACAATATAACAGAAAATGTGTCTTATAATGTGTCTCATCATATCAGATTTCAGTATAATAAACCTTCAACCAACAGGAAATCTGCCATGCGTGTAACAGGTATGACAGTTGCAGGTTTGATTATACACAAAGACTTACCAAATATCTTTTAATAAAAAACACTATTAGCACAAAGAGAGTTCTGCATTTTATTACCAATAGAGCCCAACAACAAGCAAATTCAACAGAAACTACTAGTTGTCTTTTAAAAACCCAGTAAGTCAGTGAATCACGCAGTGATGTGGGGTAACACCGGGTCAAAACGACTCCTCACACGGGGTGTGTGTCGGCTCTTCTCGTGGGAATCGTTAACCCAGAATTCTGGTTCTATAATTACCCGAACTGTGTCAACTCGTACCAGGAGCTCCGTTCTCAGTGAACACAGTGGACACATGATGTAGGACATCGTCTACCGAAGCTGTGCACAGAGAGCATGCTAACATGACATGGAAGTTGATCGACTAAAAAGGACTGAGTCAAAGTGAAAACGGTTAGTTTTTGCATTTTCATTTCAGCAAAGTTTCAGGTTTACAGAGCAACAGGTGAAACTCTGAAAAGTTGTCATTGTCAGACTACAAATTAGTGACGTTGGTTGTTTGTGTGATGAGACCACACACATGCAGCAGAGAACAACACGCTATAAACATTAGCAGTGGGAGAACGCGGACATTCTAGTGGACTGATGACCAAGTTGGACTGTTTTTACGGTGACTGTCGACTATAAAACTACCAAGTCCAGGAGAATCTGGACTGGGAGTCATGACAATCTAGAGGAAACATTTTTATCATCGTCCATCTACTGAGCATGTGCAGAAGAACAGTTTACTGTTGCACGCGCAGTCGCAGCGTATCCGCAGTCTACTTGGCCCAAGTCCCAAGCGTTTCAAAAAATGGTCGTTTTTGCAAATTTATATGACGGCGGCGCCCGAGCGTTTTCAAAAAGTTGTGTTTTCAGTGACTCTGAGCACTGTTGTCATGCAAACAGACCCAAAACGCTCCGAAGGTTTTGCGTTTTCACTTGAGCATTGTCATGTCAATGAAGCCTCACACGTGTAGAGTAACACACGCTGTCTATTTAGTGCATTTGTCTAAATGGACATGGAATATAGGGTGTGTGATACAGGTCGCATTGCGAGGAGTCGTTTCCTTAGCTCACCCCCCCACGACTTTTATTCATTAACTTTATTTGTCGGAGCCAAATCAATGCTTGAAGCCCCTGAGGCGCTACACCAGGATTATGTCATTGCCTGCTGGTGTGTCGGATGACTGAATGTCTGAGTGCTTATTTCCAACTGAGGACCTTCTTCCTTTATTAACATTCAGAACTTGCCCTTTCCAATAAGTGCAATCATCTCTTAACACACAACCATGTAATTTGCTTCAGTGCTCACAAACTGCTTTTAGTTCCCTTATATATAGTTAACATCTAATGCACGTGTAATAGAATAAATATACATTCTGCTGCTACATCATTGAAGGACATTGTTTGTTTGATTTGCTTTTATAAAAGGAAATTTTGATAAAATTCTATTTATTGGTAAATGGATTCAAGAGCATGTGATGTTTTTTATACTTGTTTAAGACATATTTTTATTTGAAATGCTTAAAATTACCTTTGCCAGCTTTGTAATTGCATATCTGAACAGATTTCTATTGTGTTTTTAAAGGAAATTTCATATCTTTGTACTCAAACATGCTGCTTTTCTCCGAGTTCTATCACTGTGAAGGAATAAATTCAAGTTATTAGACCAAATAAAGCCATTCAAGGACATCATTTCATCCTTTTGGGACACCGTGATGGACATTTTTCACTGTTTTCTGATCTTTTCTGTGCCGAGGAAGTGACAATAATTGTTCGTGGCAGATCGACATGGATTATACGGGAGGGAAGGAAATCATGCAAATTCTGCTCTGCCACTTCAAAACAGCTCTGACTACAGTAGAGAGAAAAAAGTGCAGGAAATAAATCCATTGAGTGTTTTTCTTGACTTAAGCGATGCTCTCTCGCTCGGAAACACAAACCCTGCTCACTTTCTGACTTGTTTTCCCCAATCGAGGTCAGAGAAGCTGGTGAGAAACAAAGCGCTCCATTAAAGCGGCTGATCGTTATTCTCATGAACTCCATGACGAAGACACTGCTGCAGGAGGCTGCAGACAGGTACGGGAACTAATGAGGCCCAGCTCCTCTCACAAGACACACATGTGCAAACACAAGCCGGTGATGAAGCACAGAGTGAAAGTTGTTCTTGTTGCACTGTGAAGGCTTCACCTCCTCCCGCCAGAGATCTACCACAAAACACAACAACTCCAACAAATGACCCGCTGACTCAAGAAAGGGCAAGCAAGGAGACGTTCATCAGTCTGCAGGGAAAAATAACATAAATAATTAGATACACCGAGAAGGAGGGAAGGAAGGAAGGAAGAAAGGAAGAAAGGAAGAAAGGAAGAAAGGAAGGAAGGAAGGAAGGAAGGTAAGTAGTTAGGCAAGTAGGCACACAAGAAGGTACGTACATAGGTAGGTACTGTAGGTAGGTAGGTACATACTGTAGGTACAGACGCAGGTAGATACAGATGTAGGTAGGTTGGTACATACTGTAGGTACAGACGTAGGTAGGTTGGTACAGAGGTAGGTAGGTACAGACGTAGGTACAGATGTAGGTAGGTAGATAGGTACTGTAGGTACTGTAGGTACAGTGGTTGGTAGGCAAGTAATAATTAGGCAGGTACAGAGGTAGGTAAGCTAGTAAATAGGTAGTTAGATAGTTACAGAGGTAGGTAGGTAGGTAGGTAGGTAGGTAGGTAGGTAGGTAGGTAGGTAGGTAGGTAGGTAGGTAGGTAGGTAGATAAGGAGGTAGGTTGGTACAGAGGTAGGTCGGCTCAGATGTAGGTAGGTAGATAGGTTGGTAGATACGCCTCTCTAACATTAGCAAAAGTTAGTCCTGTTGCATCCTAAAGTTCATAATTACATCGCATCAATAAATGATTTGCAATCCAGACATTAATTTATAGTGCAAGTAAATATATATATTAGATTTCTTGTCAAGATTATATGGTGCAAACTATTTGAAAGTGTAACATTACATACTAAAGAATCGTTCTCAAAGTAGAAATACTCCAAAATCCAATGAGTTTGCAATAGAGAGAGTATTTGTAATAGGTGACTTTGACCTCTGCTGATACACGAGTGTCATGAAGGTGCTGCCAGTAAATCTGGGAATATTAGACGTATAAAAGAGTGAAGGGAAGATATTTTGTCAGATATGCATCTTTGCCTTCAGGGAGAGAATTATCTTGTCGTGAATCTCAGAACGGGAGATGAAAGAGAGAGAGAGAAAAAAAAGGTTTGAGCTCTCTTCAAGTATCTCATTTCACCCTGATCAATTTTCCACAGAATGTGTTTTAATTCTCTAAATGCTGCGCTAATCCAATCTGCTGGCGTGCTGCTTGATGGCAGCCTGAATAAAAAGGCCCTGGAGGTTTCCTGTACGTTCACACACGTTCCTCCACAATCTGAATCCACCTTTTGTTTCGGCATTGTGGCAGTTTCCCCCCACAGGCTCTTCGTCTCCATCTCACGAGGACGAGTCGATTTAAAGAAGAAAACACTTGAGGAGATCCCAGCTCTCTTCAGGAAAACGGTTTTATCGACCCCAACAGTAATTCCACTTAATTGTCTCACGAGCGTCCAACAATCGATTCCTTACAGCAACGGCAACACCTGGAATAACTCGTGATTGAACTCTTTGCTGAAAGAAGGTTGTTTTTAAAAAAAAAAAAAATTAAAGTACAAATCTGACTTGACTGCATCTCATTTATGTAGCTCAGATCAACATTTCAATCGGGGAAGTTTGTAGAAGTGGAGCACAAGGTGAAGGCTGAAGATGCAATGTTGCTGCAATGAGGAAATAAGCGCTGACAGACAAAAAGCCAAAAATAAACTTTTATCAAAACTTCACTGAACAGACACAAGTGGAAATAAAGTTCATAAGAAGTTCTCCAATATGTCAGAGTTCTAGAATGTATCAGTGTTCTAGAATGTACATATGAAGGTTTGACAACGTGTCTGAGTTCTCGAATGTGTGACAGCTCGGGAATTTGAGAGTGCTATATGTGAGATCAGAACGTGGATGAATTACAGATTGTCAGGGAGTTTCAGTCTGTGTGTGTTTTTAAAATGTGGAAAGGTTCTAGAATCTGTCAGAGTGTTAGTTCTAGAATGGGAAAACGTTCTAGAATCTGTGTGTTCTAGAATGTATCAGATTTCCAGAAAATGTGCTAGTTCTACAAAGTTGAAAAGTCCTTGAATCTGGCAGACTTGTAGAATCTGGAAAGTTCTCGAATGTATCATGGTTCTAGTATTTGATCTGGGAACTTCAGAAATGTGCTAGATTTCTAGAATGTGAACAATTCTTGAATACATCAGAGTTCCTGAATCTGGATATTTCTCGAATACATCAGAGTTGGAGAAACTGCAAATTTTTCAAATGTGCAAGAGTTCTAGAATGTGAAAAGTTCTAGGATAAATTGATTTATATCACAGTTCTTCAGTCTGGAAATTTCTGAAATGAGAGTTCCAGAAAGTGAAAAAGTCCTAGAACCTCCCTGAGATTTAGAATCTCTCGGAGTTCTAGAATCTGGGAAGTTCTACAATATATCAGAGTTGTTTAATTTGTAAAGGTCTGAAATTTGTGACATTTCTAGAAAGTGGAAAAAGTCAGAGAATCTGGCAGAGTTGTCGAATGTGTGAGGATTCCTGCATCTGGAAAGTTCTAGAATCTGGAGCGTTCTAACATACATCAGAGATCTTCAATGTGATCTGGGAATTTCTGAGATGTGAGGAATTTCTAGAATGTGAAAAGTTATAGACTATATCAGAGTTCTTAAGTCTTGAAAGTTCTGAAATGGGTGAGAGTTCTAGAAAGTGAAACAGCTGGTGAAGTGATCGCCACTCCAAAAGCAAAAAGAAGTGTACTTAACTTTCTGTCAAAGAAGATTTCTTCTCAACTTTTAAATTTGGAGAAATCATTTGTGACAGAAAAGACGGTCAACCATCTTCCTCCAACCGAGAAGCCGAGCGGCGGGTATTCTTCACCCACCTCCGCCTCTCAAGTCATTAAATGAAGCAATTTAGCTCTTTTTTTTGGATTAATATTTGAACACAGGATGGCCGAACAAATGACGGCCGAATGAATCGAGACCTTCAGGATCTCCTGAAGCGGCGAGCGGCGCTACAAGCCGGCAGATTAATTAAGGTTAAAGTCAAAATCAATCCAGATTAGCATGTACGTGATCAAATTGACCGGGGCGTTTAAATGTCTTCTCTCCTCCGTCAGAGGGGAGTAAAGTGGGAGAAACCTTCATGCTGGGAGGATTCAGTCCTGCTCCTCGTCTCCCAGGAAAAAGAAAAAAGGACTCATTTTGAGTTGGAGTGAAGTGAAGAATGACTAATAGAATCTTTTCTCAACTTTTCATCGTAACTGAAGTGATTCCTGAAGCAAACCTCTGCATTACGGTTTGAAGAACAACAATAATGGCTCAAATCTTAATTAGTTGCTGATAAAATATAACAATACAAACAGTCTGATTGTCATTACTTTGATTTTTTGTTTCCGTAATTTGTGGACTATAAGCTCCGCTTTTATTAGTTGTTTGGCTGGTCGTGTGATTTATCTTAAGAAGCAACTTATATGTCAAATTATACAGCACATACCAGATGCGACCACTAGAGGTCACTGTATGACAACAGAAAGCTGCTACAGTATTGAAAACCGCCATAACCATTGGATTTGATGGTTTTTTTGTGCAGAATTTAAAGTAAAACAGATGAAATGTGCATCAGGAAACAGAAACAGAGTAGGAGAAAGGTCAAACAGAAAGTGGAGAAGACAAAGGAGGGAAAAAAGAGGAAAAACTGCTAACAGAGGGCGAAAAGCATAACATCCAGAGCTGGAGAACAAATTCAGATGATTCTGCATCTAAAAAAATAAACGTGGTTTATACAATGGAGTGATTAAACTATGTATTCTTTCCTTTTCATGAAGTATTTTTTGAGCAAAGTGAGGTATAATCTGATGTCATTTCATTGTCAGGGGGACACGTTCAATTCCATTTATTTTATCTGCATAAAATAAGTACTTTTAAAGTGCTCAAACAGTAATGTACATTAAATGACAAGAATTCAATGTGTTTCGAAAACAAATGTATATTGAGCAAGAATTTCCCAAAAATGTATAATCCAGAAAAGGTGGCCATGGGGATTATTTGATGAAAAATGTACACAAGCATGAATAAAATTGCATCCTCAAAAAAAAAATATTTACAAAACTACAAGTACCCCAGAAAAAAAAGTAATTCCGTTAATATGAAAGATTATGATTCACCACTTTGAAAATTGAAGCATGTCTAAAAACTATTTTCCCTCAAGATTTAGTTACACGACTGAAACGTTAATTCATTTCTCCACAGTGAAACCAGTTTAAATGAGTTTCTTTTAAGTCTGCCGACTGAGCGAACGAGCTGGAACTATCAGAATTTACAAACCAACACACGGGGAATGTTTAATCCTTCCAGACCGAACTGAAGCTGAGCTGCTGTCAGGACAGAGACACGTTACACCTCAAACGTGAGTCATCACTACGGTATAAAAAAAAATGTCAATAGTGTTGAGAATTGAGAGAACGATATGATTTGCACTAATATAAACACTTATGCAGATGATGTTGATATATTTGTGTTCACAGGTTTTGCTTGAATACATCGTGGAGCCCTACAACAGATGCATGAATTATTTACTTTTTTTTGTTCAATTACTAGCCATGAATAAGAGTAATTTTCTGATAAATCTCTTCTCTTACAGGATATGATGAGTGATTTGTAGAGTGGCATTTTTCTTTCATTGTCCGTGACATAAGGTATAATGGCAATAGTTTCTGTGGTACTGTAGCGGTATTCTGCTGTTGTACAGTGACACCTAGTGGTTGCTGGTGGCACTGACTGCAATATTTTCATATATAACTCATTACTTGATATAAATTGCATGAAAAGCCGAGGCATAACGATGTATTCATATAGGCAAGCACAGGTTGGAGGCTTTTTCACCACACAACATTGAGGACACAACATCTCACGTAGAATCTCTAACTTGAGTCGGTACGTGTTTCTCCAACGTCCACAAGGCGCCACCAGCGTTCCCGCCTTGTTAGGTTGTTACATCACAGCGTCTCCGGATTTTCCACCGACATCAACTTCACCGTTTCTCCTCTAATCAGCTCTGATCGCTTTTCTTTATCACTTCAGTTTAAATCTCAGTGTGACAGATCCTGTAAAACTGTATCAGTTCGCAGGTTTGGAAATACATAATAAAAATTCTAATACCGAGGAGGGATTTTTTTATTTATTTTTTTTTCACCTTGAAGCTTGATTGAAGTTTTCATGCTGTGCTGGGGGAATTTCTGAACTTTTCATCTCAAAATTATATTTTGCTCCCTCAATGTTGAGTCAAAATTAGCCTGCACAAATTATTTGGCAGCTACCGATGCGTGTTATTGCATTACAGGACAAGGTCAATCTGGAATCATGTAATAATTCAACTGCATATTAAAGGGAATATTTTTCTGTGTGAGGAATAGACACTTGGTTTGAATTCCTGTGCAGCCATTTATCGACTTCGAGGATTATACACATGCCTCATGTGGAGAGAGAGGAGGGTGTTCCCTTCTCCTGTAAACAACAAACATCAGGAAGGTCAAACAGCTCGCCTTAAATCATCTCAGGCTTTACAGCATTGGTGTACATGTGTGATTGCACACACGTTTGAAATGTCACGTGACTGAAATGATGCATTCATTCAATTAAAATGATCAAATTCTAAATAAATGGGGGGGGGGGATTTATTAAAGATTAATTAAGAGATTTTATTAGAGTAACAGACAAAGAGTTGTGGAGTGAAAACGTCAACATTATAGTTCATAAATAGATCGAGAGCATCAGAGCCAAACTGAGGGTGAATTAGTGAACGTGACGCTGCTGAAATCAGACGTCGGCTCGAGCTTCAAACATTGTTTCAGGAGGAATTATCTCGCCGTTAAGATGGCGCGCAGTTTAACGTTTGTAAGGAACCAAAATAGACTGCAATTCGCGTGATTGTTTGCGGTCGGATCGTCCCAAATCTGAGTGCCTGAGCAAGATCTGCTGGTGCCGCGGGTCCTCTGGGTTACAGCTTTCACTTTTACTGTAAAAACACTGGCGCGCTCTTACGTAACGCTGAGGGAGCTGCCAGGTGAATTACAGGCCGGCACTTGACAAGGAAAATGTTTATAGACAATGGCCTCCGAGAGCGAGAGAGAGAGAGAGAGAGAGAGAGAGAGAGAGAGAGAGGGAAAGTGAGAGAGAGAGAGAGAGGGAAGAGATGGAGGGCTGCCTCCGTCAAACGTCCTCATCTGCAGATCTGGAGCGCCGCCGCGGTCAGGAGGGGTCACGGCTCAGAGGAGGCTCACTCTAATCAGAGGCACACTTCCTGCCCCGCACCTCCTTCCACCCTGGAGTGTGAGAGGAAGCAGAAGCAGCAGCAGAGCCGAGGGAAAGAAGATTGATCCGATACCACAGTGGAGACGGTATTTGTTCAGCTGGAAGAGGTGAACTCTTGACGACTGGGCAGACAGAAGATCAGATGTCCAACCGTCTTCGCGGCGTTTTGGACGTCCGTTTATACAACGTCTCTGACAAATGCAACTTTTTGAAAACGGCTTCCGAGGTTGAACCTGGTGTCTGCATCCATCAAAAGAGACGTTTTTGTCACGTTTCCACCAAATAGGAATCTTCTGGAGCCAGAAAACATGTTTAATAATAAAAGATCACGCAGCTTTAGGTAATATTTGTAGTTTCATTGAATTCACGGCGACGTTTCATGATTCAGCAAGTTTGGTTGTTTTAGTGATTTTGACTTTTTGACCATTTTGTTGACGTCATGTTGGCCACTACAACCATTTGACCTGTTTTTGGCCCATGCTTAACGTTTTCAAACATTTTGACTACTGTTTTTATAGCCAACAATTTTATTTAGATTTTGTTTTCTTTTAGCAATTTTAGCAGTTTGTAGCCATTTTTAAATAATTTTAGAAGTTATAAAAAATGAAACTTAAGACAGTAAACATTAAAATAACAACAACAACAATAATGATAATGATAATAATAATAATAAAACACATATTGTTATCTGCATGTGTGTGGTTTCATTACAAAAGACAACAGCACCCACTAGTGGCCAAACGTGACAACTCCATCATTGTTTTCAACATTTCAGCCATCTCCTTGTTCTCGCTTCTCGATGTATTTTCACTTGAAACTTGAAGGGCTTTCAAACATTGCAAGAAAAATACAAAATCTGAGCAAACTACTCAGATTACAACATATTTCTGGGTAGAAAAGGGCTTTATTTACTTTATTTACACTGTCTTCATATCGGATGAAATCAAAATGGTGTGTCTGTTAACCTTCGTGGTTAAACAACAAACTCACAAAAGTAAAAAATCAACCGATAGATCAGGTTAAAATAGTGCCATAATAACCTTTAAATTGAAACTTTTAAGTTTTTCCTCGCTGTGCCACAGATTATACGAGATGAAAATTCTGATATTTTTGTTAAAACCAAACAATTACTACAAAAATGTCAATTTTAATGAAACCTTATGGTGCAAAATACAGTGTCATGTCCAAAAAACGTATACTGGTTGCATTGTGGGTGTTTTTACAAATTCCCCCTGCCAGCATGGCTTTGAGGACAGTTTGATAGCAATGAGGTCGCTCGCCCATCACAACCTGTCCAGTCTTGTAATACCATTTTGTGCCATGCGGTGGTGTCGTGAGCCGATTTAGCGTGAAGTCAGATGGAGAAGAAGCATCAGCTACTCAAATAGTTAGAAATCATACATGGAGTGAAGTTTATACGTGGAACCCTCACTGTCCAGTACGTATCGCCACTTCCTGTTTCTCAACCGACATCAAGGTTAAAAATCCCCCTGAAAGATCCGGGACAAATCAACCCTCCAGAGGCAGAATACGTACAAAGTCTTTGTCCCCGTGTTTGAATTATTACACGCTTTGCAATTTATAAGGTTTGTCAGATAATTTTCCTCCAGAGAAGTTAATGCCACCCCACTTAATATCCCGAAATGTGATTCCAGAAAACAAATGAAGGCATCTGATAAGAGCTAATGAAATGTCAGGGCCAGAAATTAAGCCTGTGCAGGAGGTTATTAACCATGAATAATTAACAGTTGGGCTGACAGGTACGAAATATCAGAGTGCGATAACAAACCCTGAGGAGTGGCGGCGGCGCGTGCGGGGAAACGCAACGGTGAGACGCGCTGACATCCTGCTGACTTTTAATTTTTCAGAAGAGAGCAATTTAACTCACCGGGAGCTTTTTTTGTTTTTTTGTTTTTTGTGGGAAGCTCGCTGAATAAAAGTGGGTTTGTATTACCCAGCGGCTGCATACTGATCACGAACAATACATTTATAGTCACATGGGCGCAGGAAAATCAAGTTATTGGAGCAGGTCGTGAAATGCTGAGGCAGAAACATGATCTGTACTCAGTGACTCCTTCATTTAATGTCGTTTTCTAGTAAATGTGCCAAAGCACTTCCAGGAAATTGAATATCTTAAGTTTGGACTGATGGCCAAACAAAAACAAGCAATTTACAGAGTTAATCCAGGATCCTGGGACTTTTTTTTTCCTTTTAATTTTCGGACATCTAATTAAGCAGAAAGCACTTAAATGAGGATTGGTTGGGCTTTCCCAGAGGTACGGCTGCTAAATGAAGGCCTATAAAACACTATTAAGGACATTTTCCACCTGAAACTTAGTGCTAATAGTTGGAATTTTAGACGTTAATGGCTTTATGTTCTGTCCTGGGAGAGAAGCAGCGCACTGAAGAAAAGCCTGGCGATATGAACTTATGCTTTGTCCATTCTAAATGAACAATATTCACATTTCAAACACATTCTGAGTATAAGCATGGCTTTTTATTACTGCTCAGTCTGAACCAATTCAATTTGGCTTCCCCTCTCGAGGTCAGGGATTCCCAAAGCGTGCTCAGCAGCCCACCGGTGGGTCCTGAAGGGACTGGAAAAGGGCCACGAGAGCGACATTACCATGAAAATGTTTAATTTGAAATTACTAAAAGAAATTACAGAAGGATGTTTCCAGAGTAAGTTTCTTTTTCTGACCTATAATAAGACTTTTTTTTTTCTTGAAGTTGGTTTGACATTGATAAATGTTCCACCAAAAGC
This sequence comes from Lipophrys pholis, assembly GCF_963383615.2. Taxonomy (NCBI): domain Eukaryota; kingdom Metazoa; phylum Chordata; class Actinopteri; order Blenniiformes; family Blenniidae; genus Lipophrys; species Lipophrys pholis. Next base: position 7,225,255 of record NC_137644.1, on the reverse strand, counting down.
CCTTATAGATTGAAGTGGGAAACGCACTTCAATAAGAAGTGAAAAAAGGTTATTTACCACGATGACATCCACGGTGTCATTTTTAAACTTGTGTTTAGAATACGTGCAGAATGTAATTACACTTGTATGACAATCATTACAGGTGATTCTCAGGAGTATTTCATTCGACACGATATTTAATTAGTTTCATTTCATTTTTGAGGGTGGCGAAAACGAGTAAAAATGCCTTTTAAACAAAAGGTGCAGGACGCTGCAGACTGCTCTGTAAGAAAAGCAAACTGGCGTCGGATTTACAATTAGAGCCAGCAAGGACGAGGAAGAGGAGGGATTATCGGTCACAATATACCTGTTTTCCTGAGTCTTCTTATATCAGATAAGTTGCCTTTTATTAGTCCAACCAAGGGGAAACTTGCAGTTGTTGCAGCACAAAGAAGATGCCAAAGCACAGAAGCTGCAGCTAATGATAATAATTAGAGAGGAACAAGCTTCAGTTTATTTTAAAATGATAATCAGTGAGGTGTGTGGCTGGTAGTCTGGTTCTGTACTTCTGTCTTACATATAAAACATGAAGGATTTGATTTATTTGTTTGAAACCAGTTTAAATAAATGACAATGGAAGTAAATGGGTGTAATGGAAGCATTAAAACTGCACTGTGACAGTTACAAATATATTTAAGTGATTTTTATTAGTTCACATCAGTGAAGAAAAGCTGTACTTTTACTTAAAAATAACTGCTATGATGCAAGGTCGTGATCTGTAACCATGGCAACGACTCCACCTCGGCGTGTTTTCTTCCTCCATCCACGCGGAGACGGTCCCTCTGCGTACCAGCCACTCTGTTCTTTGGCTCATTAATAAAAAGAATCTCGTCCCAAACTGATGAACACAATAAAATTCAGCTAATTACACAGAATAATCCCATCAGGGAGGGATTTCCTAATCCTACAAAACACACACTCTCTCTCTGCGCTCACTGACGGTCACTGTTAAGATTTCCCTTAAAAGGACTGACGCAATTAAATTTCAGGAATACGTTTGACTTTGGATCATTTTTGGAGTATAACTTATCCTGATATGTTACTATATGTTGTAACTAATGTATATATTACATTTCTTTTAATGTTTTTATGAATTCTTTGATTTTATTTTCAATTATATAAAAATATTTTTTAATCTATAAAACAATACAAAAAAATGACTAAATTTAATATTACAAATTTGTAAAATAATAATAATAATTACAATTATAATAATGATAAATATTATAAGGTTGTATATATATTATAAATATTCATATAATTTATATTATACAATTTTATGCTTTCTCTTTTTTGAAGAACAAAAAATGGCTCAATTTTAGTTTATAAATTGGTATTCTTTTTCTATTTTAAACTATTTTTCATTTTAAACATCTGTACCCAGTATGGACTCAAAGTACCTGGATGGATGGATGGATGGATGGATGGATGGATGGATGGATGGATGGATACATCATATCTACAAATACATAAAGGTTCCAATAAAAAGACTGGATGATTGCTAACCAGCAGCTAAACACAAATACGTTTCCCATTAACTGCTGAAATTAAAGAAACTAAAACTAAAACGTTCCAGCTGACCCGTCAGTGAAGCTCCCGTCTCTTCCACATGAGAGGACACAGAAACGTAAAAGCAGGTTTGTGTGTCAGAAGCAGTGATTTAGAGATATTCCTGCAAAGCGAGCTGTGTTGGTACACGGAGATCGATGTTTTCCTGAGGCCACTCTGCACTCCATGTGGACGGGCTGAATGATTTTCATGTGATCGATTATCCCTCTTCCTCTTCCTCGCTGGCTCGTCAGCGCAGCAGCTGCTCAGATTATTTCTCGCTGATGCCGCCGGGTCGGACTCAGGTTAATTGCCGACTGGAAGCCAAGGTGATATTGGATAATCACAGTCATATTTAGCTTATTTACTCAACACAGGTCGTGTTGGCGGGAAGTGAAGACGTGCGGGTCAGAGCTGCTGAGCGGTGTTTGTGTCTCTGTTGGAGCCACGAAAGATTCAATTCAGCCAAAACTCAGCTGCTGCCGGAAAGTAAAAACAAGAAGTTTTTACTCAGATTCTACTCACTAGCAGGTCTGCTGCTCATCCCACAAAGGCATAATCCCTACGAACGTGACCCCGTCATCACGAGTTGATTGTTTATCATCTGAATCGAGGTTTTTGAAGCTCGAAATTCTTAACTGTTGATTTGCAATTTTCACATTGTGATGGTACAACTTTTTGATGGTTGCTATGACGACGTGAGTTTATTATGAATGCGATGGTTTCATTGAGACTTTGGGATTTTGAACTGAGCTGGTTGGGTTTTCAGCTTGTGTTTGTGCTGGAAACGGTCAGATCTGGCAACCCGGCGCACAGGTGACCAAATATAGACACTTGCTTCATGAATAATTTTGAAGCTTTATGGGTAGTTTTTTTTCCAGTTCCACTCTGAAAAATGCTTCCCTGGTCAAATTTTTGACCAGTGATGAAAACTCAACGAAAGCGGCTCGTTTGCTCTTTTAAGAAGTTGGTATATAACGGAAATGCATCTTTCCACCTTTAGCCAAGTGAATATTTACACTTTCTGCAGTGTGACAATGTGGTGTCCACACACTTCTTGCAGTAAACAGCAAGTTTAAGAGACTCTCCTGGAGTCTTTTGGGACTTTGGAGCCTTTTTGAGGGATTTTGTGGGGATATTAAGGTGACATTCAGTAAAGGTGCCTGATCAGAATGGATCACTGCACTCTGCAGAGCTGAGAGATTTACACAAGGACAGAAAGAGACGGCGCAGATCGAGGCACTTTCAAGAACGCAGACTCCCGCGATCTCCATCAGAGGACTTATTAAACACCTCTGCAACAGACTCTCAGATTCTCCATGTCTGAAAGTCAGTCCCACCTTGTTCCTCGGACTCCCTCCGGAGTGACAAATCAGACATTTTACAGCGTGTGACAGCGACGGCAGCTCTCCCCCGACTGCAATGAGCCGCATTCATACCGCTCTTCTCCCGTCTCCCGCCGTTTGACGACACCTCAGACGACGAACACGTTCGATCAGTCGCACGAACACGCAGACACTCCATCCATCTTGGAATTAATTTAATTGTAGTGAAGGTCTCGTAAGGACCCTAATCACAGAAAGAATCTAGAATACTGTACGAAGGTCACATAACGACCCTAACCACAGAAATCACTGAGAAAACTTGTTGAAGATCATGGAAATAATCTAGAAGGCTGTACAAAAGTCACATGAGAACCCTAACAACAAGTCTCCGCATGGACGCACGCACGCACGCACGCACGCACGCACACACACGACCAACCTCCTCCTGATGACCGATGGCCAATTACAGTGAAGTACAGAAACACACCTACTACAAGCTACTCAGAAGAAAGGAGTCATCACTTAAAGCAAAATTCATTAGGACAAAAACCAGAGCGCGTTCTGACCCTTTTTCAGTAGGGATGGAGCGGATCCGGTATCGGTATCGGTAGTTCTGATACTAACTAAACTAAACAAAGTTTATACTGCTCCTGTTAGTATTCATCCGCTATATTTAACAGAGGACCAAACAAAATAAATTGACTTTCAAACTCCTGATTTTCAGGCATCTTCAGCTGAGGTCCGACTCCAATAAACAAGGCAAAATGTGATTTCTGGGTGTTGACTCCTTTAAGGAAATTAGAAACTAGAATCAACCCAAGGTTCTTTCAGTGTCGTTCCTGCTTACGTCCATAGTCGTGTAAAATGACCTTTCAACACAAATTCCAATAACTTGATTCACACTCTATAGAGCCATCTCGCTGTTTACTAGTTGCTTAACTCCAGCAGTATTGCAACAATCTGTAGGGTGTGTGGGGGGGGGGGGGGGGGGGGGGTTCAGGAGTGGGCACAATCCATCCTCACAGACTTTAAATGCCACAGTAATCGAGTCGTAGTTGGTTTCGATTTTTTGAAATCTCTGTTTGAATGTAACTTGTAGGGATCAATCTGTCCACATATCAATAACCTACACTCTGCTATCGGTACGACAGGCCAGATCTACTGCGAATCAGTGGAAAACTTTCCAAACAAGCTGTCAGGTCAAGCACAGCCGGCTCAGGAAGGCGTTCCGAGGCCCACTGAAGGCTTTTATGATTGCCTTTAGAAAAAGACATCTGTCGCTCTCCGTCAACCCCTAAACGATATGTGCTGCTGTCCTCTTCTGTAGATCAATACCAGAGCTTAGCCAAGCGCATTTCAAAAGCCCGGCCCGACGAGAATCTTCAGAGCCGATTCAGATCTCTTGGCAAAGTCCAATTTTCACAGCTCTCCACACAGCGACCCTCCCTCAAATCCTCCAGTCGAGCTCCGGCGGCTGCCTGATCACTGTTGCGTGAGGCCTGGTCCCATTGATCCCCGTCAGGAGAGTCAATCTAGACCGCAACTGATTAATAACCCTGCTGGACGCGCCACACAAAGCCACCATGATCCCTCCCCGCCGCCTCCAGAAGAAACCACCACGTGTGAAGGAAATAAGCCTCTGTCATTGTTTCTGCTTCTCCACTTATTCCCCTCTGGATGTGTGCACGTCGGCGTGTCTCCCCGTCGGATGATCTGCTGCGAACTGAGAAGGGGGGGACTGCGACAAATTCTAATTGAAGCCCCTGCGGCAGCGCTTCGCTCACATCGATCTCTCATCCCTCAGCGGCCTTATCTGTGGCATCACTACAAAAAGAATAAAGAGGCAGACTTAGCAACAGAGTATAATTAAGAGATTGGACATGGAGAGAGATAAAGAAGAAGGTTTATGTTATCGCAGGAGGAAGAGGAGGAGGAGGAGGAGGAGGGAGGGAGGGGAGGTCTCGTTAGGGCACCAAAGCCTCAAATCTGCCTCCTTGAAAATGAATTCAGCTGCTAACAAAATATTTGTTTATTCATCTGTTGCTACGTGGCTCAAGTCGTTCTATCTTCAGGCCCCATTACTAGACAACGTTTCAAGTGAAGATGCATCGATTTGCGTTATTTGTTTTTAGAACTTTCAAGTTTACATGGCATTGTTTTGAAAACGATGTAGTTGTCACTTTGGGCCACTGGTGGGTGCTGTTTGTTTCTGTAATGAACCCAAACACACATGCAGCAAAGATCAATACGTTATAAACATTAACACTGGGAGAACACGGACATTCTAGAGGACAGACGACCAAGTTGGATTGTTATTACGGGGGCTGTCAACTATAGTCCCAGGAGATTATGAACTGGGAGTCGTGACACGACGGAGGAAAACATTGTTCTTATTGTACATCTACTGAGCATGTGCAGAAGAACTATTCGCTACGTCCGTGATGCACGTGGGCAGGACCAGTGTTTCCACCGTCTCACGGAGCCGGACCGTTTCCAGAAAGTTGTGTTTTCGTCCGTTTTTTCCCCCAAAAGTTCCACCTTGGTAACCATTTTCAAAAAGTTGCATTTTCAGTGGCTCCGAGCCTGTTGTCGTTTAAATATAATTTAGGAGTGAAAACCTTTCAAGCAACATAAAATCCATCGTGGTGACAATTACCCTCAAATGCCACTTTTCAGACTGAACAGGGAGAACATGCAAACTCCACACAGACTCCAACTCACAGCCCCGTCGCTGTGAGGCACAACCCATGCCAACCACTCCCCCACAGCTGTAAACACAAACCAACACTCACTGTGTTGTCTGGGCTTTGGAAGACGTGTCTCTTTGATTGTTATCAAAACTGCACAGTATCATGTGAACATGTGATGAAGTTGTTGTGACTCTTGTGATGAAGCTGACGATGTTATTCTTTTTGTGCTCTGAGATTTTATTCTTACAAATTAACAATCCGTTTTCTCTGGATGGATTTTTGTACTTCTTGATTTTTCTCCCCCGTGGCCACAAAACATTACGGCTTTAAATTTGTTTTCCTTTTTGAATTAGTTCATCCTAAAAATTCTGGGGAATTATTTGAATAATTCATTAATCATTTAATAGTTAATCTTTTACATTCATAAACTTGTTACTCTGAATTTGTAGTGCATGGATTTGTACATATGTACAAATCCTGATAAATCCAGGCTGTCATGTGCAGCCACGATACGCACACATTTCCAAAATACAGAACTGATCTGTGATGAATTAAATTGAGAAAGTGGGCCAGTGACGATGCCAAGTGTGTACCCATGCCTCATGTTTCCAATCCTTGCTGTTATACAACATAAACAAGGTGTCAGTTTATCTTAAGAATATATACACAGTTCTGCAGTTTCAGTGTGTTTGAAGATGAAATATGCTTCTTTCACCATGTAAGCTATATTTATGCTGTGGAAACACTCAGCAGTGACGAGTTGTTGTATTTATATCGGCATGATGAAATGTATGTCACTCAGACCTTGACTTAAGAAAACAGCCGGATGCGCTCTGATCAGATTAAAGCAGAATTTCACACACTGGCACTCTGCTCAGCGGATTCCACGCAGACTTTGTAGTCAACCTTTAACCTGCCTGATTGAGGAGACAAACGACCTCTGACCCGTAGAGGAACCGAGTAGATGAGTGAGTCTCTGTCAACTCGAGCAGATTCAAAGAAACAGTCAACTGAAGAAGTTTTTAGAAAACATCAACAAGTCATTTTTCAAAGTCTATCTTCTCCCCAATCGCTCGCTCTCTCTCTCTCTCTCTCTCTCTCTCTCTCTCTCTCTAGTATCTCAAGTCTTCATCTTCAGTCTCTCTCGTCTCTATATCTAATCTCTCTCCTCTATCTCTACTATCTATATCTAGTCTCGCTTGTCTCCTTCCCTCTCGTCTATATATAATCCTTCTTCTCCTTCTTTTGGGTTTAATGGCAGTTTGCATCCATAAAGTTGCAATACCGCCATCTGCTGGTTTTCTCAATCTACATTGTTTCCCAGCGCTCTCCTCGTCCCTGATGACCGCTTCCCTTCTTCTTCCTCGTCACCGGCATCCGCTAAGCTCCACCACCTCCGTCCGCTGGTTCCAGTTAGTCTGTACAATTCCCACCAGGCTATACTTTCCCCAACAGTCCCGTCGCTTTTAGAAACCCATTTAAACATCTTCTGCCCCTTCCTCTTCCTTCCCACTCCTCCTTCCATTCCTTCTCTCCTCAATTCCTCCGTCATATTCCTTCTTTCACTTCCAGACTTCCTGCAGCTCACCAGCACATCCTCCACTGTTTCTGATTCTTGACATAGTACAAAAGATATAGTAGGGAAACATCCAACAGGCCTTTGCAGTCTATTTCAGCATGTAGGCCCAATTCTTGATCTGGTAAAGACGGTCTCCTCCTCCCTACTGCCTCCTCCACTCCTCATCCCTCCCACCATATTGTGAATACTCTACAGATGTCTTCCTCTTTCTTCTTGTCCCATTGCTGTTGCCATGTGCTTCCCTCCAAACTATATACTTCCCTTCTGTTCTCGCCAACATGACGTTAGTCTCTATAGTTGTTTTTGCCGCGGCTTTCTTGACCCGTCTATCTCTCGTCTCTATAGAGTATCTCCTTCTCTATCTCTAGTGTCGATCATCGCTATACCTCTAGTCTCTCTGTTTTGATTCAGGTTTGATCTTCATCTGGTATAAATGTTAGTTAGAATCTCTGGATTTCAAACATTAAACAATCTATCTGTATATACACCATTTAGAGCACCTGTGTGAGTTTCTAAATTTATATTTTCTTCTCTGGATACATAACCAGGATTCTGAAGGCTCTTGTGTTCGGAGGTTGGTGTGAGAAATCTGATGAGCCTCAACGTAATGACCTTGGACGCAGTGCCGTCATTAATAAAGCTAAAGCGATATGAGACACAACAAATGGTAGGAGTCATGAACCCGCCCGGATGTGATCCAGTAACAGCCTCTTGAACTCCAGACATGTGCAGTTTCTCCCGCGTTAAATCTGGACTGAATCACAGCTCAGAGAGAGATGGAAGTGGACGTGACACAAACTGCAGAGGACACGACTTTAGCGTCCTGACCGGTGGCGGCGGCCCGGAGACATGTCAGAGCGCCGCCATCTACAAACTGTTGAGGAAAACTCGGGAGGAGCTTCACTCGGGTCAAATCAAGCCGCTCAGTTTTCACTGCTTTCAAAATGATCACTAAATCTTTGTCACCAAATTATTTAAACCACATTAACATATATTTGACACTTCATCAGCTCTTGCAGTGTGTAATATGATAGATGATTTTAATGGAGAAACATACCTTGAAATATTGAATTTATTTTAATTATGTTTATGATCAGAGACAATTATATCATTCATTTATTTAAATATATATGCATATCAATCCCTGTTGTTCGATATGAAGACATAAGTCTTTACTATCATATAATATATATGTGTAATTTTGAGTTAAGTGGTTGAGATGTAACGACGGGATAAGTTTAAACTTCCTCCTGCTTCTGTTTAGAGCCAAATTCGGTGCGGTTTCTTTATTTTGTTTCTTGTTTCATATTCATGTTGAAAACCAATCAAACAAATTAACCCAAATAAATAAATAAACAAATAAATCAATTTCAAAAATAACTGTTGTTCGAACCAGAGATGTCCTTTTGTTTCAGTTACATGAGGAAAAAGCAGAATTATGCGACAGCAGAGAAAAGAGATGCGTTATTAATCCCGGGTCAAACTTGCTGAAAGATGACAGGAGGATTACATATGGCTCTTTTCTCCCCGTGATCACACACCTCTTCATCTTCACCCTGACAGTGATGAAGGCTGCAGACTGTCTGCACACAGTCTGCAGACTGTCCGGCTCTGACCTCCCTGTTCAGCTGACGTGAGAACGTCTGACAGATCCACAGTGGAGGCCACTGAGGGCGATCGGGGAAGGAAGAACTGTCCTGAGTCATTTCATAAAAATTCTCCAATATACGTGCTGTTGTTGTTAAATCTGCACTCGCCATTATGTTTATTGTAAGATTAACAACCCTGCACCCTCGCTATTTATCGGCCGGTCTATTAATGACGCATTTTATTTGTGAAGCCACAGGAGAAGCAGTGCACGTCTCACACAGCTCACATCAGTTCTTCCTCTCAAAACAACTTAACTGTTGGCGGGTAGAGACTCTGAGACTTCCTCAAATATTCATAGCTCGACTTCACCGTAACCAGCCGCACATAACAGCGACTCCAGCACAGCTTGAGGGGATCTGTGATCTATTAAACTCATTTTGGTACCATCTACCTCTCCATCAATGAAGGCTTTCCCACCAAAACAAAATGTGTCTATTTGTTGTTCTCAATCGGGGGGAAACAAACATAAGGCCCGTGGGCAGAAACCAGCCTGCAAGAGGCTCGAATCCACCAGACCAGCAAGCAAATTGTGAGATTTTCAAAGAAAACATTGATTTTTTTGAAAGCAAATTTCTTAAGAGTAGCGCCACAACGCTCAGACCAGAGCTGAGATATCAGTGATGCTGCACCGAAAGCTAGTTGCCTCCTTGCTATCATACTGGCCTCAGATCCTGTCCACTGGAAAACTACTCAAAACAACGTGAGCAGAATAGAATAGAATAGTCCTTTATTGTCGCTCTGTAGCAATGTCAAAACTCAGGGTTGGCAGCAGTGAAATATTGTGACAGCAGCCTCGGTGACAGCAGTAGTAAAAAAACACACAATGGTTGAAAATACAGTACATCAGAGGTAAAATATAAACATTTAAATATGTACAACCAAGTCTGGGAGGAGCAAACTGACGTTTTTACAAATATGCCAGGTCTGTAGGTGGCGCTGTCACGCTACCACAGAAATACACCACAAAACGCGGAAGAAGACACGAAGCATGCAGAAATGGAGAAATCCCAGCATCAGTAGCTTCTGCAGCTCGATCGGGATCACGTTGTCCGCCATTTTGCGGACGATCGTTTTTAGCAAATGTGCATCTTGTCCGTCCGCATGTTAATGCCGAGGTGCCGTTATCACATTTCTCCTCTCTGGAACGCGTTCCGAAAACAACCTGAAATGATGCGCTTTCTGGACTTTACACTGTAAAATCGGCTCTATATTGAGACTGTAGTCCTCTTCTCTAGTATTTCTTTGATTTTGTAGACATAGAGACATTTTCATCATGTATACTCTGCGCCACAACAAAAAAAAACCTTTTAAGTTTAAACTTAAATGATATTAGGGCACTATTTCACCAGTCCAGCCCACTCTAGATAAAACGAGGCTGTATGTGTCCCTAAACCCATTTCACCCATTTATCGTCTTACATCCCCTCTGGCTGAAGCTGTCCTCTGTCTTTACCGAGTAAAACTATTTAACTAACGCCTGCAATCCTTCAGATGCATTTTCTTTTTTTTTCTTTTTAACTTTTCGCACCTCAAAACTTTGTGCATCTTTGAGTTGACTTTCCGTCCACAGCTCCGACTCTGAACTCTTTGACGGCAGCCGTCCAACAACATCTGCCTGCTTAAGTCTGCTGGCACTGCAGCCGAAAAGCCCGTGTACCCTCAGCAGGAGGGGGGGGGGGGGGGGGGGTGTTCTCTCTGTGTGAGCCCCCCGTGGCCGCCGTACCCTTGTCCTTCTTGAAAAAACATGACAGCCGACACGTAAGACGAGGGCAGCGGCTCATGCGTCCTCACGGTCGGAGCTCTGAATTTTTCAGATTCTTCCGAGATGCTCTGCAGGGTTTTTGGCTGCCTGCGTTGCGCACCCTGACAACGTTATGTAACTTTGTTTACAGGAGCAAAAACATCGGGGTGTGCGCGGCCCTGCGCTGCGAGGAAGCACAGGAAACACTTCAGATGTGATTTAGGTCAACAGGTGGGGTTTATCGGAAAGAATGAACCCAGCGCCATGCAGCATGTCCTGATTAAGCTAAAGCACCTTTTTTTAATCTGAAAGATTTTGCTTAAATTCGGGATACACTGATACCGATATCGGCTGCGATACTGAACGGAGTACCCTCACTCATGAACGCTCCCCGATACAACGCGGCCAGCATGACGTGACTTTATGCGCGTGGCGGCACATAGCGAGCTCGGCCTCCATCTGCCGTCTTTAGTACGCACAGCGCAGTCGACACGTAGCCTCCGCGTGTCGACTGCGTACGAGTACGAGTTTGGCTATATGGCATAAAGAAGTGGTATCGGTGCATCGCTGACGTAAATTATACACCGAGAGGACAGAACATCCAGATAAATTACATTTAGTCTCAACACGTACTTCATATTCTTCATTGTATCATTTATAGCAGCTGCTCCTCTTTTTTTTCTTCTTTTTTTTTAAAGTTATTTATGCAATGGCTGCTTTTTAAAAGCAAAAAGCAACGGCAGCCAACATCCGTCCAGATGAATCATATCGCAGCTCAATGGAATCGAGGGCCTGGTTGAATCTTCTGACTCGAAACTCGCTTCAGACTAACTGACCTGAGTCACACACACTCCATTAGCTAATTATATCCCTTTAAAAGACAAATGCAGAAGTCAGAGGGCAGCTGCCGCATGAATACTAACAGGATGTGAGGAAGGAGAGACAATAACAACCTCCAGCAGGATGGGGGGAGGAGGAGAGGAGAGAAAAGGTTTCTGAATATCTGGAAGAGGAACTTCCTAAATGTGATTAAACTGCAAAAATAAATACAATTAACTTCTGCATCCACCTCGATGTCCACTCAGCAATTCATTCATTCATGCAGCCATTCCTACTTACATCCTCATCCTTCATCTCCGTTTGTTTCATCCATTCATTCTGCATCGATTTCTTAATCTCATTCATTCATCTGAGCCTGCATTGCTCTTTTGGTTTAAAGCTGCATTGTTTCATCCATTCATCCTCAGCCTTCTTCTACCCTCCTTTGTTTCATCCATTCATCCTGCCTCACTCTCTTGACAATCGTTTTCTTCATCACTCCACATCTTCCCCTAGTTTTCTGTCACTCCGGGGTTTTTCATCCATTCTTTTTCTTCCTATATTCCATCACTATATACTGTACCACCAACTTTGTCCATTTCATCCTTATCCCTCATTCTTTAACTATTTTAGTTATTTCATGAAGTCATCACCCATCATTCATTCTTTCTTTTCTTTATCTTTTCTACATTAAGAATCATTCTCTAATCTCCACTCGACCATTTCCAACTCGACATCCTGTTTCTCTTCTTTCCTCTGGTGGCCCATGACCAGTAGCAGCGTTTCAGAAAACCTACATTTTCGTTTTTGAAAAGTTGCGTTTTCCCCCGGTTTCAAAAGAGACGGAGCATTTTCTGCCCGTTTCCATGGAGACGGAGCGTTTTCAAACAGTTGAGTTTTCCCCTTTTCCCCGTGTTTACGAAAAACTCCACCTTGGGAGTCGTTTACACAAAATTGTGTTTTCAGTGGCTTCAAGCACTGTAGTTGTGTAAACCGAAACACAAGGAAAGTTTTGTGTTTTTACTTTTTACCATCATCAACCTCAGAGGAAGCAAGCTGAACAAAACCCACAATCATTTCTTCACATCGGGTAGAAAAACTCCAGTTTTCAGTCCATCCCAGACCAAATAATAAAACCGTTTTCGAAGCAGAAGGATTGTAGACATTGTCCCGAATGTCACACACGCACACAAAAAAAAGCTGTTACACTGAAATATTCGCCAGGCCACCAAGCTGCAACCACCGCTCTCCTCTTTGTGTCTTACAAGAGCGAGAGAAACTTTTCAACAATGTCTTCAGAGGTTTTGAAGTGTTGCACCAGCAGGGTGATTCCTCACATTAATAATTTCTTCAGCTTTCATCAGACGCCAACATGAACGGAGGATGATTTTTCTTTAGGTGTCGCTGGTCCATCGTGAGATCTCGGGTGGTGGGCGGAGGTGAACAGTGTGCAATTGCTGGTTTATTTATGGTGGTTGCGAGCTCCAGCATTGTTCCAAGCAAAGCAGAAGTATGATTTATCACCTCCCACGGCTACAGCACACTTCAATGTATGGAGACAAAAAGATTTCTCATCAAATTATGTATTTCCAATTGCACTTCAAGGCCTATGCTCTCAGTGCCAGACAGCTTGATAGAAGAGCAATATACTAGCTATGCAGTGTTTACCCACGCTAAAGATAGCACATAACTAATACTCCCCACGCAGTCGTGTATGACCTTAAACTGAAAGCAATCACGTTGTATTTTCCTTCTACACATCAGCATGAAGAAGGTGTTTATTTCTCATTCTCAAAATACGAAGTTCCTCTGCAGCATACCTTAAGATTTCTCTTCAGAATTGAATTAAAAATTTTAATCAAGTCTTGTAAAGAATAAAGAATGCAGTCAAAAGTCCTTTTAATTAATTCCTTTACCTTCAATAAAGTTAAATCTGAGCAGCTCTTGAAGGCCATTCTTATGATGAGCTGTGTTATCGGTCCAGGTGGAATCGCAGCGTCTCTGCATAAACAATATCTAATTAGCCAATGTGGCTAGCGAGTACCGCGATCACCAGCCCCATTACCATTTATTATTATTGTCACAATATTTTATGATATGATTTAATACAATTTGACCATTTGTTACAATACATTACTATATGTGATGTAATGATGTGTTACAATTTCTTATGTCATGTTATATGTTCAGAAATGTTGTATTTTGTCAAAATACAATATGTCATGTTACAATTTCTTATGTCACGATATGTTACAATAGGTAATGTGATATTTCACTATATGTTACAATAAGTTACAATATGTTATGTTATGATGTTATGTTATGTTACAATTTCACATGTTACAATATGTATTGTGATAGTTCACTATGCTACGATATGTAATGTTACGAAACGTTATGTTACTATATACAATACTGTCATTTCATATGTTTCGATGTCATGTTTCAATTTCATGTTACACATTATGTTACAATATCTTATGTGACAATGTTACAATACCTTATATACTATGTTACTATATGCAATATTACAATCTAATCTGTTAAGATATGTTATGTGACAAAATGCTGAAATATGTAAGATTTTAAAAAGTCACATCACTTTATGAAACGTACATTACGATGTGTGACAATACATTGTGTTATATTATCATACATTATGATCCACTACATCACATAACATTATGATACGATACAATATGATATATTCTGACACAATACAGTAGGTTAGATTACTTTATGGTACTTTACAATATGATAACCAACATTAAGGAAAATGTCAGTTTTAAATATATGTGAACTGAATGTTAACCATGGTTTAAATTACCAAGAGCTATAAAATGACATTTAAAACAACTTTAATTGAAACAATTAGCGCATTTAAAATCAAAATCTATTGCATTGCTTCGAGGAGAAAAAAGGGCTTTTCATGACTCTCAGGAGGCTCACAGCTTTCAGCAGCTTCTGTGTTTCCCCCAAACATCCAAGAAAAAGCTGCAAAGCAGCTCCGAGAGAATTCCAGGTGAGAAACTCAAACATGACAAAGAAACAAGCGCTATCGCCCGGCAACACAAGTGCGGCTGAACTTGTGATTGTCAAGAAAAAGACAAACATTTCACAGCGCGCGCTAAAGTTCAAGGTTGTGAATGTGAGCCGTCCTCCTTTCATCTGAGTGGAGAGCAAACACGGGCAGCGTGGTAATTACGCCGTGATGAAGAGCCTCTCTCTGTGGTGAACATCCGTCATGTCGTTCCAGCTCGCCTGCTGCAGGACGCGAAGCCCGTCAGCCTGAGCCAGGTGGAGGGATTTACTTCCTCACCCGACTGCCAGTGGAAGGTAAACCCAGGAATTCAACATCCAAACACTGCTCTTACCTACGGTGGTGTGGAAGTGAAAAACACTACTAAATCCCCAAACCACAACAAATTAGAGAAAACACTATAAAATTTTGAAAAAACTGTAGTGTTTTCTCTATTTTGTTGTGTTTTCTCTATTTTGTTGTGTTTTAAAAAATGTCACTTCTTTGAAATTGCTACCATTTTCTTGGTGGTTTAACCAAATTAGAGCCTCTTTATATTAGATTATATTATATTATACATTAGTCGTCCCACAATGGGAAAATGTACTTGTTACAGCAAAGAAAAAATACGAAATACCCTGTACAGAAAAAAATCAAGCACTTTCCGATAAAACATTTTAATATTATACAATAAACCTATAACTGAAGTGTGACTGTAGAAGTAAGACCGGTTTTGGACCACAGGCCTTATGTTTGACACTCCCGGCCTACAGTGTACTCAGTTATAAGCAGAAATACTGTTATTAAAGGGTCCTCAAGTATACATTACCACTTTGTTTCAAGCACACTTGTGTCAATAACGGGCCATTTGTTTGGTCAACGAATGTGCAACCCCAATCCCACAAAACGTATTGCTTAAACCTTTATCGTGACACCGGTTTCAATCTTCTAGTTCCATTTCAATACTTCCTCTCCCTTCATCTTTCATAAGATCGCACAAGGTTCACATGATTTCTCCAACACGAGCTCCGCCGCCTGCCAGCACAAAGAAACTGATTTTACCCTGGTCGTATTTCTCAAAAATAAATTACTACACAACCACCTGCTGGTGACCCCCCCCCCCCCCCGTCCATTCTATTTTGTATTTTTTTCCTCGCCAAACCCAATTTTTGCTTGCGTTTTGAGTTCAGCGGGCAATTATTTTCAAATGGTGGCCAGAACCGAGTGCTGCTGCAGGATCAAAGCTGCAAAATCCCTCCTGGAAGACACATTAAGGCAAATACATGAAACACTCTCTTAACAGCGGCGTCCAAAACAGCTGAAGGGGAACGGGAGCGAGCGGCGGCGCCGTGCAGCTGACGTGGCGGCAATCAGCTCACTGGACTGTGCACGCTTCAGCCAGTCCAGCCTTTGGTTCCATGGACGTTGCTGTATAATGTGGCGTAAGAAATGAATTCCCATTTCCAAGGAGGAGAGAGTTCATTCGGTTAAACTCTCCCCCCGATGTTTGACCTTTTCTTAAACTCCTCCTTTGATGGCTGCATGCAAACAAAACCCCACGAAAAAGTTGGAGTCGATTGCAAAGGTCAATATCGACGTAAGCGGTGTTCTTAGGGAGCCGTCAGGAAATTCAAAACGACGAAGGGAAGCTGTGAGATTTTATTTTAAAGGTAATTAGTCATATACGGTGAGGCGAGGTCAGCGTGCGACCTTGTGTACGTAGACGACTGAACGACAAAATGCTGATTTTTCCTCCCATAGCCGACGCTACTAATTTGTTTATTTAATTAATGTGATTTTATTAAGAGTATTTGTAATCCTATGAAGCATTAAATGCAACTCAACCTTGGAACAAATGCTGTTGTAAGATAATTAGCAGGGCGACCTTCCGTGAGACGAGACGTTTTGTTGCATCACTTTGGTACAAGTTTGGATTTTTCTGACTTTTTGCACAGTCGAACTTATTTGTATTCCGCAGGAAGTCTCACAGAGATAAAGATCTCTGTTCTGTTCCCCCACTCAGACCTGAACTGAGGTTACAGCCGGGACAAAGTTAAAATTACAATAAAGAAGGAGAATGCACAAAATAGAAAGAGGAGTATCAGAATGGATGGATTGAAATTTGAACTAATACTCAAGAGTGGCCTTGGTCCTGTCTTGGTCTAGAATCCTTAATGTCTTGTTCTTGTCTTGGGATTCTCTGGTCTTGGTCTTGTCTCAGTCTTGGACCCTTAGGGTCTGGTTCTCGTTTTGGTCTTGATGGACAACCCCTTCCCATCTTGATAAGACGAAGGAGGCTGCAGACAGATTGCAGTCATTTCTTGGCTAAATTAATGAAACAACTCCGACATTTATTGACGTAAGTCATGCCAAGCTATAAATGTGCCGACGGGAACATCGTCTTGGAAGCAGAGCATCAACAGCTGGACAACCCGGAGAGGGACGCTGTCCTTCCTCCAACTCCTCCAGCACTTTGAAAGCTCTGCAGGTCCGACCTGGGACGCAAAGTCATCTGCTTCAGGCTGCCATTCTCTAGCCATTGATTGCAGCGCAGCCCAGAATCTCAGCGATCCACAGAGCAGAGGGAGTCTGACTTCTTCGATAAGAGCGCGTCATGCGCCGAAGGCTGCTGCTGCGAGGAGCAAAGTCAAACCCAGAAAGATCCAGCAAAGCCGTTCAGCTATTCACCTGATGGAGCGGGATCGTGGAATGTTTTTAACAGCCGAGCAACGGACAAGCGAGTACACGATAAAACAGGCAAACGGGGCGGATGAAAATCACATTTAAACCCAGATAAGCAGTAAAAATTTGAATTAGAAATATTGTGCCAGTGTTGCCATATCTCCTGACAAAAACCTGCAAAAAAGGCTTCAGGAAAACGTGATCGAAAAAAAGCGATTTTCTCTATAAATGAAAGAAAAATGAAGTGATTAATGAAATACGCGAAATTTAAAAATTCTAAATGATCAAAAAAAACTTTAGAACCATGAAAACATTTAGCAGCATCCAGTAGATGATGGATTATATAACAGAGAACTTCTGATAGTTGAACTTTAATGTTGAAGAAGTGGAAGAAGAAGAAGAAGAAGAAGAGGAAGAAGAAGAGGAAGAAGACCCTCAGGGACTCGGGATGAAGTTGTGTCCGGCCCGATGATCATTATTGCTGCCCGACTCGGATTTGAATGCAAAGAATAATAAAAAGACTACAAAAGTGCTTTAATAGCAAATTAAAGATGGCAGCGACTCACTGACTTGGAATAATAAACCTCCACGGATTAGATCATATCCAATAAAAAAAACATCCACTATCAAAACACTTTTTAAACTGTTATGAAACATAAAAGAGGATTAATCAGCTCCATCTCAGTAATGAGATGTCACATTCACACAAACAAAGGGAAATGGTTTTTCTCCCGTTTGCTTCCCGGGCGGCCAAATTCAGAGCAATGAAACAAAGCCAGCACAACCACTGGCTGGAATACAGTTGGAAAACGTACCGAGTCCCAATTTCACAACTTGTTAGTCCGCGGTGAATTGTTTTCATGCCTGGCAGGTGGCCTGAACCATTGCACTTTACGGGAGTGAACCGAGCGGACGCGGCGGAGGCGTGATGTAAAGATGTAAAGATGTAAAGATCTAAAGGAAGCTTACCTGCAGGAGGCGGCGTGGGAGATCAGGTGCAGCAGCAGCATGCAAAGGAGAAGAGGAGGGGACATTATGTTAGCAGAGATGACACCCTTAAATCTATTCCAGGCACGGTGAGTTATACATCTGGCGGCTGGTAATCAATAAGAAACACAAAGGCTTGTTACAGAAGATGAAGGTGCGTACTTCAATCTAATCATCCATCTGGGTGGCGCATCAATGTTAGTAATCATCTATTCAATGACACAATGAGAATTATTCTCTTAACACCACTGCTTATTTTTAACAGAATCCATAGGAAAAGTGTAAAACTGACCAGGAAACTGCCCATCTTTCACAAGCTGCAGCCCAACGCGTCTCATTCAGGAAAACTGGCTTCACAAAGTTATGTGTTATATGCAAAAAAAAAAAAAAAAAAAAAAAGGTTGTTATACATGCCTTCAACAGGTTTTATGGATATCCTGATTAAATATAATGTCACAGTTTCTTATATTTTATCAGATATTACACCAGTCATGTGACACTGTGCACAGACGTGAAGAAAAAGGTGTTTTTCCAACGCAAAGTGGGGGGGACAAATAAATAAATAAATCATCCATCTTTATGTGAGAAGTTTAATGCTTCACACAAAATATATGAAAATCCTACACAAGCAACACTTGTTCTAATGAATCCCGCTGCTACTTTCTCACATTTTCCTGTCGTCGTTACCATTTTGTTCGTCTGGAAGGAACGAGACGAAATGAGGAAGTGACCAAATATGGTCACTTCCTTAGAGTAAAGACAACAACGGTGCTCGGAGACATTGGTAGTTTTATAGTTGACAGTCACCGCAATAACTAAACAACTTGGCCGTCTGTCCACTAGAATGTCCATGTACTCCCATTGTTAATGTTTACGGCGCGTTGTTCTCTGTGCGCATGTGTGTGTGGTTTCATTACAAAAACAAAAAACTGCTCCTACTAGAGGCCCAACATGATAACTACATTGTTTTTAGCATTTCTGCCGTTTCAGTGGAAATTGGCATCGTTCAAGACGTTTCCATATAAATGGAAAACCTTAAAAAAACAAAAACAAACCCACATCGATTTCACTTGAAACGTCGTTTATACAGTTAACGTAACAATCAAGTACTACACGAGCTTACATAGACAAGGAGAAATCACATGCAAACTGTCAATACTGCACAAATTCAATTAGATTTAATAATAAGTATCGCATTAAAACTTCTGCAATGATCTTCACATATCTTTAAAAAAAAAACAACCTGTTGTAGCAGAATTGGATAACTGGCACTTGGACGTCCAAGGCTGTATAGAGGAAGTTGCACCGAGGGCAATCATCTCTCCATCAACTCTCCTTATGTAACTCGCCACCCACTGATATAAAAGAAAGGCTGCCTGTCAATCACATGGTCAGATGATGTGGGGGAGTGGAGGAGAGAAAGAGCTGCAGAAAGAGGCTCGCCGTCCAGGTTCATTAACACTCTGTGGACTAAAATCATTATCCGGGAGAATGCGACGGGGGGGATGAAACGCTGCCACATTACAGGGCTCCGGCTTTAAAGCAGCAACATCACAACGCGGCTACGTAGGAGGTGTGCCAATTTGCAAGCGTGTGTGTTCGCTTTTAAAGAGTTCTGAGAGAAACCCGTTTAGCACTTCCGAAGTTCCATAAGAGAGCTTGGTTAAGAGCAAACTGTTGCAGGATTACTCTATTTGACCACAGCATCAGCATCAAACAGGCACTACTGATGGTTTTCTTGTGTCTCTGTGAGCGGACACCGTTTTGGAAACTTTTCCGTATAAACCCAAAACCTTTCTGAAACAAAGATGAAAAAAAAAAAAAAGTCACGTAAACGAGGCCTATAAAAACTATAAAAGAGAAGGTATATCATTATAGAAACACCATGACGACGTCACATGGTGCTAAGTGACCTCACAGATAACGTGGAATTTAATAAAAGTGGTCAGATTGGGCCAATTATCATAATACTCCAATTAATTACCCTTTTTTGGTCTCTACAAAATCTTAAACGGTGCTTTTGTTTGACTGCTTATGGCAGGAATTGTAAAGACGGTTGATTTGACACTTATTAAATAAATGTTTTTATAATATAATGCATGAAAAATACGTTGTTTTTCTGCCGTTTCTGTGGAAACACATTGTTTTCACTTGGGACATTGTCATGTTAATGGGGCCTTTATAACAAGTGTTTGTTTTTGTTTTTTTATTCAAAAAGCTTTTTAAAAAAAAAGATATGGCCATAATGACACAATCCAATGATCTTGAGTTAAAATAAAAACCGTACTTCAAGCATGGAGCCAAAATCCCATACAAAAGTTGACTGACATCAACATGAGGGACCTGTAAACAACCCAAAATACCACATTCCAGTTTTCAAGACTGGTGCTTCCATTTTAGTCAAATGTTTGACCGTTAGCTGAACTTTTACCTCAAACGAAGGTCCCGAAGAGATGTTTATCAGTCCAAGTCTGTAATATTCATCAGCTCTGAATTTTAATGAGTAATATGAGTGAAAAGGTTGAGGAGAACACATGGCTTACAAAAACATAAAAAATAAAACAAACCCTCCGGAGATATGTCAGATCGTCTGTGTCATCCTCAGAATTTCTCGGTGTCGCGATGCCGATACGAGCCGACGTTAACCTGGATGTCAGACTGTCAGAGCAAAACACGTAGAACCCCCCCCCCGTGTTCCCACGTCCAATTATCTCCAAGAAAAAAGTGACATTTACTCGACTCCCCGCGGATGCAGAAAGTACCCGAGGAGACGCGCCTGAGCGGAGACAAGAATACTAAGTACAAATGGAAACAGAGAGGAAGCACCTTAATAAATCAGCTGAAGGTCAAAGATTTGCTCGCAGGAAATGTGCTTTAGGAGGCCGTCCGCGTCCTGTGGAGTCGGCAATCAGAAGGTTATACCTGTCGGCGGAGCTGGTCCCATCTCAATTGAGCCAGTGAGGTGGAAAATACTCCTGTTCTTTATGCTGTATAATGGAAAACTCAACCAAAGGGAGTGTGGGAGGACAAATATGTCGGCGGCGTTGACGTTTCCGCTGCATTACCTGCAGAGAAATACCCAGCAAGGCCAGAAGACAATATTTCATGAGCAGCTCCTGGAGACCAGCGGTGAGGCTCAGGCAGGTATAAACTTCTCTGAATAAAGTTAGACTTTGGATTTGGATATAGGAATCTGGAACGCGTTGTCGAATCGGTAAGTCATTGAAATCTAAAACTTTTCGGCAAATGGAGACGAAGTGGAAGTAGGAGCTATTGCAAAGGCAAGATTGAGTAACAGATTTTAGACACACACACACACACACACACACACACACACACACACACACACACACACACACACACACACACACACACACACACACACACACACACACACACACACACACACACACACACACACACACACACACACACACACACACACACACACACACACACACACACACACACACACACACACACACACACACACACACACACACACACACACCATGCTCCATTAGCCCCGTTAACAAATCCATCTTCAACACACTTTAATGGCTTGAGGGTAGAGCTGCGTCGCAGGCGTCGCAGTGGAAAGCACTGTCGGATTGATCCACTGACACAATCCAACGGCTTTGTTCAAAGTTCACCTACAACGGGACGACCTGATCTCTCGATCAGAAAGAATTCAGATTGATGAAAAAAAAAGACCTGATAAAAGGCTTATTGGCCGTCCTATAGAGCCGCCGGCTCACAGCGTGCTGGACTTCATCAATCTGCTGTCTGAGTCTGGAACTAAGACATCAGTTGTCATTGATATTCAAGCGATGTTGGTATAATATTTCTGTCTTTCGTTGTGTCGAGTCGTGTTAAACTGTTGAACGTCCGTCCCCTCAAGAGTTGGAGGCAGAAATATTAGTCAACTCGTGTTTCATCTGCGACCGACGCGCCGCTTTCTGGCTATGCTTCGGCCGGCCACCAGCTGGCGCTACACACTCGTCAAACAGCAGCCCACCTCCATGTGGTTTTGAGTTTTCAACCGACGACACAGAAAGGAAGACATTTTGTCTCGCGACGTCATTCGTGGAGACGTCACTCACCAGTGCGGCCCAAGTGGCACAAACATTCAAAAGTCTGGTTCCATTTCACGAAAGTATTTCTACTCAGAAACGTGCCAGATTCACTCATCAGCTGCTGGTGGTAATCATCGTGTCAGCCGGCGGGTTTGGTTAAGGTCAACCTGTCATTCTTCTGGTCTACCTGCCCAGAGGAAGCCCCCCCGGGGGGGGGGGCAGGAAGTCACGCGAGTCCTCGTCTCAGCCAGCAGGGCAGCAGACCGGCAGCGGCGCGGCCTTTTTAATCAACACCACGAAGAATTTGGCATTGTAGGTGCAGTTTATCACAAATTACAGTCATGTTTTGATTATTTTTCTTTTTTTGGCCGTAGAAGTGAGGAGGGAGAATATCCGGAGGGGGGGATAAAGCTGCCGGGCCAGATCAACTCAGTAGATGTTCCAAGAAAAGCATCCAAAAGTAAGAAATCAGCCGCGCATAAATGTCACCGCAGCCACCAGCCAAACTGTCCACACCTGATTTATGGATAGCAACTACAAGACGGAATAATTGATCTCAAGGGCGATTTAGACACTGTAGAGAACAGGTTTACCATCTAACCTCTAAAGTCTAATAAACACATTTAAAAAGTTTGAAAACAGCGAAAACGATAAAGATGTTGAGGTGATAAACAATAAATTATTGGTTTCTCAGGACAAAGAACTTTAGAAAACCTGATTAATACTGTATAAATAATGTAATTCCAACAAGAAAATGTGAAATAAACGCATATTGAATAAATAAACATAATTTGAAAAGAAAAAGTTTAGTAATTTTCTCGTCGATAAGAGTTCTTAAATATCCATCCAGTAAACATGCACAGTCCACATCCCAAATCTGATGATGTCGAGGTCACATTAAGTATTTATAGGGAGAGAAAATCAATTCTCATAAACTAATTGTGAGAAAAGAAGCTGTTGTTTTATTCATCGGTTCATTTCATCCCCTCACCAACGCAAACTCGGACCAACTGTGTTTCCAGGAAATTATATTTACCGCACACGTCGCGGTGAAGTGTTCCCCTCTGTGAGCCTGAAATGAGATTATTTGTTTGCAGGTAACATTTTCGGAGTGCTAAAAGTTTAATGAGGCTTTTTTATGTGCTCGAAGCATTTCAACTGAAATTAGCTCGTGATTTCTCTCATCGTCTTCATAACCATGGGCTTTTGTTCTAAAAGTTGTTTTAAAAATAATTTGCTTGAAGATTGAAATAAACCTTCTCATGAGAAACTATGGGAAACAGTAGAATCTGTGAGAGGCTCACAAAAAAACAATGTTTTCGACTTTTACTCTCATTTATTTGAAATTTTCTCAGTTTTCTTGGCTTATAAAATCTTCCCAAAATAAACAGTCAACATTAAAGAACTGTAGGGTGGTGGCATCTTGCTGAACAGCTTGTTTGAGTGTAGGTGCTTTCATCAGTCCCAAAAGTGTCGCCAATTGACTGCATCGGTGTCATTCAAATACCTTGAAATGGATCTATACACACACCCGAGACAGGGATAAGAACAAATATCAAAAGATTTGTTCTTTGACGGGCTTTGGATCTCATGTCAGATGACGAATCCAGGAGTAACAAGCGACGGCTGATTGACACTTTGTTTGATAGAAATTCACTTTGAACCAAATGAAAAAGCAGTGTTTCACAATCCAAGTGTAAAAATACTCCAGAAACACATTAAGACACTCTGGGACATTATTTCCCTTTAAAAGGAGACTGATAACTCAATCAAATTAAAAGTCAATTCAAACTTTTCATCATATTATTCCAACAACTTCACTATATCAGATTTGAAATGTTCCTGAAAAATGAGGGACTTTGCTTCATGCAGCACAAGAAAACATGATCCAAACATCCAGGGAAACAAAGCAGCGCTGGTCTGCGGTTTCTCTTCGCTGGATGAATTTACACTTAAGCCTATTACTATATAATTCTGCCGTCTTCTTCTACTAATTGTTCCCCGTGAGGTTTGTTTGGCAGAGCAGGCGAACCAGAGAGGAAATAATGAGGAAATACACAACGAGGATAAACGCTCTGTAGTTAGACAAGGATTTCTGTAGGTGAGCCACACAGCCGGTCAAACTGAGTGTCGTTAACGGCTGGAGATCAACAACAACTATCCACCCCGAGTCGCGCCGCTGCCGCCGCCGCCAGAGTCCAGCTTGTTAGCTGGAGTTCTGCACAGATGAAAGGCCGCAGCCTCAGTTTGAAGCCGACCGGGACGTCACCGGCGCGGCGTCCTGATCGGCCCCGTCTTTTGAACTGGACCGAACGCCGACTGAGAGCCAGTCTGGTCCAACGCCAAGTCAGACAACAGAGAGACGCCGCAGAGAGAGAGAGAGAGAGAGAGAGAGAGAGAGAGAGAGAGAGAGAGAGAGAGAGAGAGAAAGAACCCCCCCCCAGGAAGTTCAGAAAAAAAAAAAAGAGTAAAACTTCAAGGCCAAACGCTCCAGATTTGTCAATATCCGGAGTTTATGTGGAGAAAGTATTAAAGATGGCAGACAAGTATCATGGAAGGAGCTTGAATATCTACACAGGGAACTTTAAGGCAACGTTACACAACGTTTGAAGTGAAAACGGCATCGTTTTTGTTTCAGGAAGTTTTTGCATTCACACGGCAACGTTCTGAGAACGACGTCCGTTCACACAGCAGCGGTGGAAACACAAAGAATCGATGAGTCTTTCAGTAGTTTCACTGAGCTAAACTTACACTTTAAGTTATTTGAGTTTATTTAAGACTTGCTTACACATTACTTTATTGCTGTGTATCCAAATAGAAGAAAATATATATACAGTATATACGTTACGGTGCCACTGGGAACTGGGGGAGTGAGTTACCAGTTAGGATTGAACCACTTTCCAGTTCAATGCATTCCCGTTACACTTGTAAACAACATGCAGCCTATACCATACCTACAGCAGCAAATACCAAGCGAGTCGAATTTCCTTGAAGAGGAAAGAGTACAACCAATAACATGAAGAAAATAAAGGGGGGGGGGGGGGGGATAAGGGGGATAAAGAAAAAAATTGAGAAAAAAGAAATTCAAAATATTTCTTGAATTTCACCACTTTACGCGTGGATAATTCCCAGTTTGGGGTGTATTTTTCCCTAATAGGAAATTGAAAATATGCTTTGAGCAAAACTTCCTAACTTACTTGACCACCTCATAATATTATTCTTATAGTTCAAGAAAAAAATATACAATATAGCAGTGCAGTTGCCATCAATGCAACAAGGACCTGGGGTAGTTACCAGTTGGGATTGTCCCATTTCCCAGTTCAATGCATTCCCATGACGCTTGTAAACAACATGCAGCCTAACAGCAAACACCAACAACAGCAAGTCGAATTTCCCTGAAGAGGCAAAAGTACAACACAACAGTTCCTGAATTTCACCACTTTACACAGCAGGAATGTCTCAGTTCAACAGGGAATCACGACCTTTCCCACTTCCTATTTACTCCTGAGTGTGTGTGTGTGTGTGTGTGTAGTTTTACTATTTTCAACTGTTTCTAATTCCCTCCAGTTGTGTTTAATTGAACCCGGTGAACAAACCTGCCTCGACATCGCGCTGTGGGTTTGTGTGACGGACTTGCAGGTGAAAGAGTTCACAGCTGGTTTAGTTTTTTTTCCTGCCACTGGAGGTGATGTGAAACATTTGTTGTTGTCAGTGCTCAGCTCGGAGGCCCATCAGCTCCGTGTTGTTTCAGCGCACATGTGCAATCACTGCCAGTAGCCCAAAGGTAGTAATGTCACACTTACTCACATGGGACATTGATCAGTGGCAGCATGTGCAGCGGCGCTTGCTGGGGTCAATGACACAGTCAGCATGCGGTTTGCGAGGAAAGGCCACGGCTACCAGCATGTCTGTCGTTAGGTTATCCAGACAGACATGCAATTATCTGCTTATCGACTCTATTAGATTTTTATCCCGAGTGCTGCAGCGATGCAATTGAACGCAACATCTGCGCGGCGCTGGCCTCCTCCGTCACTTATTACTGCATTCCTGAAATTCACATCATTATCTCGCCTTTCAAAACGATTCACAAGCTGTAAACGCGCGTCGTGGGAGTGAACGCTGGCCGCTTGAAACCACATCCAGTCCAGTAGGGATCCACATTAGTTACAAGTGATGCATGTCATTTCACAGAGGATTAAATTCAAAGACTTCTGCAGAGTCAAAACTATAAGAATCAGCCATGTTAAGTATATTTCTCCCTTAACAGTTCATCCTGTGTTACATATGATAAAAAACTTGTGTTAAATTTAAATTTTTCATATTCTTAAATTATAAGACAATACCGTCAACAGCAGTTGGGATCCATGGAATATAAGAATAAGAACTCATCAAATATTAAACCTTAAATGTGAATTATACAGTAAGTCTTTATATGCAGTCTGGAACTGCTGCACATGTTGCTCTGAATATTGTGCAATGACGCTTAATTCATTTTATTTGGCCTCCATTATAATTATAATCACTTCTAAAACATCATGCCAGAAGAAGGCACTAAACAAGTTATAACAATGAAAATGGGCAACTAACTCAAACCCCTAAACTAACTAAACTACTAAAGTTGCTAATTGAGCCAGAATGCTAAGACAGTCAAAACAGCGGGAACAGATAAAGCTGCTAATTTAATAAAGAAATTCACCATTTTAGTTTTCAATTTTAATAAATGTTACACAAACAGAAGTTTTATTAAATATAGCAAGACTTTCATCTATATAATCGTGAAGCTCCAGGCTAATCTGTTTGGTAGAAGAATGACAATAAGGATTTAGACCCCGAGTATTACCTTTGTTTTTGTTTTT
The DNA here is from genome assembly GCF_963383615.2 of Lipophrys pholis. Classification (NCBI taxonomy): domain Eukaryota; kingdom Metazoa; phylum Chordata; class Actinopteri; order Blenniiformes; family Blenniidae; genus Lipophrys; species Lipophrys pholis. The sequence goes on along the minus strand of NC_137644.1, from coordinate 7,198,245 downwards.
TTAAAAGGGAATCCAATTTCTGCTAAACATTTTCCTCCCGACACTGATTTATGAGAAAAGTGACACATAAATGAGTCTGAAAGTGTCAAACAAGTAAGTTTCTAAGTTTTTTGAAACATCTAAAGGAGGCATTACTGATAAGGTTAAAGAAAAGAGCTGGAATACAGTCGCCACTAAAACCAGGGTGAAAAAGGACAAACCTTTATCAAACTTCTGTCAGACTCCTGTGATTCATCCTGCCGTCCTCCTTCACCTTGCACAACTCTTCCCTTTCAACTTCTTCCAGAAACTTCAGGTCAATTGCCCAGTGACCTCGAGACAAGACTCTACAAAGCCACCGCGAGGAGGAAGTGCACAGAGCGGATTTGGCCCGGACACTGCTCACGTAGATAAAAACCAGCCCAGAGAATACCGAAGAGGCTCAGATTCTCCAGCCCCCCCCCAGTCAGCCGCCATGATGAGTGAGAACTGTCCGCCGCAGCGTCCCCGGTGGGCGTCCTGCCGTCTGCTGCTGCATTATATGAGCCGTGGGACTTTTTTTGTCCTTGTTGTCGGTATAAAGAAAGTGCAGCCTGACTTCATTACGATGCAGACGTACGTAACGACCCTCAGATCTCCTCGAGGAAAAACCCGCCGCGGTGAAAGGAAATGGCGAACTGAGGCCCCGTTTACTCTGCAACGGCTTTCGAGAAGGGCTCCCAAGGTGGAGCTTTTTGAAAAAGGCACGGACACCGTCTCCATGGAAACAGGTGAAAACGAGACTTTGTTGACGAAACGCTACTAGTAGTCCTGGTCACCGTAACAAATAGTAGTTCTGCACATGCTCAGTAGACGGACAGTAAGAACAATGTTTTCTTCAGTGTCATGACTCCCAGTCCAGATTCTCCTGGGACCTGGTAGTTTTATAGTTCACAGTCACCAAAATAACAGTCCAACTTGGTTGTTTGTCCATATGAATGTCCGTGTTGTCCCATTGTTAATATTGATGTGTGGCTTCATCACTAAAGAAACAGCGCCCACGAGTGGCCCAACAGGAAAACTACATCATTTTTAGCGTTTCTGCCATTTAAGTGGAAATGGGCATTGTTTTTAAGACGTTTCCATATAAACGTGTGTGTTTCATTACAAAAACAATATCACCAACTAGTGGCCTGGCATGCTTATTACACCATTTTCATCATTTCTGCCATTGCTGTGTAAATTGACGATATTTTCAGACTTTTCTCAATCAGAAACGCAAAAACTGCTTTTCCACGTGAAACATTGTCGTGCAAACGGAGCCCAAGAGGATCCTGCTAAAGAGTTTGTAATGTATCTACGCATTCCTGATCTTAAGAGCGTCAAGTGGCTGATACCAACTCGTACGTCACGGCCTCCATATTTTAACCTCAGGAAGAAGAAGACTGAACAGATGCAACAATGACCGCGTCTGATAGGTGCCTGCTTCAGTCCGGCTCTGCACAAAGTCTCCACCTCGGAGTATGTTTCTACTGGCATCTAAATTTCTATTCCTCATCGCTGTGATGACATCACTTCCTGCTCTCGAGAGCAGCCTCATTACATGTGAAGTAGAAAATAATTTTTTCTCGTTTAGGAGGCCGAGCTTCTTCACTCAGCAGCCTGGGTCGAGTAGAGTTAAAATGAACTCTCAACTTGGTTCACCAATCAGGCGCCGAGTGATTCTGCACATGAAGCTTCAACCTCTTTAATTCAATCACAGTTATTCTGTCGCTTCCAGAGCAGCAGTGAGCAGCGGCAATGAGTCCAATGAATGAGTCTCCCGGTCAGGTGACCTTCGCCTCCACGCCTCTGAAGTGAACAGTTCATATTCTTCAATGGTTCAGAAATAGACTGGATGTGAAGTGTTCTCTGCAGAAATCTCATAATCATCAGTAATTTCTCACGTTTTTGTTTTTTTTCTTTTTTTACGTACATACCAGTGTCGCCGTGGCGTCCATTCGACAACGTGATAATCAGAAAATCTACAGGGTTGTTTTTCTGCCCGTGTGGAGCTGTATAAAAGGAAAATCAATTCGGACTAACGCTGCTCTTGGAAATGAGCCCAGACAAAGATCCCGTGTTCAGATTTAATTGCATGACATCGTGGTGAGTGATGAGAAGAGTCTATGTAGTGTGTGTGTGTGTTGTGTATTTACAGCTGGGTTTTTTTCATTCTTCAGGTTATGTTGCCTCCAAAAAAATTGTTTCTCACTTTTTAATAAATCTTTATCAATTACAGGCAGATTTACAGTCAATGAACCTTCAGTTCTGAAATATAAACGTCCAAATGTCTTGAATGTCACCCAAATTAGACAAAATCAAGATGACCACGAGTCTGAACCAGAGGTTTCCAACACATTCCAGTTCAGAGGGCCTTTGGTTAAGCCCCGCCCCCCCCCGAACGCAAAGAGACTAATGGCGTTTCACGACCAACTGCCCGAACTCGAAGAAACATTCTCAGCTCCGTAGAGAAGCATTACAGCTGGTGACACCTTGGTTGTTTAAGATAAACATGGAGTCAGCTGGTCCAAGTCAGCAACAGTAACTAAAGGGGGCGGGGCTTAGCCAAAGGTTAATTTCATCTCAAGTGGGCCGGCCCAGTAAAAAATTATTATCTTCGCTAACAAAGAGGTTGGGGCAAAGGTTTATCTATTAGTGTGTATGTATGTATTTTACCAACGTTTTGCCAAAACTATTAACCCACCTGCTTGCACACTGCTAACTCCACTCCCCACCCCTCCTCCACTCTCAGCCAATCACAGGCCAGCTCACCAATAGTTCAAATAACACAAGAGAATAGGAGCCAACAGAACGTCTTCATTAATCTTTATAGGGGTCATATTATGCAAAATACCCTTTCTAATGGTTTTCCAGCAGTAATAACCGTCCCCATATCTGGTAATAAAGCTAATAATGCTAATAAAGTTGAATTATTTTAACCTAGACTACAAAGTTTAACGTAAAGCTGACATCAAGTTTGCTTCCCACATGTTCAGTCGGACGTTCGAACTTTATTCTTAAAGGCACAAAAAGCTTCAAAAGTAACATCAATTTTCCCTCCCAAACTCCACATTTTCATGGACCAAGTGAGCAGATTCAGCTTTGCAGCTTTCTGTCGACACAAATACTCCAGGGGGAAAAGTTTCCTCAAGCAAAGTCACTAAAAACAGTGAATATGGAGTAAAATATGACGACAAAGTGAGTGAATCAAGCTTCTTTTTTTTTTTCTTTTTTTTTTGCTGATTCCTTCTACTGTTTTAAAATTCATGCAAGTCTCTTTACACAAAGCAAAGGAACATTTTGGGGACTTTTCCACACCGCTTGCAGTTTTTCTCATATCTGTAAAGTTAGTGAAGTTTTTATCTGCAGTGATGGAGGAGAGGGAGGCGAATGAGGAGGAGGAGGAGGAGGAGGAAGAGGCGGAGGAGGAGGAGGACACCACCTCGCAGGAGTTTGGAAAACTTGGAGGGAATTAAATGTGAGTCATCGGAGACCCAGATGGTCTTTAAATCCGCCGCAGAGCCGTGACGTCTCCCAGGACCAGTGATGACGGTAGCATTACTCTGTTATTACCTGTTTTTTCAGTCACGAGTAATCTAACGCGTTACTATTTCCATAACCAGTAATCAGATTAAAGTTACTTCTCCAAGTCACTGTGCGTTACTACTGCAGCGTCCAGCAGGACGAGCTTCTTGTCTGCAAAGCCGCTTTATTAATAAACAGAACCGGGCCGCTGCTTCGTTCTCCTCCAAACGGACACAGACACACGCAGCGCATGCATACAGTCTGCACGCTCACCTGACTCCGCCCCCTTCTCCACTCTCAGCCAATCACAGGCCAACTCGCTCCAACACACCATCAACAAACCGTGTTGTCGGCAGCTGCTGAAAGTAACTAAAAAGTTACTTGTAATCGAACTTAGTTTTAAAAACAAGCAATCTGTAAAGTAACTAAGATACAGGAGCACGAACAGGAACGTCAATTTAAAGAGGAATCTGTGGCAAAATTTAAAAAAAAGCAGATTTCAGCTTCTCAGTCATAAATGTGTTTCCTCTGGCATTTAGGGAGGCAGACATACCTCCACACAAACCGAAAATTTATCTTTTTTTTGAAGTGAAAAGCAGCATAATCTGCCTGGAATGAACCACCAAATGTTGGACGCTTCACTCAGCTCCACATTTTTAACAAAATAAATGGTACGTGGCCGCTGAACTAAAATGAGTGTGACAGCCGGGAGTTCGCATGAAGGGTTGGCGTTGTTGTGTGCAGGCGCAGCACCAGCATTTCAGAAAAGTTGTGTTTCCCCCCCGTTTCCACGGAGACGGTGTCAAAGCCTTTCGGTTTCCAGCGGCTCCGAGCCCCGCTGTTTTATTCCTTTTATTTCTCGGTTCATCGCTTCATGGAATTGAATCAACATTGAGTTAGATCTGAGATGTTCTCCATAATTAGTACATATGGTCGCACACACACAAGTTTGTTACTGTTCAAATAAATCTATAAATAGATCATTAAATCTATAAATAGATAATTAAACACAATGGTTGTAATAAATTACAGCGACCGCTCCAGCTCCACAAAGCTTTGATTTTTCCACCAGGCTTTTCATTGATTCGCCGCAAGACTCCGAGCAAACATGTTGCAAAGTGGACAAACAATAACCCCCCCCTCCGTAAAATCCTCCCCTCCCCCCCACCGGGCTTCAGTGTGATTCAACCCTGTCAGTGGCACTCGCACTGTGGTGAGAAACCATTTGCAACATCCTGGCGAGCAGAGTGTGAGTGACGGCTGGTGGAGGGGGAGGTGGTGGTTGGTGGTGGCTCGGGGGCTCGGAGCCTGGAAATGGAGTCGTTTTGAAAACGGCTTCCAGAGTGGAGGAATTTGAAAACGCCGCCTCGGTGTGGACGGAAAAGACGCACATTAGCTGAAAACAATGATGCGATCGCCTCTGGAGCCGATAACCCAGCGACCTCCTCCATGACATCACTTAACAACAACAGACTACCATATTTTATGGACTGCTGGGAGCACCTGGATATAAACCGCAACGGCAAAATTTTAAAAGAAAAAGAATATAGGCCACACTTGACTATAAGCCGCAGGTGTCCACGTGGTAACAGGGCAGGAATTTCAGGGGAATTTCGGGGATTGCCCACATTTTTCATCAATTCCCGCAAATCTGTCTTTAATGGTGCTGGAAATTCCTGCACACAGAGCAGAACTATCACTTTCAGGTCAAGTTTTGGAGATGGAGAGGCTGAAAACAGCATCTACCAACATGCGGAAGTGGAATCTGGCAGCATGAAGCCCGTTAATCCATGAATATCCACAAATTAGCCACGTCATTGTATAAGCCGCAGGGTTCAAAGCGCGTGAAAAAAAGTAGCGGCTTATAGTCTGGAAATTACAGTACCTGCTCCAGATTGAGCTGCAGAAGATACTGACGCTACTTGGATGTTGGATTTCTCAAATACAAAGATTTTTTGTTGCATGTCTGTGGCAGCGTTACGGCGTCACCTATAAGCCTGGCATATGTACTACATTGTTTTGAGTAATTTTTATGGTGTCGCATGGACGGGAAACTTAAAAACGAGGTTTTGACTCGTGTGGAAAAGAACTTCTCTCGTTTCATTATGAGTAGTTTTACAAACTCACCCTGACCGCATGGCCTTGAGGATAATGAGGTCCGCTACTCTTAAGAAGTTAAAAACAATTTAATCATCATTTATTTGCAGCATTTAAAAGCTAAAAAGAAACAACATTGAGGCTCAAAAAAACATGTATTCAATTAAAACGAGCTGCAATATGTTTCCAGATTTTATTCAACAAGATGCCTCAACTGTTTACCAGCATTTATCTGATGAAGCTCCAGGAAATCCATACGTAACACCATCTCCAGCGATCCCCAGGTTAACTGCCGAGACGTGCCGAGACTGACCTTTCCCTCTCTACATAATTGCCTGGTGCCCGCCGTCACGCCAGGTCCTTTGTGAGGGTAATAGTTTCATTACGGTACATTTCCGCTCCGCACCTCGAGCCGTCTCATTGGACGGAGCGCTTTTGCCCTTTCATGTTGTTCGATTTGTCAGTGTGGAATACCTGCGTCTCCCTCCGCCTCGGGAGAAATCTGCGGAGTGCTGAAGTGGCTTTACGAAGGAGGTCGGAACAGTGTCACACCGGGACTCATTGGTCACTGAAGCAGAGATAAAGTACAACTGGAAAACAAAAGTTTGTTTAAAAGTAGATCCCAAACAAAGTCACCGACTGTGACTTTTTAGAAAGAAATTCACTTTGTCGGTCAGTTTAATCAAACTGTCATTTTTACCTTTGGAATTCTTTTTACTGATATTTGCCTTTTTTTTTTTTTTTTTTTTTTTACTTTTTTCAAAATTTCTTCCAGTTTCATCAGTTTTCTCCGTCTGCTTCAGTTAGTATCAGATTAATTTTTTTCTTTTTAGATTTCATCACAACAGAAAAAAAATGTATTTCCTTAAAGTCCAAAAACAGGATTCAGTCACGATATCATTCAAATTGGCCCAATTTGGCTCCTTTTGAATGTGTTTAGAATTTCAAATTGGCATCAATTTGTAACCAAAGGGCCAGTGGGATATAAATGCCAATTTTGGTGCTCAGATTATACCATCAAAAAGTTTCCTAATGATCTGCTGCATCAACGGTGATTCAATTCGGACCGAAGCAGAATAACGCATTTTCATTGGTTCTTTTAGGGGAAAAAAAAAAAAAAGAAAAAAAAGGAATACCTGTGGTTTTCAGCCCTCGTTTCCACAAAAACAGGTACAAAAACAGGTAACCTACGTTGCTTGATTATTGTTTAAACAAACATTTTGACTTTTTTAGTGAACGGATTGGAAATAAATACAAACTAAATTTGATATTTTTCACATTTTCACCACAATTGCACACAACGATTTCCCAGACATTGCAGATTGAAGACGGTGAACAGGCGCACTATCTATATTTGGAACAACATTCAGAATTCTGGGCTTTAACCAAAAATATATCACTTTGTGTGAGATGAAGCATGGCTGCTTCTGCTCATCTCTATATTCTGCATGCCTTTCCTCACTTGTGCAACACAGCACACTGCACCACGACAAGAATTTGTGCAAATTTCAGCAGCTGAGGGCTCATCGGCGGCTAATGAAACTGTATAAATGAAGGCAGGAAGTCCTGCCACACATCAACCGGCATCTGCAGCCCGAACGTGACACTTGGGGAACCTGCCGCACGCGGTTTGGCTTCTGCACAGCATGGCGCCACACTGGAGGCCGACTGGGACTGACGCATCGAGGAGTCTCCTGTCGTCTTGTTCCGGGTCCAAATTGCGACGTTCACACTTCAGCAAATGAACCGCGGAGCAGCTGCAGCGCCGTTTTGTTGTCATCAGACCCAACCTGCTTACCGTGAACACACCCCAAGACTCCGAGGGACGGGGAAAAAGAAAAAAACCCTGCCACAGTCAATTACAGACGGTGTTAACAGACAGCTGCTGGCTCCACTCAGGTGTTACTACTGGAGGAATAATCTCCCATTTTGTACCGTCGTTTCCTTCAGGCACATCATCAGACAGCCGACGAGGTCAAACTGCATGATGACACGTTTAGCCCTCCATAGTAGTGTACACTATTGTGGCTTTTCAACAATTAGAAAGCATTTTGGGTTAATAATCAAGATTCAGTGGAAACACGGTGGTCTTGCGCAATTTAAGACCGTTTGAAGAACCGATACAAAAAGATTTCCAGTGGACGTTTGAAGATGTGCAGAGTCGAGAGTGTTTCTTCATGTTTACCTGATAAAAAGCCATGAAATGACTCAACTAATCAAAAACGGTACATTGCCTTGTTGTGAATCACTGGGATTATTTCTCTCTCTCTTCTTTTCTATTTTAAAAGTGAAACAATCAAGGAAGTAAACACAATTATGTTCTTGTTTGCCCGAGACATATTGGTACGCTGTGTGTGTGTGTGTGTGTGCATGCGTGTCTATTTGTATGCAAGTGTATCTATGTGTGCATCATTATATGTGTGTGTCTCTATGCGTGCGTGCATGTGTACTTGTCAGGAATAACAGTTTGATTACTTCCTAACGTCGTCTCTCGAGCCTCTCCTTTAGTTTTTCTTAAAATCGCATTATGAAGTGAAGAATCTGCAGCAAAAGAGAACTCCAGACCGGAAGCGAGTGTGAGTGATCCTCATGAAGCCCTCTGCACAGCTGGCAAACATCTGAAGCCGGTTTAGCGAGTGCAGACGACTCCATCGGGGCCGGAGTTCAGTACAGAGAGTCCTGAACAAGTAGATGTGTGACAGATGAGGTCCTTGAGGGCTGCAGAGCACGACGACAGTCAGTCAATACGAAGACCAGCGGGGAAATTACAGCCCACTACTGTGTGCTCGGGGGGCAACGGGGTCCATTACCTTAACAAATGTCCAGCACCACCTCATCATCCTCACTCACAAACCTAAACACGTTTTTTTTCCCTCCTCTGGATACTTTTACTCACAGATTCTGAGGTTTAGAGTTCCCAGTGAAAATGCATAGATTCTTGTTCTTGTTTCTGAAAAGTTTCACAATTACATGGTAATGTTTTGAAAATGATGTCCATTCACACGGAAACAGCCGAAATGTTAAAAAGGATGTACTTTTCATGTCCGGCCACTAGTTGGTGCTGTTGCATGTTTTTGTAATAAAGCCACAAGCACATGCAAAAAACACGCTATAAACATTAACAATGGGAGAACATAGACATTCGTATGTTGGATTGTTATTACAGTGACTGTCAACGATAAAACTACAGAGGCCCTGGAGAATATGGACTCCACGGAGATGGAGCGTTTTCAGAAAGTTGCGTTTTCCACTGTTTCCATGGGGACAAAGTTGGCTTGTTTGCAAAAAGTTGCCTTTTCCCCCTGTTTCCACAGAGACAGTGTCGGATCATTTTCAAAAAGTTGTGATTCCCTCGTTTCTACAGAGACAGAGCATTTTCAAAAAGTTGCATTATCCCCCATTTCCACAGAGACTGAGTTAAAGTTTTTTTTAAGTTGCATTTTCTCTCGTTTCCATGAGGGCATAGTCAGAGTGTTTCAAAAAGTTGCGGTTTCCTCTATTTCCATGGAGATGAAGCTTCTTCCAAAACTTCTATCCTGGGTGCCATTTTCAGTGTCTCTGAGTACCGTTGTCATGTAAACGAACGCCCAAAACCTTACAATGGTTTAGCGTTTTTACGTTGTGTAAACAGGGCTTTAAAAAATAGCCGTACGACTGACCGCCGCCCTGCGAAGGATCGAGCGGCGATAAGAGCCGTGATCATTGGTTAGTGTCGGAGATGTAGTGGCTGCCGATAAGAGGACGATGGAGGGCCTCGGAGAGCGTCCATAATGGAGCCACTGACCCCTGCAGTGTGCTCGCCTGCTTTCTCTCAGCGTTCTTATCTTCTGGGAGGAGCACGGCGTTGCGTGCCTATCTGACTGTACCAGCTTGGCAGCGTTGCTGCACGCCGTTGTCAGTCCCGAAGGTACAAAGCTCAGTACGGCTTAGAGTTAGTGTGGTGAAACTCAAGGGGGGGGGGGGGGGGTAATCTGCTGTTTAAGGCCTGTGGATCTGGAAGTGAGAGGGAACTATCAGGACTTCAGAATTATCGTGACTTTATTTCTGAGTTCGGTTTTCTCTGAGGGAAATGGAAAATCTCCCTCTCATCGGGAAATAAAGCATATTTCACATGCTGCATGCTGTACAGACACGATTGACAGGGAAAGATGATTACTATTCCAATAACGCATCATACAACTAACCAAGCTTAGGTTCACTGTAATCCAAGGCTTTGTAAATCCAACCGAGAATCTATTATCGATCAGGAAAGAAAAGGAAGTGAAAAATGGAGGGATCCTTTGAGGGAAATCTACAGAAAGAAGAGTAGGGATGGGAGTTGAAAAGTGGAAAACGATTCCAAAGAACTGAATCATTGGGAACCAAACGATTCACTTGTCGATTCCACTGGGCGTGAATGACGTCACCACGTAAAGGGACCGACATACTCCCATAAGAACAAGAAGAAAAGTTTGGCTGTGACGTCAGCCAGCTGCCGAAACAAATTCTTGTTTGGTGGTACAGTTTCTACTCCGAGAAGAGCCTGTTGAATTCACAGGCCACGCCTCCTCACAGCACTGTGAAGTGGCCTTTAAACTTAAAACATGGCCGATCGTCATTAGCGAGCTGGGGCGTGTACGCAGAACACTGCCCCGTCGCCGACTTTTGGCGGAATGCGGTAGTAAACAAGGAAAATCTGAGCAATCACACAAGAGTTTGTGGACCACAATGCAGAACCTCGACAAGATCCTTTGGCCCGGACGGTTGGCACAGCGCCAGAGGGAGCTTCAACACACACAAAATAAGGCGGGATTTTGTCGGGCAAGAACCTGGAGAGCCGAACTTTCTTCTTGTTCTTAAGGAGGATGAACCATTTCATTTGTTCCCTTAAACCTGCTGAATAAAACAGGAAGGAGCCCTGAACTCGAATTCACGAGACGAGATTAAAAACCATAAGTAACCCACCTCAGTGTCGTTCATCTTCCCGCCGACGCCAGCGCACAACGCTGACGGCTGAGCGAACGCGACGGCCGGCTGGTTTTAGCAACATTAATATAAATCCGCCCCACCTGGAGGCTGCAGTCAGTCACCCAGCGGAGCCGCTAAAGGAGCCCAGCTGAGCAGTCTAATCACATGCTCCAGGAAGCTATTCCCATCCCGGCCTTATGAACGTCCGTTAATGCGCCTGTTATGTCTCCAAGTATCAAACTGTTGCGCCAAGGTGTACCCAAGACCTCGCGGTGTCAACGCCCTCGGCCGTAAATCTCACGGATGACATGTGCAGCATACAGATAGCCTCATTACGCCCTGATTTATGTCAGCGCCGTGAAACATGGACTGCCGCTAAAGATAATGGTCTCGTGTGGTGATGAGAAGGTAAAAAAAATTAATGAAAGTCTCATGTTCGAGGTGGAAAAAGGGAACAAAGAAATACCAGCACATTTAACGCAGGGACACAAACGTGCGGTTGGGGGTTGGGGGGGGTGGGGGGGTGGGGGCGGGGGGTTGTACAATCCTGGCAGGCTGAATAGAGGATAGACGCAGCTGGAAGCAGCGTTTTTCCTGCACACAGCATACAAAATACCATCTGTACAACCTCGGGCACATTCAGGGCCGTCGTGCGCTAAAGCTACAGGTAAGAACCCGCTTAAAAACATCACACACAAGCATATTAATGCTCACATTTCCCAGCATTCTGTGCTGTAGGTCGTTTCCACGGACCGATCCCGTCCCCGTGACCTCCCCCATATAAATATGTCACCCGTGTTGTTCCAGCAGCGGGTTTGTTTAACAAATGTCAAGATGTGCTCGCCGCGACCCGGCTGAGGGCTGCGCTCGCCATTCCCAGCAAAGACCACGCGCATGCTGAATCAGACGCGAGTGTCACACACAACAGAGCGGACGTTGTCTGGAGAAGCGGCCTCGGGGTTCGTGTTCTGGTCAATTAGAGAGTTCGAGGTGTCGCTTTGCAGCTCTCATCTATTCAGAGCCGGCAGGTCCAGACTATAAAGCCTGTGGTGATCGGCGCTGGTATCCCTCTTTTTAAAAGTGTAACCAGTGGTAACAGGTCCGTTGAGCAGATACTCATCCGAGGTAATGATCCTACAAACCAGGGGTCTGCAACCTCTGACTATATATATATATATACGTTATACCGAGATCAGCATTTTATCTTGTTTTCATTTTATTCATCCACACCAAGTCGTTTTCAAAATGTAACTCTTGGCTAAAAAGGGCTTTGAAAAAAACAAAAAAAAAACTGAAATGGATAAAATGGGGAAAATTTGCTAAAACCACAAGAAATAGGGGGAAAAAACTGCAAAAACAGGATTTAAAAATTTTTTTATGAGGATTTTTAAAAGAATAAAGCTTATATTTAGCATCCTAAAGTAATTGAAGATATAACAAGATATCAGCTATATATGAAACTTCTCGCCTCATTTTAATGGTTATCTTTGTTTCCAGTTACTATTTCTACCACGATTAACAAGCAATCTGAAATTAAGGAAGTTTAACAGGAGTTTCCACCATATTTCACCATTCGCACTGATTAAAATGAGAATAAAGCCGTTGAATTGAACGCAGCTCTCCGATTGGACGCATTTAATCGAAATCAACAAAAGTTATTTTTGTTTCGATGTCGGGGAAAAAACTGCATTTTACATAAAACATGAACAAAACAGCTTAATAACAGATTATTTTAGCACTTTTCTTCATTGTCAAGATGTTTGTTTTTTGGTCTTATCTAAAAGCCAGATTTCACTCCCAGCGCCTTGCATTCGGTTTATTGATGGAATAATTATGGGAATTTGCTCATTTCAGCAGATGTGTATTTTCTATCTTTCTGTGTTTTAATGTTTCTTAAAAGTTTTATTTTCACTTTTCAACGGCTCAAACCAATTTCTTTAAACCTCCAGTAATCTACAAATAACAATATGAGTGTGCAGAGTCCAAAAGTTAGTAAAAACTAGTATGGTTGAAAAAAAACTCGACAAGCCCGAAGCGGCAACCTGGACCGAAACCGACGCACGAGGAAATCTTTGAAATCCTCTCGTAGGAGACTAGAAAAAAATAAATAAAAATCCTTATTTTTAACTTTGAAAAAAATATATAAAAGAAAACCAGAAGTTTCTCCACAAAATATTTCTGGTGTGCTCCCTGAAGGAAAGTCTTTCTATAATTCATGAGCCAACTTAAAAAGTGACGTACAGGAACACACACACACACACACACATGCACACACACACACACACACACACTTTCCCACGCTCGTCTCTCTGCCTTGCATGTGAAGAAGCTCGGGGAGAAAAGATTTTCCTTTCATATGTTTCATACATGCAGAACGAGAGGGAAGTTTTCCACCAAGACAGGACAGAGATCATATCTGATAATGAGTCTGTAGATTCTCCGGTTGTGAACGTACGCGCGCTAAAAAGCTGTTTTTAAGTCGCTAAATGAGGCTGCAGAAGTGTTTTCACATCTTTCTTTAAAAACAATTCCAATTTTGATTCTGACAGTGAAAAGTGTGTCCGTGTACTTGTTCTGTGTGTGTGTGTGTGTGTGTGTGTGTGTGTGTGTGTGTGTGTGTGTGTGTGTGTGTGTGTGTGTGTGTGTGTGTGTGTGTGTGTGTGTGTGTGTGTGTGTGTGTGTGTGTGTGGTTTCCTTAGAAAAAACAAACAACAGCGCCAACTAGTTGCCCATCAGGAAAACTACATCGTTTTCAGCATTCTGGCCATATCTGTGTAGGCGGACATCGTTTTCAAAACGTTGATTGGGCCCCAAGTTATGAATAAGACGGAGAAGACAGCATTATGTCCATTTCCTATAGTATCTCATATTTATATATTTATATCAATGACACAATATGATATTCTCAATGTTAATTTATTCAGTTAATACATTAGAATTAACTAGAATTATTCTTATTTATAAAATACATTTATTAAATTATTATAGAATAGATATATCAGAATATTAATTTAATATTAAAATTTAAATGTATTAATAATTCTCAATTCTTCAAGTCTCAGTCAGCAGGTTTCAAGAGCTTTGAAGACTTTGGCAGCTGGGGGCAGTCCAAATGTACCTCCAGATAAAGCTATTTGCATTTCATAATGGACACAGAAAAAAGATTTTCAAAGTGAATTAATTATAAAAGCCATCCATCAGTGTCACTTATGATGGAATGACGGAGACGGAGAATCGAATCTTGTGGGGACTCGCAGCTTCGCCACGGCGTCGGTCTGCCCGGAGACAAAGCCTCACTCCCTGCCTGCTTTGTCACAAACTATTCTCTTGACTTGAGATGTGACATGTGCTAATGTACGTCTCTCTATCGGCCAGCTCTGCCGCCGCCGCTGATGGCTTCACTCATCGACGTCTATTAGGAGCTGGACTCAGATTGCACACCGACGTGCTCATCAGTCGCTTTCCATCAGGCCTGACACGCCGGCGCCAACGCGCTCTCTGAAAGCTGCTGAGGTGCAGCCCGCCTCGCGCTCTCTAATGAGTCAACACAATCTGAGCTCCATTCATCGTCCTGTGTGTGTCTACTGTACAGAAACATATAGTATATATACTGTATACACATATATAAACGCATCTTTAAGTATATATTTGTGGGCTGATGTGTGTATGACCTACACTGTGTGTCGCACGTTTTCGTTTTCTTGGTTGTGACATTCAGTTAAAATAATTTATCTCGAGGTCCTAAAATCTAAAAGCAAATCTTTAACACTTGTAAATGTTTCCACTTTGAAAACTGCACTGCCGAGGAGTTTCTCCTCCTGAGTTGGACTGGTTTTGGAGGTTGTGAGTCTTGGAGGTCCAATCAGATTGATTCAGCGGCGTCCTCACGCTGAAGTTCTCCTCAGTGCAGATTTAACCTGCCGCCTGTGTGACATTCTCATTATACAGTTTTAAACACCCGTATCCGTCAGCGGCCTCTTTAAAGTCTCCTCTTGGTGAGTTTTGTGGACATATTTTGCTCCCTCTCACAGTGACCCCCCCCCCCCCCCCCCACAACCAGCAGTTAGTATTTACTGCCTTGTTTATTTCTCCTGGTGGCCTGATATCCCCACAATGAGCCCGCGAGGTGCTCTTCATCCGGGGACGCAGGCACGTGGGAGTGTGAATCAAACATTTAGGTTGTCGTGCGACGACGTTCCAGTTGAGCAAACGCCCAGTTTTTGAGCTGAAGTCCATGGAATCGTGCTCCCCGGAGTTGGTTATTTGATTTTGTCCTGTTTAATTATGAAACCGTCAACGGTAACGTCGCACGGACGCCGTCGCCAGGGGAGACACTCTTGATTACGAGCATTTACATATTTTTTAATTACTGCGGGGAAGTGAGGCAATCTTCCATGTAGCTGGAGACCCCGTGGAGCCACTTTTAAAAGGAAACTGAGTTTTTTAAGCTCTTGAGGGACAGTCGTGTTTTTTTTTACTTTAATGTAGAAGAAGAAAGAACACTTCTTTTTAACATCAAACATGAACCTCCTGCTGATCTAACAGAAAGACGAGCTCCAGTCACTTTTACTGACTGAAGTCTCAACATAGACGACCGCTGACAGGAACCATATTTAATATGCAGGTTATTTCTCTACGTGGTGGAGTATTTTCTATTTGATAAAGCTGAAAGTTCAGGCTGGACCATGTGACTGTTTTCTTAGTTAAAGGGGTCATGTTATTTAGCTTTTCAACACTGTCACATGGTCTTGTTGGTCTAAAAACATTATATTTAAAGTTTATTGCCCCAAATCCAGCTTTTCCTCGATTTTCATCAATTTGAATATTGGATCGTTTGAGCTGCATTCAAAATCTGCTGTGTCGGTGTGAGCTGGACTGGCTCCGCCCGCACCTCCATCTTGGGAAGAGGAGGAAGTACTTCCACTCGTGGTGCCATGTGCCAGAGCAGAGCTGCCTAATTGTGGGAGGGTCAAAGGGAGGAGCCGACCTTGATTGGGATTAATGCTGCTTCTAGACATGCACACGTAGTGAATAGTTCTTCTGAAACTGTGCGAGCAGATGGAGAAGAACAACAATGGCGGCATCCAGTGCTGCTGGTTTATCGACTCTAATTGTTCGTAAGATTTTCTTTGAAAGCTCCGCTCTCGGTGGTGACCGATAAAGACATTTCTAAGGCGGGTTTCCGGCAGAAAAAGATGACAGACCCACTTCCTGAATACTCATTTCTTCAACCGAGAGAGCAGCTTGACAAGCCAAAATGGAGACGTGAGCAGCGATTCGGAGATCTGTAACCCGGCTACTGAGGCTCGGCCGATGAGACGATGTCTGCGCCGGCGGAGCCGCTCGGCCTCCCAGAAATATTAGTATAACTGACACATCCGCTCTCAGCGGTCATTAACAAACACTTTCTCGCTTTGTTCACCTTTTTATTTCATCCTCTTTCTACCTGGTTGCCTCTTGGGCCACCTGCAGCTTCCTGCCCCCCCCCCCCCCCCTCGCTCTCCCTCGCTCTCCCTCCGCCCTCGCTCCCTCAGGAGTGTGCTCACCGCACGCTGCCATCCATCAGGCTTGTCATCGGTCGCTCCGGGGCAGTTGGCGAGGACTGCGTGGGACTCGGCTCATTTCCCTGCTCTGATTATCCCAGCCTGCTCAGCAGGAACAGGGCTCCTGCCACTCCGGCCTCGCCGCCCCATCTTCTTCTCCCACCTCCTCCTCTTCATCATCATCATCTCTTTCCCCTGCACTCGCTCCTCTCTCGCTCTGTAATTATTCCACTCTCTGACTCCGCCTCCCTTTAGTTTTCGTATACATCAGCAGGGACGAGGTTTTCTCCCGTTTATTAAGAGGAGCTTTGTGAGGCAGCGCGGGATTCCCCCGACTGTTTTAGCAGCCATTCTAATTTCATCACGGAAGCTGTTGAAGACGTCTCTCCTGGTGGTTTTGACGGGAAAAATAAGTGAGGAAGCAAAGACCTGCAGCGAGCGGCAGGGAAAAACCTCCTCTGCCTTATCCGTGTGAAAGTGGAGGCGTGCTAAAAAGGAGGCCTCTGTCAGAGCCCCTGTATTTAAAAACAAATGTGAGGTTTGGTCGTTTTTAAGCATCCCTCGTTTTAATAAAAGTCTGCCTTTTTTTTCCTGCAGCGTGAGAAGCACTGCCTTACCTCGCAGTGTCTTTAAAAATGTACATATTGGTTTTTCTCTTCAGCCCAGCAGGCTCACTTGGAAACATTTTTAAAAGTAGCAGCGGAGGTCAGATAAATGTGATGGCTTGTTAGGGCGCTCCCCGAAGCAAGACTGCTCGGCTAAAATCATTCATAATGCTTAACAAGCGGCTAAATGTACTTTATTTTTCCTCCTCCCAGCAGACGGCGAATGTCCTCAGTTATAAAATGCAATAGTGTTTTCATTTTAATCAAAGTAACTGCTGTTGAGAGAATAAAGTGGAGTTCTACGAAAAAGATGTGGATTTGTACATTGGGTGTTGTATTGATTTGGTCAAACGCCACTGCTGGTCAGCCTACACAAAGACGGAGAGCAGAGAGGTCACCGCGGAGACAAAGTCAAATCTATGCAGAGTGGTCAGCCAATAGTGGAGCTAGAAAAGTATGAGAAGGTCAGTGGGCAAAAGAGCAGAGAGGAGGCCGTGGAGACATAAGTGCATAGAGGAGGACAGGATGCGGCACAGACATGAGGTTCATCCACAGAAGCAGAGATGAAGGTGTGAGCGAACAATGTCCATCTATCTATAAGAGAGGAAGCTGTGGAGACGTGACTCCAGATACCACTGGGTCGCGTTTCTCCAGTACCACTGCAGCCTCTCCGCTCTGCCATGCAGATCGGGACAAAGACCAACATGACAACATCAATTTATTATGTAGAAAGCTGAAGTTGTAGCTTCTACAAAGAGTACATCTAAATAGTTATCTTGTCACGTGTTCTAAAAACGAAAAGGTAAATTTTGTAGAACTGCCGCCACAAATCGGCGGGAAAGATGAAGGTGAAGTAGGGAATCGATAGACTCAGAATCATGAATTAAGGTCGTTGCTCATTTTTCTCTGGCGTCAACACGACGAACCAATCACTGACGCTCGACCCACCACTGTGAAACCCACCAAGTCCTCACCATCGCCGTGGCCAATGTTTAAAGAGATCCAGTCGAGAGTTCCCATCAGCCACCTGCTGGTTCTCCTCGCCCAGCAGCAGCATGAGCCTCCAGGAGCTCCTGCTCCATTTCCTGTTTCCTGCCTCCATATTGACCTACACGTGATGAAGCTGCTTCACACCGACAGAGTCTCATCTTCGTTTTTCTAATGTTGGTAACCTCGAGAGAAAAAAAATACTGCGACACCATTTCGTTTTTGTACTGAAACCACACACAGATATTAACAATGGGAGAACACGGACATTCTAGTTGACAGTCGTCAACTATAAAACTACGAAGTCCCAGGAGAATGTGGACAAGGAGTCGTGACACGACGGAGAAAAACATTGTTCTGATTGTCTAACCTGAGCATGTGCAGAAGAACCATTACCCACGGCCGTGCAGTGGCCGCATTTCAGAAAAGTTGCATGTTTCTCCCATTTCCATGGAAACGGAGTCGGTGTATTTTCAAAAAGTTCCACCTTGGGAGCCATTTTCAAACATTCGCATTTTCAGTGGCTTCCGAGCGCCGTTGCCACGTGAATAGACGCCCAATACACAACAATAGTTACTTGAAATTACTGTCAAGTAAACGGGACCTAAAAGTAAAAAAGATATTTTCATCAATCCACAAACGCGGTCGGATATTTTCATGATTTACAGTGTTTATATGTGTGTGACTGAAACTAATCAACATTGCTGATTTTAACAAAGAAATTTCTTCCCCAGAGCAACACCGAGGCTCATTCATGTATTTTTGATAAGCGCCACAAACATTTCCACTTTTATTGGTTTCCTCTCGCACCATTCATCTCTCTTTTTTTTTTTTTTCCCCGAACCAAATGTCTCTCGCAGACGCTTCACAGCTGCCATTATCCCCTCTCATAACGCCGTTATGAATGTTTATGTCCTCCACAAACCCCTTAAACAGACAGTGAAATTTTGTGCGTT
The DNA here is from genome assembly GCF_963383615.2 of Lipophrys pholis. Classification (NCBI taxonomy): domain Eukaryota; kingdom Metazoa; phylum Chordata; class Actinopteri; order Blenniiformes; family Blenniidae; genus Lipophrys; species Lipophrys pholis. The sequence goes on along the minus strand of NC_137644.1, from coordinate 7,179,585 downwards.
GTTGGGGAGCGCCATAAGCCCGCCGCGCGAGGCCTGGGAAACAATAGGAGTGCTGAGTCGCGCTGACTCCGCTGTCACGACGCCCACTCAGTCACCCTCGTCAGGCCCACATGTCGGAGCTGCAGATGAACCAGCCTGCTGCGGTTGCTAAGCTCCTGCTGCTGCTTTGTGTCTCAGATGAGGAAGGAACTTGTCAAAAGGTTTGTTAAAGAAAACTCTGCTATACTGTTGAGGCTCTCCTTATTAGTCTGTAAGAGTGTAGTAATACAACGCTTTAGAGAAGATTAGTGTTCCTGGTCATGGTGTCAGCAGACCTCTTCCTCCTCCTCCTCCTCCTCGTCCACCAACCTGTGGGACGTTCTCAGAGGAGCCAGCAGACCTGCAGAGGAAGGGATAATTAAATCCTCGAACCACCTCAGCAGGCTTCCTTTGATGTGAGAGAACCAGCAGCCGCAGACTCTGCGAGAAGGAAACTCCACTTAGAATCTGCTCTGAATTTCTACCCCAAGTTCGCGTAGGTGAAGGCTTGAATACAAATACGCAATGAAACAGAAAGCATCGCCGCCGGGACTGTGTGAAGACGAGGCTCTGCCGCAATACCAAATCAGCACCGCTGCCACAGAAGAGTCACAAACTGCCGGAATGACACCTGAGACAAAGGAGGACAATCGGTTTGTTCCAGCGCCCTTGACTGCAAAGTGGTTGGGTTTTTTTAATGCGTTTTCTGCTTCGACATTTAAAGTTTAATCGTGTGATAAGCCAGTAAACATTGCACTTTGGCGTTATGAACACTTGAGAGTATTGAAGCTGGTGACGAGATGGCCTTCATTGCCTAAACCGGGATTTGAACCGGGGGTCCAACGAATTCAAGGTTAAAACTAAAACAACAGATTTACTACAATCCAGAACGAAAAACATCATAAACCACTACACACTATATGCATTAAAGATGAAGTACACTGATTTATTTCCGGTACACTTCAAGGTTGAAGGGACTCCAGTTCTAACAATAATGTCACAAAGGGAAGTGATGTATTGTGTGTACAGGAAACAAATAGGTACCTTGATGGTATTAAACACCCACAATATCATCGGAGGGGAGATAGTTCCCATTGTTGAGTTACGTTAAGCTTCAGGAGCATTATTGTGTGCAACCGTTGCCTGTATCGATCAGTTCGGTGTCATCGGAGTGAAAACTGTAGTCAGTTTTTGGATTTCCTCCCATTTGCTTGTCTCACGTCGCCAGTTGTTGCAACCAAGTGAGACCTTGAAGCACGAGACCTGAAACCCGCCTAGACAAGACTGGTTTGGAGATATTTTGCCTGATACGCATTGAAACCCAGAGCCAGACCTCATCTGGACAGAAATCGATGGCAGAATGCTGATATCACTCTGTAGAAAGGTGAAGAGACGACAAAACTCCAAAGTCACCACTGGTTATTACGGCCTTGAGTGTCTACAGGAAGTCTGTTTTAAGAGCAGTAATTTAATGCACTGCTGCACGTTTCTCCTCGATGCTTATTTAGGCCATGAACATACTAGCGTGTGTGTGTGTGTGTGTGTGTGTGTGTGTGTGTGTGTGTGTGTGTGTGTGTGTGTGTGTGCGTGTGTGTGTGTTGGGGGGGGGGGGGGGGGGGGGGGGGGGGGATTCAGCAGCAGATGGGGTCATGACTTCAGCTGAGCGCAGATGGACCAGGCTCAACACTTTTAAGTTGTGTGTCTCGTGTTTTCAGTGACTCCGACCACTTTTGTTCTGTAAACAAACTTTTGGAGAACGGTTCCCAAAGAGGAACCTTCTGGAAATGCTCCGTCTCCACGTCGACGGCGGATATGCAGCCACTGCGCACGAGTACCACAACTGTAGTAAACAGTTGCTCCGCACATGCTCAGTAGATGGACAATAAGAAAAATGTTTGCTCTGTCATGTCATGACTCCCAGTCCAAATTCTCCTGGACTTGGTAGTTTGTTTTTGACAGTCACTGTAATAACAATCCAACTTGGTCATCTGTCCACTAGAATGTCTGTGTTCTCCCATTGTTAATGTTTATCGCTTATTGTTCTCTGCTGCATGTGTGTGGTTTCATTACATAAACAAACAGCCCCCACCAGTGGCCAAACATGGAAACTACATCATTTTTTGCATTTGTCTAAACATGAAACTTTTCTGAAAAGCAAAAACTGGTGCGTTTTCACTTTGTGTAAATGGCGCCTGAGTTTTTACATTTGAAGACAAATATCTGTACTTTCACGTCTTCGAAATATTCAAACGGTCTCACTGCTTGTTTTCACCTTTATGACGATGATTCATAGTTAAAGAGAAAACAATAAAGCAGCTTACAGTTCTACTTTAGCATGGACACGTTTGTAGATGTACAAGTGTCATTCATATCATAGTTTTTGGTCTTGAGAAAAATTTCTTTAATTGCATTTTTCTACATCAGATTTCGTGGTTTTTATACGAGGCCAAACTGAAACAAATCTAGTACTGCAAACAGTGTTCACATGATCCCTGACCAATGACGTGAAAACAGTTCAAGATACATTAATAAAAACATTATGGATCAATAAAGATTTTTAAAATCCTCTCTAACACATTATAGAAGCTGCACTTTTTAGCTTTTACTTAAATAGGCTGTACTTTAATCGTCTTAAGTCACTTGAAACCGATGACTGATTCTTTCCTCACACATGAGATCATCTTATGTTTTAAATGTAGTTTTGACACGTTGGTTGAAGTGTGGGAAAAACCTTATAAGTCGACTTGTACTTTGTGTTTTTACAAGCAGGTCAGGGGATAATCTGGGGATCTACACGTCGCTCATAGCGAGAAATCCTCCCTGAATTATCAGCAGACTCAAGTTCCTCTCTGTACTTCCTTTATGAGTCTGCTTTTGTTTTCGTTCATGAGAGATACTTAAAACCCGCTAACCTTGTGCTTCCTGTCCAGACTCAGACCACAAAGCTTAATGATTCGAATGCAACAAAGCACAAAATGTGAAAAAGATGCAGAATGCAGGATCAGTGTGAGGTTTCTCACTGTATTTTGCACCATAGGATTTCATTAAAATTGGCTTTATGTTGGATTATGTTTAATTTTCAGACATTTTAAAATTTGAAGGTGATTATCAAACTATTTTAACGGTCCAGCACTAACAAGATAAAACTGGGTCGTTTTTGGCCACTGAACTAAAATATGTTTGACACTTATGCTCTAGAGCCTCACTAGAAGACGTGCAGCGTTAAAAAAACACCATTTCTGACTCCTAACGTGGTGAAAACCGACACAGAGATCATGCGGTCTCGGGTGAAGATGCAACCTAACGATTGATTATCGTGGTGGTCAGTGACATTGGAGGTCATCCAAGTACGGTTCGATACCGACAAACTTTGTGGAAGTGACATGATTTCACCAATAAATCAATTCACCTTCCATGTGGTCATTGGCAGCAGGCCAATGAAACAGTTTAGTATAGATTCAGAGATTCTCTGATGCACCTCACAGTAAAAGTCCCATAGTTTCATCTGTATCGTTCACACATTCGTTCCCCTGTAAACTAGATGACAATCTGGTTGTAGAGAGCTCCCTGTGTGCTCAGATACCGGGCAACAATCCGTAGGAGGTTACGATGGGCTCTCACACATCATCCGCACTCAACCTAAGCACAGGCACGCCACAGGGATATGTCCTCGGCCCCCTCCACTTCTCCGTCTATGACGGTTCTTTCATCCACCGGAATAACACACGCATCCTAAAACACTGTGATAAATCTCAAATGACAGGAGGAGCCGACTTCACCACAGAGGGTTTTCCCACAGAGTGAAGCCGGTGCGCGACTGGAGGGAGACGTGCCTCGTATTTCCCGACTTTAAATCATGTCGCACATTCCCATAGCAACGCTGCAACGGCACACAATCTCAACATCATCTCCACAAACTCTAGAGCCGGAGCAGACGCATGTGGGCGAGGTTGGGAATATCTTGACATACTGTACTGAAGCAGAAGAAAAAAAAAAACAGCTCAGAGTTATTCCAATTATAAGTGGCTGATTTTGGAGGCTTCCTAAAGTGACACTGCTCCGTGTTCAAGCTGTCCCACATACTGCATAACCAGACCTCAGAATAGTAATCCCCCATTAGTCCGCTACCCAATTACTGTGCTCCACCAGCTGACTCATGAACGCCGGCGAGCAGCTGAGGTTTTTACAGTTTTGTAGATCAGGTAGAAGTTCTCCACCTTTGGGCTTAATTACGTCGACGCATTGGAAGGTTCAGTGAGACTGCAAGGAGACAAATGGTCATCATGTCGCCCTGCTGGAGCCACGATCAAGAGGCTGTTTGTACAAACAGACGCTGAAGAGGAACATAAGGCCCGTGGGCCAAAAGCATTAAGTTTCATTAAAATTGGCTTTATGTTGGGATTATAGTCATTTTCCATAGTAATTCTTAGTTTTTTGTGAACATATGGACATTTTCATCTTGTATACTCTGTGCAACAACAAAGGGAAACTTTATATATAAAGGTTATTAAGGCACTATTTTACCAGTCCGGCCCACTTGTGATGAAATAGGGTGAAATGTAGCCCCCGAACTAAAATTTCTGACAAGCAGCGTCTCCCTAAATGAGTTCACGGGGGTATAAGATTAAAAAAAGATGCAATACGTCCCTCACCAGAGGTGGCGCTAAATCAGATCTGTGCTTTGTAAAGCTATCTGGAAACATACATCCCCGTGACACGTCCCTGAAGCATCAATTATTAAAAGATCAATGCAGAATGTTGATAGTTTTGAATAAAACGCAAAAAAATCAGAAGCTGGAAATGAAAATAATGTCACATAAAAGCTGGAGACTGAAACAAAAATCACATTAATGGTGCTAGAAAATATTTGAGGAGCTGGAAATGAATCAAAAAAAATTTTTAATTCAGTAATTTCGCTTCAAAGTCACTGATCAATTAAAAAAAAAGGGCTTCTAAAGAGTACAGATTACACAGCTTACGTTCATTAAGTCACATAATAGACTAACTTTTCTCCAACGGAAAATTTATCAGAGCGATAAAACCTGCAGCGATTTGACTAACAGCTCCGTAAACAACCACAAAACCACAAACTGCATGATGGACTGAAGTCACACGGTCAGATGTCAGAAGGGGTCTAACACATGATGTGTCATCCTTTGTTTTTGGTTTTGTGTTGAGATGGAAGCACTTTAGGAACGCTGCAAACTGCAGGACAAAAAAAAAAAACCAAACACACAGAAGCTGCAAAATAAAATGAAAATGACATTTTAGGAGCTGGAAACAGCAAGAAATCAAATTTGAGAACCTGAAAACTATAGAGAAAAACTAGAGTTGGAGTCTTGTCAAAAAAAATTCATTTGAGAGGCATGGAAACTGTGGGAAACTACATTTTAGAGGCTTAGAAACTCCAAATTATATTTGAGGAACAGACTGCAAGATGTCATCATTGTAGAAGTTAGGAACCGCAAGAAGTTATATTTTAGAGGCCGGAAACCTTGAGAAATGACATTTTAGAGACCAGAAACTGCAAGGAATTACATTTTGGTGACTGAATCCTGCAGTAAAAACATGTTTTAGAGGCTGAGAATGACATTAAATTAGTTTTTAGAAGATAACATGCAAGAAATTACATTTTAGAGGCTGGGTACTACAAGAAATCGATTTTACAAAGATGGAAACTGCAACATCACATCTCAAAAGTCAGAAACTAAGAAATTAAATAAACAAATAATCTGAAGCTTGAAACTGTAAATTTAAAAAAAAACTATTAAAATCCTGCAAACAAGAACTCCCATTTCCAAATCAAAAATCTGAATAAATCACAGTTGACAAGCTATAAATCAAAACTATGAGAATGCTTTCTCAGGAAATTGGAAACTGTAAAAATTCATACCATGAGAAGCTGGAAACCCATTTGAAAGGTTGTACAGCGCAGGGAATTCTAAAGAGAGGAGGTGAGATGTGAAAGAAATACCATTTAAACTCTCCAAACTGCAAGAAATCCCTTATCGAGAAGCTATAAACTCAAGGAAAAAAACCATATCAGAGGCAAGAATCTCCACCGATAAAGTGAAAAAATATTCATATTTTAAAGCTCAATCATCTGAAGCGTGATGCGGCGCTTCCAGCTCGTAGCCTCAGACATTCAAAGCAACACAATCGGCTCTTTAAACAGCCTTCAGGGGCAAAAGTCAGACTTCTGGAAACCGTTATGTCTCGTCATTGTGCATGCAGAGCAGAGCAGCAACATTTAAAGCGTCTTAGAGGTTAATCTTGTTCTGCAGGAGGAGGAAGAAACGGGACGACGATCCTGAAGGAGCAAGAAGAAGGCTCATTCAGATTCACGGAGTAGATCACAGTGTACTCGTGGCTCGGTTGGTAGAGCGGTCGATTCTCAATCAGATGGTTGCGGGTTTGATTCCCCATCTCCCCAAATCCACATGCTGAAGTGTCCTTGAGCAAGACACTGAAGCCCAAATAGCTCCCAATGGATCGACAGCGCCTCGCATGGCTGCAGCCTCCATCGGTGTGTGAATGTGATTAACAATGTATAGCGCTATATAAGTGAAGTTCATTTACCAACCGTGTTAAAAAAAAATCATCTGAACAATTGTATTTTAATTACATTTTTTAAACTCTCTATAATTATAATTAGGGGGAATCTATTATTTTACATCACTGAAAACAATTTTAATAAAGTAATATATATTTCCCTTTTTTCAGAATATCATGTTTTACTTCTTTTTCCTGATTTTTTTTCCGTTATTTCTTTACATTTTGTCAACGTTCACTTTTTATCTTCAGTTTTGATGTTAGGATTTTTCATGATAAAATATTTTTGATTAGGATATTTTGTCATATTTTGATGGGGTTGGATTTATTTAACTTTTTATTTGTATAAATACCTTCGCCAACGAAAGTTGGGCGGCCAATGAAGTCGGCCAAGAAGTTTATGCTTTTGTCTGCGTGTATCTATTGATTGGTTTGTATGTATGCATGTATGTATTTTACCAACATATTGCAATAACTACTCACTGGGATTGCATGAAAGTCTCAGGGATGATTTGTCATCATCCAAGGACCAACGAATTCGATTTGTGGAGATTAACCGCAAACTGTTGCTGATTAAATCCTAAAAAACATCCCATAAAAAAGCGGCACTTCATGGAGGAGAGCAAAGAAGCTCAGCGTCTGTTGCCATGGAGATGCTCCCTGCTCGGTGTTTCACACAGTGATGCTGCTCCCTGACCTACCCAGTTAGCATCGACATGAGCTAACGGCTATCATGCTAGCAATGCTAAAACCCTCCAACTCCATTTCAGTGGGAACAAGAGAAAGCAACTTTTTGAAAACGGTCCGACTCCAGAAAACAAAACATTTTGACCAACATTCACAGCGCTCCGTAACTCCTCAGAGTCTTTTTCTTGTTGCGCTTTCTATAAAATGAGAAAAATCAAAGTGATGCAGCAGATCCTTCACCCAGCAGGTGAAATCCCTGTTATCTCCTCCACATCCGTCCTCCCGCCTCCAGAAGCAAGTTTTAAACACACAGATACATCAGCATTGTGTGGCACTAAAACCCAACGAGTCCGATGCTTCCCTTGGATGAGAGCTGGTGGCAGGACTCTCCATCAGCCGGCCTCGGCTCCGCCGGCGGGGATACCGGGGATTAATGCAGTGGAGGAGTGATACAGCGTCACACCAGAACCGGAGCGGACTGAAAACCGGAGGCAGAAGGTGGAGGAGGAGGAGGAGGAGAAAGGGGGGGGGGGGGGGGGGGGGGGGGGGCAGTTTGGGAAATGAAGCCATGATGGATGTTTGTTGGCCAATTTCACAGCCCTCAACCTCCAGCAGAGACGGGGGGGAGGGATGGAAAGAAAAAGGACAACTGTCAGAAAAGTGATCCAGAGTCACTTCAGGGTGCGAAATATGGCAATTAGCGAGAGGAAATTAGAAGGAAAGGCAAACCATCCACTCCCCGGAGACGAGTCTTTAATAAATACCATTTACAGCTTCGACAATTAAACAAGAATATCCTCTTCAGAGAAACAAATGTCTTCCCCCGGCTTCTAACCGTGCAAATGTTTAATTACATTCTCAAGTAGTCACATGTTTATTCTTATTTGAATTAGAAATACTCAAGTTACCGTATTTAAGGCAAACTTTTAAACACTTTTACAAGTGTGACTGTGTTTATGTTTCAGGTTGAATTCACACCATGTCATCTGCTCTGATCGTAACAAAAAATATAAATAATCAATATTCAAACCTTCTAATCTCAATTATCGTAGCTAAAAGGTTACAGCCAATAATCCTGCTTTACGTGGACACTTATTCCCAAAATGAAATGTGGGGGTGTAACTTCCTCCATGTAGATACACAGTCAGGCCCACGAGGGCTGTGATTGGTCCATTCTAGTAGCTCATGGGACCACAACGCCTGTGATTGGTCCTCTACTAATTATTTATGAAAGGAATTGTGAGTCTGATGTGGTTTTGATCGGAGTCAAATCAATAAATCGGAAGTTTCAACTGCTTTTATTGCACATAAATCGTTCCAAAGGGGGTTAAATTATCACCAATAAAGAGTCAATGATCAAATGCCGATAACCTGAAATCATGAGGAAGCTTCCCTGCATGAGCTGGATGTGTAAAATGATCCACCACCGCTCCAGGGTGATAATCAAGAGTCCGCCATCTTGCCCTCAGATGATCAATCAATCAATCGACTGATTCATGGGAGTATTTCACAGATATAGTCACACAAAAAAGAAAATGAAGCGTAGACAACAAGCGTCCGCCGCAGCCTGGTGTGATGCATAAATGTCAAGAACCATTAAGATAAGCAGCACGGATGCTTTCTATTTTGCTGTGAACCATCACCCATCTGTTTCTTTCACAGAAAATTGACACTGGAATAGACCTGGTGGGGATGAGAGCTTTTGCCAACCAGCAAAAGGTCCAGGCGACATATTTAGCGAAGAAAGATGCAGATGTTGGCCTCGACAGGCAATGAAAAGATGCTGTTAACCCTTTCACTCCCATCCCGGTACGGGATTTGATATGCCTGTTGCTCATAAGCAACATGGCTGGACTATTTCTGAAATCCAGAACATTAAAAAAAGACGTTCACACATTTTTAATATGAACAAACCGTCAAAAATACACATCTAAATTAAAAATCTGCCAGATAACGAAAGATATCTCAGAAAAATAGGCAGACACAATCACTCATTAAATTTTTTTGGGATAAATCTGCAGCGATATAATTTAAATAAATAATGTGTCTTTGTCATAAAAGGGTCAAATTGGAAATTCCATCCCGCCGTCCATCGTCTTTCCCGCTTTTTGCAGTTCAGGGTCGCAGGGTGCTGGAGCCGATCCCAGCCTACTGAGGGCGAGGGCGGGGGCACACCCTGGACAGGTCGCCAATCTGTCACAGGACAAACACACACACACACACACACACACTCACACCTTGGGGCAATTTAGCGTCACCAATTGACCTCACGTGCATGTTTTGTGACTGTGGGAGGAAGCTGGATTACCCGGAGGAAACCCACGCACACACGGCGAGAACACGCAAACTACACGTAGAATGGCCCGGGGTCAGACTTGAACCCATCGCCTTCTCGCTGTGAGGCGAGAGCGCTAACCACCGTGGAAATTAAATTCATAAAATGGTAAAAATGAAATAATTGTCTGCGTCAATTAGAAAGATCCATTGTCGCCGCTGCAGCATGACCACGCACAGATCCGACTGTCTTCTGGAGGAAACAGCAGCGACGTTCGTCTTCGACTAGTTTGCCCAACTGATGAAAGACGAAACCCCAAGACGCTGCACAGTTATTGCATTTATGAGCGAGAACAACCAGACAACAAGCAGCCTCAGGCTCGGCTCTCCTTGGCGGGAAAAGTTGACGCAGGTCAATAGAAGTCGTCGGAACAAGAAAAGGCTGGAAAATACCAATTAAATAAGAACCAACGTGGGTCCAAATCAGTGCATGATTACAGTCCATTACAGAAAAGTCTGAACTCAATTAAATATCCTTTCACCGGATCTGCAGGCTTCGGCATACAGCTCCGCTTCAATAAATACAAACGCGTCAACTTCCAGTTTTGGCCCCGAGACTTTGATGAAGAATTTCATTTTGGACTTCTGAGACCGCTTCCGGAAGCTTCCTCACTCGTGAAAATGTTGTTGGTATCCTCAAGTGTCGTGTACATTTTCTGCATCCTCATACTGACTCAGTGTGAGTCACCGTGGAGCGGCGCAGGATGCAGGTCAGGCAGAGGGAGAGGTGCGAGCAGCCTGCCATGATACATGCAGGGATGAAATGGAGCCAGAAACAAACTGGATTTTGATGACAGGAGCAGGCAGCCGCTGGGAAATTATGATGGATTGTGGGTACTGATGAGATTCTGGTTTTGGGGAATGTTGGTTAAAAGCGCACACACACACACACACACACACAACAAAAAATGCTGCCATGAAGCCTGAGGATTATCGACTTTGAAGAAGCAGGGATGGCAGCGTACAGCCGCTGTGCGTAGGTGTGCATTAGCATAGGTAAATGAGTTGTTGGCTGGATAAAGTTGGCGCCGTTGGGATTTGAATAAAAAAACCTACATCTGCTCTTAACCACGACTGAACGCCGAGCTTGAGACTCACGACAACGTTTTCATGTGAAAATGTAAAACCTTTGTTGTGTTTTGGGCGTCTGTTTACGCGACAGCTGCGCTCGGAGCCACTGAAAATGGCAGTCACAACAGACAATCACACAACAGTCACTACAGTCACAACAATCACACAACAATCCCAACAATCGATCACAACAGTCACACAAGTCAAGACAATCATCAATCACAACAGTCACAACAATCAACAACAGTCAACAATCACAACAGTCACACAACAATCAGTCGCAACAGTCATAACGATCACAACAGTCACACAAGTCATGACAATTAGTCACACAACAGTCACATCAATCACACAACAGTCACAACAATCAATCACACAACAGTCATTGTCACAACAATCACACTACAGTCACTCAACAATTGCAGTCATGCAACAGTCACACAGGTGATACACAAACATAACAGGCACGCAATCATCAAACTACAACCACACAACCATGGCAAATAACAGACACAGTCACACAATGGTTCAACAAGAAAACCACACAACAACTACATGACATGACAGCTGAACAACAGAGACAAAAAACTGAACAATCACATAGACACTCATCACACAACAAATATGCAGACACACAACAATCAATAGATACACCAAAGTCACAAAAAATACAGAACTATAACCACACAGCAAAAAAAACTACAACCATATCATACAACCATGACAAACAATTGACACACAACAGTTACACACCAGTCACACAAATGGCACTCGATCACAGTCATGCATCAGTCACACAGCTGATACACAATCAAAAACAATCAAATACACAAAAGTCCTAACAATCACTTAATACACAACAAAAACTACAATCACACAATAATCAGACAAATAACAGTCACACAACAACTACAATATAGTGCAAAACAAACTGCAATGGCACAACAATCCTACAATAAACAACAATCAAACAAACAGTCACACAGAAGACTCACAACAATTAGACACACAATATTCACACGAAACAAACACAGGCATTACACAACAACTGGCACAAGTGACGAATAACAGGAAGACACACACGAAACAATCACATTCATTCACCGCGTGTTTCAACACGAAAAGAAAAATTGCGAAGAATTCCCTCAATCAATCCACACGACCCGATAAGTTCTGAATAGTCAACAAGGTTTCCGGTCCGTTACAGAGTCAATACGTTATTTTCATCCCATATCAGAAACGGACACCGTGCATCCTTGCCGTTGCCATGGAAACGCTGCCAAGCTGCAGGATGAAACTTCAGCGAAGAGCTGTGACTGCAGCTGGAGGGCGCGAGGCTCCAGATGTGGGCTGTAGAAGACGCACAGGGCTGAAGGCGTCTCCACGTCTCCGCCAAGACTTGTGTGTCTATTTGTATTTGTCAGTCTGCAGTCAGACGGATGAAGCCATTTGGTAAACGGGAGCCGTGACGCAACACGTCCGCGCCGAGATGATGCAAAGCGGGTTCAACCGGCCAGGTGGCCTCGCACGCCGCAACAAATAACTCCCGGGAGTAACTGTAATCCCTCATTACGCAATCCCGTGAAAGCGGCGTGTGTACACAGGTATCAGAAGTCACCGTGTAGCCAGCTGCACCAAACCTGGCAACCCGCCGCAGGGTGAGTGAAGTCGCACCCTCACACAAATTAATTCTTTATGCGATCAATTGTTCAGTCTCGCTTTCAACTTCGATTTAAAAAAAAAAAAAAGGAAAAAAAGCAAAATCTTTGTGTTTTGAGTCCTCGGGCGATTTCATAACGCCGCCTGCCTCTTTCCTCATTTGTTTAGGAGCAGATCATTAATCTGAACACCTGAATTAGCCGTTTATCACCGCGCGTGGCAGATGCAGACACTTAAGCACAATGTGGTGATTATCACCACGCCCGGGGTCTTCTGCAGTGCCGCCGCCGTTATCTCATGACATGGCCCGTAAACTCGGGCGGTAAAACGGAAACAGCGTTCCTCCATGGCGACTAACGCAGCCAGGTGAATTTCGGAGGCAGTAAACTCTCCAACCACCAGCAGTAATGAAGTTAACACACCCTGGAAGTTCAAAACAATCACAGTCGATTGTTTTTATAAGGAATTATTTAGTACGATCCCACTTTCTCACTGTAAAACACAAACTATCACAAAGTGAGATTTAACTGCATATTATACGAGACGTGATTAAATGTTTAGGTGTTTTTACACGTCCGATGCTATCCAATAACATTTTCTTATATTGAAGTAATTATAACGCTACCAAAATCTCAAATTTAACAGAATATTTTGAGGATATTTTACCAGATTTGACTAAATATTTGGGGCGTTTTTCCAACTTAAATAGTATATGACGACATTTTCTCACATCAAACTATCAATACACTGTAAAATGTCAGATTTCACCAATCACAAAACCAGATTCTGCTGCATATTTCATTAGACTTGATCAAACTTTCTGGTGTGTTTGCACTTTAGATGTTAACTAATAACATTTTCCTATACTAAATTAACATTATACCAAACAAAGATTACATTTATTCTGCATTATCAGGTTTTAAGTGACATTTGATGTATTTTTGCACTTTAGATGCTGTAAAGTCACATTTTCTTTGCTTCAGGTGACAAATATACAAATCTGAAAATTCGTATTTACTATATTAAATTAAATATCTTCATGTGGTTGCTCCTTAGATGCTGTATAACAATATATTTGAACTGTAAACCACCAATACACAATGCAAAATGTCAATCACATTTCGTACATCAGACTACATAGAAGCCAGATTTGTCTGCATTTTTTGTGACTTTCAATGGAACTTTTGGGGTATTTTTGTAATTTTGCTGCTATAAAAACACATTTTCTTACATCAAATCATAAAGGCAGATCCAGCTGCATTTTTTACTAAATTTGATTTAACATTTTGGTGTTTTTGCATTTTCGATACCAATAACATTTCCTTACATTAAACCAATAATATATATAAGAAAATTTATCAGCATTTTCCACAAGTTTCAACTGAAATGTGACGCATTTTTACACTTGAGCTGCTATAAAAACATACTTTCTTACTTTATACCAGAATTACAATGTCCGATTCAGCTGCATATTTGATTACATTTTTGCACTTTAGATGCTATCTAATAACATTTTCTTACATTAAACTAATAATACACAAACCAAAAACTAAAATTTCACGCACATTTGTCGTATTTTTGCCCTTTAGCTGCTATACAATCACATACACTAATATAATAAGTCCTATTTGGCTGAGAATTTGAAGCGTTTTGGTTATTTATTTGCCTAAAAAAACGATTTTTTTCTCACTCTAAAGCAAACATATAGCAGCTCTCATCAAAAGAGAAAGTAGCCATTAGCGGAGAGGCCAAGCGAGCTGAGTGAGGAGGCTTCAAACGTCCAATTAAATGTAAAAAAAAAAATACAAATAAAAAAGAGCGGATTAGTTTGAGGAGCCGGTGAGTCAGGGGAGCAGCGGGGAGAGGTTCGTCTTGTGATCATTACGAAATGCTTCTGGTCAGTGGGAGGATGAGTTCCTGCACACGGCGGAGCTGAGAACTAAATTACCACATCTCCAGCCGGAGTGACTTCATCTCAGGAGTTACAGTGGCGGGACAGTATGTCAGCGTTTCACAACAGCCCGTCGTTGAGCAACGGCTTTCGTAACTGCGGAGCTTTCACACATAAATCGGTGTTTCCTTTTGTGATTGCGGCGTTGTCAAGTGGAGATGAAGTCGGAGGGAAAACAACAAGACGGAGCGTGTGAAGGTTGTTGACGGAGACTACGTTACCCAGGATGCACCACGCTGGCCTATTTTGTGTCAGCAGATGGTTCTCCCCAGAGCGAGGAGCCTCATTTCCCATCACCACCTGGGAACCGCCACAGTCACCCCGTGTTAATTAACACACAACACACGTTGCACACTTTATTTATCCGTGTCCTTTTCACACTCGTCTCATTGTTTTTTCACACACCATCACAGGCGAAGTTTATTTCACACCTATTGTTAATATTCAACCTTTTGTTAATATCTGCACGCAGTTTGGCATGAAAATAATCAGTTGTTTATTTTTTTTTATTGATTAATTTGGGGGATTCTCATTGTGTCTGTTATTAAATAAATGATGGGGTTTCCATTTTAGTTTTTTGGTTGTTGTTTTTGGTCTAAATCCAACTAAGAAAATATAAGAAAAGGAAGAACATACTAAGAAATTGGAGCAAAATAAATTACTATAACCAAAGCTGAAAGGCAAAATTACCAGAGAACTATAAAGCTAAATCTCAGTTTTAGTTCAGTATATTTGTGATTTTTTTAGAACATAAGTTGTTTAGGTTTTTTATCAAAAAAAATGTCACAAAATTTGAACTCTACCAGAAAAATGGATGCTGGGAAAAGTACTGACCTTCTAAAAGCACCATGAAGTTACCCTGGATGATGTAACTTCAGAGTCGAGTCATCTTCCAAGATATAACATAGCAGGTCTCCTCGGTACACAAATTCCAAGTACTTCACAAGTATTACGACATGAAACGCAGCAGGACAAGTAGGCCGCCAAGAACGGCTTCCTGCTGACAGACATCATCCAGAGCTGCTTTTTTATTTTTATTTTCATAAAATCATCCAATTGATTATGTTTAGCTCTTAATCTCTTTTTGATCCCATAAAACCGACTCATCAGGAGAGCGAGTGGAGATTGGGGGGGGGGGGGGGGGGGGGGGGCCTTCTCTTGGACTCTTCAGTTTTAATGTGGACCAAGAAAAACTACTTTTCTTGGATATTTGGGTGCAAAGCCTTTAATCGCTCCTGCTCGAACACGGTTTGGGGGGGGGAAGTAATCATGTTACGGTTTGTAGTTCGTGGTAATCTCAGATTATCGGGGCAGTTGGAAGACGTCCGCTAACTATCAGTGTTCACATTGAACAAAATGGGACCCTGCAGTCCACTGAAACAAATATCACCATTAAAAACATTCAGCTGCATGTTTACAGGAAATGATGGACTTTTTCTCTCTCAAACCCAATTTTCTTTTTCCATGCCACAAATATAGTGAACCAAAACTGACATTTGGCTTCTTATTACACCATATTTGAAGCATTTCATTGGTATTTTTGTCTTTTGGCATTTATAGAATCATAGTTTCTTACTTTAAACATCAATAACATCAATCACAGTAAAGTTTTACTCAATGTTTGACAAGAATTTATGGCATTTCTTTAAATTATACTTTTTTCTCCGTAAAAGCAGAATAATGTCAAACAGAAACTAGGATTCAGCAGATTTTGTTTCCTATTTTTCACTCAACGCATTGTAAAATCACACTTTTTACTGTAAACCACAAATAGATCGACTCAGAAGACACATTTAGCAGCACATTTATGAATTTTGACAGTTAATTTGTGCTTTTTACCTGCAATATAGATTTTATTTTATCTCAAATCACAATAATAAAGCGTCACCTGCATATTTAACTAAATTTACAATACAAAGAGGGTATGTAATAACCAGCAACCTCTTAATTATGGGTTAAATAACTTTTGCTACTTTAGGGTATTATTACATTATTGGTTACTGTTTCTTAAAAAGGTAAAAGTTATAGTTTCGTTAGATTTCAATCACACAAACAGGCACATCTCTCTGAACTGATCCTAGCTAACTGTGGAGAAGAATGGGTGAAGGAATAAAGATGTATTTTCCAATCTACTTGCACACTATGTACACAGGATACCACCGCATATTTCCCAATAAAACCCCCGGGAGAACATGCAGACTCCACAATGAAAGAAGCAGTTCGCTTTAGCGTGAACCACCACATCACTGGGTGTCCAGAAATGAAGCCAAACAGATAAATGATAGGGATGCATCATACCGATACCAGTGTCGGGTCCGATACCGATACCAGTGTCGGGTCCGATACCGATACCAGTGTCGGGTCCGATACCGATACCAGTGTTGGGACTGATACCAGTGTCGGGTCCGATACTGCACAAGTGCACTTATTCGGAAGTGGGCGTTAGCGCCGAAGCTGGTTTTTTTGTAATTTAATATAATTTAATAAATACTCATATCATTACTAAAGGTTAGTACTCATACGTTTCCTTTTGAAAAGCAGTATCGGTGGCGCCCTAGTAAACAGCAAATGCAGAAAATTTTCTTCATTACTAGCTTTCCACCTACTGCATTCTGATGCTCATCCCACAAATGCATTTTCCACATGAAGGTGGCAACATGTAAAAAAGTTGAACAATCGGGTTTTCCAATTATGTGAAATCAGACACGGCGAGACGGTGACCGTCCACATTGCTGCTCACATACAAAACCTCTGATGGATGCACAGCAGAACGGCATCACAGGGACAAGAAATGGGGTGGAATAACATTTCGGCTCAATGCAGAAGATAAAGATTGCAGGACTGAGATGCGCATCATCTGACGAGGGAAAAAAAGGCAGAATGTTTGTTTCCCCGCGCGTACAAACAACTTCCACTGCAGGAGTCTGCAGCGCGAGTCTGCAGAAATATATGAGAGGAGAGATAATGAGCACAGAGGGAGGCCGCGATTGATGCCTGTTGCTTCAAAACACAATGGAAATCATCTGGCCAGCAGTGAAGGTGGCGCGGTAATGAAGGACCGAACCAACGGACGTGCTGCTGGAGTGACATGATTACACTCTGCAACCTATCATTGTTCCCCAGCAGCCCCTTTAATCAAACACACTTCTCATTCCTCCGGCCGAAGCTTTTCTGTCCACATAAAGTCATTGTCATGCAAAATATTGTGGCAGCCTGTTGCTCTGGCGCTCTAAATTCATGTTATTACAAAGAACAGTGGAATAAAGACTGAGCGAGAGAGAGAGAGCGAGAGAGAGAGACTATTTTGGCAGCCTGTTGCTCTGGAGCTACAAATTCCCGTCTTTACAGAGAGTTATTGAAATAACTCCAGACACGTCCAAGTGGTTGTAAAGCCGCCAAGAAAACAACAACAACAACAAAAAAAAATGCAATTGGTAAAGTCCCAGAAGGACAAAACAAACGTGTGAGTCAATAAAGGAGTGTCAGCGGGTGTGACCGTCTCAGACCAACATCCTGGTTCCGGCTCCAACGATGACTTCAGCGTTACAGAAACCCTCGGCAGCGTGACTCATGGAATAACGTCGGCGCTTTGAGAGCTGCTCGATCGCCTCAGTCACGCTCCCGTTTCCCACTAATACTTTCGCCATTTTATTTGATTGCTCATGATATACAACTTTTCTGCAGTAGCCCAGCAGAAACGTCCCGGTTAACCCTTTACAGGACACTGGCGCAAATACTTACGAGCGCATTTCAAAGGTAAAACTGTGAAGCGAGTGATAAACTTTATGTCTCAATATTATAGTCTAAATCAGGAAAGTATATAAGTGAAGACGAACTCAAGCAGTCAGAGCGTTCTTTGAAAGAATCTCCATCAAAGAGGCTATTGGAAGGAAAACTGATGATCAAGCAGAAAAGACAAGGTGATGACATTACATCAGAGAAATACTGCATTGCAGTAGTACAATATGCCTTTGTGATCTAATCAATTAAATCACTGCATGTTGATCTTTGTTTGATATTAACACACAATCCCGACAACAAGCAGCAGCTTGATTTCTAAAACTCAACAATTTAGACTGTATTTGTTTAAATAAGTATGGTATTTTGAAGAGCATATGGGAGTATTTTAGGTGAATTATAGTATATGGGGTGCAGAAATATAAAAAAATAGGTTCTGCATGTATAAACTTGGTAGGGAAAAATATCTGAGCGCATATGCATATTACTAATATGACGGTGTTGTATGTATTGTCTGATATGAAGTAAATCATATTTTAGGGGCCAAAAACAAAATTTCTGCTTCAATGGCAAGGAAAATGAATGTTTTGTGCTTGTTGAAAATAAAAAAGGCAGAATTATCCATGTTTGCATGTGTATAAAATTGAAAAAGTAAACAGAACTGCAAGATAAATTAAATGGTTCGGTAAAGACGGTTATGTGCAGATGCATTAAAATCCTGACCAAAGAGTTGAAAATATTAAAGTAATGAACCAGTAATAAAACCAGCGTTACTCATCTATAGTTTGATTCTGTCAAAAAAACACTCCTCACAACAATTAACGGTGCCGTACATCACACATATACTCTATGTAATGGCACTTTGGGGCGTTAGGTGGCAGTAGTGAGTCACAGTTGGTCTCTATTTGAATTTTTTTTTTTTTTTTTTTTGAGTTAGTAATTACCAAGCGCACCAGTCTGTGTTGACTCTTCAAACCGAGGCCCCGTTTGCATGACGCTTCACGCAAAAACGCATCGTTGACGCAGTTCGTATTGCGTTTCCCGTGAAATGCTTGTTACCATACCTGAACCACTTCGGGTGGAGCGGTGGAGAAACAGGGAAAGTCTGACGCTGAATCGAAAGTGACGCAACAACAACATCAAGCTTAAGTGGAAAATCATGTTTCTGCCAGAGTAATTTGAGAAAACTGACCATTTCATGCCTCCAGATTTACTTATAAGAAGAAAAAAAATTAAGCTGCAAATGGCCCTTTTATGCAAGCAAGAAACCAAAACCTTCATCAGACAGATTACATTGTCTGCTGATGTTCATTTCTCTACAAGAGCCCTACAGGATATTTGTGCCGAATTAAGTTTTTGCACTGTTGACAGATAACATCTAATCACACGGTGTGTTCTGACAGCCGCTGTCAGCAGCTGTCGCAACATCAAAGAGGAGACGCTCGTCTCCACACTTCCAGGACTCGTCTCGCCGCGCCGTCGCCTGGATGCCGCGGATTCTGTCAGTCCTGAACTCAACAATTGGGTCACGACGACGGTGCAGCGATTTTCCCCCTGCACGTTTCAAGTGAGGCGCGAGCGTGTCGGGTGAACACAACGAAGGCAGGTAGCTAAGGAGCAAACAGCCACCTGCTGTATGCCGAAGGTGAAAGGTCTGCAAGTGGAACCGACTGTGTGACTAATACACACAGACACACTAATGTAACCTTTACAGAACCGACATTTGCACCAATCAGGCAGGTTAAGATGGTTTTTCCCCAAAAGATTTTCTCCCAGAAATGCAGAATTGCCATCTTGACTACTACAGCCAAGCACTGTCATAAAAATCTTTTAATACGCAATGGACGCAAAATTAAAGCAGCAGTGGCCTGAGGCCGAGACCCAGAGCGTCCTGACACTGCGATCTGCAACCCAGGCCCAGTACAAGTTGAAGTGAGGATCTCGGATCTCAGCCAGCGGAGCCTCCACCAGCTCCTCATCTCAATTTATAAATGGCTATGTGCAAATGCGGAAATAAGGATAAACAAAACTGTGCCGAACTAAACGTATTTTGAAAGATTTGTTTACACGACCGGATCTCGAACCTGGGTTCCCCCGCATGGGCGGCAAGAAATTTACCAGCAAGCCACTTTGGCTTGATTAGTGATGTTGGGATTGTTGATTTTCACTTCAGTAATTCCAAATTATGTGACACCTGGTGACAACAGGGATGAAATCAGAAGCACTGACATGAATGAATAACTACCAAAAACGACAGGTCGATGATTCGTGTTACTGAAACTGACACATCATTTCAAGCTGGTTCAGAGAAAATCTGTCAAAAGGAGCAACGTGCACAGTATTAGGAATGTGGTCTGTTCTGGCTGATCTGTGTATTTCTACATTTTCATTTTGACTTTGGTATTTAAATCACACCAAAAACATTTGCAAAATCGAGTTCCCAGATGACTGGCTTCTTCCCACAACAACAAAAAAAATCGTCCTCCATGTCCCAGTTATTCATCGCCCCAAAAAAACAAAAAAAAGAGAGAAAAGAAATCCCACTTCATTTAAGAAAGAGTGGAACTAATCCCCAACGGAGTGGGAGACTACAAATTCTTCAGGAAATGTTCTCTCTCATCCACAATTTCTCTCCTGGGTATGATTTATTTTTACTCACCGAAACAAAGACAATTGCACCTTCTATCTCTCAAAGTGTTTCTTCCCAAGCCGGCAGACTTAGAAGTAAACCAGTTCTGTTTACACGTGGTCAAAAGAAACTCAGCGGTTTCACACATCTTGAGTTTTTGGTTTTTTTCCCTTCGTGTATCCTTATAGGCTGTAAAACTCACTGGTTGGTTGGTTTTAATTGGTTTGTCAGTTGTGTTGAGGAGGTTGCTTTGTTCATTAGTTGGTTGCCTGATTCATTGGTTAAGTGTTTGGTTTAGATGTTTGGTTTTGTTTCAGTTTTTTTTTGTTTTTTTTTGATTGACTCGAGTCCTTTTCAGGTTGGTTGGTTGAGTGAGGTTAAAATACATGTTGAAACTATAGAGTTTTCCCTTTGGAAACATTTCCTACACTTCAATTTCCCTTAATGTTTCTTTAAACAGAGTAAAAGTTGTGTGATTAGCACACGCCACAAAAATGATATAAACAGAAAAGCCAGCTTCGTCACCTCAAAAGACATTCTGCCATAGAAAATTGCTGGATCTGAATGTCTAAAAAAAAATAAAAAATGTTTTCATTGTTGCCACACAGACAGATCACAGCAAACATGTTGACGTGAAACTACAAGGGACGAGCATCAAAAGTGAACGAGGGAATTTATCATCTTTGTTCTTTCCAGTTCCCTGGTGTTTCCCCAGTGCTAATTTCTAATCTTAATGACTACCAGATAAGCACACGTGGTAATTAAAGAGAGCTGCTTGGTAATTATATCTCTCAGGGACCTGCGCCAATGCCCCTTCAGCAGCACTTCCTCCAGCTGACACTCCAGCCTGGTTTCTGCTCGCACGCTCGACTCCCTCACAGCATTAAGCATCCCATGCTCTCGCACTCCTATTATCTCATCCTGACCCAGTGCTTTCACCTACTTTCTGAAAGTGGAAGGGGATCCACGCTCCGATGACACAGAAGTAATAAAATTTGATATTTCAGGCACTTCTCAGATGAGCTATACGTGTGCTTGTGGAAATCCCTACCAGTGAAATCACCAGGAAGCATATGAAATTAAAGTCAATATTTTCAGAAGGCAGTATCAGAGGGAGAGCGGAAATTGATGCAGGTAATAAAAACACATCTTGGCCTAGAAAGCAACTCCACAAAAACTTCACAATCACTGGCTCTTACTGAAATGCTGGGGGAAAGCTGCGAGTGCAGCCTTTGGTCTTATGAAATTACCATGACACGAAATCCATCACAACCAATGTGCCTTCCCCGGCGCTCGCGTCTCCAGCAGAACGACGGCAATCTGTCATCTCATCTGCGAGTCCCCTGCCCGGGTGCAAAAATAATAACAGAATGGACAACAAAAGGCTCTGCCAGAGTCATGTGGTTATGAGTTGAGCTTATTAAGAAACCTCAGAAGAAAACAAATATGCAAACAGCGAGCCCGCCCCCCAGCAGAAAACACAATGAAATATGGTGTGAAAGAGAGAGAGAGAGAGAGAGCGATGGAGGGAGAACACACACCCTGCTGCTAATTTAATAGACTGACTATAACAGGCTATGCAATCCCATTATGTTGTGTCATCTGTCCCGCGGACGTTGGATCAGTTCCTTGGGGAAGGTCACGGCGAATGACAGACATAATCAGATGCAATCAAGTCATTCGGGATTCCAAATTTAAACGCCACCCGGGCAGGTTTGGAAGCTGATGACCGGGCTGTTTATTTCCGACATCACTCGTCATTAAATTGAGTTACACAAGACTGACAAGGTGTCGCCGGGGAACACTTTACAAGCAGTATCTTGTAGTATTTTACATCACAGCCATTGCCCTCCATTGTCACAGACCAACAGAATTCAGGGTGTAAAATTATGTCAGATATAAAACGGTCTTTCTGGAAAAATAATCAGTGTCAGTTTCTTCTTATAAATGCCTTCTCACTATGGATGTGTCCGACAAAGGTTTGGAAAAGGAATCCCAAACCCACTTTGAAAATCCAAAATATGTACAAATACAATTTAATATACTAAAAAACAACACATTAACCGGGTCACAAATTATGAGAAGTGAACTAGACTACAAAGAGTCTAAAGCTATAACCCTGAAGGCCATAAGTCTCAGGCAATGACCAAACCAACTCCACCCTGAAACTGTGACCCCGAAGCTGCAAACTCACACATTGACCCAAAAGCCACGGCAGTAGGGTCAAATCCCTAAACCATGATCCAAAAACCATGACCCTAAAGCCAGAATATAGTAAAACCATGACCCTAAAGCCAGAATATAGTAAAACCAAAGTTGGACCAAGTGGCAAAAGTTCACTTTTACTTTCAGACTTGAACGTTTTGAGTTCTATCAACTTGGAATATTTTAATTAAATCTTCACTATAAATTATAACGGGTCTTAAATTGATACCATATTTTTGTTCCATTGCAGTCTCAAATTTATTCTGCATATCAAACATGTTTTTCAGCAGAACCACAATGATGAGAAAGCTGCCACGCCGGGTGCACATCTTCCTCAGGGACGACTTCAAGCTCAAGTGACACTTCACAACAGAAGGATCAGGCCACTAGCCTCGCCTGTCTGATGCTAAAAGACAACTCATTGTACCGCCTGAGCCACAGCTGCACGTTCAAGGCTATTCAACCATGACTGACAAGCTCAAATGTACCTAAAACTTCCCTTCGTGACCCAAAACACGGTCCCCTGACCTCATACGGCACAATACTAAAGAAGCCGCATGACTGTGGAAGTTTTTTTTCTTTCTGGGAAGAGTTGTACGCCTCTATAGGAGAAACATTCTTAATGTCAGGTTCATGGGTGATAAGACCAAGAAGGAACTCGTGAAACTTTCTCTCATTAAAAAGGAACACAACACTCATCAGTGTGAAGAATGTGGTTATAATGTCTTTTTGTAACATGGAATGTTGATCATTGTATCAGTGTGTTGGCACACTGTATTCTTCTTTGACCAACCTCAGTTCGGGTTTTGTTGATTCAATTGATTTGAAAAGATAAATATTAATTTGGGTTTTGTAATTGATCAGTAATGGCGGGTGGTGTAAGCAGAGCAGCTGAGGGCCGTAGTAAATAGTTGTTAGAAAGCCCGTTTAGACCCACAGGCTGTATATCTGACATCTAAACCATCAGTAACGACCCTTTAGTAGGAGAAATATTCCAAAAAGTATATTTTCTCAACAGTTTTTTTCAAACTTTAGGACATTAGTGAGCAGGTTCAGACTGTGAGAAATCTTTTTCCTTTCATTCTATGCTCTTCCTGTAATGTAAATGTTGGGTAACCTAGATTCAGGCTGGACAGCAGCATGTACCCCTGGAAACCAAGGCTTCATACTTTCTCTGCTCATTAGACAGAGCAAGACTGTGGCGTACAGTCGGAGGTAGTGCGAAGCGGTGTGGATGTAGTCGTTATGTGCTGCGCTGCTTCTCCTGCTGGAGTCCATGTTTCTCACCAGAAGGTGCTTCTCCTGCCTTGTTACGGAACATGGCCTCATTCCTACGACCCAAGACTCCCTGAAAAGACTCCTGGATGTTGGGCTAATCTCTTATGCGAGGTTCGACAACTTCAATAACCAAAATAACAAAGAGAACTTTTCCAAATGGGTCAGGAGAATAACTGGCACGTTTTAAATTCTCACGTTTTCAGAGCGTCACAGAATGGAGTCATGCTGTTTTGAGTGAGAGCAAGTTGTAGCCTCCTCTGCACCATCGGGAAACGATGTAGGAGGAGGAGGAGTGAAGGTGGATGCACGCTCGGCTCTGCAGCTTGTTGACAGAGTTTCTTGGCTTCGAGACCAAGCAGTCGTGTACAGCGCATGGAGCATTTTCAAAAAGTTCCACTTTCGGAGCCGTTTTCAAGAAGTGTCCTCGGTGGCTCCGAGCACAGTTGTATAAACGGGCCCGTGGATACAGCACCAGAACATGGACTTGATCATCGTTTCAGCACGGATTTTTTTTTATTTTGTGGGGGAAAACGACAGAGAAAAACCGGCATGACATAATTCCAGAACACATTATAGAAGAACCGACAAAAGCTTTTTCAGGTCAATTTTCCCTCAGACACATTCTGCCACAATCGCTTCCAGCACCATCATCCACACAGTCGAGAAAAAAAGGGAAAGAAATCATCCCCAAACTAACCAAGGCAGCTTTCCTCTACACCTCCATTCCACTTTCACAAGAAAACAATCAGACCAAAAGAGTTGCAATATGATTTAGTTTTTTTTCTCCCTTTCAGTCAATATTGCACGACCCAGTTTGGATCTCAGTTGGTGGATCGTGTTCCGAGTCCCTTCTGCTTTACAGTTTTCAGCCAACTCATTCAGGGCTTTGGAAGAGAGAGGCCAGCCCACACTGACAGCTTACACCTTCTGGAGCGAGAGAGTAGCATCACCAACAAGGCCAGAATGCAAAATATACACAAAACCTGTTCCTGCGTAATCACGGCACACACAGTCGTGATGTGCAGATGCCCTCCCTCTCCGTCAAAAATACACTCGTTAACACCGGCATTCCTGCCCGTGAGAAGACAAATGCGTGAAAAGGAAAAGGAGCTGGCACTTTGTTTGATCTTTTTTTTTCCAGCCGTAAATACCTGTTCTGACTGTTGTTGCCCCGAGGCTTTGATAATCAAGGTAGACAGTTCTGGTTTCAGAGCTGCAGGCCTCGAGGTCTGAACTGAGGGTAATAAATATTCAAGAAACTGTCAAGCTCTTGTGTTTGGTGGTTCCACAGCATAATTCTACAGTTTATAGTCATATTAGTTTACCATCTGGGTTGAGTGCCTGCTTCACCCAACTTAGGGTCACAAGGAGCTGCAGCCAATCCCAGTTCAGTCCACTAGTTCATCACTGGGCAAACTCAAAGAGCCCGACAGTTCCACATTCGCACTCGGGGAGAAGTCAGAGTCGCTGATCAACTGGAAACGACATCGTTAACGCCTTTACGCAGGAAAAAAATAAATAAATCGGCATCTTTCCAGAAACATCAGAAATTCTGTTAGGCCCCGTTTACACGACGTTTCAGGTGAAAATTGCTTTTTTATCCTTCATTTTTGGTGTGTTTTTGGTTTCAGTAAAGTTTCGAGTTTACACGGCAACATTCTGGAAACGACATCCCTTTCCACGAAAACCGCACAAACAATAAAAGCTATGTAGGTGCGGACTACAGGCCACAAGTTGGCGCTGTTTGTTGTTTTTGGAATGAAACCACACACACATGCAGCAGAGAACAAAACGCTGTAAACAAAATACACAGACATTCGTACGGACAGATAATAAAGTTTGTTATTACGGTGATGGGGGGGTGACATCATCGTTTTCCACAGATGTGCGTCTTTGCCCGTCGACACCTCAAAGCTGAGCCGGTGTTTTAGAATTTTCCTCACGGTACTCATACCGCGTGGATGATCGGGCAAAACGGCATTCTCGTGAGGACAGACCCTAAAACTATCAAGTCCTGTGCAGAAGAACCATTTACTACAATCGTGGTTCGAAAGCACAGTAGTAACAGTTGAGAAAAGTTGTGTTTTTCCTGCGTTTACACTGCGATGGAGCCCAAGGCTTTATCAAAATGATCCACCTTGGGAGCCATTTTCAAAAAGTTGCGCTTTCAGTTACTTCAAGCACCGCTGTCGTGAGCAGCACAAACACTTTGTCATCAATGTCGATAGACTTGCACGTGAAGAGAAACGACTGACAGCGTCCACAGCACAAGTGTGAAATACTCCTCGTTTCTGAAAAGTTGCACTGTGACTCCAAAACAGCCTGAACACAACAAGCGGTTACAAGTGGCGCTTGAAAACGTGCAAACTGAGCCTTGATTCCCCATTGACTCGTGCTCAAGGGAAACATGCAAACTCCACAGAGAATCGCTGCACTTCTGTGCCACACAAATATCCAACTGCGACTTGTAAAATCGGAACACTTACCGCTTCCTTCGCAGCTTTAAACAACTAAATTTACACATCTTTAAAACAGAGGATAGTTGATGAGGATAAAATAATATTTTAAACTGCATTTCGCCACAGTAGCTCTAAGAAAAGGCTGCAGAAACCGACCACGGGGCAACATGGGGGGTTCAGGGGGAGGCCTTTTCCCCAGCATAGTTTCCCATTTTGAGAAGAAATCTTGATTAAAAAAATAATTTTAAAACTGGAACCAGAAGAGTTGTTTCCCAATTGAATCGGTCTGTAAAGGATTCTATATTTGAATGTGAGAAAGATACATGCATGAGTTTGGGGAGCTTTGTGGTGGTGGTGGGGGGGGGGGGGGACATAGTCCTCCCACACTGAGAACTATGTCTGTACCCTCCGGATACATTAATGAAAGAAATATTCCTCTGTTTTCCTCTGAACAGATTAAAAAGGACTTGTGTATTGTTGAATTTTTTTTTTTTCAAGCTTTCAGCTCAGATCAGGTCTCATCCTCCACATTGAGTCACCAATGTGCCTCGTTTAAAGACGCAGCCACTTGCATGTAAATGAGGAGGATCGCACTTGTTTCACTGGCAAAATACGCACGAGCCTCCAAATCAATTCTGCAGAGCACATTCCAGTTAATAATATTCACTGCAGGTGTGTGAGGTCTCTCTCCCTCTTACCGCTTGAATTCTTGCCACATATGAGGTGCTGGTAGGGCTGCAGCAGACCCCAGATCTCGGAGTCGTTGCTGATGGCTTGCTCCAGTGACTCCACCGTAAATTTGGGGATTCCGTTGTCCCTCTCCACCAGCGCGCTGCGCAGGACGCGGCTGAACACCTCCCTGAACAGGCTCTCCATGCACGCACTCAGGTAGATGGCGGCGTGCTCGTGGATCCTGAGGGCCACGCGGCTGTCCACCATCCACCTGAAGAACTTGCCCACGGAGAAGACGAGCCCGCAGCGCGCGGACTTGCCTCGGCTGAACTTGTCCCCGGTGCTCATGTTGTAGAGGGACAGCGCGCTCAGCGCCGCCGTGATGCAGTTGACGGAGATGGTCCACGAGAGCACCACCTTGACGGCGCTCTGGATCTCGTGCTTGGTGCACTTGGCGTAGCGCAGGCTGAGCCGCTGCGCCTCGCGGGCCACACGCACCAGCGCGCGGCTGACGAGCGCGGACAGGCGCGCCAGCACCTCCGGCGGAGGGTCGCCCACCATCAGCTCCTCGTCTTTCCTCAGCGCGCCCTCCACCTCGCCCAGGCTCCATGGCACGTCCTCCAGCTCGGGCAGCTTGGCGCACTGACCCGAGCACTCCAGGATCTCCGTGTCCTCCGCCAGGACGGTGTTGACCGTGTCCAAACTGTTCTGTCTGCTGTGCATGGATTCCGTCAGATGCCAGCAGTTGCCCCCATGCAAAGACTGATGCGTGTCGGAGCAGCACAGCGACACGCTGGACGACCTGACCGAGTCCGCGGCTCCACCATAACCAGAATCAAGCGTTAAATCCTCCAGCGTCCTCACGACTGTCTTACCCTTGCCTGCCATGACTGCACCGCATACTGTTGGGTCTGCTTGGTCTCTCAATTAAAAGCCACAAACTCGCCTCTGCTGCGCTTTTCTCTGTCAGGTATTCCTCCCTCTTCTTCTTTCCCCCCCACCCCGCACTTCACAGAGTGGGAATGTGAGCATCTACTTTTCTTCTCTTCGATTTCCAACAACTTCAGGAGCGCAATCCGGGAGCGCACCAAGACCGCTGCGCACACTGCAACAAGCGCAGCTGCAGACAGGAGGAGAGGAGGAGGAGGAGGAGAGGAGGAGCCTGCACACACAGCCCAATCTCCAGCATCCATCAGGCCTGACGGACAAACTACCTGCTGCCTGCTGCCACACACAGCTGAAGATACCTGGAGCTGATGAGACGCGTCAAGCGAGCCAATCCGCCCTGAGCAGAGCTGCAGTGTCGTGACGTTCTGTCAGTCAGGAGAAAAACACTAAACACATGGTGGAAACAATAAGAATAGAATAAAGGCATGCAAAGAGACACACAGCATCGAATTATTTACGATATATGAATTTCTCATATATATATATACGTGTTTTGTGGTGTATGCATGTGAAAGGAAGGATTATAATATTAGATAGATAGATAGATAGATTATTTGTGTGATCCTCTATTTTGGTCATTTCAGGCAGCTGTAAAAAAAAACCTGTTTGCTACTTTCTAACCTTTTTCTCATGGATTAAGTTGCTTTTCTTATTTTCTTAGCTTCTTAAGCCATACTTGTTATTTTTCTTGTTTGTTTTGTTTTAAAGAAATGTTTGCTTTTTTTTGCCATTTTGAGGCTTTTATCAGTTTTTGATTTTTTTCCATTGGCTTTTGCTTTTTTAAATGTTTTATCAACTCCAGCTACATTTGTATTTTATGCTGTTTAACCTTTTTTTTTGTCTTTTTTTTGTTTTTCATGCCACAAGACGGAAGTCCTTTTTAAACATACTCTAGTGCACAAAAAGAAATAAAAAAAATAATAGACTGCCTCTTAGAATCAACATATTCTATCTCTAGAACAGTGATGAATTGTTGTTTTCGGCAAGTTGCCCATCATCTGAAGTCATAGACAGATGTGATCAAACATCAAATATCTGTTTTGAAGTCAAGTTTTATAGTTTTCCGACTCATAAGAATGCGATTTTTACCGATCGATTGATTTATAAGCATGAATTTCAACTGAGTCGGCTTTACAAGGAATACTTCTGTTGCATTTGGTGGGATTTTATTAAACGTTGAGGATCATCTGAAGTACCTTGAGGGCATTCCATGTGTCCTAACTTTTTCTAAATGAACGTACGCTCTCTCCATCGTAGAAAAGGGTTTACATTGCTTTTGGTGGAGGAGTTCACCAATAAATCTCCCGGGAAGGTGAAGGACTGGATCTTAAGCTGCTTTATGACTTCATATTTGCATAGTTTCATGCATCGTGTTGGTGCAGTTCTTATTATTACAGTGTTTCCTCGGGTGTTACGGTAAATTTAGAAACCACAGTTATCTGTTTTCAAGCGGGTCCAGGACCCCACGTCCCACCCCTACTAGTGTTGTAGTCAAAACCACCTAAACTGAGACACAGTCAAGACCAAGACCGAGCATCATGAGACCAAAACTTTAAGGGTTAAGACAGACTCAAGACCATGACGAGAACTTCTCAAGACCAAGACCTTGAAATGTGATCTCTAGACCAAGACCGGTCTGGAGTCCTCCAACCCCACTTGATGCTTTCGGTGGTGTTTTTGCGTCAAGTCTTGACTTTGAGCGGGTTCAGATCCCAGTTGTGGCGTGAAACGGCTTGATGGTGTGAAAACGAAGAGTT
The DNA here is from genome assembly GCF_963383615.2 of Lipophrys pholis. Classification (NCBI taxonomy): domain Eukaryota; kingdom Metazoa; phylum Chordata; class Actinopteri; order Blenniiformes; family Blenniidae; genus Lipophrys; species Lipophrys pholis. Next base: position 7,149,627 of record NC_137644.1, on the reverse strand, counting down.
ACATGAAGTGACCTCCAGTAAAACAGCTGTCCTCCAAGCGTCCACAGTGTTCACGCAGACCTGCAGCCTCGAAGCCTCGAAGCCTTGTCCCCCTTTTCTGCTTTATCCCTTCACAAAAATACCACTCCTGTGTCGGGCTGCGAAAACAAAACAAAAAAGGAGAGCGAGCTGAACTGTGCAAACACGCTGAGGGGAACAGTTGGTGGAACGATGATTCATGCATTCTGCTGGGGCTTCTCCTTGCTCGTCTGAGCTGGACCAACCATCTGTCCACACTGCCCGCCATGCCACAGGCCCGTACGCATTGTCTTAGTATGACACAGCAACACCAACAACAGCACCAAAAGCTACTACACTGAAGTTCTGGAAGAGCAATGATACTGAAATGAAGGGACCGGATGGGAAAGAATAAAACCACTTCTCAGCAATTCTTATCAGTATCTGTGCTTGATTGCTATTGGATGGGATTATTACACATAGTTTGAAAACAGTTTCTGCAGCCTGGTGATGAGTAAAGACAATGTAGACAATGGTATTTTTTTTAACTTATTGTTGGCAGGTTATCTTTATATATATATTTTGTTGTTGCATTAATTGGACACAGGTTGCATATGTTAGAGGGCAAAGGTCACAGGGAGATTAAGGCGGTAGGGGAGGGCAAACAGTTCTCACTAGACCAGGAACAGGCACCCAGGAAAACAATAAAACTCTCTATAAGGAAACACAAGTTTTATTTTTCATAATTTCCTTACATTAATTCAACTAAACTGCAAGTAGACTGACTGGGAATTATGTTTCTGTTTCTGTGTCGGTTCCCTCCTGCTCCATTGCTTTGTAGAAACGCATCGCCTCCGCGTATCATTTGTATATGGAGGCCTAATGGTAGTTAACTAGTACTCGTATCGGTACTCAGTGTCAGCAAGTAGATAAATGTTGGTAATCATAAGTGATATGGGTGCTTCCCTAAAACTAAGGGATTATCTGTGATCTCTTGTGATGCTTCCACTGCACTTCTCCACCAGGAGGCCACAGATTCCTGATTCCCTGCAACTCGTCTTGCTGATGAACTCAGGTGAGAGCGGGGAGGTGGAGCTGGAGCTGGAGCTGGAGCTGGAGGTGAAGGTGAAGGTGAAGGTGAAGCTTGAACTGGAGGTGGAGGTGAAGGTGAAGGTGAAGGTGAAGGTGAAGGTGAAGGTGAAGGTGAAGGAGAAGGTGAAGGTGGAGCTGGAACTGGAGGTGGAGGTGGAGGTGAAGCTTGAACTGGAGGTGGAGGAGGAGGTGGAGGTGAAACTTGAGCTGCAGGAGGACCTGGAGCTGGAGGTGGAGCTGGAAGTGGAGGTGGAGGACAAGCTTATGCTCAAGGTGGAAGTGAAGCTGGAGCTGGAGCTGGAGCTGGAGGTGAAGCTTGAGCTGGAGGAGGACCTGGAGCTGGAGGTGGAGGTGGAGGTGGAGGTGAAAGTGACGCTTGACCTGGAGGTGGAGCTGGAGCTGGAGCTGGAGCTGGAGCTGGAGGTGGATGTGGATGTGAAGGTGAAGGTGGAGGTGACGCGTGAGCGAGATGTGGAAATGAAGCTTGAGCTGGAGGTGGAGGTGGCGGTGAAGCTTAAGCTTGAGCTTGAGCTTGAGCTGGAGCTGGAGCTGGAGCTGGAGCTTGAGCTGGAGGTGGAGGTGGAGGTGGGGGTGGAGGTGGAGGTGAAGGTGGAGGTGGAGGTGAAGGTGAAGGTGAAGGTGAAGCTGGAGATGGAGGAGGACCTGGTACTCGAAGTGGAGGTGGAGCTGAAGGCGAAGCCGGAGGTGGAGCTCAAGCTTGAGCGGGTGGTAGAACTATAGGTGAAGCCTGAGCTGAAGGTGGAGGTGGGCAGCCGTCAGCTCCATCTCCCCATACCGCTCCAGAGCTCATCCGTTGCCTGGTAACAGAGAAATTATCTTGATTTCCCCGGCAAGATGATCATTTGTTCGTGTTTTTCCAGCAGGACGGACAAGTAATGCAAACATTCTCCATTAGTCATGATGTCCTTTTCATCTGTCAAATAATAAAATAGTTTTATAACCGTTAAACTGACTTTTGAAAAAGTGATTTGTAACTTTTTACGTGTGTTTGTGAGGGTGTACCATTGTGTACTTCAATCAACACACTTAGTTAGATAAATAAATAAACACAAAATAAATATAAATAGATTATCAACAGTATGACAGCAGAAAAAAATGTATGTATGAATAGAAATAATAACTTCATGTTATGCTATATGTAAACAGGAGAAGTACTTTTTTCAAAACTGGTTTTAAATGATTTCTCAAATTTTAATCAGCACATAAAACACATTTCAAAAGTCAATCTAATTTTGAGTTATAATATAGAATTAATAATAATATGACTACATTGAAACTAACTAACTAACTAACTAACTAACTAACTAAATAAATAAATAAATAAATAAATAAATAGGTAAATAAATAAGTAAATAAATAAATGTTATACTTCAAAAATCTGACTTAACTTTAATTAAGGAATTGTACTACCTATAGTACTTAAATATAATACTACTACTACTACTACTACTACTACTACTACTACTAATAATAATAATAATAATAATAATAATAATAATAATAATTTGGGCAGTAGTAAGTGAGTAAATTAATACATTTAAGATTTCCCAAAAATATTACACTGCACCCTATAATCTGGTTTATCACTGTCAGAAAACACTGCAGTGAAACTTGTCAAAGACTAAACTGAATCCAGCAGGAGCTCATTAACACTGTTTGTATCTGATGAGTCAAGTTTTCGATGAGTGAATCGCACTCTCATGATGTTATACTGCCCCCCAGTGGCCGGACGGAGGTAACGCTTCAGCTGACCGACTTTCTTCTTGCATAATTACAAACATTTTACATAAGAACCGTGTGACGCATTGCCGTTATTTACTCTGATGAAAAGCAAACCTTCAGCAGACATCATGCAACTAACTGTCATCACGAGACAAATTATGAATGATAATATATAACTGATAACGATGCAAGTTTATATGCACAGAATTTAAATCAATCTAAATGTAGGTCATGAAAAAAGGCAAATAAGATAGAAATAAGTGTGATCTGGTGATGTTAGTTTGTTTTTAAAGGAGGGTCAATTTCAGGACAAAAGTTGCACTAGTGTGACTAAAACCGTCCACACGCACGCGCACATGTGAGAAGCACGAGCGGGGACTCATACCAGACGTCATGTGCACATCCGGGTCCTCTGGGGAAGCGCACGCGGAGCAGCGCTGCACGTATTGCGCGCACAACACAGAACTTATGCAATTTATGTATTTTACAGCTCATAACAAGAATCCAGACACAAACAGCTTCATTAGTGAGCTGAATCTGCAGCGACAGGCGTTTTTACTGTTAAATACTATTTTCCACAGCTGTCATCCTCTTGTGTTATTCCTCAGATAACCGACAATAATATGATGACACAGGAGAGATGCCATTTTATCCTATTAAAGTAGTTTATCTTTAATATTTTGAGATGTAGACAGCAAAACAGTTATGAAATCCTGTTATCCAGACTCACAAAACATCTGTGAATTAAGACAGACTCAGAAAGTCCAGCAAAGGGATAAAATTGCACTTCTGATTGTGAGTGATACTGGATTGGGATGGTTTTGCTGTACGCTGCATGTGTCAATCCTATATTTAAGGTTTATATTTGGAGGCTACTTGACAATTATTTGCAGACAAGCACTCCAGTGCAGAACATCCCTAATCACAAGCTTGCTCCGTTAAATTTAATCTATCAATGAGATAATTTTCATTGAAATAAATGAATAAATTATCTTTGGATATAGGTTATGTAAGGTAGTTGTTCTCAAGGGGTCAAGGGGATGTTTTTCCCAGCCTCTGTTGATTAAAAAAGTAGTAATTGACATATAAAACTATTAATAATTTAATTGAGACACATTTTTATCTCTCTAAATGTTGTGGGATAATAGTTTCATTTGTCATTGTCATTTGGGTTCATTCTGTCGTATATCAAGGTCACATTTTAGTGTATTAAAACACTTTCCCATCTGCTCACTATGCTTTATTCATCTGTTATAATTGTTTTGCAAACATTTACAGGAAAACTAGTGGAATAACTCGGTAGCACAGCTTGCATAAGCTCACATTTTAGTGAATCTCAGAGAGGCTGTGTTCATACTCATGGTGCTTCATTTACCTGTTAGAATTTTTCAAATATTTACTGATAAACTAGTAAGAGAAACCTCCTGACACAGGTTGTATAAGGTCACGTTTCACCATCTAGCCTGTGTGAATTTTCATTAATATTCATTTATCTGTCCTTGTTTTTAATGTTTACAAGAAATCCAGTCAAAAACCTGATAGCACAGCTTGTGTAAAGGTCACATTTCATTGATTGTCTCAGATAATCTATGCTTCAGTTATTGGGATTTTTGTTTTTTCAAATATTTACAGAAAAACAAGTAAAAGAAACCTTCAAAACAGCTTGTATAAGCTCACATTTGAGTAACTCTTACACAGGCTGCGTTCATGCTCACTATGCACAATTTGTCTTTTATGATATTCAAAATATTTCCAGGAAAACTAGTTAAAAACAACAACACAACAACAACAACAACAACTCCTAACACAGCTTTTATATAAAGTCAGATTTTACTTACATTTATTATTATCATTACTTACATTACAACTACTTTGCATCTACTCACTATGCTTCATTTATCTGTTTGGTTCTTTTTTTAATAGTTAGAAGAAAAACTAGTGGAATAACTCGGTAGCACAGCTTGCATAAGCTCACATTTTAGTGAATCTCAGAGAGCCTGTGTTCATACTCATGGTGCTTCATTTATCTTGTACATATAAATTTTTTTTGATAATTCGAGGAAAACTATTAAATAAAAAACACTCAGCTTGTATGAAATCACATTTGAGATCATTACAACTATTTTGCATCTACTCACTATGCTTCATTTATCCACTATACAATTCTTTATTTTTTTTATATATATTTGCAGGAAAACTAGTAAAAAAAAACCTCCTAACTCAGCTTGTATAAGGTCACATTTCACTAAGTAGTCTGTGTGCATGCCTCTCATCCCCTCCTCCCCCCCCCTCCTCCAGACCCGGAGACCAAACACGCTGCAAAAACGTGACAACGCTGTGACGCATAAGTCACAGCTTCGGACCAATCAGCGCGCCCGCAGCCGTGTGCGTCTCCAGTGGGCGGAGTCACTGCTGTAGGTGCGGTGATGAGGCAGAGCGTCTATTCGCGGACGTAGAGGAAAGAGTTTCACTCATTCCCACTCAAAACATCCACGGCAGCGACAGGGAACAGCTCGGACCGAACCTAGAGAGGGCTTACGACAGCTAAGTATCGTTATTTTTTTGGGACCACGTGTCAGACGGAAGTCGCAGTTAGATATTTTGTGTTTTTACATAACCAGCTTTCCACGGAGCTGCGAGGTTTTCTCCAGACACTCGTCAACGGCAAGAAAGTTCCTGCTTTATCCAGATATAGGTGAATGCTGTCAATATAGACGCAATCGGACTGAGATTTTTCTGAGTTTAAGTGTTTATTTGGCGCATTTTGTTTGCCATTCAGAAAAACAAGTTATACAACACGCCGGGCTGAGGCTCCGCGGTTGAAGCAGGTCCTAGTGCCCGCCGGGTTCGCAGAGCGCGCGATGCTTCAGATCACTCACGTTTCTAACTTTTTCGACACTATGGAAATAAATCAACTAGAGCAAGGTTAATAATTTTTTTTTTGTTTAAAGAAAAGAAAATCTGCACTAATTTCCTCAATTTTTCCATCATATTTTTTCGGGACTCCCAAGTGGCCTTGTTTTTTTTTTTGTGTGTGTTGAGAGTGGGAATTTAAACTCGAGTGAGCGCTTCATAAAGACAATCAAAACAAAAAAGGAACCAAAAAGGACTCATCCAGTTGAGTAATGGTCATTAATACGGTCCACTGGTTCAGGAAGGGCTTGCGGCTCCACGACAACCCGTCGCTCAAGGAATCTCTGCTGGGAGCGGACACCGTCCGCTGCGTCTACATCCTCGACCCCTGGTTCGCGGGCTCTTCCAACGTGGGGATCAACAGGTGGAGGTGAGAGAGCGACACCACGGGAGGACACATTTGTTCACTCGCACTTTACGCCACGACATTTCAAGTAGAAACGCATTGTTTACATGAAAACACTCGCCTTTTTAAACCAGCTCCGAACGTGGAACTTTTCTTTGACGCGCCAGACTCGCACATGCGCACCACCGCCGTGGTTAACAAGTGCGTGAGTAGCAAACATGGCGGCCTTCACAGCTGCATGACTCCCAATCTAGTTCTGTCATAGATATTGGTGGTTTTATACTTGAGATTCACCCGAACAGCACCCAATTCGTCATCTGTCCATACATATGTCAGCTGCTCTGGATTGTGTCAAAGTTTATAACATATTGTTCTCGTGTGGTTTCATTGGAAAAACAACCAACGGCGCCACCTCATGGCCCAACGTGCTAACTGGATTGTTTTCAGCGTTTCTGCTGCTGCCGTGTAAACGCTAAACTTTTCTGAAGAGAGCAAGACGTTGTCACTTGGAACGCTGTCGTGTAACTGTAAATGGCGTGGTTTTCATGTTAGAACACGAGTCGACGCTTCTGTTTTATATCTATTTTTTGTGATAAAACCAAACACGGGTGCAAACAACCATACACAAATAAACATTAACAATAGGAGCTTTCACAGGTGCTTTCACTTGAAAACGGTGTCAGCATTTGAGTAATACTACTCTATATCTAAATATTTAGTATTTTGCAGGTATTTGATTCAATATATATGTCAAACACATTTATGTTCAGAAGTCACATTCAGTCCAGTTTCAACTTGAATGAGCCGGAGCGGTTACATAGTGCCACGAAAAATGTAAAATTTTGAAAAAACATTTGTCATGGTGTAGATTATCTGTGATGAAAATGTCGATATTTTTGACAGAACCAAACAATTACTACAGAACATGACTACAATCTCACTGTAAAGCCAATTCTAATGAAACAATCTGGTGCAAAATACTTAATTGTTTATATACGTTTTATGAATACACTCAGTAAATTATTATATCATAAAGTAAATGTGGCATTAATTGTAATTTATTTAGTTAAATTGGCCACATAAGACTGTAATCCATTCGATGTCACTTCACAGTATAATTCTTCATGATTTTATCTTAAATGATTAAGAAAAAAAATCAATACAATGTAAAGAATCCAATCATTTCTAATCCTTTCTGCTGTGAGTATAAACCAGTTAATAAAATAATCTTGTCAAGCCACATAAAAGTTCATATTTATACAGAAAGAATGATTTTCGGTTGGAGCGTGTTCAGATTAAACTCGATCCTGAAGACGACCAAGTGCTTGAAGATTCTTCATCATTTTGATCAACAGATGAATTAATGAAAAAGAATCCATCAGAATTTCAACCAAGTTTTGAAGGCGAGAGATATAAATTGGCTGTGGCTTGGTTGGGTTTGATTCCTCACCTGTCCAAAGTGCCATTGAGCAAGACACTGAACCCCCAAACTTCTCCCATTGGGTGGATTGAGCCGCCTCCATTTCTTCTTTTAAAAAAATGAATTTCCCTCTGATATTAATAAAATATTTCTGTTCTTCATTTAGCCATTGAGAGGTTAATTATTAACTCGGTTATTCATCTCACTTCCCTTGGACTTTAACTGCGACGCTTCCTCATATTTATTAGTTCCTGACCTGGTTATAAAACACACAAACCGTCAAGTACCTGCACTCCAGTCACTCAAACATTTCTCTTAATTTTGTTTCTTATTCATGTTGGAAAGGTCTGATTGTTTATTCAGCAAATGAATGTATCTGCGTGGCACAGCCAGATGATGATTGATAGTCACACAATGCCATATTCCACCTTCAACATGAGCATTGAATTCCTAATTTAAACGCATTTCACTCAATCATACGTACTCAGCTGCAGTCGCACATTAAACTGGAGTCTTCGCCTTGTAATCACCTTTCAGCAGAGCGTCAGGAACGGAGGAAACACCAATTACATCAATTAAATCGGGCAAAATAAATAATTAGAGCAGAAATCAAGGCATGATCTCAGCTGGGTAAATAGTGTTTTTGGTGTTTTGATGATCACCTGCCTGCCAGACTGTAATTAGCGATGATATAACAGTTAATCGTTGTTTCTCCAGAGATTCGTCACGCATGCAGCCGGCCGCAGACTGGTTCACATTAAGGTTTTACAGCACATACACGGCCTTCCCCACTCAGCTCCAGTCGGTTTTATGTAAGCGACGCATCCTGAACTCCAGACTCTCGACAGGAATTTGACAGCCGAGGCGGGGACGAGCCGTTTTGAGTCCGGGTGACACAAATGTGTAGGAAGCTTTGCAGACTCATGTGAAGTGAGATAAGAGAGAGCGAGAGAGGACGGTTGAGATTAGAGGACGTTTCGCAGTTTGTCCCTGTTTCTTTAATCCTCCTGTGTTTCTAGAAGTCATCTCAGTCTGTGTGGTCTCTGGCCCAGACGTTTACCCGCCCGGCTCGCGCCGTGTCCGGCCTTGTATGGAAACCAGCGAGCCTCTGGCGAATGTAAGACGTGTGCAGTGCAGCGGGAGGTCTCGCTGGATGTTTTTCCTTTCTTTTTCCCACTCCGGGTGAGCGACGCGGTTCCCGACTCTGGAAGAGTGGGGCAGCTGCAGCGGCAGCATTAGGAAAGGCGTGTCTGTTTTGAGCATCCATGTTTTGCTTCCATGGTTACGTAACGGCGGTGACGCAGTGCTCACGCACATCATTCACTTTGCCCTCATTCATTCCCTTTATCTGTTTATTTATTTATTTATTTGCACATGTCGGACATGTATATGGAGCAAAACCGTTCATCTCTAAATATGGAGAGAAAAACATTCTGAGTGGATTAAAATGTCTCATCTTCAGTGTGAAGAGCACATCTCAGACAAATAGAAGTTGGGTCATAAATGTGTTGGAGTGGGATCTTTATCTTTTGTGGAGTAGATGGAAAACAAAATGGAGTTTGTTGGACACGTCAGCAGAGGTGGAAAGAGAACAGTTACACCAAAAGCTTTTATTCAAAGCACTGTTCTCCAAAACCATTCAAAGTATCAATCACAATCAGAGTACTTTTTCAATCCCATGGGGGGATTCTTTTTACCTGGCTCCACAGAGAAAGAATGATATTTAAATAGTTAAATAAGTGACGCCAGGCCAAATGTCCACACACGGGGTTAAGCTCAACAGTGACAGGTGACAGAGCTTAACAAGCAAACAAAACACGCAGGTTACTTCGACCTTCTTTGCATGACAACACTTCAAGTGAAAACCGTTTTTGCATTTTTGTTTCAGAGAAGTTTTGTGTTTACACCATCGACGTTTTGAAAATAATGTTCGTTTACATGCAGCGACAGAAAACCCTGAAAAAGATGTGCGCAACAGCTTTTCAAAAAGCTCCACCTTGGGAACTATTTTCAAAAACACGCATTTTCAGCTCCCAAAACACAACAAAAGTTTTGCGTTTTCACTTGGAAGACGTTGTGTAAACGGGGGCTTCAGCAGTCACAATTGCTTGCATGGTCAACAACAGACGTTCGGTTGATTTGAAGCACTTTTTTGCCAAACATCGGTAAAGAAATCTGTGTTTCAAACAAGATCTTTACCATTTTTAAAGTTCAAAATGTACTCAAGCATGGGTTGAATTACATATTCTAAAAAAGAACCCAAAATTATACTTGATTGCAGTATTTGTAATTCATTTCTTGCACTAGTGTGTGATTAAATTGTCACACAGGCTTTTGTACATAAAACAAGCGAGGAAGGCCTCTTCAGTCTCTGGGTCATTCAGATCCCACATATCAAAGGGAAAGCATGTGAAAGACGAGATGTCAGGTCGGGGGGTGTCATCCTCTCTGAACCCCCCCCCCCCCGGCCCCCTCTGGCATTGCCAGGCACTGCACAAGTAGGTCAGTGTGTTTGTAGCAAACCTCCCGTCGCCTTCCACACTTTGTGACCTACTTCTGTTTTTCCCGCCGCATTGTAACCCCCGACAACTCGCTGCACTGTACAGACGCTAATCCCCAACAAAGCAGCGTCCGTCTGATATTCAGTTTCACCTCGTGTTTAAGGGTCGTGGTTACGAAAAGAGACCTTCACGCCGAGGGGGAAGAGGTTCAAGGCGGAGGTAATTAGAGTGGCGCTGCTCGGTAATGTTTATATAAGGGTAGGAGGGCCGAGCAGGGAGAGCACAGTGTGGCGAATGTCACGGTAAACACACATGGGGGGGATTCCTCGGCGGCATGGTGACGGAGTCTCGAGGTATGAGTCTGGTTTTGTCTCGTCACACACTGACCTCAGAGGTCAGGAGCACAAAGCAGCTGGTGGCATCGTGGTCAAGATAGGTTTGCAGAGAGCTGGAGCCGCGTGAAAATAGTGTATTTGGTGACAGGCTTGCTATGTAAGCTAGGATAGGTTGTGAACCTCTGCAATGAAAAGAATCATTAACTGTAGTCTTAAGGCGTATTGTTTTTGAGGCTTGTCGTTTATATAGAAACACGTGTAGAAACGATTGTCTTTCTGTGAGACGTTTGAAGTCAAATCCTTAAGTTCGATGGTTAGTCACACGTCTTTGTCCACATTCAGATTCACATTTAATGGTGGATTTACTCCCAGAACTGTGGCATTAAATTGAGTCCTTCCATTGTGATTCAAACTGTCATTTCATCCTGTACACATCTGGCTGGAATGTTTGGAGTGTCTTAATCAGGAGACGAGAGCTTTTCTAGGAGAATGGATCACAGATGTTGAGGTAATTTGATTCCGTACTGCACAGGAGAGCGTGGACTGGTTATTTTCCATTAGTGACAGACCTGCTTTGGCTTGCAGGATAACAGGAAATCTTCCACCTACGAATTTTGTTCCCTATAGCAACGGCACGGGAAGCGACACATTACTGCTGCTTCCTCTGCACACGTGTACCTGTGTGTCCCCCCCCCCCCTTTTATTACAAGGGTGATTTAAAGAGAGCCACTGTGTAAAATATGCAGTACAAAACATAATCAAGTAGAACATGTGAGAGCATTGAGATGTTCCTGTTGGTCGTATTTCCACCAGTTGGCTCAGACTGTGGCGATTGTGTTGATTGACGTCACACAAAGCGGTGATGAAGACCGGTTGACTCATCCACTGCCACCATAATCCAGCCTCAGGGAGAAGTTCAAGACCGTTTTCAGTATTAAGTTTCATTTAATTTTTTTTATTTTTGTGCATCTTGTCCTCGCCCTTCTTGTTTATTTCTCCTTGTTCTGTTGGTTTAGCATTAGCCCTTCGACATTTGTCCTCTTGAGTTCTACTTGTATCTGTCTGGATATTCTTTTCCCACGTCTTGTTGATCTTCATTCTTGTCTTCCTTGATTGTTTTGTTCTTTGTAGTTTTCGCAGAAATCGACTGACTCTTGAAAAGGGGAAGTTTTGTACTTGCTGATCAGTCCTGTTGAAGTCTAGACGTTAGAGAAGTGAGCTTGTGACCAGAATCACCCGGAATCAATAAAGTAACACGAGAGAAGACAGACATTTGTGCTTATCGATAACTAGCACAGTTCTGTGTAGAAGAGGTACTGCAGGATTACGAAGGTTCACACAATACTCTGCACCAACCGATTCTTGTATCTTGTTTTCTGATTTGTCAGAAATTCTAAGTGGGCGGGGTTTTTGTAGAAGTTGTATTTCTGCACCTGAGTTGTTTATGTAGTATGAAAAGTTCTGTCCTGGACCAAGCTTGTTGTTGTTTTGGCCACCTTGAGAAAACAAACGATTTCTTTCCAGCAAAACTCAGTAACCTGGTAACTCTGGTCTATTGGTGCCACGTCGAGGTCACATTAAGTTACTTACACAGAATTGCACAGATGCAAACTGGCCCATTTCATTCAGTAGGAATAAGTATTTTCAAACTGCAGAAGTTCTGTGAGGCTCAATGTTGGAGGCAGTTACATGTCATTGACATAATTGTTGCATGAAGTAAGCAAAACACAAGTCAGAACGATTTTTGGGGAAGTTTACATAACCTGAAATTTGGATGCTTGGAGCACATACATCATCGGCTTAAAGGTGCTTGCTCTATTTTAAGGGTAATTATTCTTCCAACCACAGTGAACACAGCAGAAGAAAAGTGTTTCCTCAGCTATTAAACACATTATCGGTTTCACGTTAAGCCTTAAGTATTTGGGGCAAGAAGTGTTCTACTGTTTTGTGCCTCGCATATATTCTGAATTTTTGGCTTCTTTTTCTGGTTATATTGCTGAGATCATCTCAAATTATGTTATAAAGTATTGACATCGATCAGATTTATTGCATTTCATTCCTACCTAATGCTCTACTTTCTCAGTTGAATGTACATTGCCGGCCATAACCGCTAGGGGTGTCCCTTTCCCCAATGGCAGGTTGAAAAGAACGAGTATAGATGGATGAAGGTTGGTTGGTTTTTGACAAATTCTTTGGTTTGGCTGGTTGGTGATTGATGAAAATATGAGCAAACCCACAGTGAAATTCCTGCCGTGTCACAACGTGGACACCTGCAGCTTATAGTCAAGTGCAGCTTGTACTTTTCTTTTTTTTTTTTTCTTTTTAAATTTTGCCGGTGCAGCAAATATTAAGGTGCGCTCAATAGTCCGGAAAATACGGTATATCAGCACATTAACCATCAAGCCATCTTGATTTATTTTGACCAAACCTTCTTTTGCTGTACCCGTCGATTCTACGTCGACCTGCACTTTCCCAATATGAGCTCTCTGCTGGGTTTGAAACATCATATAATACATTTAATTTCATCCCATAGTGAGGAGTTTCAGGTTGATCATTATCTAACAGTGACACAGTTACTGTGTCTCCTTGTTCACAGTGAAAGGTTCCTAGTGACTGTAGCCTGGTCAGTCGCTCTGCTTTCTCACTGAAAAGACCCGACTGGTTATATTTTCTTCATGTGGAAATTAGTTCTTCGTGCCACTAATCGCTTCTTTTGCATTGCCCCATTGTGTGTTTTCATTGATATTTAGTTTAAACAATTCAGAACTGAATTGAATGTAATTATAAAGAAGAGAAAATGATATCATGGCAATCTCATTATTATTTTGTTCGGGTGACAGTCATACAGTTTTGTTTGGACAAAAATAACCACGTATCAGTCTTCGTTTCTTTAGAAAAACTGGAATCTCTTCATCATTTCCCTCCTTCATCCTCCCCCAGCCACTCGCTCGCTCTCAGGATACCTTCATCCGGCCCGCTGTAGAAGTAATTAAACACGAGTGAGGCTGTGTAGACCAGAGAGACGGTTGCTTCCCCTCGTTAAAGCAGTTTGATCGCACGCCGCTCACGTCCCGCTCTCTGCTCCTCCTGCAGGTTCTTACTGCAGAGTCTCGAGGACTTGGACTCCAGCCTCCGGAAGCTCAACTCCCGTCTGTTCGTGATCCGAGGCCAACCCACTGATGTCTTTCCCAGACTCTTCAAGGTGAAGCCTTGCTCCACACGTTTTCCACTTCAACCGTTCTTGAACTCCGTTTTCACTTTTGTTTCTGCTTCGTTTCCTGCAGGAGTGGAAGATCACTCGTCTGTCTTATGAGTACGACTCCGAGCCCTTCGGGAAGGAGCGCGATGCAGCCATCAAGAAGCTGGCCTCTGAGGCTGGAGTGGAGGTGACAGTCCGCATCTCCCACACACTCTATGACCTGGACAAGTGAGTACATCTTCGACTCTCGTCGCCGCCTCCGCCCCCGAGGCGTTTGACTCGGTGCGTGACTCTTTGATCTCGCCGTCACTCTGCAGGATCATAGAGCTGAACGGGGGTCAGTCCCCGCTCACCTACAAGCGGTTCCAGACCCTCATCAGCCGCATGGAGGCGGTGGAGGTCCCCGCCGAGTCCATCACCGCAGAAGTCATGGGGAAGTGCACGACGCCGCTGTTCGAGGACCACGACGACAAGTTCGGGGTCCCGTCTCTGGAAGAACTGGGTGAGTCCCCCCCCCCCCCCAATGGACCCGAGAGCTGATTCCACACGGTCAAAGACTCAGGAAAGTCAGTTTAACGTGCTCTGATGTGATCCTGCAGGTTTCGATACAGAAGGTCTGTCCTCCGCCGTGTGGCCGGGAGGAGAGACTGAAGCCCTCACACGACTAGAGAGGCACCTGGAGAGGAAGGTGAGTCAAATCAGACCAAGAGAATGTCTTCATGAGTCCTAGGGTTTCTTCATTTCCATTACTGTTTATGGGTTGGTTCATCTATTTGGGCCAGTTTTGGCCCACAGGCCTTACGTTTGACACCCCTGATTTAAGATCTGTCTCTTCGCAATCATCACTCTGTCCCCTGTCGACATCCGTGGTGGTTTCGACGTTCGAATCCCAATTGAGATACGAAGCAAAAATGAACCAAGAGAGTTCAAACCCAGTTAAAATGGAAATGGAATCAGACTTGACAGTTTCCTGAAGTGCGTTTCCACATTTCCACATCTGGTCTCTTGTCGTCTTCAGGCGTGGGTCGCCAATTTCGAGCGTCCCAGAATGAACGCCAACTCGCTGCTGGCCAGCCCGACGGGCCTCAGTCCGTACCTGCGCTTCGGCTGCCTGTCCTGCCGCCTCTTCTACTTCAAACTCACCGACCTCTACAAGAAGGTAGGTGCAGCCCGGGACCAGAACGTAACACCAGAGCGAGGAGCAAGTCGGCTCTCCGAAACCTGATGGTGGTTGTTGAGTGTCTTGGAGGTTCACCTGTTTCTGCTCTTCCTCGTTAAGGTGAAGAAGAACAGCTCGCCCCCCCTCTCGCTCTACGGCCAGCTGCTCTGGCGCGAGTTCTTCTACACGGCGGCCACCAACAACCCCTGCTTCGACAAGATGGAGAGCAACCCCATCTGCGTGCAGATCCCCTGGGACCGCAACGCCGAGGCGCTGGCCAAGTGGGCGGAGGGCCGCACCGGCTTCCCCTGGATCGACGCCATCATGACCCAGCTGAGGCAGGAGGGCTGGATCCACCACCTGGCCCGGCACGCCGTGGCCTGTTTCCTGACCCGGGGAGACCTGTGGATCAGCTGGGAGGAGGGCATGAAGGTACCCCCTCATACCCTCTCCTGATTAGTGCTGCTTCTACTATGCTGAGCAATACTGATGAGTTAAATACAAAGTGAATTCCAGTCTCCAAGTCTTGAAATGCCTTTTTTTTTATTTTTTAATCTTTAAACCAAACCCAGAGTCTCAAAGTCAATAATGATCCGTTGGAACCAGAAAATCTTCTGGAAAACTTGTCCACACAATCAAAACAATTATTATTGTTATTATTATAATTATAATTATTACACTTATTTCTCTCTCTGGAATCCATTGGAAACGAAACCTGTTGACAGCGTTCTGTGTCTAACTGGAGCCGTTTTGTGTGCGAAGGTGTTCGAGGAGCTGCTGCTGGACGCCGACTGGAGCGTCAACGCAGGAAGCTGGATGTGGCTCTCCTGCAGCTCCTTCTTCCAGCAGTTCTTCCACTGCTACTGTCCGGTGGGCTTCGGGCGGCGCACCGACCCCAACGGGGACTACATCCGGTGAGTCACACAGGTTCACTGTTAGTTTGGAGAACTGATCCGAAGGAGTCGCCTGGGATGTGCTTTGTGTATCAACAACACTTTTTTTACTTTTATTGTTCGTAAATTCCACTTCACAACCAGTATCTACACCATTTCTTAAATCTCGTTCGTAGTGTTTCTACTTTCTTTAATCATTTCAGTTTCTTTTTAAATATTTTTCCAAATTTTCGTGTGACATTTCACAATTTTTATGGTTTTATTTTTAACTTTTTGTCATTATTTCAGCTTTATTTTTCTTCTTGTTTGGGGTTTTTTCTCAAACTTTTGAAATTTCAATTTCTTTTCAAAGTTTCTTTGACTTTATTGTCAAAAATGCTTTATAAGATTTAGACTTTTAAATTGAGACCAAACCTCGATAAAGGTTGGATTAGCGACTGTGTCATGTTCTGACATGTCCTGTGTGTTTTCCATCTGCGTGTGGGGGCGACGCTGACTCACTGGTGTGTTCATATCACTTCACTGACGGTGTTTGTCCAAGTGAACTACTCGCCCACTGACGCTCCCCGTGTGTCCGTTTCTCAGGCGCTACCTGCCCATTCTGCGGGGCTTCCCGGCCAAGTACATCTACGACCCCTGGAACGCCCCGGAGGTCGTGCAGAAGGCGGCCAAGTGCATCATCGGCGTGCATTACCCCAAGCCCATGGTGCACCACGCCGAGGCCAGCCGCCTCAACATCGAGAGGATGAAGCAGATCTACCAGCAGCTGTCCTGTTACCGAGGCCTCGGTGAGCGGCGGGAGACGATGGGGGAGGGGGGGGGGTCAAACCACGAGGGGCAAAAAAGGCCCGAGTGGCTTTTACGCCATCGATACGTTCAAATAAAAAAGTAAAAGTTCTTACAAACTCTGATTGTGTGAGATCCTGACGGTTTCCTGTGTCCGCAGGCCTTCTGGCTTCAGTTCCATCCAACTCCGGGGTGAACGGTAACGGCTGCAGCGAGCCGTCCGGGGACTCGATGGGATTCCCCGTGGAGTCGTCGCACGCCACCGCCGCTCCCTCTAGCTCTGTGGTTCCAGGCTATCAGCTGCCGGTTCACTCCCAGGCCGACTGGCAGAGCGGCGGCATGATGTATCTGCAGGGCGAACCGCAAACCGCCATGGCCACAAATCAGCAGGGTGAGCGTCTTGGGACCGTCTGGACGTCTCTGTGCTCGCGGAGCCATTTCTAATCCTCGAATCTCGCGTGCCGTTCCAGGTTACCCTGCCAGTGGCGCCATGATGCATTACACTCAGCAGATTCCCGGGCCCGCGATGCAAAAAGGTCAGTAATAAAATAGAAAGTAAATAAAAAGCCACCTCAGCTAATTATAGTGATACGGTTTTTATTTAGATGAATACTGTGCTGCAGCAGACTGTATAAACCTCACTATCATTAGTCTGAGCCGTCTTCCTCTTAGTAGGTCACTGATTAGTGGAAGCTGTGTTTGTTGTGTTTAAAGGGCTCGATCATCACTCCGCCTCTCAGACCAGCGGCAAACGCCACAGCGAGGACGCCGGCAACTGGAAAGGCTCCAAACTTCAGAGGCAGAGCAACCACTAAAGAGGTGAGCTCAAACGCTCAGCCACACATGCTGTGTTTATATCGCGCTCGCTGTTATACCGACGCACGACCGAGCGTAATGAGCGGCACTTAAAGTTTCTCCTCCAATTGCCGGTTCTGTAACCGTGTCAATCACGTTGCATAACGTGAAAGTGGTACGTCACTGAGCCGCACCAACGCATACTCTTAAGTTAGTCCTCAAAGTTTAGTTCTTTTGGCTACGTGGAGGAAATAAATGGTTATTATTCCAATGAGAAAAAGTTTTTTTTTTAAAGAAAACAGATGTTTTTTTAAACCAATATCTTAAGAGTAGCGACACAACGCAACACTGAGACCCAAACTGAGATATCGGTGATGCTGCCATGGAAGATAGAGAACTAGTACTAGCCTCAAAGCCATGCTGTCAGGGTGAGTTTGTAAAAAAAATACCCATAATGCAACAGCTGTAGGAGAAGTTTTCTGGACACTCCAGAAAGTTTCATTAAAACTTACTTTAGGTTGAGGTTATCATTTTTTTTAATACTGTATTTTCATAATGGTGATTAAACTTTATTATATTTATTCTATGTCATAACTGTATTTTAACAGAATATATGTCGTTTATTTTTTACCTTTTCAACAGGAATTGATTTAATAAATCATTCTTGACAAACAAAAACTTAAAAAAGAAGCTTAACTTTAACAGTTATTATTCTCGTGACGAAAATGGGCTGTTTGTGGACTAAAATACTTTTGTGTTTTCACGTTTTGTTTTACTTTCGTCTCCAGATAAATTGTTTTAGTCGTTAAAATCACGTTGGTCCTAAATTTTGTCGCCCGCCGACTGACTGGACGTCTTCCTGTCTCCTGCAGGTTCCTCTGCCGACCCTCCACCAGTCGCACCGTGTACACAGCCAAAAAGGAAACAGACACTTAAAACATTTTGTTCCGGCCCTACGGTGCTGCATGACCCCCGGCCCCCTCCCCCGAACCCACCGCCCTTCAGATCCACGCACACATTTCTCCTGCAGACTGCAGATCCTGGACTGCTCGGTCCGGCGGGGAGAGGCTGTTACACTGTGTGTATCTTTGGCTTCGTGTTCCTTGTGTATATAATGAATTTGCTAAAAAAGCAGCTCACATACAACTTGTACATATTTGGATATTGTATGTGTGTTTCTCTCTCTTTGTGTAGCCATAGACCCATTGATATATTTTTGATATGAGATATCACTGCAGATGGATTCTCCTTCTGGGAAATTTTCAATAATAAAAAAAAAAAGAAAAAAAAAAACCGTTTATCGCCGTCCATTCTAGGGAGTAACAACAAACCACTGACAATAATAATAATAAAGAGCTCAGAAAGCTTGTGTGTTAATAACGTCGACTCCGGTTCAGTGTAGATACTACCTGAAGTGTTTGGATCGTTTCCTTTCTTTCTCAGTACAAGTGGATTGTTTTCTTTCCTCCTCAATGGTTTTTTTTGAGAAAAAGTGAGAGGATCACAAAGCCTTCATATCACCATGCCCCTCCCCCGGTTCTTCTTACTGTACAATCCCCAATAAATGTCCCACTGGAGAGACGCGCTTCACTCGTTTCTTGTTCCTTCTTATTGTGCTTGTTTAATAAAAACTGGGTTTAAAAATACAACCGCTTTCGGTCTGTTGGTTTGTCTGCTTGCATACTGTGTCATGTGACATTATGTGTGAGAAATGAGATTTCATCCTTTCAAAAGAAACTCCAGAAATTAACAATAAGTTATTTGAGATGCTGATAAATGAGCGATAAATAGGTTTAAAACAATAAACACAAAGCTTTGAAAGCTTTAGTAAATGTGAGTTATTTCGAGTAAATTCTGAGTTTTTCGCGTAATATCCACAGCTTCCCCCTGAAGGAGCGCACACCCCGGATGAGCACGCTTCAAATACAAAACAGCTTTTTGGCACAACATGTCATTTAAAAATGTAAAATTATTACATTTATTGCACTTCCAGTTGCCACAATCTGCTGTTATTTTCACGTCTGCCACATAAAATACAGTTTATGTCTGTAAACGCGTCGGCAGAGGGAGTCATCGCCGGCTTAGTGTTGAGGTGGGTCAAGGAGGAGACGAAGGCAGGGACGCCGTTCAAACTGCCTCGTCCATCATCAGTTAATAACGTTACAACATTAGAAGCACAAGAAGCCGGGAAATCAGTTTGAATTCGTCCTCTCACACACCAGTGGAGGCGGCTGCCTCGTCCATCCATCGCAATGGATTTGGAGTTCAGCGTCTTGCTCAAGGACACTTCGACGTGAGGAAAGAGGGAGATGTGGAATCGAACCAGCAACCTTCTGATTGGGAGACGACCGCTGCCCTTGTGTAAAAGAGACTCTGCTGTTAAAATAAATTTACTTTTTCATAAGGCCTCGTTTACACGACATTACAAGAGAAAACGCATCGTTTTGGGGTTTCCGACTGTCGACTCTAAAACCCCCAAGTCCCGGGAGAATATGGACAGGGAGTCATGACACGACGGACGCCGCCATTGTCGTTATTGTCCGTCCACTCGCACATGTGCAGACGTACTATTTACTACCGCCGTGGTGTGCACGCGTTTCAGAAACGTTGTGTTTTCATTGGTTCTGAGCACCGCGGTCGCGTAAACTGAGACGCAAAACAACCAAAGTTTTGCGTTTTCACTGGGAGACGTGGTGGAAACGGGGCCACTGCTTACTATTTGCATGAGTTTATGTATTATTATGTAAAGCCACAGCTGACTTAAATTAGGGCCGAGAGAAAGTGCGCCGTTAGATTTATTGCATTGCAGATCATTATTGTGAAACTCGACCACATTATAGCGTGAGGACTTCATCGCCGCCCTGTACTGCGCATTTAAAAGGGAATAAACAGACTTTCCTGCACTTTTGACCATAAAGCGGATTTGGAACTGAGAACTCAAGATTTCCTCTCTCGTTGCGCTTGCTCTCGTCCTGACCGTCACTCCTCCGCCGATCTGAGCGGGGCGACGGGGTTGAAGAGCGGCCGCTGCTGCCGCAGATGCAGCTTCGCGTAGCTCATCTCGAAGTCCTTCTTGGTCCCCACGATAACGTCCAGAGAGCCGGAGCGCACGTCGTAGCCGTACGAGGCCAGCTTGTGGATGCGGTAGAGCACGATCTGCGTGGTGAGCTCCAGCACGTTGGGGGACTCCTTCACCTGCTCCGTGCTCACCCCGGAGTCCATCAGCCCCTGGAAGCGGCCCATCAGGGTGGGCAGGGAGTAGTACAAGACGGCGGGGCAGCGGATCACCACCTGCCTGAGTTCGTCCTTGGAGCAGGAGAGGACGCCCTCCACGTAGACCAGCGCCTGCCGCATGGACTCGGGCTGCAGCTCGGCCACCGACGCCCTGAGGCTGGACACCAGGCTGAGCAGCTCCTCCGTGGTGAAGCCCTGCTCCCACAAGAAGCCCAGGCTGTCCCTCCAGGCCTCGGCGGGCCGCAGGAGGATGTAGGGGTTCTGACTGAGCAGCTTCTGCAGCCAAACCCGCAGGTTCCCCTCGTCCCCACCCAGGTCCAGGTAGATCTCCCGCAGCGTGTGGATGACCTCCTTGTTGCGCTCCACGGGGCGGCTGAAGCTCTGGGGGGCGCTGGCCATCAGCCTGCTGATGATCCTCTTGTTGAGGCGGAGGCCCTGGAGGTACAGGATGTTGGCCCGCTGGTTCCCGTGGTGGGTTGTGGTGAAAAACGAGGCGGGGAACTTCTCGATGATTCCCATCAGCTCGCGCTTGTTGGGACACACGGACACCCAGAGGTCTCGCTGCGCCGCCACGTCCCCGGGCTGGCACAGCACGGCCTCAGGGTGGTCCTCCAGGATGCGGGCGATGGCCGTGGTGTCGGCTCCCATGTCCCGCAGCAGGTCGGCGGTCTCCGACACGTACGCAGAACCCTCGGACAGAACCCAGCCCTTGAACTTCCTCACTTTCCGAATGTCCACCGAGAGCTCGTAGAGGGCGTCCACGGTGCACTGGTTTTCCAGTCTTCTGACAGGAGAGGCCACTGAGGAGGAGGAGGAGGATGATGAAGAGGAGGAGGATGATGATGATGAAGAGGCGGAGGCAGAGGAGGGAGGGAGCAGCAGCCTCATCCTCTGGCAGTAGGTGCACAAGGAGGCAGTGGTGACACGCAGCATGATGGACGTCTGGAGTGGATCTGTGAGCAGAATAAAGAGAATCAGGAAAACCTGGCAACTGTCCTCTGGGTCCTGTGATTACAAGTATGGATTATTTAATCAGATTTCTCACATCATTTGAATAAATCCAATAATTTCCCACTTAGAACGCTTCTATCCTCACTGTTGCCCGTTCATATCACTGAAAGTTACTGAAAATATGGATGTTACAGCAGTTAGTGGAGGAAGATGCTCTATAATCTGGATGTTAGAGGAGGAAGATGTTCTATAATCTGGATGTTAGTGGAGGAAGATGCTCTATAATCTGGATGTTAGAGGAGGAAGATGCTCTATAATCTGGATGTTAGTGGAAGAAAATGCTCCATAATCTTGGTGTTAGTGGAAGAAGATGCTCTATAATCTGGGTGTTAGAGGAGGAAGATTCTCTATAATCTGGATGTTAGTGGAAGAAAATGCTCTATAATCTTGGTGTTAGTGGAAGAAGGTGCTCTATAATCTGGGTGTTAGAGGAGGAAGATGCTCTATAATCTGGATGTTAGTGGAGGAAGATGATCTATAATCTAGATGTTAGAGGAGGAAGATGCTCTATAATCTGGATCTTAGTGGAGGAAGATGCTCTCTGATCTGGATGTTAGAGGAGGAAGATGCTCTATAATCTGGATGTTAGAGGAGGAAGCTATTTAGTTACATCTTGATTTGAGCCTCAAAATATCCCAAAATGCTGA
Source organism: Lipophrys pholis (assembly GCF_963383615.2). Taxonomy (NCBI): domain Eukaryota; kingdom Metazoa; phylum Chordata; class Actinopteri; order Blenniiformes; family Blenniidae; genus Lipophrys; species Lipophrys pholis. The sequence goes on along the minus strand of NC_137644.1, from coordinate 7,127,556 downwards.
AAGAAATTCAACCACAAGCTTCCATTAAACACATTTATGCATCAGACTCCTCTAACCAGGTCCAGTGTGAATAACAATCCTTTATGATGAGGGGAGTCATGGATTAGAGATAAGACAAGCAAGCAGTGTCAGGAAGGTTAGGTTCAAATCCCATATCTGACACTGTGAAGACTTAACTGCGTAACTGAGTTTCTAATACATGAAACACTAAAACGTGAGCAAAAGAGTTTTGACTGTTTCATTTCAATATCACCTTAGCGTCCTCCTTTGACCTCTAGAAGATGTTCAACCTGCATGTTTAGAACAAATGCATGACAAAAATCTGTATCCGTTATATTTAAACAGATCGTGTTGGGGAATATTTGCTTAAACTGCAAGTCATTTGATATATATTAATGCCCCTGAGCTACTTTAAGACATCCTCAGTAATCCAGAAGATTAAATTACACATATATACAACATGTGAATGAATGTGTGGGGGTTTGTGCTGCATGTACATGGTTATAGAGAAGTTGTTCTACAAACAGAGGGAACACTATGTCCTGCTGGCAGTACGTGCATGTACTGTATGTGATCTATAGGATATGTACAGTACATGCAAACGGCCACGAGCGGCCACGAGCGGCCACGAGACGAAAACAATGGAGGGATTAGTAGCTGGAAGAGAAGGCACAAAGAGAAGTGTTGTTTCCGCGTTAAAATGAATAGAATGAAGTATTATGGTGGTTGAATTTACCTTCTTCTCAGCCTGCGATCAGAGGACAGAGTTAGCTCCGCCTTCCGTTCCGCTTTCATAACACAGAGGAGGAGCGGTGGGCGGAGTCGCGCAGCGGAACGCATGAGAGGCATGTGACAGCTCTTTGGAGGGAGGCGGGGTTGGACCCGTCACAACCAATCACAGTAGAGGCTGGGCTCAGGTCCGGACGTATCCACACGCGGACGCCGCATTGGCTCGCCATGTTGGACCGGGCAACTTTCTACAATCTATTATCTTTTTCCTCCCGGTTTTGCGTCAAAAAATGACAGAGCATGACTTTAAAACTATATTCTTGTATAGTAAAAATAATATCAGATGAAGGTATGACACAACGGGCACGTTTTATTTGCTACGTCAAAGACTTCGCCATATTGGACCGGGCAATATTATCCAATGTGTGTGGTGCCGATCAAGCTTTATTTATTTATTTATTTATTTATTTATTTATTTATTTATTTATTTATTTATTTATTTATTTATTTATTTATATTTTTTATTTACCTATTTATTTTTTATTTTTTATTTTTTATTTATCCATTCATTCATTTGTTTAGAGAGACGTTATCGGCAACAAATGACAGCGTTACTAACTTTATTTTTCTATAATAAATACATTTCAAATAATAAATCTAAAACGGAATGAGGTTTTATTCCCCATTTAAGAAACTTTTTATTAATCTTAAATGCACTTTGCATTACTTTGTATTGAACCAAATCTGAAGAATGTTGTAATAATGCAAGTTCTATCTTCACTTATTTCCTCACCTAATGGTTTTGTGGGTAGAATTATTCTATTCAATGTCATGTTTGTATATTTGATTCTTATATTATCAAGACTGGTTTCCTCACATGTGTAGCGCTGAATCCTCCTGTACAAATCAAACTGTGCTGCACATAACTAACCACAAGAGGTCGCTGTGTGTTCAGGGTAAAATGCACATACTTCTGTTTTCGATCAGTGAGAATCGCCAAACCAGTGGTTCAGACTGGGAATTCTCTCTATGGTTAACATTTTACTCCATTTCCTGAGTATTTGACTTAAAACTCTCTGAAATAGTCTCTGCGACCCTCCTGAAGTGTCTTTGGAAATTAGATTACAGATGAATCCAAACTGTACAGCACATTACGAACTACAAGAGATTATTGTAACTACAGAGGACAACTGTTGACGTCTTGAAAGTACACGTATTTATGTTTTGTGTGTATTTAAACCCCTGAATTATTCACTTCAGTAGAACCAGTAATGTAATAATGGCCACTAAGTGTAATAACTTTGACCATTTAAATATAATGAAGCCAATAATGTAATTAAACAAACAATATATAACATTAATAAAGAGAGTGCTGTGAAGTACCCTTAATATACGAGTATGACTATTTAGCCAAACTGTCAGTTTAGGGAAAAAAAGGACAAATTAAAAAATCTTGAATCTATGAATAAACTGTACAAAACCTACAATAGAACAGTTTGTTTTTAAGAAGTTCTCTTTATGGATTATGATTAGATTGGATTAGATTTTCAAGGGAATTGACCAGAAAATGTTATCTTATGAAATTATTGTCAGAATGTGATGACTCTGTTGGTCATTCTGGTTTGCTCCACCTCTTCAGGATGTGGTTTCCTTCTCTTCTCCATTGTCTCTGAGCTGCCAGCAGTCTGCCCGTGTGCCTTCATCTGTTTATGTTAAACTGTGTTAAACTGCAGTAGCTATTCATAGCCTCCTCCTTTGTTGCTTTTGTCCACTGATGGACGCAGTTGTCCCCTGCCACCACTAACTCAGCTTGGCTCGATCAGCCCGGAGCCACCTGCCGTCTTCATGTTGCCCACAGGCATGTTTCAGTCCACTCTGGGACCAGACTTGTTTTGTGGTCCTCGCAGGCCACGATTAGCCCGTCGTCACCCCCAGGAAGTTCGTGATGCGAGTGCAGTGCAGATAATCCGGAGTGCTCGGCCACCAGGAGCGTCAGGAGCCCCGGACTGAGGAGCAACGAGTTACTGGGGAGTCCCACAGAGCACCTGTCTCTCTCCGTCACTTGACTCATCCTCTAAAAACTGACTTTGTCCTTTTCCATCTGATAACTCAAGACCCCGGAGAGCACATTCTTGCATGACGCCGCGTAGGATCCGTGACGCTTTAATCCAGTGAGAGCAACAAGAGCCTCAAATAGCAAGAATGTCTTAATTACATTCCAAAGTGGAGACGAGACGGAGCAGCAAAGCTCTTCTTGGACGTCATTGTTCTCAGTGAAACGCTTCTCTGACGTCTGTGCTGCTTTAAGTGCCACTTTTCGCTCATGGTTTTAATAGAGCCACTGATCATTTCCCTTGCAACTTTGCGCACAGTTACATTACTTTACTTCAAGATTTACACGTTGGCTTTTGCAGTAGTTTTCAAAGATTGAATCATAACACTGGGTAACAAAAAAAAAAGTTTTTGTAAATTGTCTATGTTCTTTCAACTGATTTAGGACCATTTAGCACCGCTGAATCCGAAAATGATGTTCGTTTCTCTCCACCAGGTCAGGTTTTTACGCAAAGTTGTTTTGAAGAAAGCCTGATCTTCTGATTGCATTGATCATATTTTTTTCATTATCGGTTGATTTTAGTTAATATATCTCACCAGAAATAGATTTTTAAGAAAAAAATCTTTTTCCAACACAATTAATTATTAATTATATGTTACAAACTTTGATTTCTGTCATTTGAGTAATAGACATTGATAAAGCTGGATCATTTAGCTCTTTATGGGAGAAAGGATGTGGAGCGTCATCACTGAGAATCACTTCCTCTATTACTTGTTCACTGGAGGAATCTTCCTCACTAATGTCAGGAAGTTCTCTAAAGACAGGAACTGGACGACAGGATCAGGATACTTGAGGTTACTCTGGTTCTTTCTGTTCATCCCAATCACATCAGTAGTACAGAAGTAGCAGTCAGTGACATGATTTGTCGCTTCAAACCATAGGAATCCCAAACTTCACACAACTCTTCTTGTCTTGGCACAGACCGGGCCTGGATGGAGGCCTAAGAAAAAATATCAGAATCACAGACTGATGTTGATTATATTTTGTCCATGAATACTTATTAAATAATTTAAAATGGTCTGTCCGCTTCCTCTCATAGCTCCTCCCCCGGCTGCGCTACTTCCGGACACGTACTTCCATATTAAAGCTTTTAACCAATCACATTTCAGCCATCACCTGTTGCCAGGGGTAAAGAAATCTGCCTGAAGCCTTCACTTCAATTCTGCGGGCGTCTGCAGTGTAAAACAAGTGTCGGTCACGCTGCTGCTTCAACCAATCAGATTTTAATATTTGCGACTTTTTATTTATTTATTTTTTATTTATTTTTTGATATTGGCGACTCAGGGCCTTCTAGAAGGCCTAGCGCCTAACGTCAGTGTATTCAAGCCCCCTGATTGGATCGTCAGAGAGTTCACTCTCCAGCGCTAGCTGACTCCATCTGTAGCGAGCTGCATGAACAAAACTATAGTTGTGTTGATTTAAGAGCGGTTTTATCAACCCACAATGACTAAAGGTGAAGATAAAGAAATTTAGTTGCAAATTTTTCGTCAAAACAATTTTTAGGACGGACTTTTCCAAGAGGTCGTTGAACGCACCGCAGCACTCCAGCCAGAGGTCCAGTGCAATTTATCTGCACTCACTACAAACTCTATGGCAGGATTCAGGATTCTATTATTTGCCATTATATTATTTTCAAGACCACGAAAAGTTTGTCTGACGTTTGTCACCGTCCTCGACCCTCAGAAGTTTTGAGAAAAGCAGCAGCTATTCTATGCAGCGACAGCTGAAGGTGAGACTGAACTTGGATTTTTTTTAATTCATAAAGGTATTTATTCTGGCTACACGAGTATCTATCTGTAAAGCAAAGGCTTTTTATACTGCATTTCTGCATGGTAACATGGTTTTTGTAGCCATAAAAAAAGTTATTGCGAGGTGGATTGAGTCGGACCAGCACTGGTGAAGGCCTCGGTCTGAAATGCACCGACGCCACTGTCTCACGGGTAACTAGTAACTTTTGGTTAAGACTGGACTGACCCCGTTTACACGACAATGTTTCAAGTGAAACTGCATCTTTTTTTTGGTGTTCATTTATGAAAAGTTTTACACTGTAAAACTTTGAAAACAATGCCTGTTTACACTGAAACAAAGGAAAAGCTGAAAACGATGTTATTTTTCAGCAAGGCCACTAGTGGGAGCTATTGGTTGTTACCTTCGCCAACAAACGTTCGGATCAAGGTTATGTCTTTTTCCACGTGTATTTATTTATTTATTTGCATGTATGTATGTATGTATTTCACCAACTTTTCTTAACAACTACTCACCTGATCTGCATGAAATCTTCAACGATGATTCGTCATCATCCAAGGACCAATCGATTAGATTTTGGGATCAAACAGCTCCTGGGGAGGTAAGATATTTACTCTGTTGTGGGGACAAATTCCATTTTTCTCCAGCCGGGCGCACGCACATACATGCACTGATGCACGCAAAGATGAATAGGAAACATTTCGGTAAATAAAACGACCACGACAAATGATGGATGGAGTGGTGTGGTGGCTCAAATAACCTTGTAATCCATTGGTTTCCATGGTGACAAATGTGGCATTGAGTGCCCGTTCTAGTTTTTGTAATGAAACCACACACACATGCAGATGGCAATATGCCATAAACATTAGCACGTTTTTGCTGTTTCTGTCAGAAACCGTCTCACCATGTCTGTAATAAATAGTTCTTCTGCACATGCTCAGTAGATGGACAATAACAACAAAGTTTGAGGACTCCCAGTCCAGGTTCTCCTGGGCTTTGGTAGTTTTATCGTCGACAGTCACCGTAATAACAATCCAGCTTAGTCTACTGGAATGTCTGTGTTCTCCCAGTTTTAGTTTATGATATTTTGATCTCTACATGCATGTGTGTGTGGTTTTATTACAAAATCAACCAACAGCGCCAACTGGTGGCCCAACATGCTAACCCAACCAGAAAACCCCCGGACATGGAAACTCTGCACATGCCTGGACTCCAACATGGGTATTTTTACTTTGAGGTAAAAGTGCTAACCACCATAACAGTATAGGAAGTTTTTAAATGGTTAAAATCAATGTAAGTATTGTTAATATCCGAGTATAGATTAAATTGGATCATAAGAGTTTTTGCCGCCACAGATTCCTGCAGAGGCTAAAATGTCGTCAATCCTAATTCAAGGATTAGTGTGGAGTTTGGCGCAGCATTGTTTCAAGTTAAAGCGTGCCACACTGGGACTTTAAATGAATCCCTCGCGGTGCTACCCAGGCTCAACGTTACTCTGAGTAATGTCTCGTTCTGGAAAACATGCCAGCTGCAAAACCTCCCGTCATTAAAGTCGACACGGGCTCTGACGTGCTTGAGAGACTGAAATGTGCTTCGTTAATGGAAGTTTTGAAGCGCCTCATGACTCCACGGTGTGGGGAAGTTGTCGAACATTTCTCCTTAATCCCCCTTGATTTGTTCGGAGTTTCCTTCCCTGAGCTCTTTAAAGGTCTGCACATTATTTGAGTTTACTACTTGTGGCTTTACTGGACTGGCGAGCACAAGTGTGTGTGTGCATCTGTTGTGTCTCTGAAATAGTCTCTCATCTTGTCCTTACAAAGGAATGAGGAGGGTCGCTGTAGACAGGAGGGGGCGGCGGGGGGCGGGGGGCACAAAACTTGATGATGGAGAAAATAGACCACTCCATCTGCCTGGTCACATGACGAAGACAAACCTTTAAAAACCCGTCTTCTGTGTGGTAGACACTTCGTCTTCCTGTGAGGCCTGCGAGGTACCATCATGTCAGACACTGAGGACATTGTGGAGGAGTATGAGGAGGAGGAGGAGTACGAGGAGGAGGAGGAGGGAGAAGAACAAGACGTGAACGAGGAGGAAGAGGAAGCGGAGGAGAAGAAGAAGAAGGAAGAGGAGAATGAGCAGGAAGGAGAGTCCAAGCCTCGTCCGAAGACCACGTACGTGCCAAACATCTCCCCTCCGAAGCTTCCCGATGGCGAGAAGGTGGATTTCGACGACCTCCACCGCAAGAGGCTGGAGAAGGACTTCAACGACCTCCAGACGCTGATCGAGCTGCATTTCACCAACCGCCAGAAGGAGGAGGAGGAGCTGATGGAGCTGCGCAGCCGCATCGAGCGGCGCCGCTCCGACCGGTCCGAGCAGCAGCGCGTCCGGGCCGAGCAGGAGCGCGAGCGGCAGGCCCGGGTGGCCGAGGAGAGGGTGAGGCGCGAGGAGGAGGCGGCCAAGCTCCGCGCCGAGGAGGAGGCCAAGAAGAAGAAGATCTTCTCCAACAAGTCGTTCGGCGGCTACCTGCAGAAGGTGGACCAGAAGAAGGGCAAGAAGCTGACGGCCCGCGAGGAGAAGAAGAAGGCGCTGATGGAGCGCAGGAAGCCGCTCAACATCGACCACCTCAACCAGGAGAAGCTGGCGGAGAAGGCGCAGGACCTCTGGCAGTGGCTCCACCAGCTGCACGCCGAGAAGTTCGAGCTGGCCGAGAAGCTTAAGAGGCAGAAGTACGAGATCTACGTGCTGCGGAACCGAGTCAGCGACCACCAGAGGGGCTCCAAGGCCTCCAAGACCTCCCGCGGGGCCAAAGGCAAGTCTGGCTCCTGGAAATGAGCGGCGGTGGCGTTCGGATCACAGCTGGACGATTTAACCCTTATTTCCTATTCTTATGAGGAAAGCTTTCAGGGACTAGATTATAGATTATTGCCCCATTGAGATTAACTGTATTCCCAATCATTCAGTTTAATTTTGTCAGGTTTGAATTCCCTTTTTATTTTATTTTTTTTTACCTCTTCAAGCTTTGTATTTTCTTTTTCCCCTAAATTGTCTCTACAAGTTGTTCAGCTTCACTTTATTACGTAGAATTTTTCACACTCGTGTTTCCATGTTTTTCCAAATAAATTGAGATTCGTGTCTTTGTGGGTAAGAATTCCACGTGTCTCCGTTTATCCTTTAGAGACGTGCGAGCCTGAAACAAGGATCAGTGTGGGAACTTTCTTTTCTTGGGCGAAGCAGTGTTGTCGCTGGGTGAAAGAGTCAAACAGCTGCTGCACAGCTGAACCTTCACGCCTCTAATTCAGTCTCCTCACACTGCGGCTTCGCAGCGTTTTCAGCGTAAAAGACTCAGACGTTGACCCGGAAGGTCACGGCCCCCCGAAGAAGGTCACAGAGCGAAAGAAGAATCGCACACATCGGAGATTTATTGTCAATGTTTCCCGTTCGCAGAGAGCTCACTACAAGTGAATTGAACATTTAAGTTGGAAAAGGACGTTACTCCAGTTAAAGACATCAAAATCTAAAATAAGTCAGTACTCCTGTCAGAATAAAACTACTTTAAATCCACTTAACTCTCTTATATTGAGAACTACTGTGCCACAATACTTTATTTGTTTAAAAGTACTTTAAATATGGCTTACTCGACTTTTTGTGTGTATCCACATACTAACCCGCGAGGGTTCAGATGCTTTTGCACAATTTTAAGATAAATGCATCAATAAGGTGTGAAGCAAACCAATAATTTGATATTGATATTACACCTGCGAGTCATGTTCAATTAAATCGACCAAAAACGTATTGACCGGCAAAGATTATAAAAGCTGATTTGACTAATAGATAAAAAAAAATTCAATAAATGATAACATTATTACTTAATTTAAGTAGCATAAAACATAATTTGAAAATATTATAATGCACAGATGAATAATAGAGCTTTTGATACAGAAATTTCTTGTTTTTGTACCTCAAAGTTTCCAAAAACCAGAATTCTACCAACCCTTTCATAAGGAATTACACATTTTCTCTATTATAAAGTCACACATCAGCCTCAAAAAGATGAATTCAATTCAATTCAGAATGGAACTCGCGTTCTAAATAGAATAAATTACAATCAATGTTAACAAAAATTGAAAAGTCTGTGATGATCTGATTGAAATTTGAAGCTATGGAAACAGTCAGCTCATGGATTACCAACTCTCTTTTTTTTTAACTTGGATAAAACAACTTATTATTTTAAAGCCAAAATAATTATTAAATTACTCATAATTATAATCTGGAACATCAGGATGACATTGACATTTGTTCATGATTGTGTTCCTTCCACTGTGGTTAAGCATTATGAATTGGTTCACCGTTAAATCACCAGTTAAACAATATAAATTAAAGCTTTGCTAAGACATTAAATAAATCCAGTTTGATAAAAGTTTATTGATCTTTTTGAGAATAAAAATGAAACGCAAATGGCACTGAACACCCAAAACAAGTTCACTTCAGAGTAAAGATTCACATAGAAATCGACAAGCACAATAGACTAATAGAAAACAGTGAAAGATTACATTATGAAAGTATAACTATAGTATTTTCTGTTGTTGCCTGTGTGAAATTGGGGGTTCACAGTAACCCGGTACTTGCAGGCATGAATGCATGGACGTGCACTAGTCTATTTATGATTTTCCATATTCTTTTCTTTATATAAAATGGAAGCAAATCATAAGTTTTCGATACCCGATAATGAAAGTATGCGGTTGGATGAGCTTGTACTTCCTCCCACACTCTTTTGGCAAATGTTTTATTATCTCCTTAACAGAACATATATTGATGGGCTGATAAGCAGGTAGTGTAGGATGCATGCTACATTATTTATCTCTGTAATATGCTCCCCGGAACTCTTTAAAGTAATAAACTTTCCGCTGCATTCAAATGGCAGGAAGCCAACAAGTATTGGGATTTTGAAAACGTGATCCTGCCTCAGGTCGAAATGGAAGCGTTGAACAATGAGAGGCTGCCTCCACTAGAGGGCGTCATAAAACCAACTTGGAGCATGTGAGTGTTGGAAGCTGCATCCTTGAGGGATTAGACCAGAGGTGTCCAACTCAGGAGCCACAGTCAGCTCAGTTTCATCTTGAGTGGGCCGCACTGGTGAAATAGAGCCCTAATAACCTTTAAATTCAAACTTTTAAGTTTTTCTTTGTTGTGGTCAGTGATGCCGGGTAACGCCTTACTCTCATATGACCACTTGTTTCAGTAACGAGTAATCTAACGCGTTACTATTTCCAAACCAGTAATGAGATTAAAGTTACTTGTAAAGTTACAACTACATCAGCGGGTAAATAAAATACCAGTAATAGTAAAATCTGATCAGATATAAATACAACAAAGAATGGAGGTCAAAGATTAAATGTGTATGAACGTGGTGCCGGAGGCCAGGCAGTGATCAGCAGAGTAATATATTTGGATTACTTTTTCAAGGTAACTGTGGCAACACTGGTTGTGGTGGAGAGTATATGTGATCATAAATGTTGATATTTTGGCAGAACCAAAGAGCTAGTTGTGAAAACGACTCCCCTCTCAACATACTCCTGTATTGCTAAATGCATTCGAAAGTGGAAAAATATCAAATGCGTGCACGTTGGATTCCCATACCTATTATTTAGGAATACATTTTTATCTCCAATTTAAAACAAAGTGGTCCCAAAGGTCAGAGTGAACCAAGCCGTTCCTGTGAGTGTTCCGCTCGGTAACATGAATCGTCCTTAGAACATGCAGACAGGCCAAATTACATGTAAGTTAACAGAAATATTTCACTTCTATTTAGTGTTCTGTCCTCAAAGCGTCTCTGTCTACTACCACTCCTGCACTATGGCAAGGTATTCCAACGATCAGCCATAACATTATGATCACTGGCAGGTTGCTCTTTATCATGGCATCTGCATGTTGGTGGGATTTATTTGGCAGCAGCTGGTTTCAGTAGTTAGTTGATGTGTTAGAAACAGAAATATGGGTGAGGTGGAGGATTTAAGCAAGTTTGTGAAATGGACCGGAGTATCTTCAAGACCACAGCTCCTTTCTTCAGTTTGAGATCTTTCATCATATTTTTCCAGTAGTTTCTGAGCACATCTCAAAGCTCCAGGTCAAACAAGAGAGCGTTTCCTGGATTGGATGGACCAACAAGTCCAATCCACTTGGCACTTTTGCTCATATTTTAGAGTTGGATACCACCGTTCCCCTTCAGAGGCCAGGTGAAGAATAAAGTTATGGCTGATCGGTGTGTGTGTAAGCCCGCTGTATTGGAATCCAGACTAAATCTAGAGCCTGAACCCAGTATCATGTCGCTGGAGACCCGGGCCAAGGCACAATTCCCCTCCAGTTGCCCCAAAGTTCTGCCCCCCCGCAGGGGGGCAATTCTCTACTGCAGTGAAAGCCCCCAGTCATTACCTGCAGTGAAACATGTGTCAAACCAAGGTTCAGGGACATTGCTGTCCCCCGCGGATCTCGATTGTCACTCAGATGCCTTGCTGCTGTTTTGGTCTCATGGCCGTGACAACCCATTAAAGCCTCCCAGACAAGGAGGTATGCCCGCAGGTTACCATAGAGACGTAGAGAAGTCGGTACTACCCCCCCTCGAGTGTATAAATGTCCTCTCGTACACACACACACACACACACACGCACACACACACACACACACACACACACACACACACACACACACACACACACACACACACACACACATACACACACACACACACACACACATACTGTGTACTCCATTTGAAAGGTGTGGACGGATTGTATTGACGATGGTGACAAAGGCATGACCTATCATACCCGATCTGTACAAACTGTTCCCAGAACTCTGAAGTTGATAAGAAGTAGCTCTAATCACATATTTATTCATCTGTCTGCTAATCCGTGACGGATCCTCTGTGGTTTGTGGGGCTTTGTTTCATCTCGCGGCATGCAGAGTGTAAACCTCCGCTAATATGTGCGTTCACCAGGAACAGCACCACCTGCAGGGTCATCAAGGCAGGGAGGGTTGGGGGGTGTCGTTGGCTCATTAGTGCTCAGTGGAGGCAGGTGGATAATGAGTGACTGCTCCCCGGCCACACTTTCAACTCTGACCAGACACTTGTTATTGGGTTCATTTTGGTTTGAAATTTAATGAGTCATTCTCAGTCTTCTTGGGATAAAAACGGAATTTATTTATGCAGGCAATAATATCTCTATTTATACAGCACCGTTAAGGACAAAGTTAAAGTGCAATGTGACAAGAAAGGTGCTAATTGAAAAAAATAAAAGTAAGTGAAACCTCAAGAATAATAAAAAACTGAAGTAATAACAAGCGCAAGTTTGACTTTGGATTGGATTAAAAGGAATCAGGTGTATTACAAGAAAATACTGCTTTACCTGAATACAAGATAGTTAGATGCTGTTAAAGTGTAGTTTATAATTATATATATATTTTTTTACAAAACATTCTTTGAATGAATGAATGAATGAATGAATTTTATTCCGAAACATGTATAAAAAAAAAAGTACTTCTTTGTACATACAAAAGAAAGAAAAAGTACTTTTTTAAAAAATAAACATAGGGCCAAAACATAACAAAACACCGCACATTGTACAAAACCTTTTTAATTTCACACCCCTTATTACCTATTTTTCCTTATAATTATTAATAATAAAGCCTTATAATTATATAATACAGCTATATAAATATATACCATATATACCTTATATACATAGCTATATAAATATATACCATATACACACTTCAGAAATATCTCTCTATCTATCTATCTATCTATCTATCTATCTATCTATCTATCTATCTATCTATCTATCTATCTATCTATCTATCTATCTATCTATCTATCTATCTATCTATCTATCTATCTATCTATCTATCTATCTATCTATCTATATATTTATACACACACATATATAAAAACAACTATCCCCATAACTAAATATATACCATATATACCATATACTTAGTTACAATCTGACATTCAACACTAATCCATTTACAAACTATTCTATTTATAGAGACATACTTCCTCTTCTACATACTTGTTCAAAAATATTGTTTAAAGCTACACAATGGACTATATAATTATAAATACTACTAAAAGCAACAGTTTTGTAATATATTGCTGATGTAGCTTCCAAACTGTGAAAGTCTGAGGCCCCGTTCACATGACAACGTTTTCAACTGAAAATGCAAAACCTTTGTTACGTTTTAAGGGTCTGTTTACACAACATTGTTGCTCAGAGACACTGAACATGCAACTTTTTTGAAACAGCTCCCAAAGTGGAACTGTGGAGCTGTGACTCTGTTCTCGTGTAAACGGGTGAAAACACAATTTTCTGGCTTGTGCTTCTTCTCTGTGTGGAGAGCGGAAACTGTGCATATGTACTAATGTGTACTTCCGTTGTGTATAATTCTTGTCCACATGCTCAGCAGACAGGAACCTTTTCCCTCCAGAGCGTCATGACATATTCTCCTGGGAGTTTTGCAGTTGACAGTCACAGTAATAACACTCCATTATCGAGTTATACTGAAGCTCTGAGGGTTTTTTTCTAGATCAATGTGACCTGTTTGAAAATTTTGCCTTAAACTGTTTGAATGGGCTGTGATGTCTGAAAGCTGTTTTAATGTCCCAGGTTTTTTTTTTAGCCAGCCATGAAACAAAGATTCATGTTGCTCTGGAAGCTCCTTGGTTGACTGTCAATACGAATGTTCTCCCAGTGATGATGTTTATGTTGATTGTTATCGACACGTGTGGGTTGTTTCATTGCCAAAACAAACAGCACCCACTTTAATCAAATACTAAATCAATTTAATCAAACCCTTATTTCTAAAATAAATACAATATTTAACCTGAACAGAGTGGAAAAAACCCAGATGTCAGAACTTGTAGCTCGTCTGAATCGCTGACAGATGATGGAAATTGTCCAGGAGAAAAGTGCTTAAGGAGCAGGTTTAACACGTCTGTCAGCATGCAACTTTTTTTCAGAGTGATGTGCCACTCGGCCGCACGTCTGTCTTCTTTAGGCAGCCAGGCAACAGAAGATGGAAACATACACGGTTTGATGAATCCTTTTGCTTGGCACAGGAAATATGTTTGTGTTAAGATTATTTGAGCGGTGGGAATGGTATGGACGAGTTGGAACCAGCAGAGGAAAGTGACGAAGAAGAAGAAGAAAGGAAACAGTCATCAGGGACGAAGAAGCTGCTGATAAGAGAAAGAGGGAAACTGTCATCATGGCCGTCGGGAGCGGAGGGAAACAATATAGATAGGTAGAACGAGCAGATGGCGGTAATGCAACTTCATGGATGCAAACTGTCGTTAAACCCAGAAGAAGTAGAAGAAGAGGCTTCATGTGGCTTTGTGCGTTGCTCCTATTGGTCATTGAGGTATGAATCCGTCCCAGAAGTCCTGGACCAAACAGACAGGATCAACACATTTTATTCGGGGATGGTCCGAGACCAATTAATCTGATCAGCTGACGTTCCAAACAGAGCGGATTGAGACAAGAAAATCTGTCCCGAACTGCTGTCTTTTGTGGCATGCTTTATGAGCGACATCGAGCTAACTCGTCTGGTCCGGATGTCTCTGGTGATTAAGTTGCTGGTGTTGTACGAACTGGCTTTCGCTTCGTCTTGATATTTTGTCTTTACCTTTATCGTTCTCAATAATAACAAAGAATCTCCAAACCACTGACATCGCTCATGCTCTCTTGTTTACCTGCTGCCCACGTTGCTGACGCATGACATCGCCACGTTGTATCGGGGATCTTTCACGGGTACTCCGTGCAGTATCGGACCCAAAACAGGTATCGGACCCGATACTGGTATCGGTGCATCCCTGGTTATAAGTAGTAATTATATATAGAATCTTATATTTAATTTTCAATTGTTATTGTTTTCTGTGTCGTGGCTCTACTTGCACACACACACACACACACACACACACACACACACACACACACACACACACACACACACACACACACACACACACACACACACACACACACACACACACACACACACACACACCTTGCCTGGAGGAATGCGGGAGTGTGTGTGGGTCTGTGGATAAATTAGGCTGCCCCGGAGACGCTGCTCCTCGGGTTTATCTCCAGCCTCCTCCAAATTGAGGTGGGAGCTGCTTGCAGCAGGAGGTATAAAGGAGATTCAGCCTATCAGACAGGGCATTAATCTCCACCCCTCCTCAGCTTCCCCCCGTCCCTGCGGAGGTCTGACGTGCCCCGTCAATGCACACATTTAAGACGGAGTTCATAAGTACTTCAGTCTGTGACAGTGCCATTGTATAGTACCAGGACAATTACAGTAATGCCAGACCTGCTCAGTGGAGGCTCCGCCATCGAGTGGCTTCAACAAAAGATTTCATCACTGACATTTTTTTATTAGAAATAAGGTTTCTTATTTTTTATGACAAGACAGAACTGTAGTTTTCTAATGATTGCTCATGTTTTCTTACAGTACAGATTATAACTACATGATAGTAGAAATAAATCATCCAAAATATCACATTCTCCAAGATTGCTCTTGAGTTGCAGACTTTTGTGATCTAATGGTATTTTATAATTTTTTTTCTAGTTTGCTAGTTACATGTAGTTAATGATAATCATGATCATTTATTTGCTTATCCGTTAACTGTTTTAATTACAGTTTCTTAATATGAGTCCTCCCAGGTTCAGTCTATCAGTTTATTTAAGTTTTTATTTCAAGTAAATTTTGTAAATAGTATTATTTATAAAAAAATTTACATTTCTTCTTAAATTACGATAATAAATGATATAAACTATTGAACCTATAGAGCAAAGGTGTCAAATGCATTTTAGTTCAGGGGCCACATATGGCCCAATTACTTCTCAAGTGGTAAAATATTGCCATAATAACCTTTAAATGTAAACTTTAAATGGTTTCTGTTGTTGTGGCACAGAGTATATGTGATGAAAATGTCGATATTTTCACAAAATCAAACAATTATTACTGAAAATCACTACAATCTCAACATATATTCAATTTTAATGAAACCCATCTGGTGCAAAATACAGTGAAATGTCAAACAAAGTGTCAGAAATTAGAGTTCCGTGGAAACATGATTGGAGGTGGAGGAAAACGGACATCGTCTTCAGAACGTGGACACGTAAATGTATTTTCACTTTCACTTGAAACCTTTTCGTGTAAATGGGGTCTAAATGACAAAAGTAAGCCAGCTCTTTCTGCTTGTGTCATAATTTGTTGTATTAGAAACTCAGATCGTCTCAGAGCTCAGAAGACTTATGTCATACCTTTTGTCGGTGTCCTCACCCCATGTGGCTTCTTCTCTGCTAACCTTTAATCATGGCTGGTTGATAACTTCATACTTGTCAGGGGTCTGGTTACCGGAGCAGCTTCCTCCACAGGCCAGTGGAGGCTGGTTAAGCTTTAAATTCTTAAAACGGTCACCAAAAAAGAAAAACCTCTTGCATGGTAATCGACTTAATTTTTAATAATAGCATGGTGTGGGTAATGCAAATGTATCAGAGCTGTGTAGAACAGTGAGTGAGTCATTTCGAGTGTGTGTGTGTGTGTGTGCTTCTGTGTTGTCATGTACTGTAGGGAAACACTATAAATACTAAACTCTGCAGTTACCCAACAGCTTCCTGGCGGCGGCGCCCACAGACACATCGTGAGGACGCAGGTCAGAACTGTGTCTCAGCGCCGGAGAGTAGGCTGTTAATTCATAGAAAGAAAACCAAACCACATGGTAAGAATTTAATCCTGCACTGAGCATAGAATCACACATTTACCTGCTATGTTCAGTATTATTCTCCTGACTTTCACATTCATTGCAAATGATCAAGATTTGCTTGTGTTCACATGACAAACTCTGCAAATTGTGCACCCTGCAAATTGTGCAGTCATTGTAATAAAGGAGCTGTGAGTTTGTTCTGTGCAGTGGTTAGCGCGGATACATGTGTATGCTAAATAATACCCGTGTGAATGCGAGTGCATGCTTGTTAATTCCAGTGAGTTAACAGAGGATAAATACAGAAATGTGGCATTGCTGGAGTCTACACCACACAGATTCTAGTTGTTAGAACTAACCCAGACTCAAATCCTCACCACTTTGATCCGGACCAGAGCTCGTTTCAGGGAAAGTCCGCTTCGTTTGAGCATGTGTGAACGCTCCACGGGAGTCTGATCCAGATCAAAGAGGTGAGCTCACTCAGACAGTGTGAACACCCCAGGTCTCACCTCAGTGGACTTTCCAGCAGGCGGAGCCAGAGGATGTCTCTGGTCAGCATTTGTTTCCAGCCATAGCGCCCCCAAACGAGCAACTGTTGTAATCGCATGATGTTGCCCTGGCGGTTTAGTCCGCACTCAAACACGCAGTGTGAAAGTTTGTACAACAGCAGCACAATTTGAATGTGTCGTTTTTGTTAGCAGATTTTTATCTTTTAAGTAGTGGGTATATTGCATATTTAACTTTATATACTATATAGCTTTTAACTTGTTCGTTGTTGTAAATGTAAATGATATAAAGTAAATTTCCCCATTGTGGGATTAACAGAGTACAGTCAATCGATCAATCAAAATACATGGACAGTTACTTTTAATATTGATAATAAAACTTTGGTTGGTACAAACGCACCGAGACAGAACTTTGTCCAAATAACTGAAATTGGTCAAACTTCCCTAGACTCTAGTACAACTTTCTCATTCTCTAGCTGGTACAGCTTAACCAGACAACACTGACACTTGTTGGCTCAAGTCACAAGACAACTCGGAATCCTATTACCAGGAACCAGCTCACCTCGCAGCATTACCATCAAGACGGCGCATGGAAAATATCTTGAGACATAAGTGATACAGACTTTTACAAAAGACACAAACTAAAGTCCATAAAAGTTGCTTTCTGACCTCAAAATGAGGTTTTGCCCCTGAAACCATCGGGATCTGATTAGCTGGATTGCACTCTGAGCAGATCAGGTTTAATTATGAAATGTCCCTCTTTGTAGAAATCATTTGTGTCCTCGAGCTCCTATAATGTCATCTGGGGACATGTTCAGCTCAACCTTTGACAGAGCAGGAGGTGGATGGATGTGTAGTGGAAAGTCATCGACATGCCGCTGATTGAGCACAATTCCTTTGTTTATTAGGTCGTGCTGATTTGTTTGTGCATGTTTATTCGTGTCTTTTCTGGTGGCGAATGTCTCCTCCCACCTGTTGTACCATCGGACACCCAACCCTGTCTCCGGTTATGAATCTCCTCACTGCTGGGATCAGCCTTACCTGTGCCGGAACGAGCGGCATCTGATAAACGGCTGCATTGGAATTCAGGACCACGCTCCTGTGCCGTGTCCTCACTCGGGTGATTCATGCCGTCCGCCTCCAGCCCTGCCCGTCATGTAAATCAGCCGAGCAGCAGGAGAACTTTCCACCACCAACCTGTTATTACCACATTTCCCTGCCACCGTAATGATAGTGCTGCTGCTCACACCTGTTTGAGCCTCCGTGGAGTCTCTTGTTTCCCGCCTCAGAGGTGCTCATCATGTCTTCTTGTGAAACAGAGCTTCAAACAAGGGTGCTTCAGAATCAGCTACAGGATGAAAAGATTGGAAGAAAGATTCTGAGGACATTGGATGGCTCTCGTAACCTATTTTGCCCTCGAATAAAAAGTGTTTAAGAGAATGGATTAAAACTGCGACTGCATAACAACTGCAATGCAAATCAACCTATTTATTGAGCTCTGGCATCTGTCATATCGATGATGTGTTTCTATATTGATAGATGAGATAGATTTACATCTAGGACTTATTTTCAACCCAACCAGTCAAAGACACTTTGAAGTGGAATTGGGTTCTTCTGATTGGTTTTACTGAATACTGTTTATGTTGTAGTTTTTTATAGTTTATATGTTAGTCAAACTGATTCACTGGGTTTTATTTAAAATAAAAATTTTATTTGCCACAAAATCTAGGTGAAGTTGTTTAAGTTAACATAAAAAAGAGATTCAAGACTGCAGAGTCTTGAATCTCTTCAATAAGTGAGTTTTACAATAATTCCTAGCTAAACAAAGCTTCTGCCAATAGCGCTTTTAGCTTCAGACATCTTAGTTGCTCAAAAAATAGACGATTGAGTATATTTGCTATAGCAAGGTAAGTATCGGCTCAGGAAAGTATCGGTATCGGCCGATACTCAATTCTGAAAAATCGGATCGGTATCGGGGTCCAAAAAGCGCAATCGGGACATCCCTAATTATTATACTGTATTATATGTTATAAGAATATTAAGTCTTCTCTTTTGAAAATTTGAAAAGAGTCTCTGGGCGAGACACTTTAAATCAAATCTGTTGCCAGTGCCTGACATTATAGTTGACGTAGTAAAAATGTAATGTACAAGTAAAAGCCATTTACAAATGTGATATTCTGACAAATGAGGAATAAAATTCTAGAAATGTGCCGCTCTTTAGGGCTCTTTTGTTTATACTACAATTAGTATATAATGTTTTGGAGGATGAAATCTTCTACTGCGGGTCTAATTATCAGTCTGTCTCATGTTTATTCATGACCTGGATGTTTCTGTCAAGGCAAATCAATTGAGGGAAAAAGCATAATGAGAGAGGATTTCTCAGCTTTTACCCACGGGGTAAAACATCTATTTATAGCCACTTGCATCAATCCAGTTCCCGCTGTGTCGTCTCTGTCTAATGCTTCATAAGGCAAGCTTCAACCTTTCAGCTCTTCCTCGTGTCTCGGGTTACTTCTCTTGGTATTTGGAAGGCTTTGCTCAGGTCAGAGTCTACTTTCACGGGGGAGTCCGGGAATTGTCAATGTCTCCGTAATTTCACAAATAGCCTCCTCTCGGTAGATTTCATTGACATTTTGACAAGACGATTGAGCTGTCATGATTTTTTGTCTTATTCTTTTTTTGAGCACATATCAATGTTACCACGTCTGTAAAATGGTCAGTGAGTTTTAAGAGATGCCCCTGGTGGTCTGAGTGCCCGCCGTCAGCTGCTGGAGAGCCGGACCTCGGAAAGCAGCACAAGACGAGGTCACGAGGAGCAGAAATATCACTTTTAGGGCAAGTTTTGGAGAAGCAGAGGCTCAAAACAGCATGTACCTACATGCGGAGGTAGAATCATAGCAGCTACACCAATATTGCCGCTCGGGTCTCAGTGTTTTGTCGCTCCTCTTAAGAAATTTCTTAAAAGAATTCAATGTTCTCTTGGAAATTGTTACAGGCCGGTCCTGGCCCACAGGCCTTATGTTTGACTCCCCCGTTGTAGACGGTGTGTCTATATGAACGAGTTTCAACCATCGAATTCTGCCCAGTTCCTTTCAAAACACGCGTCATGAAGAGGTACAAAAGTTGCACTGGTGATAAATTCAATTTTCTTTCAGCGCCCAGGCTTCATTGCAGCTTTTGTTCCTAAACCTTCGGTGAATTTGTTCCTCAGCTCCAGTCGTCATGTTTTTAACCGACGATTAGCCCGTCCTTCTTTTCTGTACCTCGCTAACAGTTTCTCTGCTTTTCCTCCGTCCTTCACAAGTCTCTCACACACACTGAACTCTTTCTGATGCAATTTTATGATATTTAACATATGTTTTGCTATGTAGCATTTACTTTTTGGTGAATTTTAGAAATTCTCTGGATGGAGAGATGTTTTTTTTTTTTTGGTGGTACGGTCGCATCATTCTGCTGTCAAACAGTGACATCTAGTGGTCCCAGATAGTACTGGTATGTTTTGAGAGATTTCTAATATAAGTCAAAGAACTAAATGAAGTACAACTTATAGTGCAGAATATGTGGTAATACTATATGCAGAAATCTGAGAGGATGGAGTGAAACTAAGCTGTCCATTGACTCCAATCCAATCACATTTTTGAATGTAAGTACACGTGTTTGGAACAATGGTGGGTAAATTTGTGTATGTGAACGAGATGAATTTGGCATGGTGGGTACATTTGATATATGAATATATCCTGTATCATATCATCTTTATACTATAATAAAACATCTGTAAACTGAGTAAATATGAGGTATATGTGTATCAGACAGAGGAGGTAAATTTGGTGGTGTAGATACATTAAATTATTCAACATTTCCTCTCTAATTAAGCTGATTTTTCAAATCCTCTAGTAATTGGTTAGCCAATACACATGGTGCGTTGGAAAGATGTATATATGTGTATATCCTTGTATCACTTAAGTGGAAACTTGAGTTTTATTCCACCAGTTCTTCAAATCCTGATGAGATGAAATCATATCAACCTACACCCTTCATCCCTTTTATTCAACTCTCAGGTTTTACACATTATTCAAGAGAAGAGCAGACCGTCGGTGTCCGATCGGTGTTGAAATGCAGACGAGGTCCAAATCGTGTTCCAGACGGAGAAATCATCTGTCAAGTTAGTTTTGCACTTTTCATCATTTCCCTAAAATGTCTCATGTGCTTCTCGCGGATGGCTCGTCCTTTTTGAAAAAGGAACCATATTTAACGGAGAAGTTTTCACATCATAACTTTTAAGTGTGGATTATGTAATCCAGTGGAAGGGCATTATACGTGACCACATGTCTGAGAGCTTCTAGGCTGCTTTTTTTTTTCTTTTTTCCTAATGACGGCAATAAAATCCACCGTTAGGCTGTAATGGGCGGTGGCGTTGTGTAACTGTCTGTCCACTCGCCTCTTTAACTGTAATTGTTCTTTTAATAGAAGCAGCCCCCGTGTTCTCTCCATTAACGAGTCCACCTTTGACCCTTTGTATCCAGTGCTCCGTGGAATATGGTCCGAGAATAAAGCAGAGCTGTCTGTGGACAGCGATCTCTTCATGTGGGAAACCCTGTAAACACCAGCCGCTGTAATGTCCGGATGATTTCATGCAACACCACTTTTCCTAATCATTGTTGAGACAAGGACTTTTTGTGCAATTTATTGAATGTTTTGCAATGAGCTGTAAATATATCGTCAACACGGAGACTCCTCGACAAGACGATGATGATGATGATTAAATTCTCACAAGGTGCCATTACTCAAAGCATCTGTGTCTTTCCAAAGTTGAGGATGCACGTAACGATTAATCTGACAGGTGCGCTGTTGACGCGAGGCCTGTCCGATCTCCTCTTCGGTCTTCACAAAGCTGTTGCGTTAAATATGCAGCCCGAATCGGCCCCCAGGAAACGGTGACGCTTTAATTACATGCATCACCACATGGAGCTGCTAGCCGTTGCTAACTAAAGCTACACCTCTAAATACGGGTTTGGCGGGCAGAGAGTGGGCAGCCTCCATTTCCAAGGAAACTAACATAGCAGCAGCCTTTTGTCTGTGTCCGCCTGCCATCATGGATGAAAAGGAAGTTACGCCACATGTTGTGCGGCGCCCGAAACATGAAAATGTGCGCTTTGTCTTTTGATCTTCAAACGGAGGTGAGTGGAAGAAGAGGCCGGAGTCCGTTCGCCTTAAAGATCTGACAATCTCAAAACTCAGCCATTCATTTTCCAATATTGGCAAACCGGTTGGTACTATGATAAGAATTGTGCACGCTTTGTGGTGAACACAGAATTTAAAGAGGTTCAGCTATAGGAAATCACATAGTTTGTTTAATGGACTTTACTGTAATTTGGATACAGAGGACAGTCTACATCAGTGGATTACATTTTGTGGTCTTTGCTTTACTGAAACATGACAGAGAAATCAAAAAATAACAAACAGGCCAAGGCCGTATTCGCCGTCGTTTTCTAGTTGACAGTCACTGTAATAACAATTCACCTTGGTCGTCTGTCGTGTTCTCTCATTGTTAATGTTCAGAGCGTGTTGTTCTCTGCTGAATGTGTGTGGGGTTTCATTACAAAAACCAACAACAGCACCCACTGGAGGTCATACGCGCAAACTACATCGTTTTCAAAACGTTGCCGTGCAAACGTGAAACTTTTCTGCAACGACGACGTGAAAACTTTGTGTTTTCTCTTGAAACGATGTCGTGTAAAAGGTTTTTTCTTTTTAATGCCAGTGGCCACAAGAGTGTGTAATCAACACAGCTACACTTTCCAAATGTTTAAATGCAATCTTTCCACGGTTCATAGATACGTACAGTAAAGTAGTTTTACAGAATGCAATGTAACACCACATAACAGTAGTGGGAAAAAAAAACTATAAAGGAGAAAAGAAGGGAAATAATTACAGATACACTATAACAAGATCACGTGGTGCTAAGTGTCCCTACAGACTGGTACATTCAATGACCAATTATCATAATACACAAATTAGTTACAGTTTTTTGTAAGTAAATAATCATAACTGTGCTTTTGTCTCATTGCTAATGGCAGAAATTGTAAATACTGTTTATTTGTCACCTCCTAAATAAATGTAAAGTACATTTCTGGCTTTTTATTGCTCAAAATTAAAGTGTGATGTAAACTGACCTTCAGTTAAAGATAAAGAGCTTCGTTGAAATCTAACTCGTGTGACTCTACAGCCCTGACCGCTCATAAACTGCGATTTCAAAAGGCACATAACAGATTTCGCAACTTTTTGTCTTACAATTTTTGCTGAATGTTCAAGGTGGAAATTGTCAAGATTGTAAATGATAGACGAGTTTTTGCTTCTAATTACAATGTGACCTTTGAGACAAAAAAACTGTTTTAAAAAATAATAACTTGTACAATCACTTCACATATTCAACAACCAAAGAGTCAAATTCATTTTAGTTTGAGTAATTATGGAGCTTTGAGTGACAACACTGCTTCGTCTCTGGTCTATAATCTCATTATTCTCTCCGTAGTTTATCGAGACGAAACCATTCGGCGCGAACAGCCTCACGGAAAGCAGTAATTAAACTTACTGGGTGTCACTTGGCAGCGTGTGTGAGAGACTGGTGCGAAGCGTTTCGCTCAGCGAGGCGTCACGTTGTTGGACAGAGTCTCAGCAGCTTCGTTTATATGGTCACTCTTGTGTCAATCTGATGAAACTCCTTCCGATTCTTGGATCAGATTTTCCCATTTACGTAAACAAACAGGTTTCTATTGAGATCTTTATGACTGTCAAGCCTTTCAACTATCTTGAAGACTTTAAATATGTTTAAAATTGTTGTCTCCTTTTGTCGTGAGGTAAACTGAAGCCGATGTGTTGTTTATGTGGACCATGACCAGACCAATAACTAGACTTCACCACCTCCTGCTATCGTAATTTCAATCGGATGGTGAAAATTTTGTCGGATTTTAGTGTTTATATGGTACCGATTTAATCGTTTAGGCATTTAATCACATTATTTTTGGTCCATGTAACATGTAACCACACTGTGTACAGCAACCTAACTATAACATAAAGCAATGTACTGTCACATATTGTCATGTTTTTTCACATATCAGTTTAACATAACATAACAATTGGAAATGCAGTGTTTTGTAACCTAATTTAATGTATCGTAACATAGTATAATGCAACTGCAAAATACTGTAAGTACAATGTAACCTCAAAAACATAGACAAAACACAACTTAATGTTATACGTTGTAATGTAATGTATCACAACGTAATTGTTTTGCAACATATAGTAACATGTATCAGAACCTAATACAACATAAAGTATCATAAAGCAAGTAACATAACACAATTGTACCACAATGTAATGGAGCGTACAGAAATCCAATATCTTGAAATGGCATAATGGATTGTAATGTAATATTGCAAAATGTACTTCATGTACATAATGTATCATAATGTAAAAAATACAACATAACTGTAATATGAGGTAAGGTTATGTAACATGTCATTATGTAATGTTATAGAACTAAACATTAACAACATGCACCACAACTTTTCAGAGTGTAATTGTTATAATAAATATCATAACAATATGTAACGTAACGTGATGTGATGGTGTAACAAAACAGAATGCATCACAATGTAAGGTAATGTAAGTGTAACAGTGCAACTTTTGTATTAAACGTTGTGAGGTTACATCGCATACCATAATGCAACGTAACATTTTTTAAATTCACACTGTTACGTAACCCAACTTAATGTATTTGATCAAAACGTATCATGATAAACCGAACTGCAGTGCAACACAGTGCAAGGCTACACAACGTCATGTCGCGTAACGCAATTTAACTCCAGACAAAATGTTGCTCCTTCCCAGACAAACAAAGACAAGCTGTGAGTCTTTATTTTTATTTTTTATGTTGTTAAAATACATATGAAACAGATACAATAAATTATATCCCAAATATCGACTTTGAATTGTTACAAAAGTTATCACAAACTGTACACATCATGACAGTAGTTGCAGTTGTTCTTGCTCGATATAGATTCAAACCAAACGATTACAGCTCGAAGCCTTTAATCTCCTAAACATGGAATAACTTCATAGGTAGAGTTGGCGTCACTCTGATTTCTTCATTTTGACTAATTGTTCACAACTATTACAGAACGCGTATAAATTTCACTCGATTACAAGTCTGAGCTGTAGAAAGCATCACTAAACAATAGAAATACATCGTGATGTCTCCATTTCCATAGGTTTACAACAACTTTGTAGATTTCTTTTTCCCTTTTTTTTGCTATATACAAACAAGTTCAAGTGCCATTGACAAGCATATATATATATACAACTGTAAACACAAAGTTTCAGATTTAAAATACTCCAAACATTTTTTTCTCGATAAGTGTGCAAAGTAATGACGAGCATGCTACAAGTAAAAATATTTCTTTTCAATATGAAGGACAGAGCCGGGCGGGGAAAAGCATCATTACCTGCGTGTGCAGGTAAGATAACAGTATTTAGCCTTTCTCTATTTGCTATGTTGTTGTTTTTTTATTAAATTTCTTATTACTCATGCGAGCGGAGAAGCTGACTCAATGTTCTGCTTTAGAACTTAATTTCATATGGCTTAATGTAAAAATTGACATTAAATTATGCAAATATTTGAATGTCAGTGGAGCTTGATTTATAGATTATAATTCCCTGAATCAATAATAATCTACTCGTTGTTTAAAATAAACTTAACCCGCTGTTTACATGGCACACTTTCTTATTGTTTGACGAGTTGAATAACAGTCATCCTTATGTAGTTACCTGTTTTTTTGTTGTTATTGTTGTTACAAGTTGATGTAAATTACAATGTGAACGTGGTGTGAACGTGCAACTGATTGCTACATATATTTGGCTAAAGCAGCATGTCCAATACACAAAAAAACAGCACAAACTGTCCTATGCAGACGACATGTTCTTATTCATTTTTTTTTTTTTTGGAAAACGTTACCGCAGAGCTAGCCAGTCCAAACATAAGCATTACTAAAAGTGAAATAATGAAAATGGTCAAATCATAGTAATGGAATTGGGAACTTGGAAGTTACCACTTTGGAAATATTATTTATTTTTTTGGTTGCTAGCAATTTAACCATGCTGGTCTGATGAATTCTGACTAGTTTCACTTTAACGTCAATAAATAGAGTCAATTTAAAAAAAAAAAAGACAAAGACGGCATTTGGATGTTCCAATTTGCAATTAGGTACTTTCCCACTTCCCAATTCCTCATGAATGGACCATTTGGACACTTTTGAAATGAAGAAATCTTAAACGAAAACCAACCCTTTGTTAAATTTCATAGTTGAACAAGTAACACATTTTATTTAATAAAAAGTAAAGTACTGCAGGGATGACAGAATGGGATTTTTTTTTTTCATGTGTTTTGGAAAATGTCATCAAAAAAAATGATTAAATTACCGAGTTTGTTCATTGGAGGAACGGCCCTCCTACTTGAATATTGATTTCACGATACACTTGATAGCAACACAAAGCGAGTTTAAACGCCGAGCTCATTGTCGTCATTATTAACTGTGTGATTCAGCAGCGAGGAATTTGAGAATCCACAACATATTTTGCATGAAACGTTGTCATCATCCGTCGCCG
The DNA here is from genome assembly GCF_963383615.2 of Lipophrys pholis. NCBI lineage: Eukaryota > Metazoa > Chordata > Actinopteri > Blenniiformes > Blenniidae > Lipophrys > Lipophrys pholis. The sequence continues at coordinate 7,101,035 of NC_137644.1, read as the reverse complement.
AGAGACATTCAAGTGTTCACTTAGCTGCTACACTCCATCTAAAAATAATTTTCTTTTTTACAGGCTTTTTTGGATTAAGGTTCAAGCTTATGTAAAGAATCAAAAACCAAAAAATGTATTTGAATAACAACTTCGAGACAAGTCGACGGGAAGTGCAAAAGCGCAAACGTATTTCTATGTTGTGGAACTCACTCCTGCAGTACTTTATTCTTCAAGTGGTCCATTGAAGATGAAGTCCAAGCAAACATCATCTGTTCACTTTTTTAAAAAGGGATTTGAGAGTCCGAGAGGATAATAAAATACTAATCTGAACGCTAACTAAATTTAATAATTTGAACTTCATATCAAAATGAATAGAAATCTGTGGGAATGTCTGTAGGCTGATGTAGGATTGTAACTTTACTGTAAAGTTACTGCACATTTTGTTTTGTCAGTTCCTCTGAACGTGAGTGTGCTACATGTATCTGCTACTGTTTCTGTAATCATGAGACTCCTGCAGACTGGATTCTTGCGTCTACACACTCGAGGCTGGTGGATTTTCTAAAATAAAAACTAGCCAGCCCTTGTGGACGCTCAGTTATCTGCACTCTTCAACTGAAACTGTTGCAAGACTGTGTTTGTTTCTCCCTGGCAAGGATGTTTGAGGATCTGAGCAGCGTAGCCCTTCAACGTTGTCCCATTTAGAGCAGTGGTTACCAACGTTCCGTCCCGCTCCCGTTTGCACGACAACGGTTCAAGTGAAAACGCAGCGTCTTTGCGCTTTTGTTTCAGAAACGTGTTTCGTTCTCGCAACGTTTTGAACACGCCGTCCGTTTCCACTGAAACGGCAGAAACGCTGATAGCGATGTAGCTCGCATGTAGGGCCACTCGTGGGTGCTGTTGATTGTTTTTGTAATGAAACCACACACACACACACACACACACACACACACACGCGCGTACAGACAACAATACGCTATCAAGTAGGGTTGTGATGACAAGTTGTGTTCAGGGATGGGAATCGGACTCGGACCACCGTTGTCGTGTAAACGCACGGACACCCAAAACGCAACAAAACCTTTGCGTTTTCACTTACCAAAGTAAGAACCTTCAAAATGAAAGCGATGGGTACTTTAATTAATTTAATCTGCATTTAAGAAAAGGTTTTCTTCAAATGCAAATCTAATTTTGCCTCCACGTATGTCGACCGCTCAAGGGCTTCTGGACCTCGGGTTGGGAACCGCTGACTAAGAATAACACGTGAACACAATAAAGGACGCTGGGGCCAGAAAGATGTTGCTCGAAATGTTGAAAAATTGGTGCAGCTGCAGGTAAATCATGGAGGGGTCTGCATGGACCGCTTAGTCAATAAAACCTATGGAGAACTTCAAAAGGTGCGCTAAACAAACTCTTGACTGTGAGTGCGGTGCATAGCCTGCCCTGTAGAGCACCTGAAGGACTTGCATTGACATGAAGGAACAAAAGAGGATGACTTCGGTGTGGGACTCTCTGCAGAGACTTCATCTGGAAAAGAAGGTGTGGTCTCCCGCCGGGGGCGTCGTGGTCGCGCTACCTGACATCGTCACGGCGTCCGTGGAGGTTTGGGCGAAGGACACGAACCTTGGCTCTCAAAGCTTGCCGCTCTTCCCGGCCACTGCGAGGTAAAAACATGACAAACACGTTTACAGAGGGAGGGAATCCGTCCTCATTGTCTCGTCTCGTGGACACACTGTGATCACAAGCAAATTCATCTTTGGACATCCAGGCCTGCCCGACCTTTTAAATTGTCTCTTTGCCTGGTAGTTACACCTAAATTACACCGGAACATGCCCAGGTCGTCTCATGGGAGTAATCATTTTTGCCCTCAGTGCGTAATCTTGCTGTTATCTAAATAATTTCCAGCCTTCAACACGAGATCCTTCAAAGCTCAGAGAAATCTGTGCGCCTTTGTCTGTTTCCTCATTAGAGAGCGCATCTGCAGCTTCTCCTTTGTCCACAAAAGCATCTTGTCAATTTTTTTTCCTCTAATTTTTCATCTCATTTTTAGTCAAAACAAAGTAATTCAGAATAAATTCAACCAATACCTATTGCTCGAGAGAGAACCAAACTTCTTATTACCCTGCCCTAGTGAAGGCTACACACATTTTCATCAAATTTAAAAGTGTAGCTTAAGTTTTCATGGTTTTCCACACAAAACCTTTGATTTATCATCAAAAAGACAAACATTTCACTCATTTCCTGTTGATTTCAACAACAAACGTCTATATTTCCCAGGATCCTTTATACTGTGAAAAAGAAATTGAAGTTGTCTATCTTTAATTATTGAAACATGCACAACATCTTTCAATGCCTATTTACTGCCATTAGACCATGCTTTGAATATGTCCAAATGCATAAAAACTACAGTCGACTGCATGTGTTGTGTGTATGAACTGGAAAGTTACAAAGGAATTTAACTTCATTGTTTGCATATGACCCAAACAACTAGAAGATGGATGAAGGAGCCTAATCCACTCGTATGAAAACTCAGCGCTTATGTCTGTTGACTACTATCAAATAAGTTTGCAAGTACTACTTAAAGGTATAGTATTTGATATTTTTTGTCAAAAAATTACTCAAAAGTTATTTCTTTATTATTGCTAAGAAAGATATCAAGCTAACTCGCGAGCCACAGCCCGCTCTTTCTTGTATTACCACCTTGTGCCACTAGATGGTGCAGTGAGTCACTTCCTGAGTGACGAAAAATTGTTGACCGCAGAGATAAAGTTGTAGCTCTGAGCTGTAGAAAATGACTGAAATTCTGAGAAACAGTGACTCACTACTGCCACCTAGTGGACTAAGGTGGCATTACATAGATTTTATTAGAACGTTATGTTGTCATTTCATCAATAAACTTATAGCTCCAAGATAAGCTGACGACCCCCTCTTTGATTCCTCATTATCCAAAATGTCCACTGTAAAACATTACAGCGAAGGCAAGCACCAGTGATCGGACCCACTGTCATTAGTTCGAACATCTACATTTTCACAAATATAACCAACTTAAAATGCACATCTGGACAAATTAAAAGTTTGTTTTTCTGTACATATGAATGTTCATTGTGTACTTCCATTATGCATTTAATACACGTTGACGTATTTCACCAGAATGAGCGATTCTGACACAAAAGTTTCAAAAAGAACAAGACTGTAAAGTTTGTTTTTTTTTTTTTCTTTACTTGTGATCACAGTTTGTTTTGTTTCCATGAAAACATGAAGTAGTTTTGCCACTGAAAATGAGTAATCACCTGTGCCTTCCTACTCGTCAGGTGGGCAAAGTTTGTGGCAAGAGAGGAAAGAAATAACACGTGAAATATGGAATTACAGTGTTGTGAAACACCTTGTCAAAAGAAAGAGAAAAAGACTTCAGGAAGGGTCAAAGCTGATTCCTATTTGAAGTGCACCAAAGTGATCATACTTAGTTATTTAAGATGCAGCTGCTGGTTCTGGTATGATTTTACATTAAAGCGTCTTTTCATTGCAGGTATTTTACTTGATTGATGCTTTGAACCTCAAACTATGATAACCAGTGATGTAAAATGTAGCTTCAGTAAAGCAGAGCACTCCTAGAACTCAACCTGAAGCACAAGTAGCTTCATTTGCCAATAAAACATTGTATAGTAGGACAAGAGCACGGAGCCATTTATTTAAGATTTCCAGTGAGAACTGTCCTATATTAGGACGTTTTAGTGAATACTGTGTAAATTTGTTGAGTATAATCTTTTTCAACATATTTCACATTGTGTAAATTGTACATGATTGTGTTTTACGTTGATTTTAAATCATTGAAATGTAATTTGGTAACAACAAAGACAGGAAACAGATTTTCTCATCTGACTTTGGGCTGAACAGAGAATACATTTTCCAAATTCTGAAAAAGCAATCTCTCCGATCCTTTTAAATTTTTTTTTCCTAGATAATTGAATGAAACTCCTTTTATCCAAGATTTATAAGAGCCAGCACAAGAACAAGAACAACAACAACAACAACAACAACAACAACAACAACAACAACAACTTGTTCTGGCTGCTGCTAGTGGAAGAGAGCCGTTTAAAATTTCATAAAAATTAAGAAATCAATTGTGGTGGTTTGTAAGCAGCTGCGTCTGCAACGTTGTAAAAATGAAAAAAAAAAAAACCCAAATAGACAAATGTTCTATCTTCTAAGATGTGTGTACCTCTCCCAGAGCGTGCCAGTGTGTGATGGGTTTCCTCGGGTAAGCCAGCATCTCGTTCCAGTGATCCCGGCCGAGGCCCTCGGCGTCCGGCCCGGTGTGACACACGCCGATCACCTCGTTGTGTCCGACCCTGTGGGCAGACAAACCAACGACACACACTTTCACACACACGACTGGATCCAGACGGCTTCGAGTGGAGTGTGGTGAGTGTCAGGAATTTCTTAGTGTTTGGAATCAACTGTTGGGTCGTCTGAAAGCGTCACTCAATCAAAGAACATCCATCAGCTTCCATCATTTCACTGCGACTCTGAATCGTCTTGCAGTTAAAACAAGGTTTGAAGGATCCGAGGAGAAAGTACAGATATTTATCTTGACATGTCGGGGTGAAAAGTAAAAGAAACATCCCTGGAGACCATAAGCCTAAAACCTCTACTCAAGTGCAGTCACATACCACCTCCAGGGGACACACAACCTTTCCACTGCTGGGACAAAAGAAGGAGAAACGTGGAGTCACACTCTGCTGATGGTCAACTAAATACAGACGCAAGGCTATAATTATAATCAGCTTTCAAAAGAAGCTGGAAATTGACATTGCCATGCACTTCTCTGATTATTGTGTGTATGAGCTGGGAGAGAGAGAGAGAGAGAGCAGCACAAAGTCAGGGCGAGACAACAAGGTTGAAAAACACCAAGAAAGGCAGATGATGTGTCAGCAACATCAAACATAAGGCCCCTGGGCCATAACCGGACTGCAAGAGGCTCCAATTTGGCCAAACCACCAAGCAAAGTGGAAAAATTACTACAATAAAACCTAGATTTTTTGTTGTTAACACATTTCTTAAGAGTAGCAGACACAACACAGGACTGAGACCTGAGCTGAGATATCATTGGAAATGAAAGTGAGCCACGAGCATTAGCCTCAAAAGCCATGTTGTCAGGGGGAGTTTGTAAAAACACCCATAATTCAACAGCGACAGGAGTTTTTGGAACGTTTCACTGTATTTTGCAACTGAAGGTTTCATCAAAATTGGCCTAACGTTGAGATCATCATCGTTTTCAGTCGTGATTGTTTGGTTTGTGTGGAAATAAAGACATTTTCATCACACAGCAAAGAAAAACTTGAAATCTAAAGGTTATTATGACACTGAATGTGCTGTGGGCTGAATGTAGAACATGAACAAGATTGTGTTTGACACCCCAAATCTAAAGGCTATGAGGTACACGGGAACTAACCGATCGTAGTCCATCACCATGATGGACAGGCTGACTTGCTCCACGTTCTCCGGGGGGATGTCGAAGATGATGGCCTCGTTGTACACCGGATTGAGGGTGCTTTTCTTGGTGGTCGTCTTCCGCTTCTTTAACCTCCGTCCGTCACATATCAGATAAACCTTCACATATGGATCTGCACAGGGAAAAAAAAGAAAAAAAGAAAGTCCACCGTTATCGAATCATCCGTACGTTTGGACCGCACCGACGTTGATGACTCAACGGGACTGAATCAGCCAAAACATTTAGCTGTTTGTAAGTTCTGCCAAAGTGCTTTTCGTCCAGCCAAATCATCGGGAGCCTCCTGGCGCCTCGCTCCTGAAGTGGCCGCCTCGGCCCAGCTTTGTTTAACTCTGCTATTGCCGTGCGCCTCATTTACTGTGGAGTTACCTGAGGAGCCGGTGATGTCCATGGCTTTGAGGTTTCTGCATTTGATGACTGTTAGGGTCATTCTCCCCGCGGTGGGCAGGTAGCACAACGAGTACATAATCTCTCCCAAGTCGATACTCTCCTGGAGGACAAGAAAGAGGGACGTCACGATGCATTTCAAGTGTCTTGACCACATTCTGCAGATCGAAAATGCCAAAACAAAGACAGAGCCTGGTGTTGGAGTCATGGATTTTGCACTGAGCATTAAATCAAGTTGTTGTTCCAGGCTATTGAGATTTTTATCTCCTTTAATTTTTAATGCATTTTAGGTACTTTCAACTGAACTTTTACTCTCTCTAACTTTTTTTTGTGGTCTCTCCTGCTCGTCCAGAACTAGGTTTGTAATTACTGGTTTTCAGTCATTGTTACAGCAGTCCAGCCTTTATCCAAATCGAATGTCTTTACAAGTACTGAATGGATTTCTTTTGGAGATGGGGCTGCCATACGGGAGGAGGAAAGGAAGAATTCAGGAGATGGAGGGATGTGGAGGGATGTGGTGAAGGAGGCGATGGGGATGGATGGCCTGAAGGTGGATTAGGTGACTTCAGGATAGACACTCCCGAAAAAAGCTTCAAAAATCAAAAGCTATGATCGTATTGTTGTTGTTTTTTTGTTTTAATTATTATAGCTTTGAGATTAATCAGATTTTAAGGTCTTTTCCACCAATATTTTGCCTCCTTGTCCCAACATTTCAGTTCTAGTTGTGGGAATAATTTAACGAAAGTAAGACAGACTGTAGGTGATGTTCTGACAAATAAATCAAGACGAGGCGAACGATAGTTCGTACAACAACAGCAACTTAATCAGCAGAGACATTCGGACCAGCAGAGTTCACCAGAGGTAAACCGCTGAGCGGTGCTACATGCTACATGCTAAAGCATTTTGAGAGGCAGAGAATACTCTGTATCAGCAAGTAGCTAAAGGTTAGTACTTCTACTTTTTCTCGTCCTTCAATAAAACGGTATCATTACATCCCTACTAGCACCATCTTGCTTTTCAATAAACTCTGGGGTTTCACTTCAACACTGAGAGCATTGAAAAGCGTCTCTTCGAGCCCAGCGGCAATTTTCTCCATGCTTGAGCAAACGATCGTTTTGCGTTGTGTTTTTCCGGTGCAGTTTTCACTCAACTGTACATTGGACAACTCGAGCGTAAAATAACATAATACCTCCTATTTTCACAGTCCACCTGAAACTCTGAGACAACTTTTTAATCGTAGTCTGAAGCTGTAAAGTTGTTCTCAGGTGACCCACTGAGAAAGATGAGGATGACAGGCTGAAATGAGAAACTGAGACGTATGAGCCAAATCTGTCAAAAAAAAACACATGATCAGTAATTTATCATTATCCCATGATTATAACTTAACTACTACAATATTCACCTAAATCATACATTTTTTGAGTCTACTCCTGATCCAGACGTAACATTTCATGTTTGAAACCGTTTTGTTTACATCAGTTTTGATTGCGACAAGTCAGAAGTGTTGAAGCCGCCATTCCTGCCAGCTGTATAACATGGCAGAATAACCAGTTTTTTCAATCTTTCATTGCAAGTAACTACTATTTGTACTGTATTACTAACTGAGACCAGGACCAGCGCATCAGTCGAAGCTACCTGCATTTTCACATTAACTTAAAAGTTTTTTCTTTGTCTGAACAAAAATGCAACTTTCTGAAAAAGTTCGAGCTCTGTCTTCGTTTAACAGTCACCGTAGTAACAATCCAACCGGCTCGTCTATCCACTAGAATGTCCGTGAACTCCCATTGCTAACATTTATAGCATGTTGATCTCTGCACGCATGCGTGTGCTTTCTTTTCAAAAACAAACAACGGCACCCACTGGTGGCCCAACACAAAAACTACACTCTTTTCAGTGTTTCTGCCATTTCCATGAAAACAAGCATCATTTTCGAAAGGTTTCCTTCGCAAAAACAATGCGTTTTCATATGAAATGTTGTCGGGTAAACAAGGTTTTATATACATTCAATGTATTTGCTATATAAATAGTGTGGGGTGAAGTCAGTCTCACTGCAAAACAAATTGCTCCTTTGTTGATACTCGTTCATAGAAATTAGAGTCAACCTAAAACAATTACGCACTGTTTATCACGGTGAAAACATTCATTAATATTGCAAAGGCTCCGAGGAAAATTGTGACAAGCGTTAATGAAGGACTAAATGCATTCAATTCTTTTATTTTTTTCCCGTAAAAAGTTCATACGGGGTCTCTAATGTCAATCACTTTACCTACGCTGGAGTTTCAGCTGTTGAATGTATCTGATGTTGGTTATTTCTAGTCTCTAATGTGATATTTATGTCCTTAGAAACCCTGCCAGTTACTGGAAAATGCTACGTGGGTGTTTAACAAACGAAATGCATTTCCCAAAGCACTTGAATTATGCAGGGTGTTCCGCCTGCCACTTGTGTGGAACGATGTTGATAAAGTCACTGTCAGGAGAGGAGATTGGAGCGATATTTCTCCCACAGACCGTTCAGAGAGCAACATAGAATCACATTTTCTGCTTGTTTTTCTCGGTGACGGCACAGAAGCCTGCTGCGACAAAGATCGAATGGCAATCATTTTGACATATGTGGGGATTTGGAGGCGAAAGCAGACTCACCGTGGTCGCCGCGTGGATATCCTTCCACACAACCGCCTCCCGGGAAAGATCAGAGAGTTCAAAGAGGTTGTCCACCACCACCTCGCCGATCATGTCGTGGCTGGTGAAACGGTCAAAGTCGTAGACGCTGAAGTGCAGCTTCCTGTTGCAAAGCTCGTCGTACACCACGGGGAAACAGAAGCTCTCGTCAAACATGGGGTTGAGATTCTTGCGGTGGACGCGTGTCTGGAACTTCTTCTTCCTCTCCGGCAGCAGGTAGATCTTCACGTACGGGTCGGAGGTTCCCGTGAAGTCCTTGGCGGGCAGGTCCAAGGCCTTGAGGATTCTGACCACCAGAGCCTGCTCCTCGTAGTCGTAACGGAGAGAGAAGCTGAGCTTCCCACAAGTCTCCACGGGCTCTTTGGCCTCGTCCTCCGAGTCCACAGACTTCTGCTTGTACAGCTCGGGTTTGATTCTTCCGATGCTCGTGGTGGACGACTGGCGGAGAGGAGCGGTGTCCATGCTGAAGTCAAAGCTGGTGACATTCATCTGACGAGGCAGGTGGCGCCGGAACGAATTGTGCCTGTTGGAAAGGGTAGAGGGTATCTGGTAAATGTTGCAAAATTCAGTTTGAACTATTGGCATATGGATATCTTCATTTCTTTCTTCATATCTACACTTGAAATGCTCGTTCAGACTGTGATTTTAGCAGTCTGATAAGATCAGCGTGGCGTTTGTAAACTTGGGTACAGCAGTGAGTTTTCCATGGAATCAAAGGTGATAACTGCTATAGGACGTAGTTGAGAAAAACAAGACTATATGTTTCTCCATCTGTTTACATCAGTTTATTTGCATTCCACACAGATTTACAAAAATGGTCTAATCTCCAGGCGAAAAAGCTAAAAGAAACAAAACCGCGAAAACAGCGAGATTAGCTGGAACTGCTAAAGGATAAAATAGCTAAATCCACTGGGGGAAAAAAAAAAAAGTTGTTAAAATAGCTTGTTCCGATTTTCATTTCTGGGAAACAAAGAAAAGGAAAAGTAACAAGATTAAAGACATTAAATGAAGAAAAGAAAAAAAACATAAAAAGGAAAAAGATGGAACAGAAATGAAAAAATGGGAAAAAAAAGAAAAAGGGAAAATATTAAGAAATGAAGAAAAAACTAAAACTAAATGCTTATATAGCAAAAACTGCTGTAGCAATTAGGAAAGAGAGAGCGGCTATAAATAGCTAGAGCAGCGAAATTAGCCAGAAATCCATAAGATAGAAAAAATCTCACCAAAAGCTAAAAATGTAAAGTAAATTTGAATTAAACCGTCATGAATTTAACCTCAGTTTTTGTACATATAAAAATCTTTTTTTTTCTTCATTTCAGATTATTAACATGATTTGCGGCCCCATACATATTTAATTTGGTGTAAAATCAAAGTGAAGGTTGCAGACCCCCTGATCTAGAACTTGAACTACACCAGCATCTGGATCACATGTGGAGATGCATTTTATTTCTTTCAAACAAACCGACACTGAGTGGATCCAAACGAGAAAGAAAGTTTAAAGGGGCGTCAATGTTCACAGCGTTCTGTCGTCTCCGTGCATGCACAGGTGGCTTTATTACATTAAACCAGCACCCACTAGTGGCCCTACATGAAAACTACATTGTTTTCACCTATTCTGGCCTGTTATTAAAGCCACAGCTTTAGTAGCAGAACTACAAAAAAGTCTGAAGAAAGGAACAAAGTTTTCCTGGTTTTAGACCTAGTAGAACATTTACTGCTTAAAAAACATGCTCAAGGAGTTAAAAAAGTGCCATATAAGGGAAATCCATTGACCATTTTACCATGGCATAATTGTAATCCATTAATAGAAATGGCTTCTGAGGACAGCGTTGCGTTGTGGTAAGTGATTGTATCTCTCATGATGGAACAATCCTTCTCAAGAGAAACGACACTTGAAATCCATGTGCTTCATGCATGTAAACTGCAATTATCTGAAGTGGCTGACCCAATTCATCCAACCCCTGTAAAGTGGCTCTTTAAAGCCATCTCAACACACTTTGCTTTTATTTTGCCAAACACTCGAAGAACAAAATGGCTTCGTTTCCAATCCAGCAAATTGTGTTGGCAGGAAACCGCTTGTTCTAACTTGAAAATGGAATGAGATCATATCAGAAAACTGATTTTTCTTTTCCATCACCGCCCAAAATGAAAACACATTTCCAGCCCTCAGGTTGGAGGCCCGGTACCCAATTACCCCGCATGCTGCAAATTTCAGTGAAGTTGACATCTCCCGACAAAATCATGGCCGTGTTTGACTCGCCAATCTCATCACCTAGCAACTGGCAACCTCCTCCTTTCTGACAGTAGGACAATCGCAGTGATCCGCCAGCCGTGGCACAAATGACATGGCGCCCATGAAAATTGAATAGTACATTGGAGCACGGTAAACAATGCCGTCAAATGTCCGCGGGAAAGGAAACAATGAAGCGACTGTGAGGGGATTACCGGCAGTCCTCAGCTCCGCGGCTCGTGATGTCTCTGTCACTGTTGTTGCTCCTGTCAAACCACTCGTTACAAAGCAGAGTTGGAAATAATGTAATGTGGTACCGTAACGCCGCCATTGCTAATCCAGCTGCAACAACGTAAGTTCCATTGTTTTTCGGTTTGCCGGTTTTTCACGAGAAGAACAATACTTGTGATGAATTAAGAGCCGCTTTGTCAGGAAACTGTTGTTTTGACTGACTGAGCAATACGAATGACGTCGAACTCTAAATCACAGTAAGAAAACTTAAATTAGCGGCACCAAACGAATGCTAGCTTAGCATAACGTTACTATTTCAATGAGCTCCTGTTTACAGGGAAAGGAACATTTCAACATTCCTGAACTGTTCTTCTGACCACAGCATGAAATGTGTTCAATTATATGTAACAAAGTTCCTGTGATGAAGTTTTAGCTCTGAATGAATGTTAGCTTAGCTTAACAGTTACTATTTCGCTTCGCTCCTGATTACAGGAGAAGGAACATCTCAATCATGCGTTCTTCAGTTCTTCTGATAACATTATGGAAAACGTGAAATTGGAAGTACTACTAAGACTTTCTGTAAACTAGCAGCTGTAAATGAGCATTAACTTGACTTCAATGTTACTGTTTCACTGAACTATTGTTTACTGGAGGAGGATTGCCTTAATAATCCTAAACTAACTCAGTTCTTCTGACAGTATCATGAAAGATAACTAACTTTGAGTAATAGATAGACTACCACTACTACTCAGCTTAAAAATTCCAATTTCACTAAACTCCCATTTACAGGAGAAGTAAAGTATCAGTAATCCTGAACTAACTCATTTCCTCTGACCAAAGCCTAAAAGATATCCAACTGTAAGTAACAGTTCATCTGTGATCAACTAGCAGCTCTAAATGAGTTTGACATCGGTTAAACAGTTGCTATTTCAGCAAACTCCTGTTTCCTGAAGAATAGATGCATCAATAATCCTGAAAAGGCCCAGATCTCCTCATAGCAACATAAAAATGTCCAACTGTAAGTAACAGTAACAAGACGTACAGTTAACAGCTTTAAATTAACAGTAGCCTAACTTCACAGTTGCTGTTTCACTAAACTCCTGTTTACTGGATGAGTCACTTACTCAGTCCGCGAGGATGTTTGACACGAGGATGTGTTCACGTGACCTGTGAGGTATTGTTATGAACACGACCATTTCTTCAAGACCAGTCTGCTGCACATTAGTCGACAAATCTGTTATGACTTAGTACTTATATGTAAATATGTCTATTTTATTTTGAAAGCTGCAAGTGTAGATAAAGGTTCATAGTTTCTTCAAGGTCAATGAATTATTTGCATTTCTATCTGATTCCAGTAATTAATTTGAGTAACTCATCCATGTGTTTTTACCCCCAAATGCGCTTAATATATATATATATATATATATATATATATATATATATATATATATATATATATATATATATATATATATTAACATATATATATATATATATAGCCAAACAGTTGATCCAAACAGTTGATCCAAATAAATCTTTCATGCTAACAACCTAATGTTTCATGTTCCCTTTACTAATAAACGCTGAAAACCCAGGAAAACTTTTGCCATCTTTTTCGTGGGATACCTCTTTTTTAATATAAATATAGATATTAGGATTCTCCTTACAAAAAGATAATACTTTGACTTGAGTTTTCATCCCATATTCTAAGCGGTTTCTACTTTTTATCATTCAATACAAAGACAATCAGTGAAACTAATGCCACAAAAATGTGGGCGGAATCGAGGATTATTCAAGTTGGTGGTTCTGTTTCAAAGTCGCATGGAGTTTGACTGATATGTAGTTTAATTAACGAGTCCTGACGACAGGCCAAAGCAAGTGTCAATAGCGTCTTCCTTTGAGAAACGGAGCGCAGCTGCCTGGTGCTTCTCACCAGAAACCAGTGACAACTCCCGCCCCGCAGCAACGCTAATTATGGACGTTCTGGTTTAAACACAAGACTGCGAAACAAAGAGAGGCCACGGCTGATTGTTTAATTACTGGAGTGGCTTCCTGACGTTACCATAGAAGCTTGACTCACACATGCAAGTGATTACAGGGTCCGTAGCTGCAGAGAGAAGATGTTTTTTGTTGGGTGGCGGCGATCTAATGTCACGAGGCTGTCGCTGATGGTCTGCCTGACACGTGCCAAACGACCTCCAGGACAGTGGCGACTCACCAACTGTCAGGACAGTTTCTGTTTGGTGGGGGTTTTTGGGGGGGTTTTTTTAGTGGGAAATAACCAAAGTGGGCCTGCAGCTGGTTCCTGACGGTACCTGGAGGAGGAGGTGGGCTCGGTGGTCTGCCTCTGGATCTTAGCCTGCTGGCTCAGCTTCTCCCTCAGGGCCGTCTGCACCTCGGCGGGGATGTCCGGAGACGTCTGGCTGATCTTCATGGCCGCCTCCAGGAGCTTGACCGTGCTGCGTCCGTTCACCTTCGCCTCCAGCGGGTACTTCTTCTCCACCTCCGCCACTTTGCACTCGGTGACCGGCGGGGAGTTGGGCGGGGGCGGCTCGGGGAAGCCCACTCTGAGGCCATTTTCAGCAATGTGGGCCGACAGAGCCTTGCTCCTCCAAATGGGCCAACACAGCTTCCAAAAGACAAAGAGAGAGACTGCCAACAGGGCGAGGCCACAGAAACCCACCACCACAGCCAGGAGACTGATAGAGATGTCTGACGACACAGTCAACACATGCGAAAGGAAAGGAGACGCAGGATAGAGTGACAGACAAACATGCAGGGGAGAAGGAGAAACACAGGAGAGAAAGCAGGCTGTAAGAAAGAGGGGAGAGCATATGCACCTTTTTCTTATATATATTTTTTTAAATCAGGGAGGACTATAAACAGTTACATAACAACATTTAAGGTGACTTGCATAAGGAAAAACCATAAATCTGAGCTCTTATCTGCAGCTGACATTTCCTCTTTTTTGCAAATATGAAAACTTTGCACTGCCTGTGCATCTTTTGATGCAGCTGAAGCATGCAGTCTTTTCCTAATGGTGCAGACGTTAGCGCCAGGGGAAGAATTTGAAAGACCTAGTCTGTTTTCCACCTGTTGCTTTTTCACCAGCCAGCTGCAGCAAGAAGCGTAACAGGTAGATTTCCACAGAGTTCAACACCACACAATGATAACAATAATAACAATAATAAGAATAATAATAATAATAATAATAATAATAATAATAATAATAATAATAATACAAATATAAAGAAACAAGTTACGTTAATAAGTCATAAAAGTATATTTCCTATAATCGCTTCAAAGTTTCCATGAAAACAGAGGAAAGTGTTTATTTGAGGGGAATTTGGGGGAATAGAAAATAGTGATTTCGTCCATTTACCTGCGTATCCTTTACCTGGTATGTTGCTCTCCAGGGGGAAAATATCCGAGCATTTCTCCCGGTCGACGTGTCCCGTGAGACAAAGTTCCGTGACGATCTGCAGAGCCCTTTGGCACAAGGTGATGCTGTCCTCCGTCCGGACACTCATGTCTCTCCGGTTAAGCCATTGCACGCCGGAGGAGCCGGGCGGGTGGCGGTTCATTGGTGCGCCTCGGTGCGCTGCGCGTCCGGTGCGGCGCGGCGCGGCGCGCGGCAGACAGCGGGGAGGCGCAGCGCTGCGTCCTGATCCACCGAGCAGCGACTCCGCCACACGCGCTCCCCGCGCCTCGGTGACAGTCAACACTCCGAACCCGGTGCCGCGCGCAGCCACTGCTGGGTTAGTGGCAGTAACGGGATTACTTCCACTAGTTGGAGCGCACCCAGCGAGCCCAGGAGCAAAGCCCCCCCCCCCGCGCCCTGCCTCCAACAGGTCTCTGTCCCCGTCAACCTGAAGTCTTCACTCAAGTCTGATCAATAGATCCTTCTCATCAGTATTCATGTCGATCATTAGAGTTCATGCTTATGTATAGTTATGTAAATAGACTTCAACAGTCCTGCGAATTAGAAGAGACATTTGTGGACATTGAAATAAAAAGAGAAATAAAGATGCCAATTCCACATTCTATTAGAGTGATTTATTATGCTCCTTTTACAACCACGGTGACATGGCATTTCATAGACACTGAAAAATATGTAGTTCTCCTGTTTTGTCACTAGTGGGCGCTGTTTCTTGTTTTTGTAATGAAACCACACTCATGCAGCAGAGAAAAATATCCTATAAGCATTAACAACGGGACATTTGATTGAAAGTTGGATTGTTATTATGGTGACTGTCAGCTATAAAACTACCAAGTCCCAGTCCCTGTTGGGCCCTGAAGGTTTTGAATTTTCACTTGAAAACATTGTGGTATAAACAGGTCCATTTACACAGCAACATTTACATAACATGACTTTTAACCTGCCAATGCACTTCATTGAGGATATATTTCTGCTTGTATTGCACTTTTTTGTGAGTTAAAACATATTTATAGTTTCCCGACTGATTCAGACTTCATTTGATTGAATGTCAAGCACGGTCATCAAAACTTAAATTTTTTCCCTTTCAAGTCATTTGGATTATTGAATGTAGATTCTGTGTTGCTTTCAGTACTCTTGAGACTTTATGGCCTTTTTTCCCTTTTAATTTTGCACCATATAACCACAAGTGTAAAGGTCAACGCTTAAATAATCACAGTCCTTCCTGCTGTTTTCTGTGTAATATAAAATAAAAGCCATTCAATAATTAATTGATTCATCAATTATGTGCGCACTTATGAAAGTTTAAATTATATAAGCCACTCAATGATTAATCCAATGCTTTTGAAATGAGTGGAGACGTCACATTTTAATATATATCTAAACTTTTTTCCCACACCACTGATTTATCGTACAACTTGTTGGAAAAATAGATCAAAAGCTGACATGTGTCATGTTTTACGACGTTAAAATGGGATGTATTTCCTCTTAAATCATTGTTAAAACATATGTAATGTTATACATTGTATAAATTAATTGCAAATCTTTAGCAGTATGACACATCGGGCACATTTTTCGAGTTTAAAAATATTCAGAATTGCAGAAGTTACCAAATGTAGTTTGTGGCCCTATAAACAGTGCAGGACACTAACAGAAACAATTCTCCGATCGGCGTGTTTCCGTGGGAAAAGCTAGTTAAACTCACTTTATTTTCAGCGGGAGCGCATATACATCCATTGATTTTTTTTTTTTATACACATGAAAGTACCACCATCATGCCAGATACACGTTGTACCAGACAGACGACGTAAACTCACGAGGAAGCAGGAGGAGATAAGAGTCAAATGGTTCAAGGATTTCCATCAGTGTTACGTCAAAGACGGCCTCGATGCTTCTTCCCCTGCAGGAGCACAAAGGCTCCTCCAGTCCTCTTTCTTTATATACCTTTATATACTCCATGCCAGTGGGGGGCACAAAGCTGTAGCCAGACGAAACTGGGAAAATAACAGGTGTAATGAGAAAGCAACCGAGATTGCCGAGGGTGATTCCGAATTATGGTTGCACTGGTCTTGCTGTCTCAAAAGGAAGAACATTAAGAGAAGAAAAGAGCCCGAAGAGACAAGAAACAAACAAAAGCATCATTAACAATCAAGCCAGTCATCCAATATTTAAAGCCTTGCACAGATACAAGACTGACAGGATATTTAAAGTACACACTTACTTAGTGTTGTGTTGAATTGCTTGTGGAAAAAGAACATTTTTATGTATTAAACTGTGCGATTTTTGTCTATTAAATCTAGATCATGGGTGTCAAACACATTTCTGTTCAGGGGATTGGACTGGTAAAATACTGCCATAATAACCTTTAAATTTTAACTTTAAAGTTTTTCTTTGTCGTGGCACAGAGTATAGATAATGTAAGCGTCTGTATTTTTCTAAATGTGAACAATGAATATCAAAACATGACTGCAATCTGAACTTAAAGCCAATTTTAATGAATCAAATCTCTGTGAAATGTCCCCAAAACTCTAAATGGTTAAAAGAAAAATGTGCTCATGTTAGATTGTTCCAATCGTAGCTGTAATTCTGGACACATTATCTTTTTTATATATATATATATATAAAACATTGGCATGGATCGATCACCACTTGTGTCTAAATAAATAGAATTTGTGTTAAAACTGATGGGGGGGCTATTCTCTGCAACGTTTGAGAAGATATTGAGATCCAAGTGGAATGGGTGGCGTTTCAGACCCTGGTTACAAGACAGTAAAAACGCATCTTTTTTGTGTTTTAGTTTCACAAAAGTTTGGCGTTTAAACCGCAATGTTTTAAAAAACGATGTCCGTTTACACAGAAATTACGGTAACACTGAAAACGTTGTAGTTTTCCTGTTGGGCCACTAGTTGGCGGTGTTTTTTTTTTGTTTTTTTTGAAATTTTTTTAAGAAACCACACACACATACAGCAGAGAACAAAATGCCACAAACATTAACAATGGGAGAAAACAGACATTCATATGGGCAGATGACCAAGTTGGATTATTTAGTGTCGGTAAAGGGATTGAGGTTAGAGACCTCGTACGAACTATTTACAGGAAAAAAAACAAAAAACGTTTTGGTGGCGAATGAATTTAGTCCTTCATTAACGCTTGTCACCATTTTCCTTAGAGCCTTTGCAATATTAATGAATGTTTTCACAGTGATAAACAGTGAGTAATTGTTTTTGGTTGACTCTAATTTTAATGAATGAGTACCAACAAAGGAGCAATTTGTTTTGCATTGGGACTGACTTGACCCCACACTTCTTTCACAAATAGGTTTATATGGCAAATACATTAAATGTATCTAAGACCCCATTTACACATTTCAATTGAAAAAGCAGCGTTTTTGCTCTTTTGTGTCACATTTACACGGCAACAATGTCCGTTTCCATGGAAATGGCAGGAATACTGAAAACAGTGGAGATTTCATGTCGTGGGTGCCGTTGTTTGCTTTTGTAAAGAAACCACACACACATGCAGCAGAGAACAACACGCTATAAACATTATCAATGGGAGTTCATGGACATTCTAGTAGACAGACGACCAAGTTGGATTGTTATTACAGTGACTGTCCAGTATAAAACTAAGAGTCTCAGGAGAATAATGGACTGGGAGTCGTGGCACGACGGAGGAAACGTTGTTCTTATTGTCCATCTACTGAGCATGTGCAGAACAACTAGTCACTACTGTCATGGTGCAAAGCCACAATTTTTGCCATTTTCAAAGAGTTGTCGCCCGGGCGTTTTCAAAGAGGGATGTTTCCCCCCCATTTACAATACGACAAATCTGCATTTTCAGCGACTGTTATATAAACGGACTCCCAAAGTGCAATGAAAGTTTTCTCTTTCCACTTAAAAATGTGCGTAAAAGGGGCCTGAAACCAAATTTAAACCCCATGAATGATATTTTCTTTTACCAGAAAGTGATTAAAATACAATTATTGTGAAATGAGAAACAGTTAAGGCCGTTTACATATCATATGCCTTGATTTTGTGTTTCCCATGATCCAAGCAACAGGTAAACATTGATTGATTAATTATTTTTGAAAGTGCAGGAAGTCCTACATTCAGTCAGGAATTAGTATCTATCCCAAGATGAGCTATGAGTTTCCTCGTAGACGTGTTTAAGTCGGCTGCTCTGCTTTATGTTTTTATTGAAGCGGAAACACCATCGACACCAAAATGATCCAAATAATATCACGGTGACGCTTTGATGAAACACTGAAGTGAAAGATTTGTCAAATGTTTGGTTTGAAAATGTAAAATTCTCTCCGTCTGTCCTCTCATCCTCTCTCTCATTGAACGTGCCTCTAATGGAATCTGCCACCATTTGTATGTTTGCAAATGGGTGAATGTGACAGATAAAGTATCTTGAATCAACCAAATGCAGTGAAACACACACACACACACACACACACACACACACACACACACACACACACACACACACACACACACACGGAGAAAATGATATACAAAAGTCCATTTCCCATCATCAGACTGAGCATCGGGGCCGCTGGTGAAGCTGTTGTCATAGTTTCAAATGATTTAAGAGTGCCACCGTTTCTGTTCATTCTGGCTTGTGTCTGATAACTTAATCGTCATTCTCTGCCCAAAAAACATCGTCTTCGCTCCGTCACAGGAAGGAGCGTTGCATCACACTGTGTCCAAACCCGTGAAGCCGAACCCAGAAAGCTGTTTGGCGGAGCTCCAGAGCAGGAAATTAACCAACAGAAGGACAAAATAATCAGTAACCGGAGCCCGCTAATCAAATTTGATTCATTTACACACAACTAATTTGAACCATATGCGTGCATTCAGCAGTTTGGTTGTGTGGACTATATTGCGGTCCTTTAATTGGACGACGTTCTATAGGAGGACCTGTGGAAGTCTTTTCTGTCATTTTGCACTCAGGGATCGCTCAGAAATCCGTACTGGCGTCCGCGCCACCACGTTGTATTGACCTTTTGTCAAGCACTTAAAGTGTATTTAATACAACTGCTGCTTTTCTTGCCTCCAGAGTGTTTTATTTCTCATGGCACTGACTGCAAGATTGCCTTTGTCTCCGAGTTAATGTCCTCTGTTTACGCCTCGAGTAGCATCCCGGGGAGAAACAAACGGCGTTCGTTGTGCGGCCCATCCTGCCGGGACGCCAGACTTACAGCTGCGAAAATCAACCTCGCTTTAAAAAGCAGTTGCAGGTTGCTAAATGGGAGAGCTGGTGTGATTAGTGCCCGATCACGTTAATGCTAACTCCCAAACACAAAAGTGATCACTCCCTGCGTTATTTGTTTCTCTCTCCCTGCTGCGTTTGGTTAGGCTGCCCACCAAGGAAGATAGAAAGACGAAACAGAGGGAAAGAACAACCTGTTGCTTCTAACTGTCTTCTCAGGACTGATTTACAAGACCATTGTTACTCAATCTGAACATAATCCAGACAAATTATCAAATGTGATCAACATTGCAGCAAAACATCTATGTGGGAATTAAAAACGATATAATCTGTCAGTTTCGTGGGAGAAAAGTCCCTTTTATCGTTTGGAGGAGCGATAAACAATGACCTGAGGCCCATGAAATGTTTCACTGAAAACAGTGTCTGTTTCCATGGAAACGGCAGAAACATTGAAAGCGATGCAGTTTTCATGTTGGGCAACTAGTGGGTTCTGTTGTTCCTGTATAAAATGATATAAGTTGACATGGCAACCGCAGGAACACTGAAAACAGTGCAGTCAGCATGCCAGGCCATCAGTTGGCGCTGTTGCTTGTTTTTGTAATGAAACCAGATGCACATGCAGCAGAGAACAACACACTATGAACATTAAGGGCAGGAGAACACACACATTCTAGTGAGCAGGCGACCAAGTTGGATTGTTATTACAGTGACTGTCAAAATAAAACTACCAAGTCCAGGAGAATAATGGACTGGGAGCCGTGACACGACGGAGGAAACATGGTTCTTATTGTCCATCTACTGAGCATGTGCAGGACGACTGTTTACTATGGCCGTGTTGCACAAGTGCATTAGCAGCGTTTCCAACGTCAACATGGAGACGGAGCCGGAGGGTTTTCTGAAAGTTACGTTTTCATTGGCCCTCTGAGTATTTGTGTACTTAAAGCAGCTCACAGCTTTAATTTTGAAAGCCCCAGCTTCTGTATGCTGGTGAGAGAGAGCGCGTGTCCGACAGCGTTTGGTGACCTGCGGCCATTTTTAGGGACAATCTCCGGCATCTTCCAATGAAAAAAGTTTGAAAGTACCAATACAAGCTTACCTGGACTGAACTACCAGAGTGTCTGATCGCACTTTTTAACAGATGGCCGTCGGTGAGCGGCGGCACCCTGCCGGCAGCATCGGAGCTCGGAGCACATCGGCTTTGCGCAGGATGGCAATTAAAACAGACACATCTTGCAATCCGACTGGGAGCACTTGTTGATTGTCTTCGCCAGCTCGGCTTTTTTTTTTTTTTGCAGTTGTGAAACGTTGCTCTCCACGACGGGGAAGATTACTCAAACAATCAATGAGGTTTTCTCTCCCTTCAGGGTTTTTTCTCAGAAAACTGTGGCGTGCGGTCATGAGGACCGCTCCAACGTGATCCAATACATTTCCGAGGTTGTATTCTCCTGAGCACCTGAGGCCTTCAGTCGGGGTTACTGGAGGTATTTTCTCAGAAATAACTTGCCAATCCACATCGATTGCTCTCTTTCTGAATCTCTCTGTCTCTGAAATGGGGTTTAATCCTACACTTTAAAGACTCTCCATTGTGAGATGAGTGATAAGATAAAGGTACTTGAATGGGTTGTTACATAATTATTCCCTAGAAGACTAAATGATCCTTCACAGACGTTCACGCTGACGTTACCAGCCCCGACTGAACCAGCAGCTCTCACTGTTTCATCTTTAAAACACTTCATTCCACTCAGATCTGTTGAATTTTCCGTTTCTTGCTGGGAATTGCAGCAACTTAATTTTTTTAACTCACAGATATGTTTGAGAAATCTTCCATTTTCCCCCCTTCAGTTAGTACTTATCAGCAAATAACTAATAATCAAATGAAGAAACAAGACCCAGCTGCGACAAGAATACGAAACATCTGCTTTGGTGTTGGAGTTTGGATTTTGTTTTGTTTGTGAGGATTGAATAAACACCCCCCGGGTGAACCGCAGAGGATCTTTGACAATTTTTCACACAGTTACGGTGCCAAGAGAGAAAATGAGATTGTGGAAGTCATTTTTAAGCTTTGGTCTGCGTCGCATTTTATTGGATTGAAGGAGCCTGAAAGCGTCAAATGTCATATTAAATGTCAGCGCGGTGGACATCCACATATCAGAAAGGGTCCGTATCTTTTTAAAGAGGTTGCAGAATGTTCCATTTGTATCACTTAGAAAACAGGTTTAGACAGATCTGCTGCTGCGTCGGTTTATGTCTGTTGCTCTTTTTCAGACCTGGAGCCCCTCGGCTCAATGTCAGCTTCTGCTTCAGTTCTTTTTCATTAATTACTTGAAAGCCGTTTACAGTCACACACTTTTGCTTGTCTGGTTTGGTCTATCCTGCTCATCTTTGTTGGTCTGTGCTCGTCCACGTTGGCTTGATGCAGGTCTGTGTTGATATGAATCCTCCAAACCTCAGTCTGTGGATCAATGTCAGTTTATGCTGGTCTGAAGCTGGTCTGAGGCTGGTTATTAGTAAAATAACCTGCTCTGCTTGATTTCTGTGCCAGAAATTGTGTTTCCATCACTTATTTACTGTTTGCATTCTGTATATGTCTAACATATGGTAGCTATCGGTGACAAACAGGCCCACAACTGAAGTTTTTCCTCTCTAATGCTGCCAAAGAAGAAATAACGTCTGGGCCTCAAGTTTTCTTATATCAACATGAGGCTTTTCTTTTTTTAAATATTTTTATGGCAGCAACAAACCAAATTAGAGTTAAATTAAAAAGAAAGCTGTTCATCATCTTCAGCGTCGTAAGCAGACAGCAGAGGAGGACGTTGTCTGTTACTCTGGCTGACATTAACGGAGCCTGCGAGAGAGAAATGATTTAATCATTAACATTCATGAGCAGGAGCACGGCCGGCTTCCAGCACGCCGCGCTGCCGCCTGAAACAAAAGACAGACAGTGCAGCGCTGAAATTACAGGGGTAATTGATTATTTTGGAGGCAGCGGCAGCACCATGAAGAATATGGATGCATCAGCACAACGTGGCGAGGAGCCGCTGTCAAGTGCGACGATTGTTTGGGTGTAAACACACAGTGTTTATCTCCCCGGACCAGTTGTAAGCCCTCGTGGCAGCTTTCCTTTCCTTCTTTTCTGTCTTTTCTTTCTTCATTAAACTAATTCTACCCACTTTGGATTGTTCTTGACTTTGCCATTTTCTGTGACCGAACGAGCTCGGATCAATTTGTTACTAAACGGTGTGAAGACGCCCCGGCAGCCCCTCGCAGCTGAAAAGACAGTTTGGTGTTAATTATTCGCATTCTAACACTTCAAGTGGCCGAGGCTGGGATTTGTTGGCGAAGCGAGTGCCATTTACCAGATTTTAAACTCTGGGCTACATGCCGGGGATTAGAGTTTACGCGGCCCCTGAGAGCGACGCCGCCGTGCTTGATATATTCTTTCAATTGAGAAGGAGCCGTTCTCGCGCTGAAGCGCCACGGTAGTAAAGTGCTGCCCCGAAGTGGAAAGTGAAAATGATCATCGTTAAAATGTATGAAAAACAGATATTGCGACGCTGAGGCTGCAATTAATGGGAACGCCATTAGCAAGTTAATAGTTCTAATAGTATATGTGACTAACCTCTTGTTTACTCGAGGAGGGATTAACACTGAAAGCGTTAGCATTATTCAGATAGTTGTATTAATAGTAACAATGTGACTAAACTCCTGTTTACTGGAGGAAGAATTAAGTCTGAAAGCATTACCAATATCCAAATCAGTTCTTTTGATAGTAAATTTAGAACTAAACTCTTGTTTACTGGAGGGGTAACTAACTCTAATCGCGTTAGCATTATCAATATCAGTTGTTGTAAACATAACTATCTCACTAAACTGTTTACTGGAGGAGTAACAAACTCTGAAAGCATTAACATTATTCAAATGTTATTTTCTAATAGTAACTTTGTAACTAAACTCTTGTTTACTGGAGGGGTAACTAACTCTGAAAGCATTAGCATTATCAATGTCAGTTGTTGTAAACGTAACTATCTCACTAAACTCCTGTTTACTGGAGGAAGAACTACCTCTAATAGCATTAGTATTATCCAGATGTTCTCTTCTAATAGTAACTATATAACTGAACTCCTGTTTACTGGAGGAAGAAGTTCTTAACTTCTTGTTGTTATTCTTCAATTTATTGCTTCTTTACGATAAAGTCACACAGCGGCCCTCACAAATACCACCCGCACTCGTGAGAGTAGAATTCACTAAATATAATATTTTTCCTCAAGGTCAGTCTGATTTTCGGGAGCATTCGATTGAACGCTGCCACCCGACGGCCTCGGTGAAGGAGTGAGCTGCTCTCGAGTGAGGCTGGTTAATGACACTTCAAGACCTTGGTGGTTGTTTTTCATTCCTGCATGTCCTGAAAGTTTTGCACACAAACAAACTGCAACAGTGGGCGTAAATTCGCTGGCCCACATTACAGTTTTATTAGCGTTGTAATGTTTTTATTTGCTCAATGAGGAAGTCAAATGAAGATAGTTAAACTCTGACCTTCCCTTGTGATGAATGACACGTCCCAGGAGTCTGTCAGAAGATTCCAGAAATGCAGATGTTACATTATGAGGAGAATAAAGGATGCTTGTAAAGTGGACTTATTATCAAGTCGATCACTTGATGAAAGAATTAATTGTACGGCGCCAGAACAGGAATCTCTGTTTAACTGCTTCTGTTAAGGAAATACGGGTTGATTTGCTGATAACCTGTTAAAAAGGCATCTGTCATTCCGCTCATGGAGCAGGTCTGATTTAATCACGGATTTCCTAATGGCTCTGTGGTTTAATTAGGCCGTTTAAAGGTTAACTGCCAGGTCTGCACCAACATCCACAAACCAGTCAGACATCTTTCACCAGCTGGCTGCCTCTGCGACTCCGCCCGCGACTTCAGCCGATACAGGGCTTATTTCTCCTGCATACTTTTATATAAATAATGAAGGTTTCCCAGCGTGCCTTCGCTCCATGTGGCCTCACATAAACGCTCACAGACTGCAGGCCTCTGTGGAGATACTTATATTTGTTTTAACCACGCACGCACGCACGCACGCACACACGCACGCACGCACGCACGACACGTAACACTGAAAGCAACAAAATGATCTGAACTGCAACCATAAATCTCCGAAGGCGAGCTCCTCTTTCCTCTTTATTTGGTCATTTATAAACAATATCTCAGTGCAGCGTCATATCGATAAGTGTAATTTGTGTTCTACTGCGTTTGACGTGTTTTTTTCAAACCTTTTATCTGTTCTGTTTGGCTTATGTTGTGTGTATTCTTATAAAAAAATTATCGTTTAGTTAAACTGAGGATTTTCAGGCTGAATAATGACCATAATAACAGTAATAATGAATGTGGCTGTCATGGGCTGTAATTGTATTTGTATTTTTATGGTGCTGTGATTGATTTTATGGTTTTTCGGATGCGTTTGGATCAAATTGATGGTGAAAAAAGGCTCAAAGCACTACGACATTTAAACAAAGTGTCCCACAGAGCTGCTGACGGGCTGCTCACAGGACCGGTTTATAGGTTCAAAGTGAAAAAATATTGTTTTTGTTTCAGAAAGGTTTCCCGTTCAAACGGCAATGTTCTGTAAACGATATCCGTTTACATGGCAACGGCGGAAAACAATGTCGTTTTTAGCCTTTGAGTCTGAATGGCAAAGAAAAATTTATACTCTGAACCTGCGAAGAAGATTCATTTGAGAGGCCAGAGCAAGCAAGCAAACAAAGAAACTAATCTGAGCAGCATACAAAGGAGCAAACAAAGCCAAGCAGAGAATACAAATAAATAAAACCTCAAGCAGGTTGTAGAGGAAAATGAGTAAAAACAAACAAACATAGCAAAAATCTAGTTCTGGTTACAACCAAACAAATACACAAATCTGCATAGCGTACAACAAAGCAAATAAACAAACAATAAAGTAAACCTAGCGTTATGTATTTAGAGTGTACAGAAAACTAATTCTTGATAAAAGATCAAACCTGACAAAAGCAGGAGATAAAAACACAAAGTATGGATCAGCAAGGCGCCTAAACAAGCAAACAAACTCCAGAAAAAAAATCAAGGCAACAAATAAGTGAAGCAGAATGTACAAACATACTTCTAACACACACACACACACACACACACACACACATGCACACACACACACACACACACACACACACACACACACACACACAGAGTAATTATCTTACCGTATGAAGCTACACAAACAAATCTCATTACGTGCATGTAAATATCAATACACAAACAAATGTAGACACAAACACACATCTCTCCATGTGCTTGCACTAACACACACACACACACGCACGCACGCACGCACACACACACACACACACACACACACACACACACACACACACACACACACACACACACACACACACACACACCAGTAAGCACTCCATATGTACGATAAAAACATGCGAGCAGTAAAGGAAAAAGAAATAATTGAAAACTGGTGTAATTAGAGTACTCAGTCATTTAATAGCATTTAATGAAGTGGAGTATTGGCACTTCTTCATTTTTCCACCTCACCATCAATTCTAATTGGTTATTTCCATGGTTGAACGTGGACCAAATGAAGTTTTCTCACCAAAGTTACAGTTATGATTTTATAGACAAAGACACAAGGTGGAAGATGGTTCAACAGAGAAAAACCTAAAAGGACCTTCGTTTGTGATAAAGCACAGTAATAAAGAGTCAATCTTTCCCCATCTCTGCCTGTGTTTGACACACACTCACACACACACACACACACACACACACACACACACACACACACACACACACACACACACACACACACACACAGAAACACACGCACACACTCACTCAGGCTAAGCGGTGACTTATCACGCTGCGAGCGCCTCACTGGGATGTTCAGAACAATTACCTCTGCCTCGCTGCCCCTCCGGACCCCTCAGGTGAAGTCATTATCTTAACCAGAGGCTGCTCACTACAGTCACTATTAATTCACATTAGCAGGAGCCCACTCGGGCCGTCTGGATGCATTTCCACAATTACACTCGTTCGTGGTCGAAGGTGCTTAAAAATGGGACTTTCTTTTCTTTTTGGAAAAGAAAATGTATCTCTGCTCCCTGTTGCACAGCAGCTGCGAAGACAAAAGAGTCTTTAGGGAGGCTGTCTCGCCAAAGCAGAGGTGAAGATTTAATGAGACGTGCTGGGAACTTCCATTTCAGTGGTGAGATTTGCTTATTTGACTCCTGAAAACCTCGTACTTCTCTATCATTCAGGGATACTGAAATCCATTTCTATAAATCTGAATATATATATATATATATATATATGAGGAAGCCGTGGGTCTGGAGGCAGCTCCTCCTGTACAGACGCCACACGCCTTGCTCCTGCGCCAGTCTGACCCAAACCACCAACTTTCCTTCACAATACAGTGATTCATCGTCTCCTGTTCAATCTTTGAGCAGCTGCACGGCAGGTTTTGGCACTAATGGGCTCTCTGTCGCTCTTCCATCTCGCTTGATGTTATCTAATTCGCTCAGTGCGAACATTAAATCTTCGGAAGACGTTGGCATTTGCACATTTGTCTTATTTGGAGGGTAAAGGAACCTTTCTGTCTCATTTTGGAATTAGCAACGATAGTTTATGTGCAGCTCTGCTGCTTATCCTCCAAACGCATGTTCTTTACATACGTAGCATCTGCATCGGGGAAGTAATTAGCCTCTCCAACAAAATAAAGGCTCGTTTAGATGAACATTTTCAAGTGAAAACGCAAAACTTTCATTGTGTTTTATAGGGCTGGACCCAAATTATCCAAATATCAGAATATTCAGTGGTTTTATTCTCGTTTTTCTGAGTTTTAACTGTTTTTCTCTTTCGCCACTTTTAGCAATTCTCTTCATTTCAGCTGTTTAGGATTATTTTTCGGCCAATTTAGCTCCTCTGTCACTTTTTTCTCTTATATAGCTTTACCTGTTTGCATTGTTTTCACTGTTTTGGCTCGATTTTTCCATTTCATTGAAGCTTTGTTAATTTCTCCCAAATGATCTAACATAAAAGCAAACCTGCATCTTTGCCAGCATTTGGCATTTATTGGTGCTGATGGAGGAAATTAAATTCAAGTGCCACATTTGTCACCTGGCGCTGAGCGATAGGACTCCCTTTGGACGACTGTTTGCTGTTCAAACAATAAAATAAGATGAGAATGTTTTATTTACATGTTAGACTCTTACTAAACAACCAGAGCCAAGAGGATTGAAAAGCTTGAAAAGGAGTTCAGCCCGTGTCGACCCACTTCTCAGTGTTTCATCGTGGCTGCATTGGACACATCTGTTGTTGAAGTCCTGCTGAACGTCCTCATAGGAACCTGTTTTCTCTCTGAATGGAGGACAAATCCACGCGACTCCCAGGTCCCCGTAACGCCTGAAGAGGAAAAACCAGGCCAAGTTTGGCCATTTAGCACCTTTCATACAACAAGTACTCGCCTGCGTGAGTCACCCACATGTCAGAGGCATTCATAAACCACCGCACAATAGATGTATTTATCCGGGGAACACATCAAAAACAGCAGATACTTTGTTTTCAGGACGGTCGAGTCTCTAAAAACTGAGAGAGATAATGATGTTTGCTGATCAAAGCAATCAGATCTCCTGAAATTTGTTCATTCTGACCACATAACTAAAAAAACAATTAAATAAATGGGAAACTAAAATAAAAACACACATTTTTCCATTTGAAAACGGTGGAAAATGAAGTAATAAATGAGTGAATTTAAACAGAGAATAAAATACGCATTTGTCCCTGAAATGACTAGTTGTGCCTTTTAAAGTAATGGATTTTCTTATAGAGCAAGTAGTTACTCATGAAAGTAAGTTCATCAACTGTGATTATATCCGTCATTTTAATGCGCAGGGAGCTGAACGTTAATGCAGTGTTGTGGTGACATAATTAACTGAGCTGTCGGTGCTGGTTTGATCATTTTAATGACTGTTTCGCCTGTTAAGTTCATCTCACGTTACATCAGTTAGAGGGGGGAAGATGCTCTATAATCTGGATGTTACTGGAAGGAACCCACTGAGCAAGTAAAGTCCATAGACGTCCAAGACACGTCCGTCCGTCCAGGACGTAATCTGGTCGTCTATCTATTTGACAAATGACATAAAAATGATGGACATCTAAGACAGCCAGAATCAGTTGAAAGACACAGGTGACAATCTGTCTGTTAAGTCCAACTGCCTGTATAATTATTGATTTGTCATTAGAATAATGAAGGGAAGTCGATCATGACAGGCAAGAGGAGACAGCATGGGAAGTTTAATGAACAATGTCTGAGTTACGACCGTTTTTTGCTTTAGTCGCACGGCATTGAAGTTTTCAAGTCTCCACGGAGAAACTCGCCACTTTGATAACCTTTCATCTGTCAGCACTCCCGGTGTGTCTTCGTCTTGTGTGTGTGTGTGTGTGTGGGTGTGTGTGTGTGTGTGTGTGTGTGTGCGCGCTTGTGACATTGCCTGTGTGTCTTACATTTTCATTTAACTGTCCTCCTCATGCCGTCACCTCAGTGTGTTCCACCTGTGTCTCATCTCACCTATGTTAACCCCCTCTCCCAGTGTGTCTGCTCCAGATCGTCTTCGTACTTCGTGTCGGACATCCAGCATCTCTGTATCCTCCTCGTGTTCCACTTTTCTGGTATCTCTGACCTTTTGCTCATCTCCTGACGTCGGCTTGGATTTCCCCTTGGAAACCTTTGCTTGCCACTTTGAGACTTTTAAATAAAGTCTTTTGAACTCGTCTCTGGCGTTTGAGTCTGCATTTGGGTCCTGTCCTGGTCTGTGACATCATCGTGTGAAGGCAACTGCGTACATTTTGCCTTTAAATGTATTTTCATTGACGTCCATATAACGTTAAGAAAAGACATCCAGACAACGTCCAAGAAAGACGTCTGAAGAACTTTCATTCTGGCCCCTCT
Organism: Lipophrys pholis; assembly: GCF_963383615.2. Lineage (NCBI taxonomy): Eukaryota > Metazoa > Chordata > Actinopteri > Blenniiformes > Blenniidae > Lipophrys > Lipophrys pholis. The sequence continues at coordinate 7,071,385 of NC_137644.1, read as the reverse complement.
GAGGATGTCTTCTGGATGTATAGAGGTGTCTTTTTGGACCATTCTTTTGCTCAGTGGGAAGATGCTCTATAATCTGGAGGTTAACTACAGTTACATCAGTTAGTAGGAGGAAGATGTCATTCTTTTTAGGACTTTTCCTAGTTGTACATGAACTGTGCTGCTCAACACTGCCCCATCAGGTCATCAGTGGTGTTACTCTGTCAGCTCCACAACTGTAAACAAGACCGGAGTCTTCGTCTGTATCTGTCTACGTGTTTGAGATGAACTAAAATTTCACACCTAATAGAAGGATAATATATACAAACAGGTGTTGCACTGGGATTTACCTTCATGGATACAGATTATCGTGGATGGATTAACCTCTGTTTGTGTGCACCGGCTCAGCCTTCAGCAGATTCGCTGCTGTTTCCTCAGCTGGATCAACACAACTACACGCAGGGAGAAAATGCAGAATGCTGCTGAGAAGCTCCTGAGCTCTGACTCAAACCAGGGACCGTGTCGCTGTGAGGTGAAGCCACTACCCCACAGTGCCGACCACCAACAAACTATAGATGGATATAGAATATATTATATTATATATTATATTATTATTATATATAATATATATAATAGATGAAACTCTTTCTCATTGTGATGGAGTTCAGCAGGGGCTGGCCACGTGCTGAGTGCATCGCTCCCTTTTGTTTAACTGATCTGGCCTGCGTTCTTCCTCCTACACACTGACTGAAGTGTGTGCTTTGCATCTAATGTATTCTCTTTCAGATTGACTAATCAATAAGTCGGGGGTGGGGGGGGGGGGTCAGAAATAATTCATGCCATTTGGTTTTATTCTAAGTCCCCTCATACGGTTTCATTTTAAAAGCGCCTTCTGTAAGTCGTATGCGTCCGCACTCTGCAGATATCACGGCTGAGCATAACAGATGGACATTTCAACGCTGGGCGTCGGGAACAAATTGATTTATAATTCATTGTGAAGCGCAGTCCATCACAGTAATATATGAACCCAATTCAGTGCCACCATTCAATCCCAAACACGTGTTTCTGGAATGTTGCAGGAAGCTGGCCTGACCCGGGCGGACACGCAAACTCAATCCTGCTCACACAAAGGCGATTACAATGATATTACCCATTAATAATAAAGGATCTCCAAACCGCAGACATTGCTCGCTCCTTCCTGTGGGCGAGGTTGATGATGCATGACGTCACGCCACACTGGTAGATTTGAGGAATACTCTGTTTAAAATCTGAAGCGATATCAGTGCATCCTTAACTACTAATTACAAATGATTACTTGTAAATAATATTAACTTACTATAGAAGAACTCTCTCTCTGCCCTGCAGACATGTGTAATTAATATTAAGTATAATTATTTGAAATAAATGGAACATGCAGGTGAAGAGTTAATAAAGAAAGGAGCCCCTGCCTGATGTATTGTTGCTGATTCTTTGCATGAGTTCCCACAGTGGAACCTTTTGGAAACACTGGGGCTCAGTCCAGAGTAGGCTACTTACTGAAAACTACTACAACAGACAACAGCCCCGACTCACGGCCTGGCATACTATCTACATCGTTTTCAGTAGTTCTGCTGATTCTGTGCAAAGGGACATTATTTTCAGGATGTTGGTTGCAGGATGTCAACGTGAAACTTTTCTGAAAGGCAAAAATGATGTCTTTTCACTTGAAATGTCATGTAAACAGGGCCTTGTATTCTTAAAGATAAAAGATGTTTCTTGAATTATCATTGGTTTTTGCCACAAAGCGTCTAAAAATGCGTCTGCTCAGTGTTTGTGTCAAAAAGTCGACAGTAACCACTTGCAGAGGAACCACAGTCTCACGAAAATGTCTCCTGTGCAACAAAATCTTAATTACACGTGCTTTATTTGTGTGTCCATTCATGTGGAGTTGTTTTTATATGTTTTGTAAAGAGCCATGACATCCTGTAAATGGCTCAAAATTGTATTGAATTAGCCTGTAATTCTGCCCATTGTTGTTGTTGGCGGAAGCAGGCGTCCAATCAGTTCCACTCTGTTCGGAGATGCGTCCACGTCTCACTGGTGTTGGTCCTTGATTGAGCCGTCGCCATGGTAACCTGGATGTTCAATAGACACCGGGCTGGACTGGAGATAAAAAAAAAAAAAAGATGGAAAAAAAAAGCCTCTCCCCACTTCTCAATGAGCTATTATTAAACACAATTTAGAGTTAAACCACGGCGGTCATCTCTCTCAGTGGTGGCTGAGGGCATTCTGGAGACTCAACGAAGCTCTCAGCAGGATCCTCAGGAGAACCCGGAGAGGCAACACGGTCATGAAGACTCTAAAACCCTGATACTGATGGATTAAAAATTAATGAAGGGATTAAATCCTCGCTTTGGATTAGATACATCCTGGAAAACAATGACAAGGCAACAAGTCAGGACAAACACAAGAGAGGAATGAACGACAAAGAAAAACGAGACATACAAATGATAATGAAAAAAAAAAAATTTACTTGAACATAATTCATCAAAACTTGTTACTAAGACAATTAATTAGTTTATAACAAATGAATAAATTAATATATAGAAGTTTTTAGTTGTAAAAAGCCTCCCCCCAAAAAATAGCTCATACAATTCATTACAAAAACTAAATTAAAACATGATGAAATTAAAATTGAAATCAATATTCTTTTAATATTAATATACCTAATATATAGGCATATAATACAGTATAGCTTATGAAATGAAATTACTAACAATATATAATTTAAAATAAATCAATGACTCAGCGAGATAGTCACTAAATAAGTAAAGAAAGTTTTTACATTGAGTCAGACGATGAAATATAGGTAATAATACTAATACCAGCTAAATTTTGTTTAAAAAATTACAGTTATGAATAAATAAGTCAAACTCAAACTGTCAATTGAAATAAAAATATAAAATGCAAAGAACTCTATAATTCAAAAAAATATCTGTAAATGAAGTAAATATATTTGTTACAGTTGACAAGTTCAATGAGAAAATGAAGTCAAAATACCCAACAGGAGGAAAATATAAAATAACAATTATTTGTGATAAGATGGAAGCAAATTAAAAAATATGCAACATAATTTAATCCTGTATTTTTTCCATTATATCATAATTTAGTCTTCAAAAACATGCTGGTGAGTTCCATGTTCAAAGAAAGCATTTTTCTTTTTTTCCCACATTCCCAGAAGATAAACGACTTGTTCACATAATCCCGCCTGAGTAAAGAAAAGAGACCTGGTGATAACTCCTTGGTATGCTCAGCGCGGTTCTCTGAATGGATGGAAACAAATCTCATGAGAGGAGAGCAGATGAGACGGGAACGCATAATCCTCCGGATAAAGTCACAAGGCTTTGGCGACTTTATTGGAGTCCTGAGATACATTAGACAGGACTCAACTGCACAGACAGCCAAACAAACTGAAAGCTTCCCATCGAACACTGGATGACCTCTCCTCCATCCCCCGGCCATTGAAGCTGCTCTCTTCTTCTCTTTTTGATGTTTTTTCCCAGGTTATTAAAGAGGATGCTGAAAGTGGCTGGGTAGTTATTAATAAAAGGCGAAGCTGCAATGCACAGTGGCGCTTACATAAGGCACAGTGTTGCATAACAGCTGTGGTTCAGGGTACATCACCTGCTGTGATGGACACACATGATGTGCCGAGCTTCTTTTCAATCAAAAAGACTCCGCAGATCCTCCAACGGTGACAAAACCCACTCAAGGTTGATGGATGGAGGATTTCTTTACTCTTTCTCGCCTCATGTTTTGTGAGTTTGAGCGATCTGCCGCAGCGACTGTTGACGTTTCACCTATTGTGGTGTTAGATCAGGAATTTGACTTAAAATGAAAGAAATACTGCCGTCTTTCTTACTTTTGTCATTCTCATTAAAAGGGTCTTATTATACAGCTTTTCAACACTTTCCCATGGTCTCATTGGTCCAAAAACATTGTATTCAAAGTTTATTTCCACAAATCCAGCTTTTCCTTGATTTACAGCCATTTGAATATTGTATCATAGGAGCTGCATTCAGAATCTGCTGTGTCTGTGTGAGCTGGACTGGCTCCGCCCACACATGCCCATCTAAGGAAGAGGAGGCAGTACTTCCTCTCGTGGTGCCATGTGCCAGAGCAGGGCTGCCTAATTGTGGGAGGGTCAAAGGGATTCCAGGTATGGGGTATACTATGGATGGAAAACCAATAGAAAGTGAATTTTGCATAATATGACGCCCTTAATATAAACAAATCTCGAAATCGTGGACATCGCTTGTGCTCTCTTTATCATGTTATCAATTATCATGTTTCAAACCAGAAACAAAGTACCTCAGGACCGTTCCCCCTCCATGACGTCCACCCACACCACTTTTCCAGACATCTTTTGTTTATTACTCCAACGATCATTACAATCAATCAGACTTAATGTTAAGTCTTGATGCCCTTTCAAGATCAGGACAGACAGGATTTATATCACCAAATACCAAGATGTACCAAGACAAACAGAAGAAATTATGTAAGCAAATGACAAAGTGTGATGTGAGAAAGTCAAAGGAACCTTGAAATACTCGTATGAAAACTTCCCTTGTTCTTAAAACTTTGACAAGAGATAAATATCCTTGAATTTCTTTCAGGCAATTACTTGAAAAAAACAAAACAACTTTATAAATTATTCTTTTCTTGGAAAAAGTCCCTACCATCTGGCTATTAGAAGCTCATCATGAGAAGCATCGTTTCCAAAGCAAAGTTTTGCTTGCTTGTACTGCTCATTTCACATCTTACCCACAAACTTACAGACGTGTGCAGAAGCGTTGCAACGCGATCGGCAACATATGCGATCTCAAACTTAGAAGGGGGTTCCCCAGAGCGAGCAGACATTGGTCCATATGAGAGACAATATGTTTTAAATTAGAATGTAAGGCTCTCTACTGGTTTTGTTGTGGTTAGATTGAGCCGTGGCATTAACATAAATGACACAACTGAAACCTCTGAACGACTAAGTATTGATCTTAGTTGTTCAGCAACAAGTAGTAATAGCAAGTAGATTGGGAGCGACGGCAGATCGAGTCAGCGAGTTTTCAAAAACTTCCCCCCTCGGGGGGCTTTTTCAAAACATTGTGTTTTCAGTGGATCAGAGCACCATTGTCGAAAACATTTGCAAAAGCTGCTGCTTCTGTCTCCAGCTGTTCGCGTTAAGATGAGCAGTGGGTGTTGTTCTGACAGTTGCTATTTCACTGAACTCCTGCGCACGGGGGAGGAGGGCTCAGTCCTCCACACAGCGACATCAGCATCACGGAATCCTTCAAAATTACGGAAACAAAGTACAAATACTTTCTCAGTTCCCACTTCTCCTCAAAGAATGGAGGCTCCTCGTGTGACTGCTCAGTGTATTTACACGGTCTAACTAAATCGGTGTTTCTTTGTGAAATGCTTCTCCAGTGCTCTCGGGGGGGGGGGATTTAATTATTTCCAACTGAAGAAGTTGCATAACACGTTCTCATAAAAAGCTCAGAAAGGACCAAGGTAGAGTCTGCCTCCACTTCAGTGAAATCGGAGTTCTTGCCTGCACGCTGACACAAGTAATCACGTTGTTGTGGTTATTTGACAGCCCACATGTCATGAAGTTAGTTCTTTGTCCGGCAAATATCGAGAAAAAGAAGATAAACCTCCGGCGGCTGCGATGAAGCGAGTTAACGGCTCTTCCTGTTGACACTACACCTATAAAACCGACTGGAACGATCAACCTCAATCCCTGCGTAAGTTTTCCGTGAAGACTCAGGGAACATTGCGAGCTTTTTGACTTCGCTGCACATAAACAGGCTTGTAAAGTCGACACTCGGCGCATGTTCACATCACTTGTTGAAAGCTGCCTCCCCAGCCTGTGGCAGCTCTGATCCTATCTGGCCGCCTTGCGCCCTCGGTGTGGGTTATCCGCGGAGATGGCCAGCCCATCGGGAGGAAGCGGATGATCGGCGCATCACCTGGCACAAAAGGCCAAAGCGGGAGGATAACACTGCTGTGCAATCACGGCTCGCAGTGACGCCCCTTTAGTCTGGGTTTATCTCCCCTTCTTTTTTTATGTTTCTTATCGCGCTGGATTATCAGACCCTGGGTAATGGTTTTGGTGGAAGAGGGCTGTGAAAGGCAGCAATTTGACTCGCCTGGAGCTTCTTTATTTCTTTCGTTCAGCTGGCAAACGTTTGACAGACAGATAGCAAAAGGAGAGAGGTAAAGTATCAGAGCTCAGAGCGAAAGGAGAGGATTTTTGATCATTTTCACGTGTTGAAGCAGTGATAAAAGGTTTTAATTGTTTAATACTGAAAGCTATTTGGTATAATAACCATTTAATAACTCTTTTCTTTGTAGTAATTATAGATACGTGGTCATTTGAGGTACATTTCAACCAGGTATCAGATGAAATCACGTCAATCTACAGTCTCACTGAGTCTTTTTATTATAAGGTTACAAATACATGAATCAAAGGCATATGGACTGGGAGTCATGACACTCTGGAGCAGGGGTCTTCAGTTCCGAGCCTCGAGGGCTGATGTCCTGTACGTGTCTGGTCTCTCCCAGCTTCAGCACACCTCAAGTCTGATGTTGATGTCATCATCAATCTTGTAAAAAAAAGCCCAATAACGAGCCCTTATTGCATTCAGGTGTGTTGCAACTGGGAGAGACTTCAAACATGCGGGACACCGTCCCTCGACGTCCCCTGCTCTGGAGATTGTCCATCTACTGAGCATGTGCAGAACAACAATTTCCCCGCGGCTGTGGCACACAGACGCCGTAGGGTTTGGTTCATCTACACGGAGTAGGAGGGTTTTCAAAAAGTTGCTTTTTCTTTGTTTCCACGGAGACGGACGTGGAGCTTTTTTCCTATAGTTCCACCTTGGTAGCCATTTTTGGAAAGTTGTATGTTCCTCGGTTTCCACAGAGCATTTTTTTTTAAAAGGTTCCACCTCGGCAACCGTTTTCGAAAAGTTCCAATTCCGGTGTCTCCAAACACTGTTGCAACAGAACGTTTTGCGTTTTCACTTGAAAAACCTTGTTGTGTGAACAGGGCCTGATACATTTATGTCGATGAGATGTGCTCCATCAGAATGTGGAGTTCTGGTTGTAAGGATGACATTTTTGCAGCCCGCTCGATAGAAGAAGAATCGAAACTCAATAATACCATTTAAAGAAATTTATTTTGTAAAGATTTATGACTTTTTAAAGACATTATTTCACACATAGATCCCACAAGAAGAAATATTGCAAATGCCTTCAAAAGCCAGAAAATTATACATATTGTGTTTTTTTCCTCCACTCTTATCTCAAATAGTACCAGTATAATATACTGAAAGGACATTTTCCTCCCCACAAAAAAACTAACGAGTGAACATAAATCATAGTAATTCCGTGTTCCTTCGATGAGTGTAATTTCTAAGTCAAAGCTGCGTGAGGACCTGCTGCCTCTTGATTCCAACCAGACATTGCGTTAATGGTGTGCTGTGTAGTTCCCATCACAATGAAGGCTTTCATCTATTGTGAGCGGCTCTACCAGGTTGTTAACAGTACATTACTTTGACCCAACATGACTTACGCAGGGTGTAAGTGTGTAGACGAGGAGAAAGAGTCGGGGTGTTGACTGGGAGCTGATGGACAGTCGTGGCAGGTCTGAGCCCGATGTGGATACAAGCAGCACTTGAGAGGTTTTTCATCATGTGGGTGAAGAAGGCTTGTTTTCGTGAACCTCATGAGACCCGATCCCGAATCCACTCTACACTGGAGTGGATTGAGCGAAGTAATTACATCTGTGCACAGCTGAATGCTGCAAAAACAGCCAGTTTTCAATCCTTTACTGAAACACTGTCAAACCTTTGAGTGATGTTGACGGCAACATCAACATGCATCTTTCATATAGAACCATCCTCTTTCTCTTTATGGAGATTAAAGTGCATTTAATGAGGAGTTGCCACCCACTGAGCATTCATACCCTGCATGTTGCTGTATCTGGTCAGTCAGTTGGCGCTGGACTGCCCCCCGCTGCCCCTTGATTATGTGTGGATGTGTTGTTACATCACAGAAATGAAATGCAAATGCAGTTTCTTATCAAGAGCAGCTTGCCAGTAAATAAGAAGACATCAGACTTTGTTGTACCACTTTAAAACATGACATTTCTCCATCTTCAGCATTCTTCCGTTGTTCAGTTTCGTCCCGCTGTGATCACTGATAATAACCTGGCATAAAGGCTGGATTGTTATTACAGTGACTGTCAACTATAAAGTCCCAGGAGAATCTGGACTGGAAGTCTACTGAGCATGTGCAGAAGAACTGCTTACAATGGCCGTGATGCGCATGCGCAGACGCAGCGTCAAGTTTTTAATTTGAAAATCATTGTTGTGTAAACGGGGCCTAAGACAAATTTCTCATTCACCCGGAAACAAACTGGACACTCAATTGACTCACTACACCACCTGGTGGTACAAACTAGTATTACAGGACAGAAGCTCGTTTGTATTTCTGCTAACTTCCGTTGATTTATCTGCAGCCCAACAAATCTTTTTTCAAGGGACAGGCTTTTATTTATATACTACATTCATATTAGTTTCTCTGGCTTTCTGATTGGAAACTATATATTTTTAGTTGATTTCAAGTCTTTTTATGTCCGAGCACAGTAGTTGCTGGTAAGTTGCTGTCAGATGAGCTTGTTTGTGTTGTTTGTGAGTTTTGTCTATGTGTTCAAAACACAGAGGTATGAGAAAATATGTGAACCTTTTGGGATTGTTCTTCATGTAAGTCGGCAAGCTTACCCCAACGACACCCACACCCAATAAGTTTGAAGTATTCGCTTCAGTCGTTTATATTAGTCAATAAGCCTCTTCACCATGGTGATGAACCAGCATGGCTTCATAATTCTTCATCTCAAAGTTGATTAATTGTGAGATTGTTTTGTGTCCAATGTGAAAAATTCAACTTTAACTGTGAAGCAAAAGTTTTTTCTTTTGATTCAAATTTTTTAATTCTCTTGTGCTTCAAGTTTTTCCTCTTCCAGATGACTCTGTCCGCTGTGAGTCTGGGACTGAATACCGCTGTCACTCAGTCTGAATGCCTTCTTTGACTTTGCCTCGTTTTGGCAAAGTGCTCTTCGCCCAAAACCTTTGAAGCGTTTCTAAGTGGTGTGAAGAAAGCCAAGAATTCAAAACCTCCCCTTTTTTCTTGATCGCTTTCTCACCAGCTGTGGCATACTGCTTGCAGTTTTACACGTGACCGTACGCAGCTGATCACTGGGGGAGGTGTTTGAAGCAGTGGAGCACCGTTTGAACCCTGCTTCTTAGATGGGTGTAAAGGGCTATCCATTAAATATCTCATTAGGTGTTTGAATATAGCCTGGAGCGAGGAGCCCGAACGGCACCAAGACATTCATTCCCGTCATTAACCATTCAAATGACCATGCGTTTGCTTTTTAACCTCCACAGCAGGACTCTGAGACAATCATTTGCATAGAAAATGTCCCACATACATAGTGTGTAGCTGACACTGTAGATGGAACTTGACCTTGTGTTTGATGTGTTTTTTTCTGCCTTGATTTCCAGCTTTTCTTTACTCAGCCACATTTACAGACGACAGTGCAACACGTTGAAGAGCTTTCATCAGCCTTGTGTGGTTATCATGTCGAGGATCTCATTACATCGGCAGATTTAATTAAACAGTCCTCCTTGTAGAGACGGACGGTGATCAACGTGCAGCTGTCAGGCCCCGCTCACACAACAACGTTTCAGCTGAAAAAGCATCGGTTTTTGCGTTTTCGTTTCAGTAAAGTTTCACCTTTACAGAGCAAAGTATGACTGAGTTAATTCTCTGTACAGGTTGGGAAATACAGTAGTTCCCATGGGACTTGGTGACTGGTCTTAAACATGCCTGTGGAGAATGCGTGCACGTGTTTGTCGAGCGCGAGTCCTGATCGGTGTGTATCTGTTCCCCGTCCTCTTCTGCGTCTGTGCTTCATTACTCCACATCCATCCTAACCTTTAAATACAGATGCGCTCACTCCCCTCCCGGCTAGCTGGGCGGTTCTCCTGCTGCCGGGAAAGGTTAATAGATTTTCCCGCCCCCCTTGTGCAGTGAAGCGCCACAGGATGGGAGTCACGGTCAGACTGGTAGCAGATTCGCGGAGTGGAGGCATGATGACATGAATTTGACGGGGAATGCAACAGTGCCGTTATGTAAGGCCGGTGAGCGTCTTTTTTTTTTTTTTGTGTGCATCTTTTGGAAAGGTGCATGCAGACGTTTTGACAGGATTCGACGTACAGAGCAAGACTAAAGCGGCCAAAATGCTCGCACAGTCGGAGCTAATTAAACCTAAAAGCACCATCCAGCCGCTCGGGTACATTTTGTCTTTGAGCACCGTATTTCAGAGAGGATAAGCTTCAAACTCAGTCTGTGTTTTGGTCTGTAGGCAGAACACACACTTGTTCGTAACCATGAAGGGACCCCCACTGTTCAGCCACACAGGCGGGAAACACAGAGCGAGGAGAAGAAACAGCGCTATCGGAAAGGGCAAGACGAGACCCCGAGAACCGCCGGGGCAAATTGATTTCTCTCAAGGAGACAGCGGTGCTGATGATCATGCATCGTATGTTGTGTTACATAAGCGTCTCACCACAGCTGAAGGGAATGACAGAAGTAAACACGGGATAATTGCGAATGTCGGCGATCTGTAGTGACAGGGTGGGATGCGGGGGGGAGGGCCGCTGGGGAAAAAGGGGGAGATATTCTGCACTTTGAAGTCACCAGGAAATCCAGTGTGTGGTTGGATTGTCTGCAACATTAAAGGCCAAACCAGACTACAGCCACAGTGTTTTAATAGTGATAATTGTCAAAGTCATGAGGACAGTCTATTACAACAAACAATATCTCTTAATATTCTGTCGTTAGGAGATATTAGCATGGATTCTGGACATGAACGTTATAGTGTGTAACCAGTAAAATAGTGTCAAATTAACCTTTAAATTTTAAAACTTTTCTTTGTTGTGGCCAGGATATTCGTATCGAAAATGTTTGTATTTTAACAAAAACCTAACAATTACTACCAAAAATTACTAAAATGTCAACTTTTATTTTCTGGTGCAAAATACAGTGGAATTGTTCAAAAAACCTCTGCCATAGTTGTTGCATTATGCATAGTTTTACAAACTGACAGCATGGCTTTGACGCAGCATCACCAATATCTCAGCTCGGGTCTCAGTGTTGTGTTGTGACCTCTGCTTGTAAAAAAAAATTGTTTAAAAAGAAAATCTGTTGTTTTCTTTGTAATTTTGACAATTTGCTTGGTGGTTTGGCCAGATTGGAGCATCTTGCTGCCCGGTTTTGTCCCATGGGCCTTAATTTTGACACCCGTGCATTAGACCCATTTGGTAGCAGGCAACATGACACACCATCCTCATATAAAATGAGCAAATAGGTCAACCATGCACAAATGACTCACATGTACACCAACCTGAAGTTTGAGCTTAAATAATAGCAATAAATCTACGTGCATTAGGAATTCTCCATAAATACAACATTTTCTTTCTTTTTTTCCACTTCTTCTTATTTCTAAATAAAGAACAAATAATGTTATACCCAGACAGCGTGGCCTGTGTGGTTGCCAGTCGTACTCCGTTTAAGCCCCTGAAAGCCTGACGTCTGTCAAAACATTACAGTGAAGCCAAACGCTTCAAGAGATATCAGCACACACTCTGCAATGTACAAATGCAGGAGCCTTCAAAATAAAAGCAATGGGTCTTCAAAATAAATAGGTAGTTTGCTTTAGAGCAGACATGGACATTATAAGGCCCGGGGATCAGTCCATCCATTGGGAACAGTTTGAGGTTCAGTGCTCAAGGGCACTTGGACATGTGAGCGGGGGGGCGCTGGGAAATAGAACCTGCAACCTTCATATGACCTGCTGGTTCATATTATGGTCAGAATAAGTTGTTAAAGTCTTTAAATTATCATTGCTGTAATCCTGATCACCTGAACTGACTCAACTTATAATACAGACTAAAGTGCGCCCCTGGTGGTCAAATACAATGCATTGCAGTTTACAGTATATCACCTTGCACTATCCGGTCTTTGGTTGCTCGGTCTTGACTTTTATCTTCGACTCGACAGCAGCATATAGCTGAGAAGAGCGGCTCTGCTGTGGTGCTTCTGCCTCAAACCATAAGAAACGTGAGCTTCTTCAGGACCTTGTATAGTCATTATGGGATTTGAACGTCTCACTTCTGTGTAACTCCACACACTTCAGAGAAGTACATGCTGTGCAACTTTAGGGCTGTTCCAGACGAAATATGAGCCAACGTGGACACACCGCAGATCTTTACTTAAAACTGCTGGTCCTACTGCACAGTTACAGATGTCCTTTATGGCTGTTGGGATGATCTTGCAAGCAGTTAGATCAATTTGAATCACATCTCACAGAGTGACAACTGCTGCAGCCTGCAGTGACACTGAGGGAGGTTGTTGAGGCGTGGAGCGTATTTTCCCGATTTGGAGAGTCGTGTGATTAGGAGGACCATGAATCTTAATGAATCGCTTTCTAAAGCCAATCAGAGTTTTTCATTTTCACTTGAAAACTTTGTGGTGTAGACAGGACCTCCTCCAATGTGATGACCCTTCCCTCATTCCAGTTCATGGTGTGGTTGTGCCTTTTACAGGGGTCACCGACCACCGACCGGGTCATCACATCGGAGGAGAACAAGTTCAAACGGTGGATAAAGGAGGCCATCAAGATCAGGAAGCAGGACACCATCAACCAGGACCAGGGTGCCTACATCCTCTCACATACCTGGGACTCCATCCTCCAGAGACCAACGCACGGCAGGGGGCGTGACCGGCCTGACAGAATCTGACAGATCTGTCAGGCCGGTCACCTGATAAAGACCGACATCAAGAGAATGCCAAGAGTGTGCGAAGCAGTAATCAAAGCAAAAGGTGGCTATTCTGAAGAACCTAGAATATAAGGCGTGTTTTCAGTTGTTTCACACTTTTTTGTTAAATATATAATTCCACATGTGTTCGTTCATAGTTTTGATGCCTTCAGTGTGAATCTACAATTTTCATAGTCATGAAAATAAATAAAACTCTTTGAATGAGAAGGTGTGTCCAAACTTTTGGTCTGTACTGTATATATATGTATACAGTACAGACCAAAAGTGTATATATATATATATATATATATAATTTATGCAGCCTGGGAAAGATGGTGGGTGGGCCGCCTTCTCAGGGATATACTTCTGAGGAACTTGCCCTCTCCTTCAATCGGGGTCACTGGGCTAATGTGCATTTTACCTCCAGTTGACAGTGACCAAACGTTCTCACTGCCTAACCCACCAATGTTGTCCTGTTCAGAGGTAAGCAGGACAGTAACTGTCCTATTCAAGCTGTGGTTAGTGACAATGCATAAAGACAGTTTTCCATATCTAATGTTGCCCACTCAGGTGGAGGCCATTAATGAGGACACGGTGTCTGTGTACTCAGAAAGACCATCACTGGTACAATTCAGTCCGAGTTTTCTACTTTTTTTTTCCTTTTTTTTAATACACCTACAAACGTTGTCTGTCCTCGCACAGATGGAGCCTAAACAATGTGGTGGCTGCTGGGTGAACCTTTAAATTCTCACTAATGGTGGTGGTCTTGCTCCTTGTACCCGTGCTTTATATACTATAAATAAGACATTGCTGTTATTTTACAGGACGAAGGAACCATTTCTGAGCCTGAGGCCTCCAATTCAAGACAGACGGGCAGATGGCGACCAAGGCATGTAATGAACAGTGACATTAGCATTGGTTAAATGACAGCCATGACGTAACTGTATATTAAATTTCAGGCTGGAGCAGACACTGTGAGGAAGCTCTACAAGGCTCAAGTCCAAGCTGACCTCGAATATAAAAGGCTGAAAATGAGGAAGATTAAACTGCAGGTGGAAAAACTGGAACATGAGCGGAAGGTAATTCAGTGATGTGGGTTTATTCATTTTCAGGCTGTTCAGAAAAAAACAAACATTGTACACGGCACAAATTCCAAATCGAGCTTTTGACATGTTAAACACAAACTTGAATATAATCTTTCAGGCTCTCAATGACGTGGAATTAAAGTAAAATGTGCTCTTTTCAGGAACGGGTGAAAATGAGCCAACAAGAGAACTCAAATAAACAAACATGTTTATCTGAAAAACTGCTGTGTAATGGCATTTCTTGCAGCCATCATTGTAGGGTGGTCAAGGGTGATGGGGTCCACCACATCAGGGGGAGGGGGGTCAACAGGAGGGGTCCGCTCTCTCCTTGCAGTGGCTATATTGTGAAGAACAACACATGCTATAATGATTTTGCCCACCTTGTAGGGGGTCACCCTCAGCCCTCTCAGGCAGTTGAAATGAGCTTTTAGCATCCCAAAGGTCATTTCTATCCTGACCCTGGTTTTTGCATGGGCCACATTAAATGCTGTTTGTGGCCCTGCACCAGGATCAGGATAGGGGGTCACTAAGAAGGGCTGGCAGGCATAGCCCCTGTCACACAAAAGTACTCCACTCAACTCAACTTGCAGACTAGGTTCAGTGCGTCGAGGCGAGTCCTCCACTGGTACTAATTTGGTTTTGTTTCTGTAAGAATTATACAACAGCAAGCCATCTCCTTATTTCTTATTCTATTTGTCTTGTTACATTCAACTTGAACACCAATTTTTCTGTTCAGAATACAGACCCCAAAATAATATATTTCTGTGTCCTGTGCCGTTCAGTTTCGCCAGGCTACATTTACAGCGCGTGACAAAAATATAGGACCACCCATTTTTAGGGGGTAAATAATTTTTTAGAGTAGCTAAATAAAAATCAAGACTATGTTTTTTGTATGCACAACAGAAAGTTAATGTTCCGTGGGCTTTTTTCTGTGAAGAACCCCGAGAGGGTTATTTGGTTATGTGTGGCTTTCTGGAAAACAATATATTTTTTACGTTGCGGCACTCTTGCGATCATCACAGTTTTTCTGTTACAAACTGACCCCGCCCTCCCATCGGAGAAGCGAAAAGTCATGTGGCCCTCACAGGAAAAAGTTTGGGGACCCCTGCTCTAAAAATACAACTCTGAATCCTTAAAAAAAAAAAATCTGATCTTTATTCACACAATAGGTACAATGCTGAACCATCTTTATCTCCACATAACTCCAGTACTGTTTACCTCATGACTATTGTCGTTGCTATTATTTATACTATATGTCGTAATTTCTAACAGCTGGAAGATTTAATCTTGCGGGCCTGATTGGACTTTGGAGTGCAAAGGTCCGGCCCGTGGATGAGTATTTTTGAAGTCAAGCTGATGGTCTCCTGGTGAAACAGTTCTTAACTGTTATCATGTGAAGAAAATACCTGGATTTGGGTCCTCGTCTGGAAAGTGTTCAGATACAGATCAGATCTGTTCTTTTGTGTGGAAATGAATAATTTGAGCCAATAGTTTGTGGTGCTTCCTTTACGGCAGAATGAACTGTGATTCATGTGAACCGCTCTGATTGATGCATTGTTCATTTCTGCACAGTCACACTGCATGACGCTGCCGATTAGATTCTCAAACATGCTTGTGGATTAGTTTTGTTTCTATTGCCAGGTCGGGAGTTTACACAAAGGCAGAACCGGATCAACGCCAGACTCTAACTTTCAATATCTGATCATCGTGTCTCTGATATTTCTCCAGTTTGTTCGCATTCTAAGATAATTGTTTCTGGTTTTGGGGAAACCCTTTTTTTTAAATTGATCAAACATATTTAGGGTGTGCAAACTTATTTTTTGTGAATGCCACAAACAGGGAAACCTGAAGAGTAATCCGTCACATGGTTTAAGAGTTTATCACTGAAATGATCAAAATAGTCTTTTGCACTCACTTTTTCAGAATCTTTTAGTTTTGTCATTTATAATTTGGTTTTCGGTCGACATTTCTTTCCTCCAACATTATTATCATTAATCTTATTCAAATTATTATTGTAATAATAGTGATTATTGTTATTAAGACCATACTGCCTTAAGAAGAAGCTCAGAAGCTAAGCGAGGTAGGGCCTGGTCAGTACCTGGAAGGGAGACAGTGACTTACTCCTGAAACCTTTACCGAATCTCCTAATATTTATAAATTAAAATCAGCATGGAAGAGAGGTTCTTGGTAAAGTTTTAATCACCTCATGGTGTCATTGATCAGCATGTTAAAGCATTCAGAAAGCTTGATGTTTCCACAGGAATGAGCAGAGGCCATGTCACGTCCACAGAAAGACTGAGCCGAGGAAACATATGATCTCCAGTATCTGCCGAGGACCTTTTTCCCCTGAGTTTCAAAGTGTCTTAAGACACCTGTGTCCGTTTAACGTTTCCCTTTTTAGCTGAGAATGCATCACGGCTTGAAAAATGAAAGGATGTACAAGCCGTGCAGACTCTCGTCGGCCTTGTTCGTCCCACTTTTAGCGAGTGTAATGCAGCGTTTCAAGCCCACATGCCTCTTGTGATGAGCGCGCAGGGCTTATTAGCACAACAGGGTCGCGAGTTCAAAACCGTAGGTGAGCTGGGACATTTCCCAGTGAGCTGGAAGCACTCTCTACATGGAAGTACGTGCATTTCCATTAAAGACTGAATGAAGCAAGAGCCAGGATGGTTAAACTGGTGAATATGCTTTGGCTTCTCCTTTACATCGACTCAGAGATTTTACCGTTATCGTTTCTTTTGTGTCGGGAACGTTCAACGTCTGCGGACCGTCTGACTGGCACAAAGTTGGCAGCCAAGACGGGGAAGCACGGCTCCTGTGTATTCACAGGCGTAATTGCTCGTTGGGTTTGTGGATGAGCTCTCATTGTACTCTTCTGCTTCGTCCTGTCTGACGGGGACGCAAGCAAGTATTCGCACTTCTGCACGTTGCTTTTTGCTCCTTATCGTCTCGAAGCTGGCTTCTGGAGTCATTGGATGATGAATATGTTGACCGTCTGGATCAAAACTTCAAATTGAGGGTTGACTTACAAATTTCATTCAGCTCAATAAACCGCTGAGCTAATCCAGCAACCTGCAGCAGACAGCTCTGATAAAGGGACGCTCATGATGATTTAAGGCTGCTGATATATCGAAAGGTACTGTGGAAACAGACTCATGCCAATGCTGCTCACAATCAGGATCCTCCAGGACGCAGGAGTTTAGTGAAAGTGCAACTGTTAACTGTGCTTATCCTCAGGAAAAGGGAGACTGCAGTTCAGCCACTCTTTTCAATTCAAATAATCTGATGTATTATTAATATTATTAATACAAGTAGCTTCAAATCGGCAGAATGTTATGAAATATTTCTACTTTGGACTGAAGTAGATTTTTGAGGTAGCTGTACTTTACATCTATGAACAGGATGAACGATTCACTTCCTCCGTGAATACCGGGAGCAGTTTGTGCTAATAGATTAAGGTCTCAGCTTGCTCCAAACCCCCTTTTATTTACCGACTTTATTCTAAATTATTTTCACGTAAAAATGCTTCAACATCACCTTAAAATTTGTACCAAAAAAGTGAATTTTTTTTATTTTTTTTTTAGATAGAATATTGTACTTTAGTCTACTATGGGACCTGATTGGAAGTGATTTGGTGTTTTTTTTATCAGTGAGAAAATGTGAGTACTTTTGCCAATGGGAGTACTTGTGTAGAGAATATACTTTCCAATAAAGAAACCTATATCCTTTCTAAATGACACATTTACTACACAGAAGCATATTTCTTCATTACTCCTGCAATTTGTGAGGTGTTTTTTTTCTGCCTGGCTTAAAAGAGGTGGATAAGAATTTGCTCATTTTGGATCAACAAACTGCTTCTACTGGTTCTTCCAGTAGATTAAACAAAGTCACGTTCTAACGTCTTTCAATTTGAAGCTAGTATCTCCCTGCTGCAGATATATAATCATGAGAAAAGGGTTAAGTATTATTATTTTCTTGCTGTAGGAGATAAAATAAATGTGTGTTTTCTGTCTGGCTACTTGTTTAATCGCTGACCTTTTCATGGCCTTTAGAGCAGATACAGTCTGGGACACTGTGTTTGACTGAGTCTGGGCTGAAAACAAACAAATCACAATAACGCTAAAAAAAACACAGTTGCAGCAGCTTCATCAGGTTTTTGGAGCATCTTTTTATGTCAGCGTGACCTGACTAATTTTCTATCAATCAACCTCTTCTTGCACCAGCTCCTGGTTTGGGTTTCTATTCAGGGCGAATTTCGACGATTGGAGACGCTCGTTCGCGGGTCAAGTGCTCTGAAAAAGAAGAACCTGGCGGCAAAGAGTTGCTCTGACTCATTTCAAGAAGACAAATGGGATGAATGTGAAATGTGACACGACCGCTCCACCAACCGAGCCACAGCCGCCTCTCACCATCGACCTCAGCCGTGCGTGCGAGGAGCTGAAAGTCCGTTCCTCGGGGGATCCTTCGTGGAAAACGGTCAGCAGTGGGATTCAAACCTGTGAAGTACATGAATCCGGTTGTTTTCCACCACTTTCCATCAGCTGATTGAACCACTGATATCGTCCTTTTGTTGGATTCGAGGACAAACCGTTGCAGAATTGCCAAAGATTTTATTTGTTGTCTCTTTTCCCGGCTGAACTCTTCAATCAAAACCCGTCTTCCGGTGCAGACACCGGCCGTCTGTTCACTTCACCCTTTTTTTTGCCCTTCCCTAATCTATTGAAGCTTCCTCCGCGCAAACCCTTGATGAAATGCGAGAGGGCACATTGTGATGGACACGCCAGCCAGTTGTCAAGCTAATCAAGGTGTCTGCGAGAGCGGCTGCTCTGAGCGGCGCTGACGCCGAAATAATGAGCCAAGTCCGGCTTGTGACCCGCAGCTAATGCTGCGCCCCGCAATCACTCTGCTCCTCCTCCACACGTCAGTGTCAGCAAACAGGAGAGGCTGCTGGCCGCCACTGTATCGCACTCATGTATAATAACTGGCGAGGAACCTCGAGAGATTACGAGTCGTCCAGAAAGCTCAGTAAGCCATTACATTATTGAGGTTATAGGCTAATTACAAGCACGCTATGCAAAGACTGAGCGCATGCACACCTTGGACAGAATCCTATTACCAAAATAAAGGTATAAATATTCGTGTTGACACTTCTGAGACATCTTAGCGAAGGTGACGAGCATATTTAAGACCTGGAGTCTTGTGCATCTACAAACAATTTGCGTAAATCAATGTGTAACCCTGTTATTTTGCCCTGTCTTATCCTAGAATAGAGTATGATTTAAACACTTGTTAAAATGAATGGAGTGTAATTCTGGGTTTCGCCAAAAGGTGGCAGTGCACTAACACACTTAGCACACTTCTTCGTTGTTTTCTTTCTCTGGCATCCATCTTGCTAAGCTAAGCACATCGTGGAGAGACAAACCGAGAGCACCTGTGAATGTTTAGAACTCATTGAAACTTAAAAGAAAATCATTTAGAAACGTGGTTATCCTGGTGAGTCCTGACTACATTTTCTGTGTATTAGCATACGATTAAAACATAAGAAATGACTATAAACATGTTTGTGAACCTTGCTGACGAGGAAAACCAGTCAGGAGAGTGTTAATTGTTGAACCTGACTCCGGAAAGAGTGAAGTTATTACTTTTTTATTTACTTTCACCTGGACAATCACCTTTCATGGAAGAAATGACAGTGAACAAGAAGTTGCACATGTCTGGAGTTGTTTTGTGTATGTTAAGATGGTTACAATACTATGATTTATATTGTATTGAAGATAAATAATATGTGTAAAATGAGTGCCGATTTTGATTGTAATACTGTTTTATTTTGTTTATCTCAGCTGATAAGCTAAATTTGAGTTGAGGAATGGAATATGAATAAGAACACAAAGACTGATTAGTAGTTAATTTTCTGCACGTTCTGCAGACTGTTTTTTTAGAGGATTCGTCTGGATCTGATTCTTGGTTCTGCTGAACTGGATTCCTCTTCGTTCGCCCTGGTGCCTGGTTCCCTGATCCATCTCCTCGTCCAACAGCGCTGCAACGGTCACACTGGGGTATCCCTCTCCCTCTCCCTCCCCTCTCCTTTTTTTTTTTATGGACACTGAGTATTACAGATCCTAATTTGAGTGCACTCAGGGGTAAATTTTATTTGGTACCCACCTTTATATTTTTTTGTCTTTTATTTTATTCTTTCCTGAGATCTCAGAGGTTATATTGTTGTTGATCTGTACATTTGTTGTGTTATTTCAAATGAAACGTTGACTTACAAAAAAGAAAGAACTGGAAAAACAAATACTAATTCAAACTAAGACTTAAATCTGTTGTCGTGTGCTTCTTTCGGAGTGGAATCTACCAGTTATTAAACTGTTAGATGTATATACAACCAGCCTCCTCATCGAATCTAGATTTAGATAGCCTTACCTTCGAATCGTAAGAGTTCCTACTAGCAGGAAAAGCACCGTAGGGCTACAAATGCGTGGACATTTCAAGAGAGGAGATGCTGTAATTACACAAGATTCAAAGCAGGTTCATCAGAAACAGCAAAGATGACTTTTCTAGTGTGTTTTCAACTCCTCAGTAAAGAACGTAGCTACGGGCTGTTAAAAAAAAAGCCACTTAATGATATGATCTCAATAATAAAAGGGTCTCCAAAAAACAGTGGAAACATGTTTCTCTTCCTACTCTTTCTTAATTGGATGGTCCAACCCAGTGTGATAGAATCTGTCTCTCTGTGTCTCCTGTGCTGGAATGAGGACCTGTCCAGGTTGTACAATGCTGTGATCGGCTCCGATGTGCCAGCGACATAAATCGCCATTTCTGGTCAATTCCCAGGATCACTAATGTTTTTGGCGTCTTGGCATGAGCACAACGCGAAGTGGTTGAAGCTCTGTGAAAGCAGATCTTACTCAACGATGCTGCTGACGTTTTGTTGTGTTTTGTTGACTTTAATAACTCCTATTATGCCTCTGAAGTCAGGAGAAAAGACGAATACACAAGTGGAAGCTTTCCGTCGAGGTAGCGCACAGACTCAAGAGAGTGTGGCACTGAATCCAAAGCAGCCTTCAGATCGAACCCTGCTCGACGTGACGCTTCTTCCCGTGGATGTGCGTGCGTGCGTGCGTGCGTGCGTGCGTGTGTGTCAGGAAATGGCATGCCAGAGCTGAACTTTAGAAGGCGTCTACTCAGTGTCCCTGGAATCAAAGTACAGGTTGTTGCCGCTCAGTTGGGAGACTCCCTCGCCACACACACACACACACACACACACACACACACACACACACACACACACACACTGAAAGGGAAAGGAGGTGCGATGATATTTAAATACCAATTCATTGTGTCCCCGGTACTCATGAATCATTCACCATGTGTGCGCAAACAGAAAGATGTGACACTTACATTTGAAATATTTTCATATTTTGTGTCAAAATGCTTTTGCACATTCTAACATTTCCCAATGACTTGACAGTCACAGTAACTGTCACTGAGGCTGCCGTTTACGTGGCAACGTCTCCAGTGACAACGCAACGTTTTTTTTCCTTTTTCCTTTTCACGTTTGCGCGGCAATGTTCTGAAGACGAGGTCCGTTTACGTGGAAATGGCAGAACCCTCGACAAATGCCCAAAACGCAATGAGGGTTCTGAGTTTGGACGTGAAACGTTACAGCAGCTTCAGTAACAAATGAGGAATAACTGGCAGTTTGAAGATCATCTTCAAAACGTGTAAATGGCCAAGTTTCGAGCTAAACTCCCTCCAAAAAACAAGGCAAACATGTCAAATGTGAAACCTCTGTTTCTCAGCTGCTATTAAAGGAAAAGCCGGGGGGAGACCTCAGCCGTCACTGACAGGCCGCCACTGCACTGACACGCTAAACCGGAGGCCAATCCTTTAAAGCTTTCCAGAGCAAAAGTGCCGCTGACCCCCGCTTCGTGTCACATGCCGCTGCTGCTACCAGCTATTAATATATAATGGAAGGAACAGATGAATCAGTGGCTCGACCTCCATGCATCAATACCTCGTAATGGCAGCTTGCCATGAGCTGCAGTCCTATGGCGCAGGTAAACAGGTGGGAATATTGACTTGCTCTCACAGGTGGCGCATCCTTTTATGTCGGAGTCAACATTGATAACGTCCTTTGGTTGATCGAGATGCAAATGCCAAATTTGCAAGTCATTACTTTTTTTTAGAGCTTTGGTTTTCGCCGCAGTTTGTTGGTTTGAGGTCGAATCAGGATGAGGCCCCGTTTACACGACGACGGAGCTCGGAGACGCTGAAAAGGCAAATCTTTGAAAATGTCCGCACGTGTTGTTCTGCACATGCTCAGTAGATGGACGATAAGAACAAAGTTTGAATTTCAGCATGTTTCGTTTGGATGACTTTTTGCTTTTACTTACTACATTTGAAGATAATTATCTGTACTGTCTCCTGCTAACATTTATCAAACTGGCTTGTTCCTGGTACTCTCTGACCTCTATACTCTCTAATCAAAGGTGTGATGTATTAAACTAGAAAATTATTTACTTTGCAGTTATAATGCTTGCGTGAACACGTGCATCTAAGTTGAGCACATGATGCCACCATCTTAAAAACAAGTTCAAAATGCCTTAAAAAAGCATTGTGTGTGAATAAAGTTAACGATTCAACTTCATTACTTAAGTAAATAGTTTAAATCTGTAGATTTACCAGAGTGTGTCTGTGCTTGGACTGAAATAAAGAATGTGTGCACTTTTGATAACTGCAAAATGATGATAAAATGAATAAACGGTGATTTAATTTAACAGCAGTGACTAAAAGGTAACACCAGTCCATACATTGTGTGTGTGTGTGTGTGTGTGTGTGTGTGTGTGTGTGTGTGTGTGTGTGTGTGTGTGTGTGTGTGTGTGTGTGTGTGTGTGTGTGTGTGTGTGTGTGTGTGTGTGTGTGTGTGTGTGTGTGTATGCGAGGCCGGTTCAAGGTCAGGCTCACCAGCTGTACTCTCACACAGAAGCCTGCGATTGATGCATATGTTTTGTTTACTGTATCTTGTCTGTGAATAACAAGAGTGTGTGCTATTCATAAGCTGATGTATTGCCAGATGGTCTTTTTTTTTTATAAAAAAAAAATTTATTTATATAAATCCCCAATGGAATGTCTTAAAGATAGCAGAGGTAGGAGGAAGTGAATGTCATTAAGACTTTGTTTGTATAATCTTGAGCCTTCAATAAAAACGATTTGGGTATAAAATATAAAAAAGGAAAAGCATTTGCTCCTGTTCAACAAAGGTTATATGAACTATGATTTCTATGATATTCCATAGTCCGTGTGGCGTTACCGTGTGTTTCGGGTGATCTGATCTTTGTGGCAAGCCCAGACCGTTTACCTTTGTCTGTATCGTGCCTTTTGGGCTAACCACTTGAGATGGGATTGTGTTACTACCTAGACATCACTTCCACAAGTTTAGGAGTCATCCTGCGTTAAACGGATTCTCTGCCCCGGCACCATGAGGCACCATGTCTCTGCAGTCCTCCAGGCACGGACGTCCATGTTCTTTTCCATAGTTCTTATTTGGAAAGTTGGTAAGAATATATAACTCCAGCATATTGTCTTAAATGAAAACGTGACTCGCAATGATGATGTTTACGTATTACATATGACGTAATACGCCACTGTCCCGGAGCGAATTCGCAGTGAGGTCAGATGACCATCTCGGGAAGTCGTTTAAGTGAAAGCACTTTGGTGCCTGTTCACACTTGTCTTTAGGACCCAACACGTGTGATCTAATCATCCAAAACGCACCTTAACGTCTGAACGGGCCCTATGGCATCTGTCGTAACCATGGTAACTGTCCTATCTATGTTATCTGTCATATCCACGGTGACTGTAAAATGTTATCTGTTGCATATATGGTAACTGTTGTATTTGTGGTCACTTTTGTATCTATGTTATCTCTCGTAACCATGGTAATTTTCGTCTCTATGGTTACTGTTGTCATCTGTTGCGTCTCTGTTATCAAGTTGTCTTTCTTTCCATCCATCCATACAGGTCTGTTTGACAGGCCGGATCTTTCCTTTACGGGTGTCCTGTCTATGTTATCTATGCTGCCATTAACACAGGAAGTCAGCCGCCTCTCCAAAATAAAACCATAGATGCGATTGGAAAGTAAACCAGAGCGACAAGTACTCGCTTGCTCAGAATCCTTTTCCATGCAAACTGCCACATGATTGGCTCATGTGATAATTGGACAAATAAGCAGATGCGTGTGTGTGTGCGTGTGTGTGTGTGTGTGTGTGTGTGTGTGTGTGTGTGTGTGTGTGTGTGTGTGTGTGTGTGTGTGTGTGTGTGTGTGTGTGTGTGTGTGTGTGTGTGTGTGTCAGTCCATCCTTTTAATAAGACGCCCCAAAGAAAAAATGCTCCAGATACTTGAAATGATTGAAAGAACTATTAATACACTGAAAGTATTCGACTCTACCATTTCAAATCCTGCCAGTGTGACTGGTGGCCGTTTAACAATCCACCAGCGTCAACTTCCACTTCCAAAGAAAGCTCACGAGGTGACGTGAGCTCCCTTTGGAAGTGTTGAAAGGCAGGCTTCACAGTCACAGCTTGTCGGGGGGCGAAAGAAAAACTGAAAAACCTGTTCTGAAGGAGAAGGGCCGATAAGTTTTGTTTTTTTTTAAATAAAAAAGGGCACAAAAAATAACAGCAGGAGTCGTACAGCATTTCTTTCATCACAGCAGTCGCTGTAAGCAGGAGTCGGCTGTCTAGACGATGGCTGACCTTTCTGTTGCGGCTGGTGTTTCGCTGCTTTTCGCCAACTTTAGTCTAACATAAACTGACTTGTTACAAACCCTGACCTTTTTTTTCCCGTCATAAACAACATTAGGCCCTCAAAATGCAAACCCAGGGTAATTCCATGACGACCCTCCGTAGTCTGGGCAGCTTTCAAGCATCGTCATTCATTAGTAGTAGTTAGAAACGAGTGATTGCGCTGCAGCTGCAGAGTCTTTTCAAGCTTTGCGTCGGTGCGCCGTCCTCACAGTGAAATGGGATTTCGTGACGTTTGTTTGTCTCGTAATGTTAGTGTCAAACACGTCCGACGTGGCGTTTGATGGGCTCCCGCACTTTGGTCTTTTCTTGGCTCCGGACCAGCGCCACCTGCCCGAGCTTTCCAGAGGAGTTCGGTCTGCTTTCTCATTCTGTCATCAACACCCCCCCCCACCCCCCCAATGGCTCAATTCCCCTTCACCACTGGATTAACCCCAGAGAGCAAATTCCAGTCATGCCTCAAAAAACAGCAGGGAAAGTGGTGTGAGACGAGGAATGATGCAAGAATTTAGCATTTGTTTAATAATACAAGCAATATGGGAGATATGTAACATTTGAAATAAGTTTTCCCGTTCGTCAGCCCCCGGCTGTAAACACACTAACCGTTTTATTCCCGTTTGATAGTTTCAGCTTCAGGCTGCAATTCTTGGTTGTCTGTCTTTGTCATCATTTTACGTCTCCGTCCCCTCGGGCACAAGATGATTTAACAGCTTTGAACAGACGCACCTGCAGTTTGAGCACCGATGATTCTGTCTTTTCTAAGCTCTGCTGTTTCACGTGGCTTCAAAAATGGACTCCAAAGAGCCTATTGGTGCACATTGTTATTATTGATAACTTCATTGAAGGTGTTTTATTCATATGATAAAGATTTAACAACTTAGGAAAACATACATTTAATGGTGAGGTTTAATCAACTTGTTATTCAGAAGCTTGTTTCTGATGTAATTTCAAAATAATGAGATTTTTGTGTATACACATTTGTGCATGCGTGTGCGTGAGTTGAATTTTGTGTATCAGTGTGTGTGTGTGTGTTTGCATCATCAAGTACGATATGTGTGAATATGACATCTGTGCGTAAAGAGTTGGACGTTTGCAAAAACAGAAGTTGTATAATTTCAAGTTGCACATTGAAACTTTGGTTTACACCAGTGTGTGTTGGCATCATCGGCTTTGTGTTTAATGAGATGTGGAGGTGTGTGTAGACGTGTTTCTCAATGGACTTGTGTGTATGTGTATTGACACCTTAGATTTTTGTACAGGGATCTGTGTGTAACACGGAATATGTGAACTGTGATGGTTGGCTGAGAGGTGGAGGGTGTATACGTCGAGACAGGAGGGAATTTATTTACAGCACTCTATCAGCTCTCCCCAGGGGCAGGGTTGCCAGATCTGACTCACTGTTTCCAGCCCAAAAATGATGTAAATCCTGCCCACGTCAAAAACAAACAGCCAAAATCTCAACCTCGGGAGAAATCACCTTAAAACCATAAAACTATCATGTGTGTAATAACAAAACTCATCACAAGCTTACAACTGCACTAAGTACACAAAGAGAAATGGAAACACAATCACTGCAATGCTGACTTCACTTCAGGCCTTTTATACCTGCTGACCCTCCCATGTGACCAAACCGTCAACAGAATTATCATCCTGTACTTTAAGGTGCTATTTTACTACAAATTCACTTGCTACTGTTTTACAGTTTCACCAAAGGCCCATAATAACATAAATCCATGGAGATCAGCAGGTTTATATTGAAGAACACAATAGATCCGCCTTCTAATCTCTGCCACACTTGCAAGGTTCCATTCTATTTACTTTTAAAGTGTTCAGGACCTCCTACTTCCTGTTTGCCGCTCGAACCTGGAACCTGAGAGTGAAGACAGAGCATCACACATTTTGGACACAAATGTTAGTATCTTCTGATCTTTCTGGACCCAGGAGGTATTTGTATTGTATGTTATTTCAATGAGGGTAAAAACGATAATTATTTGTGTTTGCAGCCAATAAACCAAAAAGTGGACATGTGTGTGTGACAGTATTTTTATCTGCATTGCAACACGTGTGCTGTGTTTTTGTATAATCGTGTGTGTAATGAGATTTGTGCATCTATATTTGAACTTACATTAGTCCCACTGAGGATCTGCCTGTCTGTGCATGATAACATTTGTGTGTAAAAAACTGACCCGAAGCCGAAAAACACAGCACACCAGCCATTAAGTAAAATTTTTTTTTTACGTTTCTTATAGTAACATTCGAGGAGAGTCTTGTTAAGGAGAAATATGTTTCAGCCTGAATTATTTGTCCCCTGCCGGAGTTATGTAATGATATGTTCGTGGCGAGCAGAGGTGGTGTTTACTGTACACACACAACACACAGGTTTATCCCGCAGTCGTTCTGGAAGCGCTCAGCCGGCAGGAGATTTATAACAGGATTATTTCAGCAGGAACTCGGAGGGACGCCCACACTTTACCGATTGGTTTAATCTAGGGGGGCTTCAACAACAACCATAAACACTTTATTTTCAAGCTCAACCCTCGTGGGTCCTGCTTCACACTCATTCAGCAGGGGAAAATACAGTTTCTTTCTGCTTGTGAACGCAAGTGATGTAAACAGTTTGAACGGGAATTGGTTGAGAAAAGGCGTCAATTTCAGATCGCAAATTAGTAATAAGAATATAAGAATACATTTATTTATATAGCACTTTTAAGAAAGTGCTTTACAGTAAGAACACACAAACAAAAAAAGTAAAGTGAGACAGAGGAGACAAGCAATAATTAAACAGATGAAAATTATTGGCGACAAAAGAAAACAGGACTCGGTGGCTGAAAAGAGAGCATGTAACAGATAAATGGGGCATAATTTTGAGCAAAAATTGATCAATGGAATAAAAACAAGTAAAACAAAAGGTAAGCTTCAATTAAAAGCGAGTCTATAGAAATGGGTTTTTAGAAGAGATTTAAAAGAAGTCACTAAGATTTAAATGTTGGGAGGACCAGAAGGGATCCACCGGAGGATCTGAGGACCTCCACGAGCTTTAAATGTGATCAGCAAAATCTTAAAATAAAATTTTTGAGATTTTGAGCTTTCACTTTACAGTTAAAGACCTTTTCACAGACAGAATTCTTTTTTTTTTTTTCTTTGTTAATGGCAATGTCTGCAAACTAATGTGGAGACGTTGTGCTCAAAACATGATTTAATATGGAGTTATTCAGTCAGTCATCAGTTGCCGGTTCAGAATCAGAATCCTCTTTTATTCACTTTCCACTCGATGCCTCCCGCCGGCGAGATTGTTTGATTTAATTGTTTGATGGAGAAGAACAAGTCCAAAACAAGTGGTTTTCTCTTGATAATAAATGGAGAAAAATAATATAATAACAAAGACATTTTTCAAAAACAAATTTATTAAATACAGCCGACCCAAACCAGGAGAACCTTATTTAACATCAAACATGCAACATGAAGACAAAATGACACATTTTCATTATAAAACAAATTAACCTCTGATAATAGCTCAAGGTTGGGTGGTTTGGTTGTTCAGTGGTTTGGTTGACTGAATGTCTTGTCTTGTCTAGTCTTGTCTTGTCTTGTCTTGTCTTGTCGGGCCGCACTGGTTCGCGCTCTCACTTCACAGCGAGAAGGTTGTGGGTTCAAATCCTGCCCGACCTTTATGGTGTCGTTTGCATGGATATGTGTGATACAATTTTCTCTTGCTTGATCAAACTTTGGTCAATAAATAGCTGAAGTTTCTTGGGTTTTTTTCAAGAGGGAGAAGTGTCAGGGACGACACATTTGGATTTTTCAAATGGATAACACATGGCCCAGCCTTGAGATACTTAAATGATACTCATAATGTACTTCTTCACGCCTCATTGAATTCAGCTCTTTAGCCAAAGACAGATCTTCAGATCGGCTTCTCAAAAGGTGCTCATGTCTGCAGTGCAATAATTTTTGTTAAATTATTTAGTTGAATATCAATAAAGGAATGCTATGATTATTGTATAAACATGAGGGAAAAAATGAACCGTCAGAAAGCAGATTAATAGAGCTTCAAGCACATAAACTAGTAATATAAAAATGTGCCAGATTTTGAGAAATTGTATTTAACTTTGAAAAATAGGCTTTATTTGTTACGTGTCTAGAGCCATAACATCAAACTAAATCCAGTCTACGCAGTTAGAAGAGGATTACATTTCTTTGCACGTTGCTTGGTTTGGATGGCTGGTTTGTTGGACGCCTGATGGGGCAGTGGGTTAATTTGCCAATCAGCGCTGTGCAGGAAATACTGGGTTTGTACAGGTTTCAGAATTGTAATCATCACATCATGCATCTGAGGTAGTATGCAATCCAGGACCAGTTTTAGGTTCATAGAAGCAAACAACAGTATGAAGAAAAACACAGCATTAAATACAAAGTCTATTCATTCATTCTTTAGCAAATGTGGTTATTAATTCCATGTTAGTTTCTATTTTGAACAATCACAGACGTTTCCCAACAGGATATCGACAATTTACTGAAATCATAAGTTCTCAAATTTGGGTTCAATTCCATTAAAGTGGGTTTGTGCGTAACCAGATTCCTGTGTGTGGAATGTACTGGGATCTGTGTGTGTGATGATATACTTTGTGCATACAGCGCTGAGCGTGTTTTTAACTATATGTGTGCGTGAGCACTTAGATTTGTGCATCTTTAAAGCGATTTGTGTGTGTGTGTGTGTGTGTGCACGCAGATTTGTACGCGGACGACACCCTCTTATTTGTTGCCTCCCGACTCTGCGCTCACTGCTTTCATCGGTGTGATTATTATTGAATGTGAAAATATTATGAGTGTCTGCACAGTCACAAAGGCGGCAGAGGTTGCCTTCACATCACAAACAGACATGTCAAACATTAGAGATATTAAAATAATGATTATTGCAGATTCTATATGAAAACATCGATCATACCGGCCTTAAGAAGTCTCATGTTTCCAATGAAACTATCAGTCCTGGAGCTCGGGCTCGACTGATGAATGTAATATTGAAGCGAAGTCATTCTTTACTTGACCCAGAGTGAAATGAAATAGCAGATTCCCACGCTCACAAAGAGACGCAGATAAATTAGCCGTGTCGCTCGTTTGACAGGGGACAAACTTCTGAGACGAAGCGGTAATGTGATCCTGTATTCAGACCGCCAGCGGAGGGGGGGCGGGGGGCTCGATATGAACATAATCACATCATGACAGAGACACGTCACATCTCATCAGTCAACAACGGGTCGTTGATCCGTTTTGTTCCCATCGGAGGAGTGGAGTGGGGATATCACTTCACACACTCCACACACATTGGGCTGCGGCTAATTGGTGGGATTGGATGAGGCTTGAAGCCCGCCGAGATCTCCCCCCTCCAGGTCGCCCACTCACAGGCTCATCTGGTAATGACATCCCACGTACATCTCATTCTCAGATTAAACGGTGTGTTCGTATCTTCATGCTCCCGTGGGTTCCTGACCTCTCCCCGGCCTCGCTTGATGGACTGAATTACTGCGGTTTTCCTCGGTTTTCATTCACCTTTCTGGTTAAAGTCAGAAATAATCTGCGTCAACAACAATCAACTTTTTTGAACCGGATTCATCAGCGACAGTCGACTGATTTTGTCTTCCGCACTTTTAACGGGATCCCACACAACATTTAACGTCTTGATTCCCGATCCTGGTCTGAAGCCATTATTTACACCACATCATGTGGGTGGAACTAAAGTGGTACGAGTGTGCTGAGAAAATAGAACCGCGTGTGGGAAACTGTATCCGTCTGTATTCACTCACAGAGCCTGCTGGATGTTTTCCTTTAACGCTGAATTTAAACCTCAGTGAGCGCCAACAGAGTGCCACACCTCAGGTGAAAGTAATGTGACTACATGTGTGTGTTGAACGTGTCCATCTCTGTCCTTCAGAAAGTCACCACATTCGTCTCTCCATTTGAATCTGCAGCTTCTAATTGTGAAGTCGAATCCATCTCTTATAAAGACAAATGTTTCCTCAGGTACATTTCTCAAATCAGTTTCAAAGTTGTAAAAGTTTGTAGTAATTTGACATTTCGAGTTTGTTTTTAATATTTAATGGCTTTTATTGGGATCTGCGTGTCCTTATTTCTCTATTATGAGTCGAAATGTGATCCATCCACATGGGAAGAAGCACTAATGTGTATTTGCAGTGGCTTTACGAGCTGGTGAGTGTCGCCTCTGCAGAAATATTTGTTTTCTACTGCACTTAATGAAAGCATTTTGCTCAGAGCATTAGAAAGTGTCCTGGTTAAAATAGGTTATTTGGGGTTTTTTGGGATGTTTTCTTGTTAGTGAAGAATCTAAAAATTCACAAATCTTGTTGTTTTGCACTTGCAACAGAGAATAAAAGCATTTTTTTTTTTTATCTTCTCCTTCCAGGTTATGTTATTCAAAACGTGTACGGAGCGATAAAAAGGATGCAAAGCACCAACAAACAAAAGGAATCTGAATTGTTTGTATTTAGTTCAAGCACAAAAAGGAGTTGAAACATTTGTCTTTGTGCTTTTTATTGCTCTTTCACATCATTTCTAATCCATGCAGAAGCTCAGTACATTTAGAAAGAGCAGCTCGACCCCCCCCCCTCTGCATAAAAAAAAAGAAGAAAGAAAAATTAATAAAATGTTCTGCTTGTTTTTGCATTGAAATCAAAATGATCAACAGGCTGGAATTAGTTCAGGTCACTGTGGTGTAAAATGTGCTTTCCAGGGCGCACACTGTGTCCAGTCCACTCAACTGAGAGTTACAGGCGATGTGCGTTCATATGTATGGCTTCGTGTGAGTGTGTGTGCTTTGTGATCCGTGCTTTAATAATCTGCTGCAGCCCGTTGCTAGGTTTCCCCGCGCTCTACCTGGCAAAAGATAAACCCAGCAGATGCTTTTGTGTCGGCAAACTGTCCAATTAGTCAGCGACTGCATCAGATATGCATGAAAAACACACCTTTGTTTTTAATCACAGGATTCAAAGACACGGCTCTAATCATTTGATTTCCATCGGTGTTTGCTGCTTCGCCGATGCTCCATCGCTGTGTTGGGATTTGTTCTGTTTCATAACCGTGGCGCCTGGCGCGCTCACTTTGGGTTCACGTACTCATGTGCACCGACATCTGATGTTTGTGTTTGACACAACCTTCTGCGCAAACACAAATAATACATGTCCAAAACAATGGAAATTGGATACACAGTGTTGTGATGGTTTTCTACAGCGCGGTATTTATAAACAAACAAATGGTGTCGTGCCTTTTATGTGCCTGAGGTGGCAGTAGAGAGTCGCTGTAGTTTGTCATTCGTTCTCATTTCTTTGTCCACCGCTTAAATTCAGAAGTTCATTATTTTAGATTTGTTGTCAGTTTGTCAGTTTATACTTCCACAAGATAAATGTATAAAGCAAGCATGTCCACGGAAATACTGTCTTACTTTTGCTGTTTGGAGTTTGTTTGCGCGTATTCATGAGGCCAGATAGCAGAACCTGCAGGTATCTTTTTTAAAAAAAGGCTCCGTTTACACAACGTTTCAAATGAGAATGCATTGTTTTTGTGTTTTCGTCTTTGAAACGTTTTTAAAAAACCACATTGTTTACACACAGAAAATGTTGTTTTCATGTTAGGCCACTAATGGGTGCTGTTGGTTTTTTGGGGATTAAATCACTCACATGCAGCAGAGACAAATACGCTGTAAGCATTAACAATGGGAGGACACAGACATTGGAGTGGACAGACGACCAAGTTGGATTATTATTACAGTGACTGTCAACTAGAAAACTACAAAGACATTTGAGTTGCTGTTTTTCTCGCTTTTGGTCTTTTCTTTCATTCTGAATTTTATTATTGTCCCTTTGAAGCTGTTTATTGATTTTTTTTTTTTTATTGTTGAGAGAAAGGTGAATTCCAGCTCTGTGGAGGACCATTTCTTTTTGTCTGCAACTTTCTGAGCTGTGGAGATAAACGGACGACCTGGGGAGTTTTGCTGGTAATAACTGGTGCTCAGTCCCAGCGATTGGTGGACGATAAATGTCACCTGCAGACACTGGAGCCCAGGTCACATGCTGTGTTCTGGATACGCCAACCTGCTGGGAAACAATCGCACACATGTAGATATAAACATAAATATCAACCGAATGGATGGAGCGTCATTTCATGCAGTGCTTGTATGCAGTCCTAAATGATTCCATTACCCGACTGAATATGTTTCCAATGTAATCAGAGAAACATGAACAAATTGTGCGTGGGAATCTGTGCGTCCTCCCACGTGCATCCGCTGTCACGCACATAACATGATCACACTTGATTTGTTTTTGCATTTCATTCATTCATCCATCCACCGGTGTCTCGGCATGCATCCTCATCTCTCTAAGTTCACATCTGAGGACAAAAATCTTCTTAAATGAATGAAAAAATAAGGAAAGGCTGCATAAATCCCAAAAATAAAGATATGTGCAGGATAGAGCTCACAGTTGAAAATACCTGACTTTGCAAAAGAGGTCAACTGAAATAGACCTGACTAATGTGTGTGCACCACGATTTCACTCTGAAGAGCCTGCAGTGACGTCTTATTAATTTATTCATTATAGGTGTTTAAATCAGATTTCTCCTGCTTTATTCAGTTTGTTTAGTTTATTATTTTGCCTGACAGAAGCCAACCTCCATGTCTCTTTAGCAAGTCCACACACACTTGTGCAAACCAGATCAGGCTTTATGAGTGACTCAAACTTACTCTCATACACATAAGGAGAAAGAAAATGCGTGTATCATGATTCGATTCCACAGTGTATTTCACAAGGGGAAGTGAGGGATGAATGTTTGAAGTAAAAAGAGTTAATGAAACAACTTTTAAATCCTCCAAATACAAAACTAAATAAAAAAAAAAACATCCTGGAGTTCATTTAGATTGTACCTCTTCTCACTCCTTTTCAGACGTACAACCTGATTATATTGTTCTTCTGTTACTTATTCACTGGTTGTTTGGTAAAATATCTCATGGTTGATCGGTTTGAACTGTTTATTTGATTTTGAGCATGTTTGAAATGAATTGGATGGATGGATGGATGGATGGAAGGATGGATGGATGGATGGATGGATGGATGGATGGATGGATGGATGGATGGATGACTGGGTGGATGGATGGATGACTGGGTGGATGGATGAACAGATGTGATGATGGATGGATGGATGAACGGATGGATGAACGGATGGATGGCTGGCTGGCTGGCTGGCTGGCTGGCTGGATGGATAGATGGATGGATGGATGGATGGATGGATGGCTGAACAGATGTGAAAGACGGTAAACGATAAACAGATGATAAACAGATGTGCTGATGGATAGGTGGATGAACAGATATGATAGATGGATGTATTGATGGGTGGATGGATGAATGGATAGATGGTGAATGGATAAACAGATGTGCTGATGGAGGATAGATGAACAGATGTGATGGTGAATCGACAGATTTGTGGATGGAATGATGAACGCATGGATGGTGCAAGGTTGGATGGATAAACAGATGATATATGGATGACTTGTGGATGGATGGATGGATGGATGGATGGATGGATGGATGGATGGATGGATGGATGGATGGATGGATGGATGGATGGATGGATGGATGGATGGATGAACAGATATGATGGATGGATGTGTTGATGGGTGGATGGACGAATGGCTGGATGGTGAATGGAGGAACATATGACGATGGAGGATGGATCAACAGACGGGTGGATGGATGGAATCGCCGTCCGGTTTCATCTCCTGCGTGTGCTGCTGCACAGCGGATTCTGTTTCTGGCCTGAAATCAGAACCTCTCCACAGCCACCGAGCAGCCGTTGCTTTATTATTAGCTTTGTGACGACCAGGGAATAATTATGGGATGTCAGGAAGCTCCACCCTGCTGATGTACACAGCTATCTGTGGCCTAGTCCTTTCTTTGATCGCACAGTTTGTACTTCAGAGGCGGAACAGCTGTGGCTCGTGTGACACTGAGTCATTTCTGCAGCCTGGGAATAAAACAAAAAAAACAAACGTGACTGATGCGTCGGTCTTGTCACGGTATGTAAATCACTCGTCACAAGAGGTTAGCAGTCTGACGACTTCCTCAGTTATGTGTAGCAGTGTTTTCTTAAGACGAAGTAGGATGGCCACTTAAAATGAAAAGATGGAGGATTTTTTATTGATTCCTTTCTAATTGGCTTTTGTGTTCATCAGATTATCTCCATCTTATTTTAAGCCCTGGGAGGTTAAAATGCTGTTTTACACTTCCACATGGCGTGTGAGAAAGTTCCTTTCAGCTCTTTTTTTATTTTTTTTGCATTATGAAAATGTATTTTTCTTTATTTCACCAGCATTCCTCCAAATTTCAACACAATAAGTCTGGGATGGGAGAATAATTCAGTCGACCGAATGAATCATTCTTTGTTTCCATCAGTTTCTTTCAGGAATTTTGACTTTCCTACGTATATCCAGGAACATTCAGGATTCTGTCCCAATATAATATAAAATGGCCCCAAATCCTCGTTACTGCTATGAAATGCCTTTTTAAAAAGAAAAAGTGGTGGCCATTTTTTAAAATGTGTGTGTGTGTGTGCGTGTGTGTTGGTGCAGAAGAGTGCAGATATAAAAAAAAAATCCATCACAAAGAGATAAAAAACATAACAACAGAAAACCCCACTATATGGAATGATAATAATAATAATCAAACATCCAGCCAGAGTTTGTATTATTACCTGGAACCCGTCTCTCACTGTTTGAATTAGATAAGTCAAAGTTAATTAGCAGTGTGGAATTTCAATTTTTTTTTTTATGTAAAGCAGGAGAAGCAGCGCAGTGTTGTATTGCTGTGATGAATAGCAATTCACCGAGCAGGCGAACATCACCTCCGGGCCTGGAAGCCTGTCGCTGAGGGGGCTTTCAGGACCCCGGGGGACGCTGCCACCTGAGCTCTCCTCTCATTAATTATCACCCTGTCAGGTGTGTTACGTAAGAAATAACAAAGGAATGTGAGCCCCTCAGCCCTCATCTGCAGAGAGCTGAACGGTGGAATGAAAAAAAAAACCCTCTTCCCACAGCTCTCCACTATTGAAGGGATCACTCATCCGTTCTGGTTCCATCTTGGTTAATCCTGCTGGGTTTGATGATGATGATGATGAGGAGGAGGAGGAGTCCAATCTGGACTCTTGACTTCAAATGGAAAACGCATTGTCGGTTCTGAATCTTGGCGTTTACGCGACGACGTTTTGAAAACAATATCGGTTTACAAGGAACTCCGGAAACACTGAAAACACTGCAGTTAGAATGTTCGACCACTAGTGGGTGCTGTTGGTTGTCTTTGTAATCAAACCACACACACATAAAACAGTGACAATGGGAGAAGGCGGACATTCTAGTGGACAGACGACCAAGTCGGGTAGTTAAACTGACTGTCAAATAAAACTACCAAGTCCCAGGAGAACATGAACCGGGAGTCTGACACTGACAAGGTCCGAAAACAAGGATATTTGCTGATTGTTAAAAAAAAAGTGTGAATGTAAGTGTGACTTTAATATTTAATGACACAGATGGTAGTTTTCAGTGAGAATGTCCCTGTTTCCACACTGTGTTTTGGGCCCTCACTGTCTGGAATATACATGTTCTCTCTCGTGTTTATCAGGTTTTATTGTAGAATTACTTCAAATGGTGTGACTATCACTGCCTTTATATCATTTTTAACTTTATACTGTCAATGTCTTCATGCTGTTGTGTTGGAATGCGTCATGGTTCCAGATGTGCGTTTAGGAGTTTATCGGAAACAATTGGGCCGGGAGACTTTGGTAATGTGAGGTCAGTCCAATTAGTCTAAAGACAAGATCATCAAATACTAAAGTGAGAAACTACAACGCTGGAATGAGATACTGATGAAAAGAGAGAAAACAGAGTAATCACACCACCAGAGAGCGCTGCTCTGAATTAAAAATAACACATTTTGGAAAGTTGTCACTGAGTTTAATTAGACACCTGAAGTAAAGAAAGGCTGCGATGAAGTGTGGAAAGATGAATTTAACATTATGACTCTTCCTCTGAATGCTCAAAACAATGTGACAGACATCACATAAAACAAGAAATTATAGCAAAAAAACCCAAAACATTTATTATTGCTTTGCTCAGCCGGATCAGATTTAAAAGATAAGTAAAGGATTTTACTAAACAAAAACTCAAAAATAAAGTACATCACTGCTCTGGTGAAAATGAAAACGTTTCTTTTCATACAAAACATCTAAAGAAGGTTTTTTTTACGTCCTGTACGTTGATATCGACCAGCGTTTGAACCTGAGTTTCTGAAAAGTAGCGGAGGCTCGGAAGTTTTTACCTTCAAATGATTGAGAAGTTGGTAAAAATCCTGGATCTTCAAACTCCGGAGGACGGCCGGTCGTCCGACGCCATAAACTCAGACGTTGTGTTTGAGGTCGTGCATCAAATATGAGGAGATGAGTGCAGCAACAGCAAGCAGCCGGACGAACAAACGGACTGAAAGTGAGCGAGATCAAGGTCACGCGGGACATTTATAATTGGATTTAGTTAATTTCGTGTGCGAATTTAACATCGAGCATGAATTAGCGATCAGCTGGAGTGTTCTTTTTAAGCATTCCACCGCTCTTGATTAGTTGATTTTGTTTATTGCATATTCAGAATAAATATGTAACGATGAATCACTTGGTGAGTTCAGTCTTAAAAGATGTCTCGTGCAAGAAAAACAGAAAAACAAGAAGACATTTTGCGTGTCGTTTCTGCAGGTGTGTTGTCGACAACTTCTTCAGACAAGTGCACAATACCCAGAGCGAGTGGAGGACCGCTGCCTGCCGATCGGGATTTGACCCTCTGCTGCTGTTATTGTCAGCAAGTGTAAAGGACGAGTAATAATTGGAAAAAGCTCTGCAGTCCTGTAGACACACGTTCCTGCAGCTACTCAGTCCTCTTCAGAAGGAGATGGAGTCTCAGAGGGGAGGTCCAAACTGAGCCCCATCCTGAACTACAATTCTCCGCCTCTCATGATGTCCTGGTCAGCAGCAGAAACACCTCCAGCCACGGACTCGTTCCACCAGAGTCCTCCATAGAGCGTCACAGGAGCTCCACCCTTCCTGTGGTAATGAGACTCCAGAACACCTCTTTGTAAAATAATGTGTGTTGCTTGTTGATCTGACTCTGCTCTGCCACTCCGTCACCGCTGAGCTTAACGCTGTTTTACTTTGTATATTTGGGCAGTTACTTTAATAATTACTACAGTCGTTTCATTCTGCGTGGAGCCATGTCAAAGAATTTCCCACAGGGATTAACTCTTCTCAGCTCCCTGTGAAAACAGCTGTTCGCATCAGCATGTTTTCCCTTACAGACCACAAGCAGGTAAAAATCACCTCATGTCCCAAAACTGTTCCCATCTTGGGACTCGTGACTATTTTGAAAATTGATATTTATTGTTTTCATTAAACTTTAATCATTTTAAATACACACTTAAGACCAAAATGAGTTCAAACTGTATTAAGGTCACGCTGGACCTGTTAAACAGATTTTATCCCCCCAAATTTCGACCCTCGTGCCTGGAAAGCTTTTGATCAACAAAACAGATAAAGGAAATATCTTGTTGATTTATCATTTGTGCAGGAAATGAAATAAACGATGAATAGCTGTGTACTTCTCAAAATAAACTGCATTTTCTTTACTTCCTACAGAAAGAGAAAAAAAGGATCCATCCATCCATCATCCATCCATCCATCCATCCACTCTATGTCTTCAGAGTTGGAGGCGGTTCTTTGGACACCAACATGGACACATTGAACGTCAGACATGGACAAGCTGGTTTTAAGAAGAGCAGGTCACTCAGATGAGTCTATTTATGTTTGATTTGACAAATATTAGTGGAGACCCAAGTGCTTGGTTGTTCCTGCAGCCCTGCGCCGCTGCAGAAGATGGACGGAGTGCTTCTCCCTCTATTAGCGAGCTTCGGCACGAGCACTTGACCTCAGCCCCCAGCTTCGCCCTCCGGCTCCCAGCAGAACAACTTGACATGCTTTCAGCTTCGTCTTCCTCTCGCCGTCCTCCGGCTGCCTTGACACGCGAAAATGAACGACGGTTGCAGGGTTTTATAGGTACTTCCAAGCAACGAGGTTACCATGGCCACTGAAGCTGCCACGCTGTGCGACAGGATGCTTCGGGACCCGGTCTCCAGAGAACCAGCCAGACACACGAAACGTTTCGCGGAGCCAGAATAGCAGCTGGTTCAGGACCGGAGCCTTTCAGCGGCATCATTTCCAACTCGGACGGTCGCAGAAATGTGTCAGAAATCAAATCAATTCCTGCGGTTCTGAAGGATTTTATCGACGCTGAGTGGTGCACTCCAAACATAAAATCATAAAAGACTAAAGGAGGTCGTACAGGATTAATGATTGCTTCTGTGGGATTGTAATTACCAGGTGATGATCGGCGCTTTTCTCCTCTCAGCCTTGAGGAGTTCGTCTCATGAGAGGCAAATGTGGGATCATTTCAGCTTAATGCCACCGCACAGCGAGGTGCAGAGAGGTGCTGTGGCAACTAATTCTTCACAATGTGCTTTAGAAACCAGTCATGCAAAGTAAAGCACCAAACTGAATAAATAAATAAATAAATATATCCAAAAAATCCACTATATCATACTTAAATATCAACTTATCAACTTAAAATAATGCCAAACTGTTAACGGGCCTCTGGAGTGTTTTTGAGTTTCTGCCTCTGGAGACGTCCTTCGAAGCAACGCTTGTTTTTGTGTGTTTGGAGCCTTTTACAGGAGTAAATAACAGGAGTTTACCATTTTTCACTCTCGTGTCTCCACGTCTGCCTGAGTGAAGGATGAATTCGCTTTTTACATCTCGGCTGGTGAGGACACTCGAGGTCAAGAAGCAGCGAAAGGAAACGTGTCACATTGAGAAAAAGAAAT
Organism: Lipophrys pholis; assembly: GCF_963383615.2. Classification (NCBI taxonomy): domain Eukaryota; kingdom Metazoa; phylum Chordata; class Actinopteri; order Blenniiformes; family Blenniidae; genus Lipophrys; species Lipophrys pholis. The sequence continues at coordinate 7,031,629 of NC_137644.1, read as the reverse complement.
CACGCAACTGATGTTTGAGTTTGATGACAAACAATGAAATTAGCTAGAACTTTTTTTTTTAAATGTGTAAAATATTAATTATTTTATCTTGTGATAAACAATTGGCATGATGTTACCTGCTTGTATATTAGAATTAGTTTTTTACTTTTTGGAAATAGTTGATGCTGCAATTATTAGGGATTTTAAAAAGAAGACAGAAATAAATATGATTTTTAAATGCATCTCTAATGCATTTTTTTCCCCAATTTGGTTTGGAGACACACAACAAAGGCTTTGCTCCATCTCACTCATGTTGTGAATCACCTCAGTTCTTCCTCTGTGCTTTTCCATGCTATTTAAATGGATGCTCAACTGCACAGAAATATAAGGCAATAACCTGCGACTCCGCCAGAACCCTGAAAATTCATATTCAAACACTTACACAGGGAAAATAATAGCTTGCAGAGGGTGTATAGAAAATATCAAAAACCTGCCTTATGACTTTAAAGCTGCAGGTGAATTCATGATGATGTCAAACTAGTTGCTTGACCATCGTCACACGTGTCACATCCTGCAGATCACATGATGAGTAGTCAGATTTTTGCATGTGTCGAAATTGAATATCCTTCATGCACTAAAAAGTCATGTTCTAAAGTCATGTTTCTTCTGGTAGAGAGCTCATGAGAGCGCCTCTAGCTCCACCTGCTGGACAGACTGTAATAAATAAAATCTACAACAATTTACCCCAAATCCATCAGCGTGACAAGCTGCAACTGCTGAGTTCAGCCTATTTCTGTGTTTCTTTTGCTCCTTTCTCGTCAGCTTTCTGGTTAGAAGATATGATGCATGGAAATCAACAAAGTATTTGTCCAGGTACTGCACTGTAGGACTGTGATAATCAGCCTCCTGCGGGTTCCTGTGCCTCTCCCAGTGCAGCTGCAGCCGTTTCTCCCCAGACTGTATCACTGTCTGTGTTTTGGAGCAGCCAGGAGGAGCTGGGGTCGGGCGTTACTGCGAACCAACCAACACAAAACCAATAAACTTCCCAAGATGGCAAAACAAAGGAATAAGACAACTTAGAACAACTTCTCTCCAATAACTCTTTTATTCCATTTAATGATCTAATAGAAATATATGGTATCAGTCAAAACAACTGGGAATATCTTCAGCTTAAGTCAAAAATACAAACTAAGTTCAAACTCGAACAGATCGACCTGAACTTACCTCAGACAGTAACAAAGACGGTAGGGCTCCGGGTTCTGGATGGACAGTTGACTGAGAGTGACCTCCAGGGCCTGAATTATGGGAGGTGTGTGTGTGTGTGTGTGTGTGTGCGTGCGTGTCTTTTGCATGAGCTTGTCTGTGTTCTGTATATATAAGTACGCGTCTGTTGTTTTGTGTGGGCGTGTATGAATGTCCGGCCGTTGGGTGAGGTGTGGGCTTCCTGCTCGGGTCCTCTTGCGGCGCCTTGTCGGAGTGGGTGTTGTTCCCCGGGTTTTAGGCCGGCCGCTCAGGGGTGGGGTGGGGCAGCACGGGGGGGTCCATCTCTGCCAGGGTCCTGGCGACAGGGGAACCCCCCCTCCCTCATAACCCCCCCCCCGCCCGCCTTACCTCAACTTACTTCACTCTACAATAGGGAACAGTGGGGCGGTGCCTAGAGTCAGGGGTCCAGGCTACTTAACTGTGGTCTGGTTCCTCCCCCGACTTTGCACCGCCCACAAATTTTAACCACACTTAGTCACGCAGGGTCTTGACGGGGTGAGCCGCTTTCGGGGTTCTACAGCTTGGCAATGGTAGAACGCCCGGGCCTCGCTACCCCATAATTTTAAACCGCACCCCAGACACACACATTGCATCAACTTCTTCAAAAGAAAGACACACCCCTACATGCATCCAACACTCCACAGGGTGAGGGGGAGGGAGATGGGCCTCGGGTCCCCGGGTGCCGCTACAGGCCCCCCCACAACAGTTCCAACCACACACACACACACACACACACACACACACACACACACACACACACACACACACACACACACACACACACACACACACACACACACACACACACACACACACACACACACACACACACACACACACACACATTTCCACTCCTCATGAGATGTGTTGCTGAAGTTGCTTATTTTCTACCATCATTCGTTCAACTATCAAAATCATGTTTTTCTTTTGTTGTTGCTTCTTGTTAATTCATGTTCCTGCTCCATGTTCCTGTCTAGATAGAGCTGCTCAGGCTGGTTTAATCGAACAACATTTGGAAAGTATTTGGATCAGTGTGATAACTGTAAATAATATATGTAGCACTAACAAGAGTATTATATGTTGTCCTCCACCCCCCACCCCCATCGCCACCCCCCGCCCCTCCTCTCTCCCTCGCTCCCCTCAATCTTCTCTCTTCTCTCTCTCTTTGAGCGTCCCCCCCGGTCGTGTACGGCAGCCATGCCAACTTCTAACAAAGGCAGCAACAGGAGGAGACTCCAGGTCTCTATGTTGCAAGAGCAAAAACTGTTTTGACACCGGAACGCTCTCAATCATATCATATTGCATGCCCAAGCTGCCGAACAGGACAAGGGTAGAAAAAAAAAAGACAAATGTAATACATTACATATTAAGGACATGACCAGAAAGATGACAACAAGCAGGTGAAAAGCTGGTTAATCCATTTAATATATATCAGGGATCTTCAGTAAAACAAACAGTAAAATAATTGTTTGTATTAGTAGGAAATTTCTGATCAGCTGCTTTAATTGTTACTGAGCTCCAAGGAGATGAATAGTAAAATAAAGGCTGTATAGGAGGCTAGAAGTAATAGTAACACTGTATTATACACGGTACTATACACAGTACTGTACATTGTACTATACACTGTACTATACACAGTACTATACACGGCGCGATACACTGTACTATACACAGTACTGTACATTGTACTATACACTGTAATGTACACAGCATGTATGTGACAAAAAAGGTACTATTTTACAATAATGTTTTAAAGTTTAGATCATCATATACAATGTCATGTACAAATCACCCACCTACTGAACCAGAGAGGCAACATCCTCCTCCTCCTCCTCCTCCTCCTCCTCCTCCTCCTCCTCCTCCTCCTCTTGCTCTTTCTCGTTCTCCCTGACCTCTGGCAGCTTTTACTTTGAATCTGGACTTCCGGTGTCTTTCTAGTGTCGAATTGTTGGTTTGACGTCACTCTGTGCCTTCAAGAGCTTTTACTTTGACTTGGTACTTAGGGTATTCGTGTTGTGACTGATATCGGCCATCATTCGGGAGCGTTTACTTTGATTCGGGACTTCTGGTTTTCCCCTGTTGGTGATCGTCAGCTTGATGTCATCAGTCAGCTCCTCTGGGAGCTTTTACTTTATTACGGGACTTCACGGGTCTTCCTGGTTTCTGACCGTCAGCTTGACGCCACCACTCGCTTCCTCTGGAAACGTTTACTCTGAAGCTTTACTTCCGGTCTGTCCGTGCTGCGGACCGGTAACTTGACGTCACCCTCCTCGTCCTCGCGCCGGCGGACAGTAACTTCACTTCACTTCAGATTGAATGGAGAGCAGACCTACAAACATGAAGCTCCGCTTAACAAACTGCTTAAAGTGTTCGGAGTAAAACCCAGAGGAGGCAGCGAGGACCCGGCTTCAGCTAAACACTCCCTTCTGCTCGGAAACTGTAAGTTTTCTCAAGTTTTTTTTATTTTTTTTAATCGAGTTTTGGTGTAAATGTTTGTTGGTCTGTTTCCCTCCGCCGCTTTTCCCCCAATGACAATTATCATCGTGAATAAAATACTGGTTGTTTTCTGTTTAATTTGATAGACTTTAACCAAATTAACCAAATATAACTGGTTTCTCTTAGCTGAGACTTCTTCTGAATATTAACTGAATTAAAAAAAACTATATATAATTCTTCTTCACTCTATAAGTTTATTCACCACACAAACTTAAACAGCTGTTGGTTTTCTTCTAATTGAAGATTTAGTTAATTTGTAAAGTTTTCTATGAAGTTAAATATCATTTAACAATCCTTCATGTTTGTAGTTTACGTACAAATCACAAATTTACAAATAAAGTTTAAAAAAATCACAAAAAGAGGTAGAATAAACCGTAATTTGAGATTTTCTAATCAATTTAATTATATTTTATTTTCTAGGTCTCTATGTTAAATCAAAGCAGACGTTTTCTCTCACATGCCGCACATTAAAAGTGATTATTCTTGGTAAAATGCCAGACCTTTTCTGTGTTTTTCACATATTATGGACAGCTGTTGGGACCCATTGGGTTACCCTAATGCAGAGGTGTCACATATACGGCCCGGGGGCCAAAACCGGCCCACAAGAGGCTCCAATCCGGCCCCCAAACCACCAAGCAGATGGTAAATATTCCAAAGAAAACATTGATTGAACAACAGAACACTGAGATCCGAGCTGAGATATCGGCGATGTTTCCATGAAAGTTCTCCAAGTATCCTCAAAGCCATGAGTTTGTAAAAATACCCCATAATGCAACAGCTATAGCAAAAGTTTTTGGAACATTGCACCAGACGGTTTCATTAAAATTGACTTTATGTTGACAATGTAGTAATTTTAAGTCATAATTATTTGTTTGCTGTGAAAATAGGTCAACTGTGCTGCAGCACAACAAAACTTTAAAGTTTAAATTTAAAGGAAGCACTATGTTACTGGCCAGTCGGGCTGATCTACAAACCTTCAGGTCATAAGTGTGTCGTCCCATATGCCCGCACTGATGTTAGTACTGCGAGCTAAGAAGTTTTTCAAATGAGAAAACTGCAATTAAATCAGTTTCTTCATTTTGGAAATCGAAGTGCAATCATGACAAATTAATACACTAATGTTAATGCTACCTTAAAAAAACGAGTCGATAGTCTCATGACTTCGATATCAGCAACGCCACAGGCGTCACAATATGATCTTGATTTGATCTCTTGTCGTGGTTTGACTGCAAATCACCAAGAAACTGATAAATTGACTCTGAATTGGATAATATTTCACTCCGTGTATTTATTTATTTCATTGTTATGATTTTTTTTATAAGAACTAAAAAAAACCCAAATTGGACCCCTTCCCCCTCTCGGGGGTTTCCTCCACCAAAGAGGGGGGGGGGGGGACCGGCTTACTTTCTGCATCACATGCCCATAAATGTGCACACAAACTCATGATTCCACGACCTCGCACTCGGTGTGGCGCCCAACATCCTTCAGGGGAGAAAAACTATCGGCAGAGACAAAGTTTGGTCTTTGGATCTGCTCCGTGTGCTTTAATGAACTCTGCTGTGTTTGCTCATGGAGGAGAAACCTCAGGCAGCCTACGCTCTACCTGTGGTGGTCGTGATGATGATGATGATGATGATGATGATGTCTCGGCTTCCAGGCAGCCAGCTGAAAGCATAACAAAGGATTTTCTTTCTTTCCCTCTCCTGTCTGTAACCATATTTGTATCCCGGCTGTGCTCGCGTGGCTCTCGCTCGGAGAAATCCTTATTTGCCATATTTGCTCGTCCAGCGGTCGCTCTGCCGTCACGAACCACAGTTTGACCACCCGGCGGAGGGGTTTCAAGAAGACGGATAAACTGAATTAATCTCCTGGCAGCCTTCACCTTGTGGAATCTGTTTGTCCGTTCTTGGCTCGAGGTCGTGTTTTATTCAGACTCGGCATTAAATTAGATTAAATGGTGTCGTCGTCCCCCCCCCCCCCCCCACACACACACACACACACACACACACACACACACAACAAGTCTTCAGTTTCTGAACTTCACTTTTCTTCGCGGCCACGTGTCCAGAAATTGTACGAATGTTTTCTTTGACGTTTGCGTTCTTTTCATTCCTCTATTGAAAGAAGGGAGGAGGTGGAACTTTCAGAACTTCAAGGTTTCTTGATTTACTGATATATTAGTTTGTTGACGTGCTCCTGAAATTGATTCAAGATAACCAAATTACAATAATCTGGCTCACATGGTCAGAAATGAATTCCCTCTGATGATCCAGTTTCCCTCATGATGTCCAAGAAACACATCTGGGAGGTTTTAGATACCCATGTGCCAAAACATACTCATAATATTAATTCTTTATTGAGTCAATTCAGCTCAAGCATTTTTCTTTTCTTTATAAAACTTCTATATATAATGTAACATTTTCCCTTTATTTTGAGTTTAGGGAGGAGTTTAGGTTGTTTATATTTTATTTTCTGTCTAACTTTTCTTTAAACTGAATCTTTACATCCATCCATCAACCCTGCAATCTTTCTATTCATCCATTGCCTGTCGAGGTACCTGTCGTGGTCTGTCACTATGTTATTGGGTATTTAGCCAATTATACAGCTAGTTTTATCTATCCGACCTTCTAGTTATCTGTTCTAACTATCTTTTGATAACTTTCTGATTGTAGTTTACATTGGTGAAATATTTAGTTTGTCTTAATTGTCACAAAGAAAATCATATTCGATACCAAAGCCCTTGAAAGGAGGAATTAAAATGAAAACTTTTACACCTTCATCCACTTCCTGGGTCTTTTTATATCATCAGAAAGTCTTGATTATCGTCCAGTTAAAGCCAAAATGTTAAAACTCATATCATTCATAACCGATAAAGAAAGAGGGCTCACTGTGTTGTGAGGACTGAACTTGTCCAGCGGTGCTGCAGTGCCGGTGCTTCACTGGAAAATGGCAGTTTGTGAGAAACAGGATGACATTTTTCCAGAATGTGCCAGGAAACGCTTCCTGACAGCAGTTGAGTGAAGGTCTTCCTGAGTGAAGGGATGCTTCAGTTTCCATCGTCCGTCTGAGTTTCACTGGACTTCCTCCTGTGAATGCAGCGTTTCTTGGCTCGCTGGGACCTCTTACTCATTCCCTCCAGCACCCTTTCTTTATTTTTCCCCCACTCCAATGTGATGTATTCGTGGAAAAAAAAGAAAGAAAAGTGCAATAACTTGGGATCGGTGTCGCGTTGCCACCACGTTAGTCGGAAAGACAAAGATCTTGTTTGTGCGGCGTGTCAGCGCGAAATAAAGTCAAGTTTAAAGTCTGCCCCGACGTTTCTGTCAAACAAGTTGACCTCTGAAAGTCCAGCGGGGGAAAAGGTAAACAGAGGGCGGGAGTAGGACTGCAGCCAGAACAGGACTCACGTCCATGAGACAGCGTCACGTTACCTCCCCGAGCTCCACTGTAACTGTGATATTTAGAGTAAAGATGAAATTGTCAGTGAGTTCTAGATGCAGTTATACAAACTGGACTGCCTCCTACTGAGAGGAGTTTCTAGGATCAACATGAGGATCTGATCCAGTCAAACACATTTTAGTTCAGAGGCCACAAACAGCCCAATTTCATCAATAATGGCTCCGAGCGGTCAGACTAACGACAGAACTTTTACATGTAATTTCAACTTAAAGCACCTCTCCATGGTATATCCGATCAACTTACCTATGTAGTGACTTAAAGAGGCGGAAGACACTTAAGATTTTTTGTAAATTCTCCGCTAGATAACTGGTTTGGATGTAAAAGGTGAGATTATTCCTGTGGATTAATGCAAAGTTCAGACTGGCGGAGACCACTAGAACACTAAAGAATAATTAGTTTAACTTGACCACTTATATCTCGTGATCGCAGTCTTTCGCGTCGCTCGTAGACACCCTTCCATTAAAGCTTAAGACAAAGCTTTTGCTTGTTTTCACACTTCTTTTCTACTGCAGTTTTCACAAACTACTAATTGCGTCGCTGCACCACAACTCAAACTGCCTCTGTTTCTCCAGTCAGTCACCGTGAAATTCACATCTGCCCCACAGCTGGAAGTAGGTTATTGGAGCACGAGGCACCGGTGAAGGGGGGGGTGTGTGTGTGTGTGTGTGTGTGTGTGTGTGTGTGTGTGTGTGTGTGTGTGTGTGTATAGTACAGAGGCCGATCATTCAGCGTATGGTCAAGTAATCCCAGTGTATTTTCCTTTTGGGATGCAGAGTCCCTCCCCCTCCATATCGCCTTCATTCCATCTGGTTGATGTTAAAACCTCCACTCAGCATTTCACAAGGCTGGTTCCAATAAACCTGAATTTCTACTTGTGAATGAATGAACCTGACGGGGATTCCCGTTGGAAGAGGTTTCTTTGGATGTCGGGATGTTTGTAATGTGGTTTTGTGTCATTAGCTTACACAAAACCAGACTAACTTACAGACTAGGAAGATCGAGATATTGGTGTGAACCACCAGTCCATCTTTTACTGAGCACATGCTTTCAATTAATAGAATTTCCAGAAGTAAAGTAAAACTTTCCTCTCTTTTCTGAGTGACCTAAGACTATCAAATCAGGAATTCTGTCCGTTTGGCAGAAGTGTGTAATCCATTTGCTGTGAAGCAGTAAAACTGCTTCAAAGTAATTTACCATATTTTCTTTAGGGAAAGTTTCATCTGATAGTTGTTTGATTGTAGCTGCTGAAAAGTCGAGGAGCTTCCTGGTCAGACTCTTCAATTTCTTTTTTAATTTATAAAAATAAAAAAGCCAGGATGAGACTCTTCTTCTGTGAAGTCGCACTATTGTGAATTATTCAATGGTTCAATTCTTTTCAGCATGGATGTTACCTTCACAGTCAACTATGCCATAGGTACACATGCAACCTCAAACCGTCACAGATCTTCAGTCCTCAGGTCACCTGATTCTTTCCTCCCCCAATATAATCTGAAATAGTGACTCATCGGACCTGCAGTGGCCGGTTGTACTACATCTGTATTCATGGGTTCTTCAGAAGTGGGAGTATCAAAGCCTCAATAAGTCACAGAACAAACTTATTCAAGTGTGGTGATGCTTGTTTGCGTGTACCCGATCCGGTATGCGTTTGATCCGTCCCTCTGGTCGACTGTAATCGGTTTGAGTCCCCCGGTTGGTATTTCAGAGTTTTCGCTCCATTTTGTTGGACTTGGTTGCGCTTTCTTTCTTTCGTTTCAGCATTTTGATACAGTAATGAATACGTGAGTAAATACCTCAACTGTTGTTTTTCCATTTTCCCAACCTTTTCAACTTTACTTCCCACCTGTTGACAGTCTTGTGACCATCTCCGGGTTGTAACAGACCATTGATCAGTTTTGAAGTTTTCCCTCAGGCTTAGATTATATTCACATGTAGCGGTCGATCTGGATAGCATTGCTCACAGTGAACTGTGTTCACAGACGATTCCCGGAAGTGTTTCATAGCCCAAGCAATGGTCTCTAACACAGAATCATGGTAGTTTCTAACTCGGTGCTGCCCAAAGGTCCCGTTAACACGACAACGTGAAACAATTGAAAATGCGTTGATTTTGCATCGTTCGTTTAAGAAAAGTTTAGCGTTTACACGGCCACCCAAAATGCAATGAAAGTTTTGCATTTTCACTTGGAAATGTTGTCGTATATACAAAACCGAATTTGACATTAAAGTGCAGTTTATGGTCCAATGTTTAGACGTAGATTTTCACATATTGGTGAACCTCTTCTGTCTGAAATACTCTTCTAGTCCTAAATTATCTTACTGACCTGGTAGCTAATTGGTTAAAATAGGCTCTCGCATTGTAATTTTCTTAAAGTTAAATAACTCTCTAAAACTGCTGCAAGTTGTTTTTTTTAATTGCAAATGTTCCTTCAAAAACGACTGAATTGTTCTTTCATGAGGGACTGGCTTCGACAAGAAATGGAAGAATACACTCGGGTGTGTTCGTGTGTCTGTATACAGTGGCAGGATGGAGGGTATGTGGAGCAGTCCAAACAAACTACAGTAGAAAACAATGACGCTCTATTTCACCGAGGAATATGATCTTTCAGGCTCGGGCCGTTCGGACAATACGTGTTCGTAGGACGAGTTTGTTGCTTTTCACAGTATTTCTGGAGAATGAAACAATCAGGAGTAGCTTTCGTTGGCTCTTGACCTTCTGTCTGCTCCCGTCGTGGGTCAGTGTCTTTGTCTTGGACAGAGCGTAGACTCTGGAGTTAGTATGACGAGGGTAGAAGGTCAGAGGTCAGCGGGGAGCGGGGAGCTCCGTACCAGGCGCTGCTGGTAAACTTGTGGGAGAGTGAACCTGCTCAGGAATGTGTGCTGTGGGTTGGTCGTCAATCATTATTACTTCGTCAGGACGCTTCCTCTGACTGCTGCAGTGGTGGGCTCTCATCTGGAGACGCTTCTATTCAGGGTTCAGTCGGACACTTTCTTATGAATCGTACGGACATCAGCCGGGCTTCCTAGAGGTTCAGATTAAAGAGTTTGAAGAGGAAACTTAACCAATTTTAATCAGGTAAAATTTGAATTCCATTTTCTGCTGCACATAGAACACAAGATCAATTTAACCAATTTATTTGTTTCTCTCTGATTAGAAATGGTTCCTAATTTCTAACTTGCCAATGTTGAAATGAAATAGTTAAAAAAGAATAAAGTTCTCATGAATCTCCAAATGCCAAATCTGAAGTGGGTTTTATCACAAGACAGCAGCTTCAACTACGATAACAAACCGTGACTTAAATTCATCCTGCTTGATTCTACTTCCTGGATTAAACTTGAACTAATAAAAACCTGCGTGAAAGACAAAGAACGCTGGAGGAGGTCAAGGGGATATTTCTGAACCCTTTGTTCTGATGCCCTGGAGTGAAGTCTGTTTGTTCGCATCAGTAGATTTGATTTTAGGACATAAAGTACTTCCACAGATTCCCTACTTGTTTTTCTTTCTGAAGCATCTTTTGAAAAGACGCTGTGTAATAAGTGGTGTCACGCTAACTGTTCTTTGTAGGTTCATCAGTTTACTGTTTTTTTTCTTAAGTCACAGCATGAGAAGATATCAACACAAGATCAGATTACGAAGCGGAGTGTTGGTGATGTCGGAGTCATAAGATGATCAAGTGGTTTGTTTTTAGCCTAGCATTGGCTTGGTGATTTCTCGTAATTGTACTTTGACTTCGTAAACAATGAAACTGATTAAATTACTGAACAAAACTCGTCATCACACAGTCTCTCTGAGCTTCGTTTTCTCATTTGCAAAACGTCTTGGCTGGCCGTGCTAACGTCTGTGTTCGCACATAGGACACACAAAGTTTGTCTACACCAGGCGTCAAACAGATTTTAGTTCACATGCAGTCCAAGTTCAGCCCTAGTGGGGCCAAACGGTAAAATAATGCCCCTATAACCTTTGAAATTAAACTTTAAAGTATTTGTGTTGTTGTAACGCAATGATGAAAATGTCTTTATTTTTGCAAAAAATGACAAATTACTACAGAAAATGGTGAGAATCTTAACATTAAGCCAATTTTAATGAAACTTTCTTGTGCAAAATACAGTGAAATGTCCAAAGAACCTCTCCTATAGCTGTTGCATAATGGGTGTTTTTACAAACTCAGCCTGACAACATAGCTTTGAGGCAGCATCACCAATATCTCCGCTCGGGTCTTGGTGTTGTTTTGTTTCCCCGATTCTCAAGACATTTGTTTTCTAAAAAAGTCAGTGTTTTCTTGAACTTTTTGCCATTTTCTTGGTGCTTTGGCCAGATTGGAGCCTCTTGCTTGCTGGTTTTGGCCCATGGGCCTTATGTTGGACACCCCCTGTTCTACACAGCTGACCAAACATTGCCCCCCCCCCGACCCCCACCACACTGGGTGAGAATGGTAATTTTCTATCAAATCATGAGAATACCTGCAGAGGAAAGCATGCTGGTGGTAGGATGTGTCTCTCTGCTCCTCTTCCACCCTCAAGCTTCAGAAAAAGTTCATAATTTCACCATAAATCTTTTTTTTCTCTCCCTGACAAGCACATTTTAGTCAGGAATATTTTTGTGTGACCAGAATCAGTGTTAAAGATGAAGTTAATGTATTACCGCTGGCAGACTGACGGCACGTGATGCTTTGCTGGAGACTCAAACCTTCTGTGGAGTGTTTAGATGAAGCACTTAAGGCTCCTTGTTTTACCAGCCCACAGAACACATACTGAGGTTTAATTGCTCTCCTAATGCTCATTTCTTACCCTTCTGGGTGTGACACTGTGACCCCAGAGAGGCAGGAAATGAAGCTGGTTGGTCCTGAGAAGTGGGAACAAGCAGCGGCTCTGTTTTAATGTTGTTAGTATTGGACTCCAGCTTGTCTGTCCACACTGTGCACCTTCTGTTTTCCCTCAAATCAGATTTGGTTTGAAGCGATAGAGTGACGCAGACATGTGATGTGTGTTTGAATCCAGCGGTCATGGGGGTACTATCAACTTTGTTATGGAAGTTTGGGATGCCGAGCATGCCACGGCTGCGAGGCGCTGAGACCCCTGGGAGAATAGTGCTATTATTGCAAATCGGAGCCCCTGTGACTACCCGGGCACCGGAAATGAGACTTTCTGGATAATAAGGCCTAAAGACTTGATTTTTCAGGACTGCAGGGTTAATTTGATGCAGCAGTCATTTGAAAACGAAGAAAGAGATGTTGTGTTGTAATAGGATCGGTGATTACTCTGTTTTGTGTTTCTCTGACTGGAAATGTAAATGGTTGCTGCACATGAAGTGCCCGAGGCAGTGATCGTGGGCCGAGAGGAGGAGAGGAAGTCTGCATGAGGAATATTTAGAGAAGATTCTGAGTAGAGCGCTTTCTATACGTCCCTGGTCTCTATACCGTTTTTGTTTTCCTGTCTTAACTACTTGTTGAAATACCATTTGAACAATTTGCCATCTTTGGTACTGCAAATAAAAAGTAACTCATCACCTGGGAAAAGTACTTTTCTGACCATTAATTCGGCCCGTTATAATATTGTGCTCACTTTTATATTATTGTAGTGTTGTTGTGACACTTCATACCCGTTTGGTCTGTTTCTAGAAGCTTCCAAGAAACAAACGCTGTGAAGCACCACGGGAGTCGTGGGGAAGTGATGAGATTATAAAGGGATGAAAGAGATGCAGGAGTTTTTGAGAAGCGGCTATGTGACAATCTGCGAATGATATTCACCGTCAACATGCCTCATGGTGTCGCACGACGTTTCCCTTTTGCATTTTTATTTTTGAAAAATTTCGCGTTCACACAACAACGTCTCAAAAGATGTCCGTTTTCCAAAAAGTTATGTTTTCACTTGAAAACCTTGTTGTGTAAACGGGGCCTAAATTTTTATGGATTAATCTTAGGCTCCGTTCACACTGCTGGTGTGGATGCTCAATTCCAATTTCTTTGTGTGATCGTTCACACTACAGTTTAAATGCGACCTCCATCAGACTGTAGTGTGAACGTGACCCGCATGTGTACGCTCTTTACAGAAGTAAATATGGACTGAGATTCACCGTCACCTGTCACCTGTTTCCATCATGTCAGTTTCTTCCATTTGTTTTTCCTTGCACATTTTGGTGGAGTCGCTTCCCCCGGCGCTGATTTCTGACGTCAGTCTCACGCCAACGACGTGGAAGTTGCATACATGCGACTTGACCGTTCAGACAGCGGTCGCATTGAAGGACATCAGATACAAATCAGATTGACGTATGATGAAGGGGTGGGTCGGGTGTGCGAAAATCGGAATTGCAACGTTCACACTGTCAAAAAATCACAATTGTGTGGCGTTTGTTGATGGATGTTAGGCTTCCTTCACACTGCAGGCAAAGTATTTAATCTATAATCTGTTATAACTCCTTGATAGAGACAGACTTATGAACTGCTTTCAAAATAAGCAGCAACAAAACGGCAGAGATAAACAGTTAGTAGGAGGAACATTCTGAGTCACCATAACATTGAGGAAACTTCTCAGCCCTCCGACTATACGATGAGCAACGTCTGAAGCCTTTGGATTTCTCTGTTGCTTACAGAGGCCTTCATCATCTCGGGGGAAACGTCACAACAATGAGGCAGACGCAGTCGGCCTCATCCCTCTTTGTGTCTTTTCCGCATAAACAGTTCACCGTCCCATTGTTTAATGTTGTCACGAGCACTATTCTGTCTGCCAGGTTCTTGCAGTTAAGTCAAATAGTCTCTTTACTGCTCCCACTGTTAGCTGAAGAAGTTATTATCTCATGGTGGAGGCGCATCTCCTATTATATAACTAATCCCGTCTTCCTGAAAGAACCTAATGAAAACAGCATTGGCTTCTATCTAGAGTTCTTTTTATGCATTAGCAGTTTAAATAAATGTGACATGCGGACTCGCTCTTGGCGTGTTGGTCGGTTGTTTTCTCACGCTGTCATGTCGTTGACAAGAATTAGACACTCGGATGAATATTCTCGATCGGAAAAATAAAGTAAGCAACTGACATCCTACACCGACGAGAAACGAATAACTGACTATTAACCGTGACAAAAGGCAGGAAAATTGCATCTGAACCACCTGCTGACCCGGTGCTGAATAATAGGTTTTTCGCTGGATAGCGTTTCAATTGAATATTGATGATTGGATCTATTAGGATTTGGTAAATGTGCACCAAACGTATTTCGTACCATGATATGGAGAAGTACAGTAGATCCCCATGTGAAATGTTTAGTAAATCTGTGCAAAGAGCCCCGAGAGGTTTCCTAGACACTGCTAGGGGTAACAAGCATTTGCAGTGTGAAAGAGCAAAACATCACCTGGTGTAAATTTACCCTGGTGGCACTGGGTAGAGGCAATCCCAGAGTGATGTCGATTTGACCTTTATTTTTGCAAACACAAACTTAAAAAGGTTCTCTCAGCCTAAAAACTCCCCGGATTAAGACATTTCTAGAGTTCTACATCAATGAACTGAAGGAGCCTGAGGAGCTTGTTTTGTTAATCTGACAAACCTCTTCTGGGAGTTTCTATTCGATTTAACAAATTGAGTTTTCACTGTTTCCATGATTGAATTTAGCTGCACTAATTGGAACACTTCATTTACATTTAAATGTTGGAAGACAGCCACTCTTCTGCAGAAGGCTAGATTGGGATTTGTTTGTGAATTCAGAAATATGAGCTGGGTTTTTCTCGGAAATTGAGTTATTGTGGAGTTTCAATGACGACGCTCTGGTCTTCATAGATTCTTTTTTTTTTCTCTTTTCACTCTGTGCCATCTCTCTCATCATCTTCTTCTTTTCTCTTTCAGACTCATTGAGCTCAAAATGATGTCAGACGCCAGCGAGATGTTGGCAGCAGCCTTGGAGCAAATGGACGGGATCATAGCAGGTAACCACACTGAACGCTCGGAGTTGAAGACCTGGCCGTAGCACTTCTTTAAGTGGGCCTGGCATGCTATGGGGGCTCGTCACATCTGGAAAGCATCAGCTCACGAGCTGGACGACGGCACAACGTGTCCTTCTGCCACTCCTACCTGCAGTTTAATGCGATCCTGCTGAATATGCAAAGCCTGGAGCAGAGCTGAGAGCGTGCTCTGCCCTCTTTCTGGCACAAGGAATTAAAGAAAGTTTCCATTGTCCCCGCAGTGACGGAAACTAATGATTATTCAAGCTCTGCGAGTCTGGAAAACGCTCGCGCTCTGGCTGCTCTCTGTATACTTGTGCCGCTGCAGATGAGTTTTGGAGACCCTACTTTTCCGCTGATGTGTGTAATTATAGCACTGACCTTTCCAATAGGAACAAGGCCTCTGATCACATGACCCCCCCCCCCCCCCCCCCACTCCTCCTCCTCCTCATTTCCCACTGCTTCCGCAGAAACCGCAGCCATAAACAAGTCCCACTCTCCCACTTCTGTGGGGAAGCCATGACTGTTTGGATATTTATTTATTTATTTAACTCCCTCCTTTGTTAACGTTTGACATCTTCATTACGGCTGACATTTAAGACAGATGGTGCAGAATCGGCGGCAACGCATCCGTCACAGTCGGCATGCAGCTGCTGGAATATGTTTTTTACAAAGAGGAACACATTTAATTGCCATCATTTGGGTAAATTGTGTTCTCAAATCTTTGTGCATCTTAATGCAGAGAGGGTAGAGAACTTAAATGTGACACAGTGGAATTAAATGTACATGAAGAAACAGGAAACACTCTTAGGGCTTGTTTATATGGGCTAAGAGAAGGTAAAGTGGTTTCTAATACGAATACTTTATTAAATACGATAACAAATGTCATTAATAAGCAATTGTAGCCATCTACAATACCTCGTAGTGGAAATCCAGATTTGAACAGAAAACCAGTCAATCACGGGCCAAACACACTCACAGTCATACCTTTAGGCTCTTTGGAGCGAAGTGGCCAGATAACCTCAAAAGCATGTTTCTGGACTGCCGGAGGAAAACCAGAGTGCCCAGAGGAAACCCACACTGAGAGGGGGCAAACTGCACACAAAGGGCCACACGGGACTCGAACCAGGGAAACGCTCTAACCCCCCGGCCACGATGGAGTAAAGGATTTACTGATTCAATGTGACACCAAAAATCTCCAGGACCTTCCCGATAAACACAAGACAAACTTACAAGATTGATCTTTTACGCCATTTCCTTTTGAAATCGTTGCTATACTCACACAGAAGATCTTGAGAGTAACCGGGCGAAGAGGAGGGATGACCGAGTTGGTATGAGCCCTAAAGTTTTTAATACTTTCAATACTACTAGGTTCAGAGGTCATCCTGGACCTTGTGCTCGTCGTCGGTGTTTCATTTGGAGCAGTTCCAGTGTTCCTGATCTTTCTGAAAACGCACTGTGCTGTGCGCTCACTGTGATTGCCAAGCCAATTGTTTGGCCCTAACCAACATGGTCTTTGTGTCTCATATCCATTCATTGTCGGTTCTGGCTCCTTGTGACTTCTTTCTCATCCTCCAAGATGAAGTTCCGTTTTGACTTTCAGGAAGAAACCCAACATGGATCGCCAATGATGCTTGAGAAAAAGTTGATTCCAAAAAGCATAAGAAGCATTGCAGGTGCACTCGGAGTATTGCAGCATGACATAATTTTTGTTCAGCTAAAAGAGCAGGTCACCTTCCAATCCCAGGGTTGTTGGTTCGATCCCTCCTCTCCCCCCCGTCCTGAGTTTAAAGACACTGAACCCCAAGATGACAGATGTTTTTGATCGTACCGGCATAAGATTGTCTTTATTTCACAAGCTGCTTCTGTTAGTTTTTCCACACATAAAATATATGGAAGGGGTTTAATTTTGCATCGGAGAGAATAAATCAGTGGAAACGTTGGAAAAACCTCCAGAATGTGCTACTCCTGCAGCGCCTGCTTTTATCGGTGTTCACATGCATTGAAATCCCAGCTGGAGTCGCACTGTACAGTACGTACTAAAATGACTCCAGAGTAACGCTCAAATTGTCGGTACTGACTGATGGATTACTAGCAGTAAATATTAGCAGTAAATACTTCTGCATTTGCAGCCTGCGAATAAAATATATCAGCCGCTAAGAGCAAACCTGCAGCATCGCTCACATGCTGACGCCAGGAGGCATCTGATGTACAGATAGGATGTACTTTGCACACAAATATGTTCTGTGCAGGAATGTACATACCTGCCGCATATTTTAACCTCTATGTGGATTCTCTTAGATAACTTCTTTTTAACACATTTATTTTTACTTTGCGTCAAGCCAACACATGGCGTTTCGTAGCTTTTGTGTTAATAGACATTTGTTGCAGCTCATTTTTCTCATCAGCTAAAAATTTTTAAAAAAAAGAAGAGTTTAAAATGTGGCACCGTGTTCTCAGATTTAAAGTATTTATTGGAGGTTTAAGTGGAAATAAAATCCTGCAGGATGTTGATCAGGATTACAGCGCCTCTGGGTAAATGATGTCAGATTAACCTGATTGAACAAATGGTTGAGTTCAATGTTCTCCAGTGCCATTTTCTCCTGACGCAGCACACGTGCAACCTTGGCTTCATTTTCTAGTGAACATACGTAGAGTCTGTGCTGCTTTTGTCCGAGGACATCTCTTTATTTCCCGCTGCTGCGGCGATGTGGACTGTCCTGACTGATCACACTGTCCTTCCTCCAGGCTCCAAGGCCATGGACTACTCCAACGGTCTGTTTGACTGTCAGTCTCCCACCTCGCCCTTTCTGGGGGGGCTTCGGGTGCTGCACCTCCTGGAGGACCTGCGAGCGGCGCTGGAGCTCATGGACAACGAGGAAAGGGACAACCTACGCTGCCAGATCCCCGACTCCACCGCCGAGGGGCTGGCCGAGTGGCTCCATGGACGGATGGTAAGAAGGCTGGTCCGGGCGTTGAAATGAGACTGTGTGTGTGTTTGGATCGTTCCACATCTGATGAATTGTGTTTATCTTCTGTTCTCACACTAAGACTTGGCAGTTTATGTGTTCTTGTCACTCTTGGAAGAGCCGGAGTTGGTACTTGAGATTGGAGCAATTCTAACCTTTAAAAGATAAATTCCTTCGGATCTATTTCCCGACTTCATACTTGCTGCTTTAGCTTCTGTTTCTCTCAACCCTCTCCTCCCTAGACGTCCACGTTTCATCCAAGATGCTCGAGCTTCCGATAGGCGACTGACAACATGTGGCACAAACTGCTGATGCTCATTAAAAAACAATCTGTGAAGGCCTGTTACAATTCAATCAAACCTTCTAGAACCTTTGCTGAGTGAAGAGCCCCACCTAAGAAATTTGTGATGAGTGTGGACTACTAAATACTACATTGTGGACTACTAAATACTACATCGTGACTTGGTAAATTGTAGGACTAGTTGAGATTGAACGAACCAAACGCCAAATAATATGTTATGGAAGAAACATACTTATTTAAAAGCACATAATTGAACCAACATAAAGATGTATACAGTATATATACCGTGTATATATATATATATATTAAAAAAAAAATTTACTTCAGAAGCCACATACAGTCCAGTTTCATCTTGAGTGGCTCGACTAGTAAAATATTCCTTTAATAACATTTGAATTTGCACAATGAAAATTTATTTTATCTACAAATTCAATAAATCGATTAAATCCCTAACTTAAGGTTTTAGTAAGCGGCATAACATTAAGAAGTATATTTATATAATAATATGATTTATATAACTTATATTTTTGCATTTTAATCATCTGATTTTCAAAAGTGAATAACCTTTGTCACATTACAAGTTGTTCTTGTAAGAAGCAGTTCAATTGCCAGACAACTTAAGTAAATGCTTTTTTTTTTTTTTTTTTACCACAATCAAATGAATTTTAACCAATATAAACATATAAAACCGTGCAGCCGTGTGTGCTTCCAAATGTTTCTTTGTGCTCCTGAAATATTTAGCTTGCTCGTAAGTGTACAGTCCTGTGATGACAGGATCATTACGCTTTAAGTCTCAAGCCATTTTGTTGTGGAGAAAGAGTCTCTGTTTGCTCTGTGATGCACTGTGAGCTGTCGAGGAAGTCCCCTGACCTCATGGGTGGTTAGTTGGGATCGGCTCCAGCGCCCTGCAACCCCAAACAAGATAAAACTGGGATAGACGATGGATCAATGGTCCGTTGACCAAAACATGTGTGGGGTCAAATAAGGCTCATGAGGTGACCTCGATAAAGAGTAAGATTACAAATCCAACATTAACAAATAAAATGCTGTTGAAATAAGTATTTCTTTTAAAAAATTGACTGTTATTCTTCAGGTTCGGAAAAAACGATGTCATTCATTTAAATAAAGACGTTTTAATGACACATTATTCTCTTATTTTACTCGTCTGACCCACTTCAGTAAATAATTTTAAAAAACGGGGCAAATATCACCTGTTAAAAGTTTTATAACCTCTGTTTTGTTTATTGTTCCTTTAGGAAACTTCATTTCCCATCATGCATCAATACAGTGTAGCCTCAGTTTACCCCCACCCCGTCTTTGTATTTTATATACTACTCTGTATGCATATACAGAGTAGTATATAAACTGTGCGAGTGTGAAAAAGCATTTATGTAGTAATGTGACGTTCCTCTCATATATAAGAGCAGATGTTTTATAAAAGTTCACTAAAAAGTAAAAAAAAAATTGAGTTGCCTGGTTCAAACTTATTGAGCTTTATTGGACCTCAGGTGAGTGTGTTTCAACCTTTTGTGTGTCTGTTCATGTTTGACACTGGAGAAATCCTCTGACATGCAAATGATTAAATGTCCAGGCTGTAGAGTGCAGCAGCTTGTCCATCTGATGTGAGAGGTGTCACTTTTATTTAGTTTTATTTTGCCAGACTTTTGCACTGAACCATGTAGAGTTGTTGGAAAAGAACAAATCTTGTTTATTTATTAGACTTTATTTTCATTGGCTGTATTGAGTTTCAAACGGAGTCGGTCTATTTTACTATCTATTGTTTTACTAAATGTAAAAAAAAAAAAAAAAAATCTCTAATTTACAGCTTGAACCTCTAGATAAGGTTGCATTCGTTGCTTGTGTAAGCCTTCTGCTCTTCATCTCTTCACGGCGCTCTGCTGCCTGCACTGTGACTTTGTTTATTGTAAAAGTGATGTTATGACGTTCGTCGCGGCTGAAGGAGTTTCTATAGGCGTCCTCCTGCAAATAGTTTCCATCATTTCCAACTGCCTCTGACTGAAGCCGCTTGTTTTCTTTTCCTCGTTTTAACTTTCGGTTCGATTTTTTTAAATGACTCTCATGTGAGGAGCCTGTTAACCCTCACACGCTTTTTCCAGAAGCTTCTTGACCTGCGAATTCATTTCTCTTGCATCTGGAGGTTTGTTTGTGTTTTTATCAGCCGTCTTAAGTCAGACTCGTATCTCACTGTGACAGCTGTACAACCCCCTCCTGGTCTCTCACGTCTTCCTAAAAGAGGAAAAAAACCTCGTTATTTAACATATTTTACGAAATGCAATTGTTTGATTCAGACGACAAGGATCAACACATTCAATTTTTTTTTTTCTGTTTCCAGAGCAGCGTCCACAGCTCCGAGTCGGTCTACCAAGAGCGCCTGTCACGTCTGGAGAGTGACAAAGAGTGTCTGATTCTTCAGGTCTGTGAGCAGAACTCTCCATCGCAGCTCCACGACAGCGGAACAATCGCTGAATGGGCCCCGGGAATATTATTGTGTTTTGTTTTATTGTGTTTGCGCCCGTGTAATTATCTCTGTCAAAGAAAATGGGTTTTCAGTTCTTGGTGATTTTGCAGAAATAACCAGCAGATTTAAAGACATTCGTGTAAAAGGATGGAACTCCATGTTATCAGCCGTAGCGTCACCCTTCAGAAAACATTTAGCTTGGTTGTTTTCTTCATTTCCCTGGTGAAAGTGTAGGTGCATACATCTAAAGACTTTGAGCAGCTTTATGAAAAAGTAGTATTGTGTTTAAACTGATGCTTTATTTGATTTGGTTTGTTCGTGAAAAATTAACAAAGCAGCAGTGGCGGTGGATCATATGGTAAAAACACACTTTATGTAGAGTTTTATGACTTTCTTTGCTGTTTTAGCTCATTTCTAAAGGTAATGGAAGCTTTAATGGACAAATATGAGCTGTCGAGGCAAAAGCCTAAGAAAACTAGGATAATCCGATCTTTTTTATTTTTCCTGTAAATTGTGGATGTTTGTTTTCCCTCCGTATTGTAGGTGAGCGTGCTGACCGACCAGGTGGAGGTGCAGGGCGAGAAGATCCGGGACCTTGATAACTGTCTGGAGCGCCACCGGGAGAAACTGAACGCTACAGAGGAGCTTCTTCAGCAGGTAAAGACCTCCGTCGCTTCACCTTCCTCCGCCCGCAGCGGTCACGTCTTCACCGATTTACCAACCTCGTGGTTGTTCCCCTGGTAGGAGCTGTTGAACCGGACCGCGCTGGAGACCCAGAAGTTGGAGCTGATGACGGAGGTATCCAGTCTGAAGCTGAAGCTCACCGCCGTGGAGCGAGATCACAGGGACAGCGAGGTAGACTGTGAAGCTGTGACGATGTGACGTTGTGACGTTGTGGACTTGCACCTGCGGCCTGTTGTCTGTGATGTGTGACTCTGCGTCCTGGCAGCCGGCCCACCATTGTTTCCGAGTCACCGGGGTCGCTGCCTCTCAGCTGGAGGACCCGGAGGTCTGTCACGCGGTGCCAGCTGAACTTCTTTAAAGGTTACAGACGAGGCTTAGACACCCCCCCCCGTGCTCCGGCAGCTGTTTCCTCCCCGAATGCCTCCACCCACCCATAACTCCTCTCTGAGAATCCCACTTTCTAAACTCGCTGAGTGGAATTCACGGTGAAAGATTCAAGAGAGGATGTAGATGTTTCTCTAAAACTGTTTATTTTTCCATCTAGCTTTTATTTAACTTTAAATAAAACCCTGAAGAATAAATAACGTCAGGCCCAACATAAGCAGCCTCGATGTGCTCTGATGTGTTTCTGTAACCTTCAGTGGAAAATCTCCCTTCTGCTCTCAGATCCATCATTCAAGTCGAACCCAGAAGAGGTCCTGCTGGAGATAAACGCTTTTAAACGAATCAATACTTCACATGACAGTTTAGCTGATAAAATGACTCCAGCATCAATAAATCTTGTTGCCATAGAAAGAGCCCATTAAAATGTACTTCTGCAAACAACTGACTCGTATTTAAAAAATCATTAAAAGCTTTTATTTTCTCTTCACTGATAAAACTTTCCTGTTGCTGAATTTGAGCCTGATCCTCTTTTAAATTGAGAAATTTAAGACCTCGTTTAATCAACAAGGCATTCAAGCTCGGAGTCGCTGAAAACGCAACTTTTTGCAAACTGCTCTTATGGTGGAACTTTTAGAAAAGGCTCTGACTCTGTTGTTGTGACAACGGGTGAGAACACAACTTTTGTTCAATGCTCGGGCGCCGTCTCTTTGTCGACGGCGAAAACGCTGCAACTGGTCCTGCACATCACGGCTTCAGTAAACAGTCGTTCTGGACATGATCAGTAGATCAATGATCAGTAGATCAATGATCAATAGATCAATAAGAACAATGTTTCCACCAGTCATGACTCCACGTCCACACTCTCCTGCGACTTGGTAGTTTTATAGTTGACAGTCACCGTATTAACAATCCAACTTTCTCAACTGTGTGTGTCCTCCATTATTAATGTTTCTAAAGTATCATCGTCTGTCTGTCTGTCTGTCTGTCTGTCTGTCTGTCTGTCTGTCTGTCTGTCTGTCTGTCTGTCTGTCTGTCTGTCTGTCTGTCTGTCTGGTTAAGTTTCACTGTGATTGTGTAAACAGAGAAATGTATCATGTGTTCTGTTTTACCAGACTGATCACAAACCATATTTTCCATATTAAAGACTTTAAGACGAGGCAAAAAAAAAACAAGCTTTGGGGGGAAAAACAAAAAAAAAATTTTTTTTTGTGTTTATTATGTTTGGCTTGCACGCCCAAATAAAAAAAGTAAATAAAAGAAACAGTAAAGCGAGCAGAGAACCTCAGGTGTACTGTAATGTTGCTGACGGGCATAATAACAGTCTTGATGCCTTTGGCAGAAAGTCTCCCCCACACAGGAGAGAGTTTAACAGGAGTCCTTTTTCCTCCCCAGGGTTTGTACCAGGAAGTGACGGACCTGCGGTTCAGGGTGACCGACATCGAGAACGACAGACTTCAATGTGAGAAGAAACTCAAAGCCACCAAAGTGAGTCCATCTCCCTCCTCGGGACTCATTTCAGATAAATCCTCATGATCTCCTGACGGCTCATCCCTCCGTTTACCTTTTAATATTTGGCTTCTCTTCTGATTTTAACATCTTCTCTGCAACACTCAAGCGTCCCAAGTGGAACACTGAGCGCTTCACCGGCGACGAGGTGAAGGTTTAATCTGCAGCCTGTCCTCTGCTCTCCTCTCTGGCCTCTCAGATTCCTCTAAACCTGCTTCTTCCCCTCCACTGCTGCTCCATGCTTTCCTGACTTTCACCACACTCTCCACTGGACCTGGAGGCACTTCACTACTCCCACCTGAAGACGGTCGTGTAATGCCACATCTAATAGTACAGCTGATTCTCCCTCATCCCACTTGTAATCCCATAATTCCCATAATTGGATGTTTTGACTCCGTGTGCTCTGATCTGCATGCTGCACGCATGTCGTGGTTAAAGTGACTGCAGTGACAAATAATTAGTCCTTACTGTAAGATCACTTCTGAAATCAACAAATTACTTACAATTAAATACTGAAGTGTCTCTTTGTCAAAGTCCCGTTACTGAGCGGACGGCTGGCGTTGGTATTGTCCCAACGCAGTGTAGTGACAGTATAACTACAACATCGTGTGGTGTGAACGGAGCCTAAGATACTAACTGAAGTAGCTCCTAACCAGTATTCATTCATGATTTTTCAGCCCTTACAATAGCTCCTATTAAATACTTAATAAATAAACCAATAACTTTCGCTATGTGAGTTTTACGCCAAAATAAAATTTAAAACAGGAAATATTAATTATTGATGGAATGCTGGAATGTTGCTCCAAACTGTTTTGCTGATTTGACTTTGAATGACATTTGGATAAAATCCAACACTAACAAGTCGAGCTACCTGAGTTCAATGAGGCTTCAAAGTCGGTCTGGAACTGATATAACAATTAAATATCTTTATCTGAAAGGGTTCGTCGTGTTCCACGTCACTAACCGCCGGTCGCACTGTATTCCAGTAATTTACGAGGAAAGACGCATCTGGGATGATTTTGCGGTTGTTGTGCAGGAGGAGCTGCAGCTGCTGCAGCGGCAGCTGGAGGAGCGCGAGGCGGAGCTGCGGAGGTTGAAGGACGAGGGCAGACTGAGGGTGGAGAGCCTGGACAGAGCCGACGGGGGAGACGGAGGTGGGAGCCGCTTTAATAACCGTCTGGATGCTTCTGCACTGCAAAAACAAGTGGACGTGTACGAGACAGACAGACATTTCACAGTCCGCCTCCAGACGCTCGTCTCACTGGAGAAGTCCGGCTTTCATGTGGAGACGGGACGAACTGTAATGAAGCTTCTTTATCCTCCACCCTTATCCGCCTGTAGGATTCATACCAAACCGCTCCGCTTCACTCCTCCCACTCTTATCTTGTCCACACTGATGTTCAAGGAATGCCATTACTTTAGAGGGGAGTCTGCTTATTGTTCGCCGTCGGCACAGAAACCAACAAGAAGACTTTCTGTCAAGAACTTTCTGGAGGATTTTTTCATGTTTATGTAGAAGAAAACAAACTTTTCTTTTCCCCACATACAGATCAGGATTTCTGCACATGAATAAACTCTTGAGTTCATCACAATCGATTCAATTCAGCTCCAGGCTGATCCCAGGAATCTTCATTTGTGTTCTGAATTCTTCCCTAAACTTAAAGTGTTCACGCATTTATTCATCATTTCATTTTATGAGTCAGGATAATCCAAAACCCAGTATTTTGGATTATCAGAATATCTCATAGAAATGCATGTTTTTTTTAAAGTTCTGGCCAGAAGTAAAATCTAAATCCTTCAGTGTAAGACGAGCCAACGACTTCACTTCTCACTGACTATTTGTTTATAATTCAGACGTAATGAAATGTCAGTGAGACGTTCAGGATTAGATCAATCTGTTTCTTATCACTTGATTTAGTCTCAAAACACCAACAAAACTGCTTTAGATCATTTGTGAATCAACTGAAGCTCCTTATTTCTGGTTTGTTCTCATAGTGAAAGATGGTTTTTCTGTTTTCCTCCGTTCAGATAATGAAATGTTGAAGGTGAAGAAGGTGTTGGCGTCTCTGACGTCGGACAACGATGAGAAGGTACGACGGCGGCGGCGGAGTTTCACTCTGGACGTCTGCAGACCTGATGTGTGTTTGTCTTTAGGAGCGAAGGATCAGAGAGCTGGAGGACTCGCTGACCAAGTGCAAGAAGGTCCAGGAGCTGGTGAAAGGTGAGACCATCGCAACATTCATTCAGGAAGACATCTCCAATAAATCAAAGAGGCTTTCTACTGGGATTAGGACACGCCCCTTAGTGCTTTACTGTTCTACGGAAAGACGACACAAAATTACACAATAAGACGTTATTTTGACAAATTATCATTTCTGATTGAAGGCTATTCTGCTGTACAAGAATCCAAACTTTGTCTGGCTTGCCCTTCAAAATAGAAAAGATTCACAAGAGAAAAAGTGCAACAAGATTTAAATAAGTTAACAAAAGATTTAAAAAAAAAAAAACAGTTGTGCCTCAGAATGGCTGTTATGGAAGCACTGATCATGATGAATAAGTAATCCTCCCAGATTAACAGTAGAAATGTATATTTTATTGAACGGGGTCTTTAAATTCAGAATATTTGAGTGGCTGTTGACGTGTTATACTGCAGCTGTTGGTGCATTAGTAGTGGTCAATGTGACGTATTGGTAAAGAAAATGCATCTGTTGATGTTTGTTTGCTCTCTGGAAAAACTACTGATGAGCATTTTAATGTGATCAGTGTCTCTTGATGTTTGAGAACTCGTTGTGCCGGTCGTCCTCACAGAGAAGCTCAACGAAGACGACTACGACGACATCCCGGACGACCCCTCGACTCCGGCCTCCATGGAAGTGGATCAGATCACCTTGGAGCTGGAGGGGGAGGCAGGAAGGAGCTCGGGCGAGGTAAACACCACCTCTGATTAAAAACACAGGATGAGCCGCAGACCGCACGCTTCCTTCTTCATGTTCTCAAGAATTCAGAGCCTCTGTTGGGGAAAAGAGTGACGGTGTTTGTGTGTGTCTCAGTCCGTTCCCTGCATCGCGGTGCTTTCTGAGATGAGCGCGCTGGACAGAGAACGACAGCTGCAAGCAGCCAAAAGGTGAAACGGCTTCGGATTGTGTTTCTTATCCGGCTGCAGCCAGACTTCACTTTATTTTCTGTCCTTGAAGCAGCAATAAACCTGAAAGTGGAGCCGTCTGGAGGACGTGCCCACTCAGTCCTGAGAGGTCTCTTTGTGGAAACAGTGTGTGGGTGGGCAGAGAGCCGCAGCTCTGACTGTGGTTCAACTCTCTTAACGTGCTATAATTCTCTTATATTAGAATATAGTCCTGAATAATCTATGAATTCAAAAGTGGGAGTTGCATTTCTTAGCTGGCGACTTTTGGTGGCTCCTTTTTCAACCGACATGACAAGAAGCAAGAAGCGAGCTGCTTCTCGCTTCAGTTTAGAGGCGACGAGCTCTGTGATGTCGGCGTTGACAGGTTTTCTAGATAAAGAGCAGAAGGACTGATTCCTCTAGCGTCTGTTAGAAACCATTTCAAACAGGGTTTTTTTCACTTAAATCTTTATTAGACAACAAACTTTCCTCTACAAGGTAAAGCCACTTGGGCGATACCTTCATGTTCATAATCCAGAACGTCCTTTTTCTTAGGATTTCTTTTGCGACCTTCAGACACTGATTTTCTGTTGTCGCTTGTTTTCTTGCTCACAGCCGTATTTCTAACAAATATTTGTCTTTCTGTGGAAATCAAACCCATTTAAGTTCATAGGTCACAAATTAAACCCACTTTGTTCTCAATTGGACCAAACCAGCGAAATTATTAGTTAATAAACTACGAATACAGACTTTAGTTTCATGTTTATTGTACTTTTCATGAGCAATACAGCAGAATTCTTTTCACAAAACGCCACTCAGTTTCCTTCTCACAGGAAATGAGAAGCTCAGTGTGACGACACAACTTTCTCATATTTCATTCAAGAAATATTTTCACTTCAACAACCTCCTTTGAATCATTTAATAATAAAAGTTGTATACACATAGTTATTGTCATCATCTACCAGATCAGAGATCAGAACTTAAATTGTTGCAACAATAAAAAAGTATTTCTAGAACAGAGAGGACGTCGACCAACGGGAGGAGAAATATGAAGCGACGTTCACAAATTATTAGTTTTAATCCTCTAATTTAAGTTTAATAAATGAAAATGCACACGGTTGATTCCACCTTAAAATGTGTTCAATTGTTCAGTATTTACAAAGTTATTGCACTTTGAGTTTGAGTATGTTTCACCTGATGGTCTCTGTCCTGCATCAGGATGATAAATGATGGTTTTAGATTTTTCCCAGGTTTTGGCCCGTATTGGATCTGGATCAATAAAAGGATAAAATTAAACAATACTAGATATCAAATATGTAAATATTCAATATAAAACATTTCAGCAAGAAAGAAAAAAAGTGTAAAATGTGACTTTACAAAAAACATTTATTGATCTAAACTGAAGAATTTGGTCAGTAAAACATGATTGTTCTTTACTTCTTGTTTAACTTCACGTGACTTCAGGTTGTCCTCTTCTTCTCCTGGTTGGTTGTTGAACAAATATGATTTCAGGCCGTGTTCTCAAAGATACTGATTGTGTGTTTGTTGTTGTTTCAGTTGGTCAGAAGATCCTCAGCTCAGCAGCTCTGAGCAGGTGAGACGTAACGTTGTCATGTTTAGTTGTTGATGTTGATTGTTTCCAGGATGTCGTCTGAACGACTCCAGCGGCTTCACATCCATCATGTGACTAAAACGCAGCGTTTTGATTCTTCAAGTAGTCACAGGATCAATCACAAGGTTTACTCTGCAACTCTGTCAACAACCGAGAAAGTCACGTAGTCCTGCCACGACCTCTGCTGGTTGAATGGAGGAACTGCACGTTAAGATGGAAATCACTGAAACACGTAACGCTGAACAAGCTGCTGCTTTAAAAACATTTTGTAGATCAATCATTCATGATACAAACAAAGTATGGTGGAGGGAGCATCAAGGTGTGAGGCAGCCTTGTGGCAGTATCAAAAAGTGAGACCAACATTTTAACCAATGAAGCCAAATGAAATGTACTAAACTCCCACAGACATCTTGAACGTTCCAGGTTTGATATCGTGTTGATCTGCGTTTCAGGCTAAAACCAAAGTCGCTCCTGCTTCTTCTTCTTCGCCCCGTAAAGAATTGAGCGACGACAGTTTTGGTCCAAAGAAAGTTCGCTCATCTTTCGGCCGCGGCTTCTTCAAACTGCGTGGGAACAAACAAACCAGCAGCTCCTCCAGCCTCGGTGAGACGCCCGACCTCGGTCGTTGCATTGTGTTGTTGTTGTTGTTGTTTACGTGCTGCTGATTCTGGTGTTCCCCCCACATGAACCGATGTGTGGTTAGATCTCAGCCGGAGCGTCAGTGCGCCCGAGTTAGGTACAGTAGAGGTGAAGCTGCTGTGGAAACATGCAGCTTCACAGCTCCGGTACTTTCCTCTGATGGAACAACTTCAGGATGAACCGGTGCCTCTGATGATCTCTCATCGGAGCGACACAGATATGAAAGAGAAATGACATATCTGCTGCTGAAATGTTATTTTAAGGGAGATTAAAATGACATTCTGTGGCCTTGCACTGGTTTAAGTTGTTTCCATCAGGTTCTGTCTGAAACGGAGCCATTTTAAAGTAGCTGTTAGTTCATTTCCAGGTTGTATCACAGGATTTGCTCTTCTGCATGAGCCGCTTGTTCACCTGCTTCCCTCAGTAGTTCTCTCCTCCAGTCGACTGTCTTCATCCTGAGACATTTTCCAGGCTGTAAACCTCGACTGTGTTCACTGTGACAGCCGAGGCGGAGCGTAGAGGCACCGAGCACCTGGACCTGGCCGGAGTTCCTCCTCAGAAATCCCTCCGCGGCGCCGCCGTGCACTCGTCTCCAGACGCCAAGAAGAAGTCCCGCGGCTTCAGGAGGTTCTTTGGCAGGTGAGCACTCCGGACGCGTCTCTGCGTTTGAGCCGCCGCCAGAGCTTTGGCTTCACGAGTGACACGCGTTTCTCCTGCAGGCTGAAGAGGAGCCACTCCACCTCCTGCAACCTCGATGACGGCGCGGAGACGGAGTTCAGGAGGGGCGGAGTCAGAGCCACCGCCGGCCCGCGACTCGGCTGGTCACGAGAGTCCAAGCAGAGGTTCCACTGTTTCCTACAAGTTCAGGATTGAAGCTTAATTCAGATTTTAATCAAGTGAAAGAAAAAAAGAATCTGCTCAAACGTGAACCAATAAAACTGAAATTATCTTTACAAATTAAAAAAATAAAGAAGTCAAGCTTGTTTTTCAGTAAATGATCTTTGATTTAAACTCCAAATTTGGTGAAACTAACTCACGTTGAACTTCACTAGCTAAATATTAAACATTAAAATACAGTGGAAAAGCTCTGCATTTCTTTGGTCTTTTTAAGTGAACAACTTTGATGCTGAAATTCTCTCATAAGTTTAAACCACGTCGTTCTCCACACTGTCAGTCGGTCCTCTGGAGAATCTGATGATTTATCTATTACACATTCTCTGGTTCTACTATTTTAACCCTTTACTTCCAGTTTCCACTGAAACTTTTAACTATAAATTGTACACTACTTATATTTAGAAAAGTAACAAAGGAGAGAAATTGAGTTTTGTGTCCATATTTACTCACCAGTTATTTAGTTTTACACACTAGTAGCATGAGGCTCTCAGCACGCTTAAAAACACAGTAATAGAATAATATTGTACAAACTTCTAATCTAAAGTGACTGATAAAAATATTTCATCAATTGGAATTTTTTCTTCCTTTTTGAATAAATGTGACCTAAATTAGTTTGATTAACTTGGAGAACTCGGTAAAGTACAAATAAAAACTCCAGTATGACAGTAGAACAACAAGCTGCTGTCTCTCTCTGCTTTGTTTTGCTGGAGATACTCGTTATTTGTGTATTTAGTTATGTATTTTCATCATCATCCTCAGTATCTTCCTCCGTCACTCTGCAGTACCATGGACGTTCCCTTCGCCCGGTGGAGTAAAGACGAGGTTTGCGTTTGGCTCCACGAGCAGGGCCTCGGTCTGTACGTGGTCCCGGGTCAGAACTGGATCAAGTCCGGACAAACGCTGCTGCAGGCGTCTCAACACGACCTGGAGAAGGTGAGCAGGGACCCACGGTCTTGTTTTTAGATTTACTCTGGTCCATTCAGTTTGGATGTTGACTTTGTCTCTCCTCCTCCTCCTCCTCCTCTTCCTCTCCAGGATCTGGGCATGAAGCCTCCTCTGCACAGGAAGAAGCTTCGATTGGCTCTTCAGGCTCTCGGCTCGGACGACGAGCTGCTGCCAGGAAAACTGGACCACAACTGGGTGACCAGTGAGTCACGCTCTCACCAAAATCCTAAAATCAGTTAGAGTGAAAGTAATTCTCCTTCTTACACATTATTGGTCACAGTCGTAGCTCATCTTAACATCGGGTGGAGTCCAGAGTCCGTTAATGTTTGTGACGTCCCCTTAAAACAAGAGTACTTAAAGGGTGAACGCAGTACCGCCGTCTGCCTGCAGGGTGGCTGGACGACATCGGACTCCCGCAGTACAAGAGTCACTTTGACGAGGCTCGGGTGGACGGGCGCATGCTGCACTACATGACGGTGGTGAGCTGCAGAGCGACGCTGAGCGACTCGCCGAAGAGGCTTCATGGTGACTGTTACTGACCTCGTCTCTCCCGCAGGACGACCTGCTGTCTCTGAAGGTCGGCAGCGTCCTGCATCACCTGAGCATCAAGCGAGCCGTCCAGGTCCTCCGGCTGAACCACTACGACCCCAGCTGCCTGCGGCGCCGTCCCTCCGACGAGGTGCCGCACACGCTCCGCTCCGCTCTTTAATAAATGCAGAAGCGGCCTTTTAAACGGCGTCTCTGTTCAGAATAAGGCGAGCCCGGCGGAGATCTCCCAGTGGACCAACCACCGGGTGATGGAGTGGCTCCGCTCCGTCGATCTGGCCGAGTACGCTCCCAACCTGAGGGGCAGCGGTGTCCATGGAGGACTCATGGTACGACGACGAGGAGACGCTTCCAATACTGATTTATACTCGATAATAGAACTTATAGTTGTTATCGATTCCTTCCACATGTTAAACCATGAATATAAACAATGTATACATTATACATGAATTTAAATCTATAGGTTGTAGTTTGCATGTTCTCTCTTGGAGTTTAAAGACTTAAACATCCAAAGTTTATTCCTGAAGCTCTGAGTACCTGTACTTTCATGAGTACCCTCAAGTTTTAAATAGTTTCCAGCTTGTAATCTATTACTTTTAACATCATAGCTCAGATGTTTCTAAACTTTAGTGTTGTTGAACATGTTGTGTTCCTTGCTTTGTGGGGAGGTGTTGGAGCCTCGCTTCAACGTGGAGGCGCTCGCCCTGCTGCTCAACATCCCCTCCAACAAGACGCTGCTGCGGCGCCACCTGGCGACGCACTTCCACCTGCTGGTGGGCTCCGAGGCCCAGCGGCTCAAACAGGACTGTCTGGAAAACCCCGACTACAACGTGCTGACGGCCACCGCCAAGGTCAAGGTAGCTCCACCCTCACTCAGCCACTCCTCCAGGGAGGTCAAAGGTCAAACCGCTTCTGGTAGTAAAAGTGGAATTTAGCTCATCTGGTGCCTTATTCATCCTCTGCCAGCAATAGCTTCTCTTTATTTCTCTCTTATTCCTCTTTCCACTCTTTTGTCTTTTTTTTTTATTCACCTCATGTCCTCTCAGTCTGTCACATTCTCACTTTTTAGTTGTCTTTCAACCTCTTACCTTTGTTTGACACTTTTTTTTTTTTTTTTTAAATCTCAGATTCATTCTCATGTTGTCAAACTTCCTCTCTCTTTTTTTAACCTCATTCTCACTGATTCGGTCTTTTGAAATTCTCTTAGAATAAATTAGTTTTATTCTTCATCTCTTGGTTCTAATAATCTCAATAATATATAAACTGTGGCTAAAAGAGCATCACATTTTAAGATTCATCAGCATTAACTCAATATTAAAGATTAAATCACAGTATAAAATTTCACAATAAAGCGTCGCTCTTGAAAACCGGATGTAGAATAAAGGGAGACATTTGTATACGATGTGTTTCTAAGGATTTCTGTCTAAGATGGGAGTCCTCCAGCTTCTGCTTTCTTTCTCCTTCCAGCCGAGACGTTTGTCTTTTGGAGGATTCGGCACTCTGAGGAAGAAACGGCAGGAGGACGGCGAGGAGTACGTCTGCCCCATGAACGTGGAAATGCCCCAAAACAGCAGCTTTCAGAGGAACGTCCCGATCTACCAGGAACATCTGGAGCAGGTACCGAGAGTCTCACTGTGATGGATTGATCAGCTTTAATAGACTCGTCAATCAGCTTCGTCCCGTGTTTCAGATGGAGGATTCAGAAGGAACCGTCAGGCAGATCGGAGCGTTTTCAGAGGGAATCAACAACCTGACGGTGAGCTCACCCAGAACCTCCAGACGGTCCCAACAGAACCGAGGGGAAATATTGATCTGATTTATTTTGTCACATTAATCGTTAGTATAGGTTTAGATTTTATTCCCTCATAATAAGAAACATTCCTAAATCACCAAATGCATGAATGAAGTTTGTTCCTACGATAAGACCCCAACGTTCTCCTCCGTCTTCCAGAGCATGTTGAAGGACGACGTCTTCTTGGAGGAAGTCTCCGTTTGTCCTCCAGGCGGCGACTCGGCGGCGACGCACATCAACATCAGCGTGTGACTGAACTCCTCGAGCATTGTGGGAAAAACACACAATCAACCCGTCCTCTGATCACGTGAGACTTATCACATTCAGCCACAACATTATGACCATGTATTTATTGAAGTTCTCTCATAGAATGCATGAACTTTTCAATACATTTCTCCAACAAGCGTGGTACTTGGAGTAACATGGATTCAGTCAGAAAAGCGTTGCGTGCCGTTTCCCACTTTGCTCGTGGGCACTAATGCCACTGGTGACGGGGTTAGCGTAGCATGAGCACATTTTTCTCAAGTAACCAAAGTATTTTTACCTGAACGAAGCCAAATGTTTGTTTTTGACATTTTTGTTAATAAAATTGAAGAAAGTCATTTGTTGTTTGTCATTTTGAACAAACTCACAGAGAGAAACGTGGCAGCAGGATGTTTATGTTGCATAATCAAACAGACATTGGCTACGTCACCAACGAGCTGCAGCCAAAACTTTATGGATTAAATAAAAGTGAAAGATCTTCTTGGATGCAGGTTTGGATAATAGCTTTGCAGTTAAGGCACTGAGAGAAAACAGGACAGTCTCACCTGCTCTGCAACATTTCACATCCTCTGACAATCAAAACAAAACCTACATCTTAGTATTTCCCAAAGTGTCCCTACCTGCATCTCCATCAAATATTCTCCTTGGTCCTTTTGCATGATGAACACGGTGGCAGATATAAAGTATACATAGTGCAATACTGGCGCAGCTGCGCCTGCTTTAATACCCGAGCCGATGCTCAGAAGGTGAACCTGCGGCTCTCGGCGTGACCCACTTTGTCCAGGTTGGGGTTGCAGGCGAACTGGATCATGGGCGGCGGTCCGCACATGAGGACCAGCGTGTCGTCTCCGGGGGCCGGCAGGTGGTCCCGAACCATCTCCTCGTTGATGAAGCCTGTGCTGTACTCCCAGTCTGGAAGCAACAAGCAGCAACTCGTCACACGACGGGGAAACAAAGAAAACTAACAACCTGCCCCCTAGAACTCCAAGTTATCACGACTCACTGCTGCCACCCAATGGGCAAAGGGTGTCATTACACCAGGTTGCCTTTTATTAATCAATGACATCAAACCACAGCTGTTCATTTCTGCTGTTATGAGTTTCAGGTGGAGTAGTGTCCCATAAGCAGTTCAGCTGGAGTAAAATTACCACAGGACACCAACAGACATGAAGCATTTTATGACGAGTCGACAGTTTATGGTTTGATATTTGCTGCTGGCACCGTGTCCTTTCACTTGTTCAATTTGAAGGCATAAAAATAAACCGTATAAATGGAAACTCGTCAAAAAGGTTTAATAGAAGTTTCTTAGGAGCCTAGCCGCTGGACTGACCTTCAGGCGCCCTGTCCACAGTGAACCACAGCTTGAAGCGGTCGGGGTGGTTGACTTGAATCTCCTCCAGCTCGGGCCGCAGCAGGATGTCCTTCTCACTCTGAAACACACAACACTGTTCAGCCTCACACACTTTGACCCTTCACCGGAGGAAACTGTGGTGAGGAGTCGGCCATCGCTGTGAAACTCGCCTGGTTGGCAAACAGCAGGTGACACACGGTTTGATCCCGAGGATCCTTCATCACGGCTGTGATGATCTGCAGCATGGGAGTGATGCCTGCAACAACAAACTGTTAGATTTTCCTGCTGGAAGCAACTTATGACCGATAACATTCAACTAAAAAGTGTAAAAAGCTCAAGTGCTGAAAGACATCCAGAGGTAGGATGAGGCTGCTGCAGCCTAACGCCACCCGGGGAGGAGCTGCAGCTGCAGGTGGATGAAACAGTCGCTCCCTTCATAACACTGCAACAGTTGCTAATATGAACATTCATACCTTTTTATTGGAGCAACCGACAGATTAGAATCTGAGTTTGAATTAAAAAAACAGGGAGACTATAATGAGAACTCCAAATGGTAAATCTACTCTATGTAGTACTTCTCAACTGCGTGAGCAGCCCCAACGCGCTTTACTTTGTTAATTACATTCACACACCATGCAAGGCCCCGTCCATCCTTTGGAAGCAAAATGATGGTAAGTCCATAGTAAGTCCTCTAAAAAATGATGGTAAAGCTTTGGAAGTTTTGTTGGTAACTTTACATCAAGAATCAAGTTGATCCCGTTCGTCTTCAGAGGTTCAGACGGAGGGAGTAAAAATAGACTTCTATGCTCGTTGATGTATTCGACAACACAGCAGCTTCTGATTGGCCAGTTTCATCACACATTTATTAAAAAGCGGAACCAGTGAGAGACCACAGACTTTCTCTACTTCCGGAGCCTCGTACACAGACGACAGGGAAGAAGATTACCGTTAGAAAAACCATTAGGGAGTGAAGATTGCAGAAGCAGGGATGATAAATCCAGTCAGCAGCAACAGGATAAAGAAATTGTCTCGAAGACACTTTTCTAAACATGTCAGAGCTTTTTTTTTTAATCATTAGAATAACATCAGCAAGAGTAGTTTCATGAAGGTTATTTTAAGCTCATTTGATCTTGAATTAAATTTAAAACAAACACATGAAGATCCTGTAGCTGCTCATCTGCAGCCTGAGGTTTGATCAGAAACATTTAATGACTGTGTGTAGAATTTATGTGTTTTTTTTAGAAAGAAATAAACTTGTGTGAGTTTAATTACCATAAAAGCTTTTTGTTCCCCATTAAACTCCGGTCTGACCTCATTACAAAGTGTAAACATGTGAGCAGAGTGAAGCAGTTTGCTCACCGGTCCCTCCAGCGATCATCCCCAGGCGTTTGGCCGTCTTCCTCTCGGCTGCAGACTTCTTGTCAGGCTGGACGTCGAACGCCCCTGGAGGGAGGGAGAGAGAGGGAGAGTTACCCCGGGGCCAGATCCTGCCCCCCCCCTCCGAGCTGTGCTCACCTCTTCCTCTGTAGACCAGCAGTCCGCTGGGACCCCTGAAGTCGATGGTGTCGTTGAGTTTGAGCCCCTCCAGGTACTGACTCATCTTCCCTCCTTCAGGGAACTTCGGGTGGATGTCTTTAAAGTAAATCTGTAAGGGGGGGTGGGGTTAAACTGACCGACTCAGAGAGAGAGGTGACACGTGTGTATGTGTGTGTGTACCTTCACCACCAGGTCCACGTAGCCCTTGTCGTCGTCACTGGAGACGGGGGTGTAGGGACGCACCACCAGCTTCCCGTCCACTTTAGCAGACAGGTAGATGTGTTGTCCTGACGGACGGAGACGAGAGAGGAAAAGTTGATTATCTTTGAGCTGGAAACTCTTCTGACCCGGGGCAAGATGAGCAGTCTGAAGTAAAGTCCACGAGCCACAACATTATGACCAGCGACTGGCTGACATAATTAACTCAAGAGGTGCTTTTAAAATTTATATCCAAATATGACGACCTCATGAATAGGTTGTTTATCCATTTAAACTTGTATTTCTTAGTTATTTTGTATAATATTTGTGTCTAAATTTCTTTTCTTCTCATTTTTCTTTTTTTACAGTGGCTGCAGGGCATGAGCTTATTTCAATAAAAGTGATTGTGTGTTTCTAATGCAGGAGGGCAAAAGGAGATTTCTCTGGGAAAAATCCAGGCACATGATGCTTATGAGGATAGAATTCTGATCCTTCTCTTTACTCTCACCTGAACTCAGTACTTTTCGGGTGAACAGTTCTAAAGGTTTCATGTTCATGATTGTTTATTGGGGGAAAAGAAAATGACAATAAACAGTTTGTGGAAAAAGAATCGTTTGTACTCCTTCTCATGACTCGTCTCTGGTTTTTGTTTTTCTCCGTCACGTGTGTCTGCAGCCTTTCAGAAGCCAAACCGTTTCTGGTCAGGTCATTTAAATAGTTCTGTGCTTCAGATTGTAGACAATCAGGATAAAATAATTTAGTCTTGTTTTGTGAATTACTTGCATTAGTTTATTCATTTATTCAGAACACATTTATTTCACAATAATGATGAATTAGCAATATGTTTTTGTTTTTAACTTAGTGATTAGACAGCGACACAGGACTTAATCTCAAAATGACAAAGAGTTGAAATGTTTTAATTCTTTTCACAGATCTTCTAATTATAACAACTTATCTTCCAGAAGTCACACATGAGCTAAAATGTGCAGAATAACGTTGTTGAGAATCAACATTTTAAACTATACTTTTTTTAAAAAGTGTTTTTACTACTAATCTAATCAAGCAGCTCAGAAAACTGTGGAAAACTTTTCATTAAAGAACATTAATATGTATTTGACGTTACGTTGAAGCTTCTTGAGGAGCTTAAAAGCTAAAAACTCACCGATGGGGAGACCGAGGACGTGTTCGGCTGAGGGCAGAGCGAAGCGAAACTTCCTCGTGTCGTGGCTGACGATCTGAAGAGGCCCACAGAAATAAAAAACACAAGATGAAATAATCCTTTAGTGTTGAAATGTGCATTGTCATAGCAGGAAGTACACACTATCAGTAAAAGAGGAGCAAAAGAATATTAATATTAATAAATAGTAAAAACAATAAAAATGATTATAAAAAGATAACCAACTTATCGCAAAAAGATGAAGGTCTGCTAAACTGATGAGTAACCAGGAAGTAGGAAAACTAAACAAAAGTAAACTTTCCCTGGGAAATTACGAGATAGCAGAGGTTAATATGTCACTACTTAATATAGTCTGGTGTAACTTAATAACTTGTGGCACGCTTCCAGTCATTTACAGGACTCCAGTGAGACGT
The DNA here is from genome assembly GCF_963383615.2 of Lipophrys pholis. Taxonomy (NCBI): domain Eukaryota; kingdom Metazoa; phylum Chordata; class Actinopteri; order Blenniiformes; family Blenniidae; genus Lipophrys; species Lipophrys pholis. Next base: position 6,993,702 of record NC_137644.1, on the reverse strand, counting down.
GCATTCAAGTTTGATAATTATTTACACAAATAATAGTGATTTATATGTGTTTAAGGTCATTTTTTCTCTTAAGATTAAGAGTTTAATTCCAAGTTACATCATTTAATCACACTTTTAAGTTATTATGCATTTCAATGAGTGCTCTTAAAAGATTAACTATGAGAGAAACAGTTTTATTTGGATGTAAATTGAAATGTTTGTATTGTTAGCTTTTCGCGGAGCTGTTCAGTGTTATTGGCGTAGTCACGGCCAACAGTGACTGTTCTCTGTTTTAAATAAACGATTAATCTACTGCCTACTCTACTGTGAGTGGTTCTTGGGAACACGAAACATTACAGTATCTAAACACACTACAACTGATGGACGTGCCCAAATCCGTGTTTCTGCGAGGTGTTTGAACGCATCAGCTGCGTTCACGGCCCGACAATGCAGTTGTCATAAGTGTGGGACATTTGGCTTGTTTACCTGTTTGTCGAGCAGTCGCAGTGCATATTTGATGTTGGGGTCTTGCAAAGTGATGGCGGGTCTCCTCTTGGAGAAGAAGAGTCTGAAGATGAGGTTGATGATGCTGTCGACGCCTCCTCTGATCAGCTGTGACGAAGGTCAGATAAGGTTAGCATTAGCATTAGCCTGATAACATGGCTGTGCGGGGCGTTGTCCAGATAAAGCCAAGTCTTTTTTTAAAATGTTCCTGCGCCGCGTGTAAACAGGAGAAATGAGTCACGGATAGGAGAAGTGAGTCATGAGGAATTCCTGCGGCCAGAGAGCTAGCTGCTGCTGCTGCTGCTGGTAGCATCGCTTGACGCCGAGTAATTAACGGGCAGAAAATGACTCAGCAGAATCTTCCTGCAGGTTCACTTACCCCGATGATGTAGGACAGCATGTTGAGTCCGGGGTAACAGCTGCGGGGCTGTTCGGGGGCAGAGAGCGGAGTTAGAAGAGTCTTCAGACACTAAACGTGAAGAGGACCCTGCGAGCCGTCATGAAGCTGTCAGAGCGCCAGCGGAAGTGGCGGACTGTACCTTCAAAATAATATATAAATAATGGCTCATCGACGCGATTTAAGGTGCGTTTACACAGTCGGTCCTCAAATATGATGCAATGATATAACGTATCATAAGTTTTCTGATATCCGTAAAGGCTTAGCGACTCGTAGTTTGGTGTACAACGTTGAATAAATAGTGTTTTTACACAACTTCCGTTCAGAAAAATACTCGTTTTATGGTGACTTGATTAGATCGGAAGCTCATGCGTCACCCTTCATAATAAAGATATTTCGTTACTTCCGGTGGGATCATTAGCTTTCACAATAAATCTAAATTCAATTTGTGATTATTATCATTTTTAACTTTGAAAATACACCCACATATTTCAAAAACACAAGGTAGGAACATTAATAAAATAAATTTTAACATCTGGAGGCAAAGATTGTATTTAAATTTTTTAAAGTAACAAAATGTCTTTTTTTTTAAACAAAGTATTTTGGTTCAGGCTGATTTTCATTTCAATTAATTGAGAATTAACTGTTCTTTTTATTATTAACTATTCTATTCTATTATTATTAATATTAATACTTTATTAGTATTTTATATATATAATTTATTAAATAATAATTTATTATTATTATTATTATCATCATCATTATCATCGCTGGACATTTACTTTTAACATGGCAACCTTTTTAAAAAAATCTTTAAAAATAAATACTATTTCAGACAATCAGTCACATATTTCACAATTTATATATTAAAAATGCCTCCAAATAGAATAGAATAGAATAGAATACAAAAGAAAATGTTTTATTAATCCTAGAGGGAAACTCTTTGTAGTGTTGCTCTACCACACAGATTAAATAGAATAGAAATGAAAATATCAATTAGACAGAATAAAAATAAAAAAGTATTATTAAATATTAACATGTACAAGGCTTATTCTCGAGGGACATATTTCATCCAGGATCTGTGTAAACGATCATATAATCCTGCTGATTCAGACCCGCTGTGCCATCATATCATTGATTCTTACCAGACTTCTTCCGGGCATCAGTTTCTGCTGCTGTGCTGTTTCCCGTCCTGTAGGGGGCAGTAGTGACCCGCAGCCTCGTGCAGAAGAGGCGGCTGATTTGATGTGTGGAGCAGCAAACGTTGTTAGAGGTCAAACATGCAGACACTTTATTCTCTGTGTGTGGAGTGAAGTTAGTTAGTAATGAGTCAGTCACTACTTCAGCTCAGCTTCCTCCCACAAACCCAATGAATGAATGAATGAATGAATGAATGAATCCATCTGAAAACTCGTTACTGATCTTCTCTTGAGGTTGGAATCATTTTCTCAGATTATCTGATAGAAAGCAGAGTCAGAGCCGAAGCGAATGATGACAACAAATCCTTTAATTCTTCTTTAATAGTAACTTGCAAAACACAACTAGTTAAAGCTTTTAGAGAGAAGTCCTGGTGGAAGAGAGCTGCATATTATATCTATTTAATGAGTGAACAGGATGACTACGAGTCAAACGTTTTAGTTCAGCGGCCACATACGACCCAATTTCATCTGGAGTGCCATAATAACCTTTACACTTAAATTTTAAAGTATTTCTTTGTTGTGGTGGAGAGTATACGTGATGAAAATGTTGATATTTAAAAAAAACAACCTAACAATTACTACAGAAAATGACAACAATCTCAACATAAAGCACATTTTAATGAAGCCTTCTGGTGCAAAATACAGTGAAATGCCCCAAAAACTTCTGTTATAGCTGCATTATGGGTGTTTTTACTAACTCACCCTGACAGAGCAGCACCGATATCTCGGCTCAGGTCTCAGCGTCAAATTTTTTATTTATTTATTTTGATCACTGTTTTATTTAATCTTTACAAGTTGCTTGGTGGTTTAGCGGCCAGATTGGAGCTTCTTGTTTAACAGCTCTGCCCAATAATGATAAGTATTTTTTTTTATCAGCAAACACACAAAAATAAACGGCAAACAATTTTTTTATTCCTGAGAAATGCAGTTATATTTATGTAGAACTGCATAATTGGGTGCAGATATTAAATGCTCATATTTTATTAATGCTACAAATAAAATATAGCCTCAAATATTTAATAAAAATTCTTTAAATCATGGCATTATTCGTTCTCAGACTAGAATGATCTGAACTTCTACATTCTGCATCGACTAATAACGACGGTAAATTGTCCTTCGATTGAATCTGACTGGGAATCTCTTTTCAAACTTACTTCAGATTGACGTGTTTCAGCGGGCGGTCTGGTTCCCTCACTGAGCTCTTACTGAATGAAAACACCACATGCCAGGCTTCTGTATCAACAGGAAATAAAACTTTTTTTTTTTTTTTATTGATCATTTGTGTATATGAAGTTATATAACAACAGTCAGAAAACTCCACAGAGTGAATCACTACACAAAGTGAAACGAAACTGTAAAACACCTCATCGAAAATGAAGGTATACACAGCAAAGAGAAGTGTCGGCGGCTCGCCGGCACCCGCGAGCGGTTTATGGCAGGAAAAAGTACACCCCGAACAGTTCTACGAGATTACACACACACAAAATACTCAAGCAGGCAGTTTGATATACACAAAGGCAACTAGGATCTTTCTACAGCATCAGATTCTAATACTTTTACACAGCTTGGTTTTGGAAAGGCTTTTCCTCGGAGAGAATCTGGAGTTTTCTTGTCACACAGGGAGCTCTGATGTGGACTTTTAGGGGCCGTGCGCGCACGAGGACGGTCGCAGTAAAAGGAGCATTGTGCCGCGCTGCAGGTCATGGCTTTATCTTTGTACTTTTCTGCAAAATTCAATGAGCTGCACGATGCTTCCCACTACCGGATCTCCTGTTTGGTCGTTTATTTTCAGCTTTGTGATTGAATAATTCCTACAAGTACAACCTTCCTGCATCGAAATGCTCAGATCACATGTTGCTTTGTACTTTTTTTCTTCCATATAAATCTGAAGCTGTACTGGAATTCATGGATCTACACGTGAAAACAAAGAAAGGAGCACCGATCTGTGGTGGTGGGGGTGGGGGGTGGCGGGGGGGAGGGGGGGGGGGTGGAGGATGCTCATCAGACCAAAGGAATTCATAAGAAAAATATTAAGAAAATTACTATATATATCTATAATAATTTTTTTGTTTGTTTTTACAACAAAAAGTGCAAAGTACATCTAATCTCACGGTTAAAGTAATCGACACCGACACAGTCCGTACTGTACATTCAGAGTTTTCATCTGGAATAGAAAAGGGGGGGCAGGTCATAAATAAAAGGAAACCTTGTGAATGATTTCATGATAGAAGCTGAAGAATTATCGTCATGTCTCTTTATAGTTATTCTAGATATACATTTTATGACATGATTGTGTAAATATAATATATATACATGGGGGGGAGGGGGGGGGGGGGGGTATATGTAGAAGAATCTTGTTTGGTTTTCTGAACAAAGACTCCCTGAAACTTCTGATGCTGTGTGCAAGAAGAGTAAAAGGAACCTGTGAAAAAGGGTCAACAGAGGTCAACAGGTGTCAAAAGCTCCAACTCTATATAAGCTGAATCTACGTGTGCTGTGTCCTAACCATTTCACTGGAAAGGTGAAACATCTCTCCGGACCGGATTCATGCTCCTGCTTCTTCTTCTTCTTCTTCTGCTGTCCCTCAGGCAACACCGCCCACGTTAACACTATGGGATGAACATACAAGTATTGCACAGTGCTCAACAAAATGCTGTGAAGCGACCCGCTCACGCTCGAGATTAAACGTTTTCTTTTTTTTCCCTTCCTCCTCATTGTTCTGACGCCGCACACACACTCTCTCTCTCTCGATCTCGCTCTCTCTTTTTGCGTGTAGAAGGGAAAATGGCATTAAACGCTACGACATCACTACAGAACAAACTGGTTTCGCTAATTACTGATAATCTACGTCTCTAAGCACACACGGCAGTCACAGTGATACACAAAGCAGTCCTCGAGGGACTCCTATGGAATGACAAGAAGCTTTTCTCATAATATCAACTACACAGTAACATTGAAAACATTTAGAAACTCCTCCTGAAGCTAGCGTCGAGTATATGCAAGAGGTTCCTCCGAGATAAGAGACTTCATGGATTCAAACGTTCCCAATTGGACCCGTAGTAAAGGACATGATGGACTGATAGCCTACGCAGACCATTAACTTTTACGGTTGCTTGGTGCTTTCCCGGTGTCGTCCTGTGCCAGCAAGAAAACAAAACCCACGTAAACTGCTGTTGGCTGAAAAGTGATTTGTCATCATTGCTTTCTGTAATTCAGGCTCATTTATGGTCCACGCAAAACGGATCCTTCCTATGGGGTCGCAAACAGAAGTCAACAATAACCACGGTGGTGACGGCAGGAGGTCGCGTTCACGTTAATATAAAGGAGGAGGCACAATCAGAGGCAGCGTTCCAGGGGGAGGCGGACTGCGAGGCCGATAAACACCTCAAGGTGTCCCTCGGGGCACTGCTCAGGGTCACTGAAAACGCCACTTCTTTAAAATGCCCTGTTTCTATGGAAACAGGGAAAACGCCACTTTTCTGAAACACTGCTACTGCACAGGCGCATCGCGGTTGTATTAACTAGTTGTTCTGCACATGCTCAGTAGATGGACAATAAGAACAACGTTTCCTCCGTCGGGTCATGCCTCCCAGTCCAGATTCTCCTGGACTTGGTAGTTTTATTTTGACAGTCACCGTAATAACAATCCAACTTGGTCGTCTGTCCATTATAATGTCTTGTGTTCTCCCATTGTTAATGTTTATAGCGTATTGTTGTCTGCGCCGTGTGTGTGTGGTTATTTATATTACCATTACAAAAACAACCGACGGCACCCTCCAGTGGCTCGACATGAAAACGTCGCCATGTGAACGCAAAAATCTTTCAGATACGAAAAAGCAAAAACGACGCTTGTGAAATTGAAAGTCGGTCTTCGACAACTTCGTTCTTCACTTCTAATCTCGCACTGCGCCCACAGCTAGCGGCGGTGTCCGAAGACTTCCAGGAGACGCACGGACAGACGAAACGACCGCAGACTGAAAGCGCATTTAACGTTGAGCATAAATGAGCCTCGAGGCCAATAAAGCTCCTCCCCTTCCTCCTCCGGGTGTCCTGATAGAAAAGCCAGCCAACAATCGTCCAAATAAAAACAAATGGTTTCTAAATAAGTCAACGAGCTAGTTCAAAGACATCCAGTGCAAAACAGCAGCCACTTAAAAGGTTAGGATTGGCAGTAAAAGATGGCTAGCTCTATTGTCACTGTGAGAAGGCAACGCAAAGCAAAGACTGCGATTCAGGGCACCACTGCAGCCAAAGACATTGTTCCCGATAAACCAAAGCTACAACCACTAGCAAGTGGGAGTGTGCATGAGGAGAGGGGCTCTACAGAAAGTCGCCTCCCTGGAAATGGCAGTGTTTAGAAGCTCCTTTCACCTTCGTCAACGTTACGTTGACCAAAGAGTTTAAACTCTCCTTTTTTTTTTTTCTTTTCCTAAGTTTGTCCTCTCCTCTGATTGAAGGCAAGGGGATGGTGCCAGAAGAGCGTCCCCTGGTGTCAGTAGACCTCCCACCCTGTCCCGTAAAGATTGTAAAAAAAATCATGCAGTTTACTAAAAATAGTCAAGACGTTGAATTGCTCTAAAAAATAGTCCTCTTAAAACCAGAGCCGCAACTCTTATTTGTTTATTCCTATTTTTTTTTTTTCGTTTTTTTTCGTTTAAAACTCCTTTTACCCGGGCCTGAACGCGATAAACTTCTAACGACGACAAGGCTGTTTCAAAGTAAGCAGTTAACAAAATATCGAGTTTAAGGACACAATGGCTCCAGCTTGGTGCTTTTTAATCACGTGGGGTCAGGCTTTTTTCTGGGGTTTTTTTCTGTCATTAGGAGGCAAACTTTTCCATTTTCGTACACAGAAGTGAGCCTTTACTACCTCATAGGAATCTGCCAAATGTGAAGAAATGAAAGGCGAACTCGGTTTCGCAGTGACCACTGGATCTGAAAACTGTGCGCATCAAGCTAAACACATAGGTCGTCCGATTGACAAATAAGTAGAAAAAGTCGTAAGAAATCATGTGCTTGTATAGTTTCCAGCAGCATAATTTTCCCACAGAACCATAGTAGTTAATGGCCTTGTATTTTGGAGTCTGTTGTGTGAATATATTCGGTCCTTCGCTGAACTTAAAGCCAGACATCGTCCTTTACATTGTGAATATATTTCCTCTAGTGTCTTGCAGGATGTAATTCTTCTTTTTTTTTTCATCTGGAATGCAATAAGGTAATAAGGTAGAATTTTTAAATCCTGGGATATATAATATTGGCTTTCCTCTATATCTGCATTTACATAATTTAAAATAGAACATCTTATTAAAAACATCAAGATATACACAGATTAGGAAACGGGTAACAACATACAAACACATAAACTAGAAATCATTTTTGTCTGCATACTTATATATACAACTGTGGTACAATAAATTCTTTCAGTCATGCGCTATCTATACAGATCATATTGCTTAAAAGAAGGGGGCATTTGGTCGGGGTGGTTAAGGGCTCGGCTTAGAAATCAAGAACTGCTGAACCAAAGGGAATAAAAGCAAGAACTGATAGAGAAAATAAAAAAGCAGAATGTCTCAAGACATTTGAACAATCAGGGCTGTGTGAGAAATCAGGAAGGCTGAGAGGTGAAGAGTTGGGGGAGGTAAGAAGAAGTGTGTGTGTGTGTGTGTGTGTGTGTGTGTGTGTGTGTGTGTGGCTGGGTGGGGGGTGGGGGGGGGGGGTTACATGGATGGACCCATATATCACTGAGGTATTTACACATACTGGCTAAAGAGTACTACAAGGCAGGTACAGAAAGGGGCCCTGCCTATTTCTTGGTGGAGAGCTGAGCGTCCACCTCCTCCTCGGGCTTCAGCACGTGCCACTGGGCGATGGGTCTCCTGGGGTTGGCCAGCATGTCGGACCAGTGGCGCAGCTCCGTTCCCGAGCTGTTCAGGCCCACAAAGACCTTGCCGATGGCATCGTTCTTGCCGATCTTGTCATAGTCCAGAACAGTTATAACAACTTGCACTTTCTGCAGAAGGGGAGGGGTGACAGACAAAGAGAGAGAGAGACCGAAACGTGAAGGTAAATCAAGGTGTCGTCAGCATACAGGTGGTCGGTGTTGATTCGCTATGATTCTATTTTAAAGAACTTATTATCGAGTTGAAATCACTTCTGGGATTTAGTTGTCTTCACTGGCCGACCATCAATGGCAGACAAGGTGAAGAATGACAAAACACAGGTGAGTTCTTCTAAAATTCAATTACATAATATTTATAAAAAGTCTGTCTGATATCTGCAGGCCGCCTGTTCCGAAGTCTCTTATCCTGCTTTTATTTGACATGTGCAAATATAACTTGTACAACACAACTGGATCCTTTTGCCTGTACACCCAGATTACAATAAGAAATAATCTGTCAGATGGTTTCTTTATTATCAATTTTTCTATTTGTCCGAGCAAGAAATGAAAGATGAGAAACAGAAAGTCCTGCAGGCGAGGAAGCTGAGAAGGATTCGTCAGATTCTGCATGAAAACAAGGAATGATCTTTTTACTGAAGACTAATGGAAGAAGGAGAAGTGTGAGCGTGGTAGTTGGACTGAGAGTGTTGGGGAAGCCTTTATATGCGAGTGCTGAGCAGAATGAAAGGCATCTGCGTTATTTCTCGGAGTGGTACGGTCATGTGTGGAGCGAGGCGCCACTTCAGACATTAATGTTGATGAACGGTAAGACATACCGAGCCAGACCTCGGCTATTCGCCGAGCCGCGGACGGCAGAGTGTGTGATTACTCAGAGGTAAAACCCAGACTGGACCGGGCTGAGTATTTATCCAGAGGTACGATGCAAAGAGGAGTGACCGGGCCGCCCGTCTCTGGCAGCGAATATGAATCAGTGCACAAAGCAGCCTGATTAAGTTTCGATCCGCCGCCACCTGCTTGAGCTGGGAGCCACTGTTGTAAAGGAGCATGCTTAATACACCATGTAATGAAATACTGAATACGGTTCCCAGGTGGCCAGTTGGGGTTAGTTGGTTTTTAAAGGGACAGTTCACCTTCAAATTACTCATTGAAACAAGGTTTGCTTTGAAAGGTAATTAGTCGACCCTCTTGAGCTGCAGCATTGTTTGTCCTTACCGCCACTGATTAAGCAACGCTGACAATGTCATGGACAATATTGCAAGGAACACAGCTGCATTGTGGTCAAATAAGCTCATTGTGTAACTGAAACAAGACATCACAGATGTCATTGTTTTGCTACGTAGTACAGTCTAGTAATGATACCGCGATAGCTCCAGTCAATGTAACTGAGTGTGGTTCAACAGAGGACGATAACATGTCCTTTTATTCAAAATCGTAGATTACCATTGAGCCTTGTTTACACGACGTCTCAAGTGAAAATGCTTTTTTTTTTTTTTGCGTTTTCTTTTCAGTAAAGTTTAATGTTTCCATGGAAATGTTTTAAAAACGATGTCGTTGGCACGTTGGGCTACTAGTTGCTCGGATGTGACTTTTAGTCTGGAAAATACAATAATCAAATCGTCAAAACACGTAACCATAAGTCCTTCTTTATGTCTATATTTGCTCACAAAGCTAATTAGTATAATGTTTTTTTCACATACTTGAGAAATTAGATTATAATTCTGACATTTTAATCAGGGGCAGTGAACTGGTGTTAAAGTATTATAAACAGAACTAATATTATGAGTGTTTTCTTTTAAACTGTACTTTTAATTGATTATTTCTTTATACTGATAATTAAGTAGAAATTCAAGCAGAAATTCAGTTTGAATACAAACATTTATTACGCTTTCCACCTCTGAGATATTTAAGTATCTTTTCAGTCGTGTAATCCATGAGTCGAAGAAATTACTTTTTCAGGCCGACTTCAACTTAAATTAGCTCTAAAAGCTGAGCTGATATTGGAGTTTAAGTTCTGTCAGTGAAAAATAAAGTCAGCGGTGCCAGAGGAACCTCACAGCTAATAGTGTGCATGCTTTGGAAGAGCAATTACACAAACAGTTTGGAATTCCCACGCAACCTCTGAGACAATTAAAATCTTTTCTCCGTTCGTTAAGAGAAAAGGTCCGAAGGTCAAGTTTAACTCCAATCCAACCCGGCGCTTCAGCTAATAAGAGCAGTTCATGTGAAGCTTTCCAGAGGCAGCCTGTATAATGTGTGGTGGATGTTAAACGGAGGAGAAAATGAGGTTTCGGGGAAATCGATTAAAGAATTTAACTGTATTAACTAAAAGTGCAGCGGGAGACGAAATGTGTGATGAAATCAAATGCGTTAAAGTCAGAAGTTCATAAAGACAAAGGGATTCATTAATTAGACACAACAACCTCCAAGCTCGCCGGTGATTGGCACAGTTAAAACGTTTAAGGCTGTTGATGAGTTGATCAGTTCAGCCGATAAGCCATAAACAGCCACGTAACCTCACTGTAGCAGCATTAGCAGCACAGCGGCTAAAATGTCAGGAAATATTTCAAGGTAGAACGATAAAACTTGGAATATCTACAATGTTAGAGTTTAAAGCAGTGGAAGAATCAGCTTCAATCAATACAACCAGTTTGACATCACATCTAAAAGGTAAACACACACCAGAGTGTGAAGGGTTCACTTGTGGATCCGCGTTCAGTAAATGCCTCATGGACAGGACATGATCAACGACTCAGGGATAAACAAGGAACAAGTTTGTGTCATTTTATATTCCACAAACACTCTGCAGGTCAATAGACAAAGAAAATGTGAGCACGGGATCGGCAAAGCATCGTAATCTTCCAATACTTAAAGGAAACTGGATCAGGAGATCCAGACATAGAATAAAAGCCTTTTTAACCAAATTAAACAGTTTCACCTAAAAGTGCAGAGGGAGATAAAACCGTGGAGACAAAAAAGTGTGGTAGAAGTGTCTACAACTCATTTATAATGGACTGTGTTCCAGTCCAAGTCTTAAAACTCTTCCAGTGATGATGAAAATGGTTTATCGGTACAAAAGCCTCAATGCTAACGTCTGTCTGTTTAAAATGAATGAAATTGGGCGAGAAAGTTTAAAACTCACAGTGGAATAATTCCTATTGAACTGTTAAAACTGAATCAGCGGTGTCGGCTGGCAAGAGGCTCCAATCCAACCGCCAAACCCAGAAAATGGTAAAAATTCAAAGAAAACATTTCTTCAGAGTCGTGGACACGACAAGACACGACACGACACGACACGACACGACACGACACGACACTGAGTCCCGAGCTGAGATATCGGTGATGCTGCCAGGAAAGCGAGCTGCCTTGGTGCAATGGAACGAGCTTCAAAGCCATGCTGTCAGGGGGAGTTTGTAAAAAACACCCATAATGTACCTATAGAGCAAGTTTTCAGACATTTCACTGTATTTTTAACAGAATGTGTCATTACAATTAGCTTTATGTTGATATTGTTGTTTTTTGGGGCAGAAATTGTTTTATTTTTGCAAAGATATTGACATTTTCTGCGTCACAACAAAGAAAAACTTTAGTTGAAGTTTAAAGGATGTCATTGCAGTATTTTACCGGTCCGGCCCACCCAAGATGAAAGAGGGTTGTACGTGGCCCCTGAAATAAAATGAGTTTGACACCCTTGATCTAGATTTCAGCCCTAAGAGGAGGAAAATAGATGTAGTTTATTAGTTAGCGCCGCTTGTGTTCTCGGTTGTATCAGATTAACTGAATCCGAGGTACTGAACCTTTCATTTGTGATCTACAACAGGATTAATCAATTTAACTCAATTACTGCGTCTCTTGAAGAGATAATCCTGTTTGAAGCTCCTCCTTTCTGACTCAATGCATTTTCCTCATGAAAATATTCATATTCTTTGACTGTGAATTGGAGATAAAACGGCCCGTACCGGAACAGTTCCTGTAAATAGTTGCTCGAATTGAGCTGAGTGATGATCTGCATGGTAATGATTGTCAGACATGCTCTAAATAACACCGAGGTACATTCTGCAGGCAATAACAAAGTGCAGAGAATCACATCCAGCGAGCAATTGCCTTGTCAAATTGCAAAACCAAGGCTGATTTAAACTGAAGTGCCTTTGATTATACTGTTACGATGAAAAGCCTCTAAACTGATTATTTGGTAAATGAGCTCCCACTTATCAATTGCTTATATGCAGCCGAATGTTCGCCGCCGGGTTTTCATAGTACAATTTCTGCCGACAATGAAGCGCGTGGCTGCGAGGGGAAGAACATGAGCTTTGAGAAGGCTTAGTAAACGGATGAAAGCGTACCTGGATTTGTTCAAAGGGGACTTCAAAGCTAAAGGACTCGTTGTAGTAAGGGTTGAGGGTGTTCTTCTTGATTGTCGTCTTCTTCTTCTTCAGCCTCTTGCCGTTTTGCATCAGGTGGATCTTCGCATATGGATCTAGGAACAAAGACAGGAAACCAAACTGGATTTAGGATTTGAAATCCAGATTCGAGGTTTAGTCCTGGCCTTTGGAGTCAGTATAAAACGGGTGAATGTTCGCAGTTCCTGCAAATGAAAAGTAACTTTTAAAAGAACATTATCATCTTATTTATTTCTTCTTTATTTAACCAGGCAGGTCAATTCAGAAGCAGTTGTCATTTACACAAAGAAAAGTGAAGAAACAAATATATTCAAATAGTACATACAATAAAACAGTGTCACACAACATTTAAAATAAATAAAGTAGTGTTTACAGTGATGATGATTTTGCTGGTGTCAGTGAAGCGCGACGATGTTTCTGAACAAGAAGGAAGAACGTCCTCGAAACACAACAAATGTACGTTTCAAAAACCCACCTGCCCGAGAGGACAAAGAAAAAATACATCTGCAAACAAAAGTCATTGGCCAGCTGGGGAAATGACTCACAACAATAACGTTTATACGACAACGTTTCAAATGAATTGAATCATTTTGCCGTTTTCGTTCCAGTAACGTTTTGCGTTTACACGGCAACGTCTTGAAAATTATGCCAGCATGTGCAGGAGAACTATTTGCTGCAACTGTGGTGCACATGTGCAGTGCAGCGTCTCAGAAAAGTTGTGTTTTCCGCCGTCTACACAGTGACGGAGTTCAGCAGCCGTGAATCACATCGTGCTGTACATGAATCAAATAAACTCTTCCTGGTATATTGAACACACACCTGTCAGACTCATTCCTCGATGCGTCCTGTTGGTAGATCAACTTCCACAGGTGTGAATATTACATTTGTGCACTTTTTGAATGTGGAAATCTTTCACAGATTAGAATATCGCCAGTTAATTCTTCCTGCTTGTGTTCTTTCAGAATGGAAGAACACCAGATCAGGCTCCAAAGCAGGTGCTCTAAAATGCAGCCATCGCAGCGCTTTGTGTTTACATCGCTGGTTAACCTTCTCCACTCGAGAGCCTCATTGTCGTCTGTCCGAACACGTCATCAAGGGCCCCGCGAGTGGTCTGCGTCGCCGTCCTCACACACTCACTCTCCGGCAATCAGGTGGAGAGCGCATCTGAAGACTTCAAACCGCCCGTCCCTTTTCATTTACGACCCGGCGCCACTCGTCCTGATTTGTTTACCTTCTTCACGTTGTAATCAAATGGAGGGGAAATGAGTTACATCTCCATTTGGGTTCAAGGGGGAGAAAAGTCACAAGAAACGCTTGAGTTTTCTTTAACTTTGATGTGTTCACAGGGAATAGATGAACCAGCGCATTTACACAAGATCCTAATGAACTTTAAGCAGCTGAGGAATCTAATAACCTCCAGTGTAATTTACATGGTTACAGCAATTCAACTCTCTTCATTCACATTTTCTCCTCGTTACAAACATTCCTCTCCTGCATTTGGCTGCTTTTTGTTCATTTGAACAGTGAGAGTTATTATAGTCATTTATCTTAATACAGAACTATGATGAATGGACGCCACTTCATGGTGATAGCTGCACATGGTTGAGGATAACTTGGCGTTCACTGTGTTGCTCACACATGGATAGGACTCTGGTTCAATGTGAATCAATGAAGTGTCCCTGAACACCACGTTGCTCCGTACAATCACTTTTTTCATTATACACTCAATTTGACCTATTTGACACGAGCTCCATTGCATTTCCCTTCATGCAATAATAATTTTTTTTCTGAGGATCTAAGGATTTTCAATAAAATATACATTTCGTATTTTTTTGGCAAACATGTTGATTATTGCTGTGCAAGAAAATATATATAGATATATATATAGCATCAGCGTCCTCATTGAGAACCCATTTAAATGCCAACGTTACGACTGTAATAATGCTGCTTAGTATTCCGATATTTGAATACAAGCTACAGGGAATACATAAATGAGGAAAAGCACTTCATTTATCATTTAGGATGGCACAAACAAAACTGAAAGACGCTAATGAAGCAGTCTGTGGATCACATTACTCCAACACCCGAACCTCAGCCTCACAATCGGAGTCATAATTAGCTGCTGCTCTGATAATCTGGATTTATCTCTAGATCCCAAACGCACAGTCTTTATGAAGCTTTCTGAGACGTGAGAGCTGCTGTGACGCCCAAAAAGACAACATGAATCATGGACGGATTCTTAAAAAAACTAAACAAACAAAACAAAAACACTGAACAAGCTTAGCTTTTTAAGCTTTTATCCAATTTAAGGGGAGATGAGGACCTGAAGGCAGAGCACATCCAGCACAGCTGAGTGTAGCACATACGGAGGTTGAGGGAGGAAGCAGACAAATAAATAGAGCAGTGAAATGGTAGAAGGCTCCTAATGGAGTGGTTGTCCATTATTCCTCTCTTTGAGAAGCTCCTCCAGCCTCTGAATATTTTACACTGCACTTTCCACAAGTTACACTGCGAGTCTTTACACATGATGCATTTGCATCATAATGAAAACAGAGTAATCACGTAATTATAATAACTGAAATGAAATAATAAAAAATATTTTTTTATGCATGTGCAGAGGTAAAAAACAAACAAACAAATAAATCAGATAAACGGGTACACATGCACCAAGACAGGGATTTCAATCTGTGTTACGTTAGTGTGGTTAATATTTATAGTGTTTTGTTCTGTCTGTGTGGTTTCCATACAAAAACAACCAAAAAGCGCCCACTAATGACATAACATGCGAATTACATCGTTTTCAGTGTTTCTGCCATTTTGTGCAAACGGACGTCGTTTTGAAATGGTTGCTCTGTCACCGCAAAACTTTTCTGAAACAAACATGCAAACACGATGCGTTTTCACCTGAAACGTTGTCGTGCAAACGGGACCTCAACTTCAACAGGCTCAGTTTCTCCTTCTTCTTATTTGCTTTTACAAACGTGACGTGTAAAACGATTTAAAACCTTACAAAACCTTTTATCATACATTATTTACTTCATTTTTCTTTAACTTCATGTCCCAAACTTCTGAATTTCTTTGATTCATTCCACTGAAACATCAACGGTACTCTTTCTTTCTTGTCGGGATTTTTCAATAATTAATTCGTAAAGTTAAGATTTCTGGCAACTTTTAGAACTGAATTCATGCTCGAGGCTTTGAAACCCTTAGAATCACAGTTATATATTAAGACTTATCATATATTTCAAATTGAAAACATCTCATTTGGTCTGCTTGTATCACCCAGAGAGCTCAACAGATCTTAATAATAGTAGTAGCAACAACAACAACAACAATAATACCAATAATGTCTAAAGCTCAGATGGTGCGAAAAGACCCTCATTTAAGTAATATAGTAAATAATTACATTTGTCCTTTCTCCTCAGAAGAGGGAAAACAAGCTGTAGCTTTTAATAAAGCCCAGAGAAAAGTCCAAAGCGACGCTCTCACCGCTGTGGGAGGGATGAGGATTAACAGTCAGTCAGTTGTAATGCTCTCTGTTATTGCACATGGCTTCATATATTATTATAATGCTGCAGCAGTGATGGCTACGGCCTCCTTTGTTGGTAACTGTGCCTGAGAAAACACAATACAACAACAGCTGAATGGGATTATGCAAGATAACCCAACCTTACGCCAGAAAAAAGGGAAAGAAAGCACCTGTGGTGCCACATCAGTGCTATCCAGATGCCCTTATCTTCCCAGCCAGCAGATGAGAGTTTGGCAATATTGAGTTTTGGGAGGCTCGCCGTACCTCATATCCGGCCCATTTTAAAGTCTCATCCCAGACGGATGTAATCTCTCCCATTTTACGGATGAATAGCTGCGCTGGCGATGCGAGAGGGCTTCCTCTCACGTATGTGTTCGGCAACAGAGGCCCGTCTCCGCTCTCCTGAAGGTTACTCATCTGAGTCCTGGATCTCGGCCGCAGCTTTATGAGGCGGCGCGGTATCAGTGGTCCACGTTTTCCCCCTCGACCTGACGGCTCGGATGCAGGTTTGTGGACGAGGTGATGGACAGCTGAGTTTTGGATAGTATTGGATAATTTTCGACAAATTCTCAGCCGTGTCCTAGTTTGATTACTTTGGTAAGGATAGCATCATTTGAAGACGAAGATATAACACATAAAGCACCCCAAAAAGACAGACAATTAGTTTTTTCCACAAATATTGCAGAGTCCATGGAGAGTGACTGCTGTGGGCTGCTAGCAGAGGGTTTGCCAAATGAACACCGATACAAACAGGGTTAAATATAGCCCGGCTGTCATCTTAGCTTTCCTCGCATCATTTTGGATTTGCCATGGTGGGTGCACCCAGGGGTGACTGTCGGTTCAGTTTTACACTCTCATATCAGCTGTGAATCACTGGCATCGCACGCAAACACGAGTGTTTGCAGCAGGAAAAGTCCTTTCTGAGGTGCAGACCCATGAAAATCACCTCCATGAAATTTCACTGAGGCTTTTCTGATGTGTTGCTGCCTTGTTTGCACAATGAAAATTTGAGTCTGGCAATAGTTTGGGAATACCCGGGCCAGGTGGTGGGCTTCATGGTTCCAGTCTGGACTTCAGATGTAATTTCAAAGAGGTGTGAAACTCAGGATGGGTTTTTGGTACAAAAGTGACAATGAAGAGGCAGAGAACAAAGTGCAGGAACAATATGTGACGGTGGACGGCTATGGGTTTAGGGAGGGATTGTGGGATGAAGGTTGTGGAGTGAGAGAGGGATGATTGTGGGGTGATGCCACAATATTTGTGGGTTCAGGGAGGGACAATATGGGAAGGGGGTAGGGATGGGAAATGACACGATTTTTCCGATTCCGATTCCATTTTCAATTCTGTTTAACAATTCAATTCTTTATCGATTCTCTTATCAATTTTTTTATAATTTTTTTTTTTTTTAAAGGAAAATTAACAGGTAGATTAGTAGGGGTGGGAAGATTTTATCAATTCTCCTCATGATTCCTGAGTATTTTTTGAGGGGAAAAAAAGTAGTTTTACAGTCTTCTGCACCAAAAGGAACAATTTTACTTTTACAAAACATGAAACTTGAATTATAATTTTTCCCTTAAAAAAGAACAGTGAAATGTGTATTTGCCTTCATTGGATGCCCCCGGGAATTTATACTTCTTCAAATTTTGCGCTGTTGACAAGTTAACCCTCTCTGGCAGGTTGGAGACTGGAGAGAGAATGCGTTCTCTCGGTCTGCAGGGAATGCTGTGTTTTCATATTGTGTTGGTGCTTTTTTTGAGGGGATTTTCAACACAGAATGATCTAATACATAGACATAAAGTAGTTATCCTCTACTAGATTGTGTATGTCTACACAGTAGACATACTTTAGTAGATCGTTTACTACTGTATATGGTCATAGACATACACACTAGACGCCTCACCGACTGGCAGGAACGTCCGCCATCTTGTGAGGGGCATTTGTCTTCAGCAACGATACCGCATCACTGTTCTGCTTTTGGTTGTACAAACAGACAAAATAAGGACAATCGACTGCGTGGGTTTACCTTCCACATGTAGGAAAAACATATTTTTTGTTGTTGTCGTTGTGTTTAGCTCATATAACATTAACTTGGGACATAGATGAGCTGGAGCCGTGGGAAATGCTCTCTATTCCCTGGCTTAAGCTCGCCCTCCAACAACAACAACAATATCAACGTCTATTCGGTTCATCTAACGGAGGCTATTTTAGTTGCAGTGTGTAGAATATTACATTTCAAAAGAACTCAGTTGCTCAGAACCAGTCAGTGTACTGTTCCCCGCCTGTTACAGCAGGAGAACCTCAGCCTGATCCCAGTAGGAAGTACTATCTGGCTGTGCTCAAACAGCTGTGAGCAACATGTCACACGTCACTCCTTTTAGACATACTGACATGTACACAAACATTATTATTGTATTATATTATTATATATTAGATATATTGATTAGGATAGCAGACCAATTGATTGCACGTTGCACAAGCAATAAATTAAAGTGAAAACACAGGACTCTGAATAAGTAAATCCTTTTTTTCTCACTAGGACCACTCCTATGCACTGTCCACATGTCCTGATGCTTTGAAAGCCAGAATCAGTGAAGCCATGGCCGAGGTGGAGAGTCTGAGAAGAGAGAAGAGGAATGCCAAAGATGGAGAACGGAGGGCAAAGAGCACAGTGTGTGGTCTTCTGGAGGAACCGAGAGTAAAAAATATAATAAATGAAGAGCTGAAAGAGAATATGACATAATAAAGTAATAATAGGTAAATGTGTAACAATAAATATGTAATAGGTAAATATGTAACAATTATTTTTTATGTAATATTAAAGGTAAATATGTAAAAATAAATGAAAGTATAATAGGTAAATATGTTACTGTGTGTAAATATGTTAAAAAAAAATCTGTTCCACAAAAAATGTTATAACTTGTGCCCTAATGTACATGTTCATTGTACATAAATGTCACATTGTGTGTAAATAAACACTTTTGCATATTTTTGTCAAGGGCCACATCATGTTGCTGCTCTAAAATTAGAGTACAGCAGTACCAATGTCCAATTTGCAAACAATACTTTCTATGAGTATGCTACATTAAATAAATAAATGAATTTTTTTTTTTATTTAATATATTAAAAATGAAAGCAATGATTCTTCACAGCCATGTAAATGTAAATTTGCGTGGTTTTCTTCAGAAAACACATCGCTGTCACATAGACTTGTTTAGGATGATGGGTCAGACTTGCCACTCACAATATGGCGGCCGCTCTGACGTATCGAAGCGGTGGGTGGACACAGGCTGCACGGCGTCTAGTGTATATGTCTATGGTATATGGTGTGAAAACTAATGGCTCACACATATAGTGAAGATGTACTAGCATATGTCTAAGCTGTCGGCACGTTGGAGCAGACGTTCACTACACGGGACAGATTGACGGCAGAGTTAATTTATTAAAAGTCCCTCATTAGTCCTCAGACAGGACATTTCTTCTCAATGCAGCACTCTGGGGAGGTGATGGAGGCCGGGGGTGTAGCTCACGGAGTCACGGTGCAGGTTGTTTTGACTATCGGAGTAAACCAGAGTACCGGAGGACAACCAGCACACGGAGAGAGAACATGAAAACTCCACACAGAAAAGCTCCTGCTGGGATTTGCACCGAGACTTTTCTTTTTTAACGGGGACCTTCTGGCTGTGAGGTGAGAGGCTGTGGACTCTGTGGATTCAGGACGTGGTGAGTGAACTAGTATTAACGTATCGTATTATTTTGTCGTTTATCGTCTCCCACTTTAGACCTTCTTCCTCTCCATGTTTTCTCCTGGTTGAAGGAGGTCTGCGTCGAAGTGTGTGATTGGAAAATTTATTTTTAAGAAGAATCAAACACATTTAAGGTGGACGATTCCGATGGAATTGATCAATTGGAACCGGTTGTAAGTCAGAACCGGTTTTCAATTCCCATCCCTAGTAGGGAGACAGCGGGATGTTTGTGGGGTGAGATAGAGGATTGATGAATGATTATGGGTTGCGGGGGTGGTTGTGAAGTGAGGGAGTATTTGTTGTGGGGCGAGATAAAGAATGATTGTGGGCTTGAGGGAGGGATTGTTGTGGGTGAAGGAGGGATTGTTGTGGGTGAGAGAGGGGTGGTTGTGAAGTGAGATACAGGGACAGATGTGGGGTAAGTGAAGGATGGCTGTGAGGGGACGGAGGGATGAATATGGAGCGAGGGGGGGATAGTTGTGGGGTGAAGGGAGGATCGTCGTGGGATGGAGGTGGGAAATATGTTGGGGAGA
Organism: Lipophrys pholis; assembly: GCF_963383615.2. NCBI lineage: Eukaryota > Metazoa > Chordata > Actinopteri > Blenniiformes > Blenniidae > Lipophrys > Lipophrys pholis. Next base: position 6,973,522 of record NC_137644.1, on the reverse strand, counting down.
GAGAGAGGTGATTGTGGGGTGAGATAAACAAATGGTCATGGGGTGAGATAAAAGAATGATTGTGGGGTGAAGGAGGGATCGTCGTGGGGAGAGGGTGGGATACATGTTGGGTGAGAGAGGGATGATTGTGGGGTGAGAGAGGGATGGTTGTGAAGAGAAGGAGGGATAATTGTGTGTATAAAGAGGAGTGTTGTGGGTTTAGGGGGTGTTGTGTGTTGGAGGGATGATTGTGAGTTTGGGAAGGTCAGTTGGACGAGGGAGGAATGGTTTTGTTCTTAACAAGGGATGGAGAACTTCTTTTCTTCTGTCTTTTTGTATGTAAAAACAATACACACTAACAAAAAAAAAACCCCACTTTAAAATACTTTTGTATTCTCACTCTCTGCATCTGAACATCATCCTAATGATGCCTCTTGCCCCAAGCTTCACCGACTGAGAAAACCTCTCAGCCTGACCAGCCGGGGGAGAAAAACAAATAAACCCTCCAGCAGTGCAGTTTGATAGTGAGCCGGAGCGCCGGGTCGGGGCAGTGGGGCTTCATTACCGCCGACACGGCGCCGGTGCGCTTTGATAACCTCCCCCACTGTCGGCCATTACCTGGTTATGTGTCGCCTCGCAGCCCTCTGGGACGCCTTCAGAGGCACAAAGAAGAGCGGGACAATGCACTTGCTCTGCCGCTGCCTCGGTAAGCCTGTGTGTCGCTCATACGCACTCACTTCCAGACACTTAGCCTTTGTGTTCGCCACACATCAGACACTGAGTCACCTTTGATACGGATGAACGAGAAGAGGTTGAAATACCACATAATGAACAACTTCAAACAGGCTTCATTCTTTTTACTCCATGTTACGGTTTTATTCAAGCAATTATTCAGGTGAATTAATAAACATCCTTTTCATTGCTCGTCATCAGCGGGACTTTTAGGACTTGTTTCCACGTTTTCAAGAGATATCGGCAAATGTTCGCTGTGGAAGCTGTTGGATTTAGTGAAACTTTTGGAAAACGAATTCCAGAGCACAACTCTTTCCTCTGTCTGCTTAATCATCCGGGGATTTAAATATGTACAAGGTCACTTATCTGCCTACCGCCTGCCATTCGCCGAGGCTACAGAGATAAACCAGGTTGCTGCTGCTGCCTTATTCAGGCCTGTTTGATATCATTTACCCAGAGACAGTGTAATCCAGCACCGGCTGATTATAAAATGCTGCTCATCACTTTATCTCATTCCACTTCTCTCTGTTGAAGGTACAAACTTCCAGAATTTCTCGGAATGCATTGAGTCTGAATACACCAGTTGTTTTCTGAACATTTCAAGTCAACTTTTCGATTCAATCAACAGTTATCAGTTATCAGAAACATCTCCACATGTTTGAGACACTGTCGTAGAAGACACCGTGCAAAACTCTGTAGCTTTCAATGACACCACCCACTGGATTTTTCCAATTCTTCCGAATCTGTTTACTTGCAAGTCAACATAATGAACACCTATTGTAAATATACATTGTTAAGCCGGCTAAAGCGGGAGAGAGGAGTAACTTGTCTGTTAATGAGGCCGGGATTATTTAGAGACGACAGCTTAAAGAGCATGGGGCTCGGTGCATCACTGCTGTTAAGTAGCGGCGATCCAGGGAAGAATCAGGAGTCGATGGTTCTTTTCAGGCTATCGGGTCTTATTTTGTGAGAGATGCAGCATGAAGGTATATCGAGGGATGTTGCTTGAGGAGCAAATCAAAAGAATTATTTCTGATTACACATTGGTTAATGATAATTCCCACATTTTCCTCTGCGAGCCATAATTAGGTATGGTAAACAGGATGACAATACAGAAGTAGGCTGATCCCTGGCCATCAATTACTTGTCCTCCTCCTTAAGCTCTGACTGAGCCACCCTGTGGATGGAGGCTAATTATTGTTATTAGAGACCTGCCCATTATTTCATCCTTCTGCTGCACTTTTTAAATCGCCTCCTCGGAGCAGAAAAAGCACTCGGTGCAAACAAAAATCTAAACTTCAACGGCAGTTTGGAGTGCATTCTGCTTGTGTGTAATTAGAAACATGCACTGTGCCATTACTGTATGCTAACAATTCACCCAGAGACTCACAGATGAGAGCGCACAGAAACATGCTCCAATTAAATGTGACATACGACTGTGAGGTGTCAAACTGTCTGGCTATCCCCGCCACGTCCTCTCGCTGTCTCCAAGACAGAAACCTGGCCTTCAAAGTGAACAAATTCACTTTATCACTGAATGATGTGTGTGTGTGTGTGTGTGTGTGTGTGTGTGTGTGTGTGTGTGTGTGTGTGTGTGTGTGTGTGTGTGTGTGTGTGTGTGTGTGTGTGTGTGTGTGTGTGTGTGTGTGTGTGTGTGTGTGTGTGTGTGTGGCCGACAGTTCAAAACGCTGACAATCCCACAATGCAAATGGACACAGCTGAGAGCTGATGGCAGCATCAGAAAAAGGAATAATGGAGGAGGTGTGTGTGGTTTTATATTCCAGTTAAATGGCTGCTCGCACCGGCCTGATAGATGAAGGAGAGCTGTGAGCTTTTAATGTGCACCGTGTTACTGTACCGCGGGTTGTTTAGGATTATGGGGAGAGACTGTCAGGCAGAGCGAGCGTGGACCCAGGTGTATGGTAATTGGAGCCGAAAGAGTTGAGGCGGGAGGGAAGTGCACTCTGGGGAATTTCAAACGAAAGAAAGTCAAGGGAGGGGAAGGGTTCGGCTTACTCTGCGAGTTTGCGTTTGTGTTTCTTGGTTTGCGCCAGACTTGAATCCAGAAGAGGAGGCATGATGTCAGCCAGTTTGATCCCCATCTGGCATGTGGTAAACTGCTGCCAATGGTGTGCATGATGTATGGCAGCATGGTTGCATGCATGCATTGGTGTAGAAATGTGTTAGTGTATGCATGACTTAGTGTGTGCATGTATATGGATTGGTGTACGAGTATTTTGGTGGATGTGTGTATTGGTGGACACGTACATTGGTGTGTGTATGTATGGTTGTACACATGGATTGCTGTACACTTGCATTGTAGGCGTGCATCTATATATGTGTGCATTGGCGAAAACAGTGAAATGCACTCTAGAAGAAACCGTCCATTTAGGAGTGCCCACTGCTTCTGTAAGACTGGTTAAAAGCAGCAGAGAAAATCCCACCGTGTACATGTGAATAATTTCTCATTTAAAAACATAAAAACAAGAAAACACAAAATAGGATGCTTGTGTTCCAACTTTAGAACAACTGCCAACCCAAAGTGGAGTCAAGCACGGAATATTAGTGATTCTCTGCAACAAATCTGCAGGTACATAGTGTGAAACACTTCCAATAAACTCAGACTGTCTCTAGCCATTAAAGCCATTTAATCTGGGACTATGAGTTTTAGTTCATCGTGTTACCTTTTATATTAATTTGTATTCTGTTGGGACCTAAAACCTCGCTGTAGAAAAGAGCATTTGGAGTTATAACCCGAAGTGTACTTTAGCCAAAACACTGTGAAATCCATTTATCTATTTACTAAGGAAAATACAAAGTCTTGGCATTCAACCATTATTGATGTGAATTCTCCTTTAAAATCTTCACAAATCTGATGTACAATTTTAAGCAGCAAACAAAAAAAAATAAATGCTTTAGATCAGGAGCGCCAGACTCATTTTAGTTCATGGGCCACATATGACCTAATTTCATCTTGAGTGGGCCAGACCAGTACAATTGTGCCATAATAATAAACTTTAAAGTTTTTCTTTGTTGTGACACAGAGTATGCGCAATTAAAACATCTACATTTTCACAAAACCAAACAATTACTATTGAAATGATGACAATCTCAACATGATGCTAATTATAATGACCCTTTCTGGTGCAAAATCTAGTGAAATATGCAGAAAACTCCTACAGCTGTTACATTAAGGACGTTTTTTGGCCCATGTGTCTTATATTTGACGCCCCTGCTTTAGAAACACTCTTTATTATTATTAACAAAAACATCTATCCAGGTAATGAACACATGCTTCCTTCCGAGTAAAACCTGAATAACTGCATCTTTTACACATGTTTAGGTATAAATGTGTAACGTACACACAGTTCACTGAAATACCTCACCGCCCTAAACTGAACCTTTGAGTAAATGAGACATTTTGTTTTCACTTTTCAGAAGCACATTAACACACAGTGGATCTCAGCGCTGTCCTGGGACGACATCCGAGCCCAATTATTGATTTCAGGCACAAAATAAAACATCTGGGCTTCTTTGGTTGATGGAAGTAGACACACTGTGTGTGTGTGTGTGTGTGTGTGTGTGTGTGTGTGTGTGTGTGTGTGTGTGTGTGTGTGTGTGTGTGTGTGTGTGTGTGTGTGTGTGTGTGTGTGTGGACCTGTGGGTGTTGGACTGCTCTCATTCAGTTACCATGACATCAGATCCACCGTTCAGACTCCACTGGATTGTGCTAAATGCCACGTATTGATCCTCATGCTACATGAGCGTAGCCTTGGAGCTACGACACAGCAGGGACACATTCCCACCTTCTGGTCGTTTCTCCTTTTGTCAACATTTTCTCTCCATTAGTACACGCTACTAAAAGGCACATAGACATACAGCAGGGATTTGTGCAAGCAGAAGGTATATGTGGTTTTGTATCATTATAGAACAATATTAATTTTCTATTTGTGTTAACTTCCACATGAATCTTCATGACTAAACAAACGTGCCGCTTTAATTATGTTTTTATCATCATAAATGTTTTTAAATACACTTTAACAGCATTGATATAAATGATTGCCTATTACTGTTTTTGTTATTATTGTTCTCATGTTTGTTATTGTATACTGTTGTTGTCTTATTGGGGTTGTTGATGTATTTTTTTGTCATTGTTGCTGCGATAATTAACATTTCTGTTATATTAGTGGTGTTTTGCCACTGGTGTTAGTACGGGTGCTATTTTCATTATTGTGACTGTTGGTATTGCTGTTGCTGGTATTGTTGTGTCATTGTTGTTATTATTGTTGTTTCATTGTTGTTATTGCTGACATGTTTCTGTTATATTCTTGTTATATCATCAACTTTTATGTTGTAACTATTATTGTAATTTTTGTTACTGTATATTTTCATGTTGATATAGGTTCTGTGTTTGTTGTGCCGTTATTGGTATTGCAACAACAACACCATTAGGCGTTGTATGCAAATTTCCTGCAAAGATTGTGTTTTTGTGTCGTGGCTCAGGTTGTAACTTCTGGCGTTAAGTCATTTGAGACGTGACCGATTGCCTCTGAGGTTTTTTTTATGGGCGGATTCATGTGACACTAAAGAACAGTAAAACCACTACACTTGGCTCGTCCTTGTCTTCTCGTGTCGGCCTGTGTGTTTGCTGCAGATACATTGGAACTGGCAGTGTTGTTGTCGAGTCACAGTGAGAGTCTCCCTGCATGTATAATTACAGACAAAAGCCCTGTCAGAGGGAAAGACGGTGGTCACAGATGCAATTCTCCTCACCTGACAAGCCTCCCACGTCCATTTTCTTCAGGTTTTTCGCCTCCAGGATGACCACGGTCAGCTTGCCGGCAGTGGGCACGTATCGCAGGGAGAAGCAGATATCACCCAACTTCTCTTGCTGTTGGGGTGAAGATGAAGACGACGAAGAGGTGAGAACAGCTTGAGCAGCACCCACTCACTACAGATGTACAAACTTCAGTTTCCAACACTGTAGGTGTGTTTATGTTGGAAGGGAAAGGACGGCTGCTGATGCTGGAAGCTGCAAGCGCCAGTGCATTTGCATGAAAACGCCTAAAGTATTAGAGGTTAATGTACAGAACAGGGACACTGGGTCATAAAGCTGTTTACTGTAATTACAGTCTGCAGACTGGATGAGGATGCAGATCAGCACGGAGAGACAAATACTCCTCTGTAATCGCTTTAAGTGCAGATATTTGCATGCATAGTGCTTCCTGCTGCAGAATGTTCCCACAAAGAGTTACACACAGGCCTCGATAATTATTGTAAAACTGCAGAGTTTTGCATCAGCGGAGATGCTTTTAAGTGCTGGATATTACAGCGTACTCATGCATTAATTAAATCAATGTCTTCAATAGACACCGGTTCGCCTAAGTGTTTTTACTGTGCAAAACATATGGAGAGTTTTGTAACCTTAAAGCTTTAAGCCAAATATAACAGTGACTGTTAGTTATGTTAACAGAACAGTAACAGCTACAGTGTGAGAGTAGAACAACACCGTGAGCTTCATTTCATTCTTCTCTCGTGATGTACATGATATAGAACTGCACAGCAGGAGGCGGCCATGTTTGTTTGTTTTTTGTCATGGGCACACTGTAAAATGGGAAATGGGACTTTCCCAACTGGTAATTATCACCTTTCTCAGCTGCATGGAAGTCACATGGTACCAAACAGAGGGACTGACCCGCCTATGTAATTTGTTCAAACTGAGAAAAATGAGCTTGATAATGCAATTTGTCTTATAATTGCAACTTTACTGCCGACTTGTAAATTAGGCTAAATTAAAAAAGTATATATAGACAAAAAAATTATAAAGGTTAAATAGTTGTTGTTAAGGCACTCCACGTCTGAGTCATGACTTTAAAATCACAACCAATCAACTGCAGAAGGAGTCCGATGTTTTCAGTCCTCGAACACTCGTCACTGTGCTGGAAAAACTTTGCAATCACTCCAGCAGCTCGCGCAAATCACCATCGCAACACGGCCTGATTATCATACGCTGAAGAGGGAGCCGTTTATATTCTCCCCACGTCCCGTATCAACACACATAAGCAGGCGCAGTCAATAACTCGCAGGTCACACCTGCTGTCAGTGTGGCCACTTGGAGACGAGGTTATAAATCAAAGGCAAACCGGGTCGGAGTATTGACCTTCCATCAGGCATCTTTCATCAAGTCCCAATCAGGGTCTGTTTCCTCCTGCTGGAGACGGCTGCTTGTGCTTTCACCCTGTAATGAACTCCTGCACGTTTCCATTTGTCATTACAGTGGTTTGACCTGTACGCGCTACAAAAGAAAACCACAGTGAAAGCAAAAGGAAAGAGCGACAGTTAATTAGGCCTGTCAGGAGCTTTGATACTTCATCTGAACTGCAGCTTTGGTCTGAAAGGGTATTAGTGGGGAAACGTTTCCATTTTGTATTCACACCCTCAGCAGGGAAGAGAGATCATTAGGATCTAAAGAAACGACAAAAAGCACATCTCGTTTGAAAAAGAGACCCCGATCTCAGCAAGGCAACTTAAACTAATAGTTAACCGTAGAAAATGACAAGAATAATAAAATCTGAGTCCATCTATCTATCTATCCATCTATCTATCCATCTATCTATCTATCCATCCATCCATCTATCTATCTATCTATCTATCTATCTATCTATCTATCTATCTATCTATCTATCTATCTATCTATCTATCTATCTATCTATCTATCTATCTATCTATCTATGTACTCAGTTTTCAGACTGTTTTAAAGAGATGTCTTTGTATTACCTTCTTTTAAAAACTAAAAAGTCCAAAAGAAAATACGCCAGTAAAACAAACTGCTTTCATCATTACTTTTCAACCAGTTCTAAAAATAGTGTGGTTGTAACTAAAATACAGGTACATCTCAAAAATTGGAATATCATGAAAATGTTCAATATTTTTTGTCAATTATTTCAGAACGTCAAACCCATACATGATATAGGCTCATGACACAGAGTGAAATATTTCAAGCCTTTATTTCTTCAAATTTTGGTGACTGTGTCTTACAGATAATGAAAACCCAAAATTCAGTGTCTCAGAAAATTTTAATATTACATAAGATCAAGAAAAATAGGATATTTAAAAAAATTTAAGGCATCTGAAAAGTCTGTTCATTTCTCTGCACTCAATACTTGGTTGGTCTCCTTTTGCATTAATTACTGTGTCAATGCGGCATGGCATGGAGGCCATCAACCGGTGGCACTGCTCAGGCGTAATGAAGCCCAGGTTGCTCTGATAGCCGCCTTCAGGTCATCTGCATTGTTGGTCTGGTGTCTCTCACCTTCCTCTTGACAATAGAACAGAGATTCTCCCTGGGGTTCAGCTCAGGCCAGTTTGCTGGCCAATCAAGCACAGTAACACCATGGTCACTGAACCAGCTTCTGGTACCTTTGGCAGTGTGGGCAGGTGCCAAGTCCTGCTGGAAAATGAAATCAGCATCTCCATAAAGCTTGTCAGCAGAAGGAAGCATGAAGTGCTCTAAAGTTTCCTGCTGGATGCTGCGTTGACTGTGGACTTCAGAAAACCCAGTGGAGCGACACCAGCAGACGACATGGCAGCTCCAATCATCACAGACTGAGGAAACTTCACACTGGACTTCAAGCAATTTGGATTCTGAGCCTCTCCTCTCTTCCTCCAGACTCTGGGACCTTGATTTCCAAATGATATGCAAAATTTACTTTCATCTGAAAAAGGACTTTGGACCACTGAGCACCAGTCCGGTTCTTTTTCTCCACAGCCCAGGTAAGACACTTCTGACGTCTCTTGCTCAGGAGCGGCTTGACACCAGGAAGCATCAGTATTCCATGTCTAGGATTGGTCAATGCATAGTGGCTCTTGATGCGCTGACTCCAGCCTCAGTCCAATCTTTGTGAAGCTCCCCCAAATTCTTCTATGCATTTTGCTTGACAATCCTCTCAAGGCTGCGCTCATCCCTTTTGGTTGTGCAACTTTTCCTCCCTCACTTATTCCTTCCACTCAACTTTCTATGAACATATTTGGATCCAGCACTTTGTGAACAACCAACTTCTTTAGCAAGAACCTTCTGTGGCTTACCCTCCTTGTGGAGGGTGTCAGTCAGTAAATTTGTATATGCCTCCTTATTTGTACTTATTTATACCTTCTTCAAATGTTATTTTTTATTTGCTCAGGCTTTCCAATCAAAAATAGGTTAAACTTACTTATTGTATTTATTTTAACAAAGTTTTTCCTTTTTACATTTTTCATGGACAATCTTATCTGCTTTGTTTTAATGTAATCCCGTTCTTTATATCTTAATTGCATTGTTGTAAGCTTTAAATCACTTGTGTCTGAATTATAATAAACTTGAATTGCCTTAATTTCATTCTGCATGATTGGGTTTTCTTTGAGGACAATGAACTCCTATACCACCATCATGCATGTTAGCGCTTTGCTGGATGGGAATGGGCCCAACTCCATCCTCTACGTTAATTTAGACATAGCTCGTACAAAAGATGTATGATAGATGAAGCTTTTTGAGATTGACCAGTTTTCCAGAAAGTGTTTTCCACTCCAGCATCTGAAACCTGCAGCTGTGCAACCAGACGTTGAGGAGGTACAACGCTGCCCTTTAACTCAAACAACACCATCAGCCAATCCACGCCGTTATAATTAACCTTTAAATCAACTCGGCGTAATGCTAAAAATAAGGTGGGCAACACGTGCTATATGCCATGACATTTACCATGAAAATTGAATCTCCTGAACTGGAGCCTGGAAAGTCACACTTCTATTAATTGAAGGGGAAGTGTGGACAAATGATTAAGTGACATTTCCAGGAGAGATGGATTACAGCCGCCACAGCGCCATGTTTGTTTGTTTTTAACAGAAGTGGACGGGCGAACCCAGGAGAAGTGATGACTGGAACAACACTTATCATTGTATTGCCATCATTATATTCTCACCTCCTCCTTCTCAGCGCTCTGCAGGTCCCTCCACTCCTCCGTTATGTGGCTGAAGTCCACCTTGTTCATGGGCACCTTGATGTCGCCGATGGCGTCGTGCTTGGAGAAGCGGTCGAAGTCGTACACCGTCATCACCAGCGTCTTTCCACCAAGCTCCACGTACGGGACCTGATGAGGAAAGAGCGGGTTCAGAAAGAGACAACAACATGTACCGGCTTGTTGACATGACCAACTTTACGCTGGTTTTTCACCCATTGAACTTCTCTGTGTGAGAGACAGGTCAGGCGAGGCTCCCTGATTGGAAGATTATTTTAAGACCACAAGACGCACTTCAGGCTGTCAGTTATGGACCTTGACTCAACTCTCACTCTTTGGTTTTTGCTCAGAATGTTCTGGATTTGTTTGGGCTGATAATTTCTGTTAGTGAAAAGGACAACTGCATTTTCTTGTTATATGATAATACTGTGTTTTTGCTACGAGTTTGTATGTTGAATACTGATGAGTACTGTATTTTCCACACTAGAATGTCAAAAATTGTGCGTATAAGTTGCATGAATCTTTCCATGCTGCCTCTTTCGGAGTTGATAATTGTCCTCCAGTAGCTGCAGAACTTTTTGTGAATTTGTTGCTGAGCTCTGGCCGTCATGATTTCAGAAGATGATAAGCCTGGGAAGTTTTACTGTAGCAGGATTCGGTTGTCATACAGTGACATTTCGTGGTCCCAGATGGTATGTACAGTTATATTTCAATATACAGCTTATATCTTAGTAATATAACCCACATGTTTGGCCAAACTACTGAAGAAGTGGGATTTATATTATGGGAAATATGGTAAAATATGTATGAATTCCCCTAGCTATTGTAAATCAATTACCATATTTCCCAGACTATAAGTCACATCTGTCATAAAATGCATTATGAAAAGGAAAACGATATATAAGTCTTGGTAGTTTTCTCTGTCCAGATTGAACTGCCCCGTTGATAATTCAGGTCCAGCAGCTGGTGTTCCAGAACCTTCTGTGATTGTGTTCCTCAGCTTTTAACCCACGATTGGTCTTCGTCACGGTAACAGTCCCTCAGAAGTTTCCCGCACACTCTGAACTGTTTCTGCTGCTCTCTTTCTTTTTTCCGATCTCCATTTGATCAGGTTTACTTCAAATTCTGCCCAATATGCTGTTTAATACTAGAGTAGTGGAGGTTTTTCTGTGGTACTGTAGCAGATTTTTTGTTGTCATACGCTGACGCCTTGTGGCCACGGATGGTATTTACAAGTATATTTAAATGAGTCGCTTACGAATATAAATGGAATGACCAGACAAACAACTTAAAAAAATTGTGACTTTTAGTCTAGAAAAAAATGGTACACCTTAAATTCTGTGTATAATAAAAAGTTTTTCAAAATGGTCTCTTTCCCACTCATAATTTATTCCAAGTTGAATTTCGAGCAGTATGCCCCTGCAGCAAATCGAAGAAAATTATCCCCACAAGCTGAATCGTGCAAATTGACCAACTGCTTTGAAATTAGTTTGGTGTCTCGATGACAAATGTAGACTATATACAGATTAAACATACCTTACCCCCTAAGTAAACTCACATCAACAGCTATAATATAATCAAACATCTCAATGAAACTATAAGTCTGCCTCATGTTTAGAAATAAATCTCAAAAACTGCAAATTGCAGACAATATTTGAACTATATAATACCAGTATGTGGGTTTACTCATGCAAGTTCCATCATAATATTTCTTTGGGGCACAGTTTTGCAAGAAGTCTGACGTTTTTGTGTGTGTTTCTTCCTAAACCATTCAGGCCTAACGTAACGTCTATGACAGACGCATCAATTTCGAGACGTTAGTAAATTGATGTCGCTTGTTTGAGAGTGAAGATAAGACGCTCCGGCTCGTCCTTGACATTATCTCTCAAAAGCATCTCGGTCCTGTTTGAAGGCGTCACCGCTGCCGTCCTGTTTGTTTCATGGTGCATCACAGATTCCAAATGACATAAAAACAAAAAAGAAAACACACCAAATAAATCCGGCATTAAGTTGGATATCACATCACATTAAGCCTAAACTCACAGCAACACCTGCGTTCTCCACTGCGGGGTGAAAAACAAAACTTTAGCGCGCATCCATTAGTGGTGTACAGCGGGCATCTGCCTGTGTGAGCCTCAGTGTGAGTGTGAGTGTGTGTGTGTGTGTGAAATATTCTGTCAGGAGCTTGTTAATGTGCCAGCTGCTTGCTGTCTCCACACCTTCCCAGCATTCAAAGCTGCATGCAAATCAGATTGTCAGCACAAGCGAGAACCAAAGGAAAGCTGCTTGTCGGCACCTTGAAGGTGAACTGCTCGTTGAAGACGGGGTTGAGGGTCTTCCTGTGGACTTTGGTCTCAAACTTTTTCTTCTTGTCGGGCAGCAGGTAGACCTTCACGTACGGGTCGGAGGTGCCGCCCATGTCCATCGCAGGCAGCTCCGCGGCCTGGATGATCCCCACCATGAGCTGAGGAGGGAAGGTAGAATAATGAGAGAAGGCGTATCCACGGGTTCATGGTAACTTCTACTGTCATCCCACAAACATCCTCAAGAAATCTCTTCAACTATTCCTTAACCCTTGTTCTGATACCTCGAGATAAATTGGATATTTGTAAGCAATCGCTCCCTCGTAAAGGCGTCTCGGTGTCATTTGTCTCTCCAATATCAGAAGGTTACATGCCGGCTGAACATGGCGGCAGCTGAAAGGGTTCGTAAAGGTCAATGTGTGTCAGAGCAGGAAAGGGGACAGTTTTTCTTCACATGAGGCTGATAATTGATAACCACGGTGGGGAAGGGGGGGTGCCGGGGAGGCTGATTGACCTGCCAGTCAGAACCTCCACTCAAAGACCTCTCAGGAGGTCCAGCTAGTCAGTCAATCAACTTCCTATCAGCCAGCCATCAAGCAGCAATCTGGAGGCCGACCAGGGCACTCAGCCATGGAGCTCCACAGCTGTCAGGTTTACCGAGCGGCGCTGCCGAGGACAAACACGCAGGAAACATCAGCTACTGGTTAATAATCAACCTAAAGTAAGGAAAAAGACCCATCAACAAGAAAGGTATAGCACGCAACAAAATCTCTCAATGCAGTCCTATCATAGAAACTGATGTCTTATTTGTGATTTTCATACGGCTGATTAGAGCTAGGGAAATATTAGAAGCAGAAAGGTCCCTTTGAATTTGACTTAATTTGTGTGGTTATGTTGAGTTGAATAGTAAGATTCAAGCCTCTCGTCCAAGTAAAGCCCTTTCTGCGGAATCATCTACCACAGGGGGGCAAAATGCTAAATATATTCTGATCTTATACAAGTATTCTCCTTTCTTCTGTTCAGGCAGGTAGGCTTTTTTTTTTTAACATGTTTTGACTGTGTTCCCCTGTTGTCGTCAGAAGCATCAGGAACACTGGATGACGTTTCTGATCAAGACGGGGGAACACAGTTCGAAAGGTTATGTTGAAAAAACCTACTTACCTGAACAGAAGAAAGAAGAACTAAAGGCACAATGAACCTAATTGAACTATATCCTGATCTCATTAGTGATAAAAAATATTTCAGCAGCAGACTGAACCGAACACATGATATTATTGTGTTTTAAAGCAATTAACTCTAAACTCACAGCAGTTTTGCATCTGGAGGAGCTCAATGGCATTTGATGACACACTTTTTCTTTAAAATGAGGTTTGAAATGAGGCTGCACAATATTTGGTGAAAATGCGACATGTTGTCCAATAATAATGACATCATTTAAAATAAATATAAAGACTTAAATACATCATGTGAACGTGTTTTGTGAATATTTGAGTTCAGGTGAGGTTTTTCTTTGTATTTCAGGGCATGACATTAATTCTTTTGGATATTTTGCATGCTAATATCACATTAATGACACATTTGCAATATATGGTGCAATGCTAGTTAATATCAAATCTTTCATAAATTACACTGAATACATGAATCATTTGTAAATCAGTTAAAACGTCTGTTAATGAAAAAAAGGTTTTCTGCTTAAATTTCTGTACTTTCAAAAAAAAAAGTTTCCTCAAAATTCATCTATGTAAAGTATAACCATCATAGACGCAAATGATTAAGTGTTCAGTTTGAAATTACAGCTAAAATAAAAGTTGCTGCCATGTGTCAATTTAACCGCTCAGTTCTGTAATGAATAATAAATACTTTTTGCGTGAGCTTGACGACACAAACTGCCACATAACTCAACTAAATGAGATTATTTCTGCCATTAAAGAAGTTCTCAACCTCAAAAATATCTATTAAAGGTGCAGTGATTTCCTGTTTGTGATTCCATGTTACATATCTCTGCATTAATCCCTGTTGCCTGAATTTATTTGTTACAGCTGTATTACGGGCTGTTTTTGTGCAGTACAGGATGTTGGTGATATGACAGTAGATTTAAGTCACAATCGAACGATGAACACAGCAGAAATACACAAACACACACACTCACACACACACATGCTCACACTCATTAATAAACACCACACGTGACAACACAAGACTCAAGATGAATTATGGATTGTTCTTGATGAATTAACTGCTCAATAGGTTATGCACAACATTTTCATTGCATTACTGGAAACAACGTTGGACCACCGTGGCATGAATGTAATTTCTCAGCTCCACGCCTGCAGCTTATCGCGGTCGCTCACGGTGACACGGCCACATCGCGCACCAGGCATGTATAAGACGTGCAATTATTCTAGCTGTCATCTACCTGAACCTAGACGGGACTGTGCTGTGCGCCGAGGTGCCGTGAAGCAGCACTTGGATTCTAAGTGTGGCAATTTCTGGTTGTGTGCCGTCCTACTGATTTCCAGCCATCTATCAGCGCAGTCAGTGGGAGACGCGGCGCGTCAAGCCGTCTTTAGATGGAGAGGCGCTGATGTTAGGGGAGCGATCGGGGCCGAACTTGGCTGGAAATGTTGATATGCAGTTTGTGGCTTCAGGTAATTGTGTCTTGTCTGACTGTGAGTGACACTACGAGTGCAAAACTGAAGTGGAGTTTAGCCACAAGGCACTGAGTGAAAAATAGTCACATACAGATTCTAGTATCAGATTTATTTTGATGCTCCAATCGGTCTCATTTAGCAATAAGTCACTTTCATGTCCACTCACTCATCCAGCTTTGTTTATTGCACACTAGTACACACAGAGTCAGAGGTAGTCATGATAAAATTACAACTAAGAATTGATTGATTTTGATGTACAACTTAAAGCTCATGATGCCAGAAAATTCAATGTCCATACTGATGATTCACTATTTTACAGCAGATAATAATAAGTAATAATAACAATAAGTGGTGCTATAACTATAATAATCTATAAGAACGTATTTACTATGTAAAATACATCCACCCCCATATTCTGTACATGTCCACACTTATAGGCACCGTGTGCATATTTTTCTATTATATTGTATTTTTATCTGCTTTGTTTTAGTTCCAGCTATGTGTGCTTCTTTCTCTGTACTATCCTGTTGTACCACTGCAAATTTCTCCACATGCGAGATAAATAAAGGGATATCTTATCTTATCTTATGTTATAATCAAAGGCGAAAATACAGGATTTATACTTGCATACAAGTGTAGTGTAGCACACATAGTCCACTCGATCCTGACCAATCCTGTCCTCCCTGCTGGGTTTCATTTCAATGCAAATAGAGAATTTACTTTTGCTCCATATGTAAATGCACACTGTGCTGTTAAGGAGAATATCCGGAGGTCCTGCTGGCATCTTGTGCTGCAGGTGTGTTATGAGTAGGTATAGTCAAATGCACAACAGCTACTCACTGCTCAATGGCGGACAACATGCAATAAATATTCAGACCTCACAAACCAGCCCATGACTGAGTCACAAGTCCACGTCTGTTGAATATCGACACACGACACAGTCCTGATGTTCCGACCAAGTCATGAAGCCATCAGAGTTGGAAATTGTGTCGAACTCACACAAATCCTCCAGCTTGACAATTCTTTTCTACTTCTTTTACATGAAGCTTGAGGACAAAATGTTAAACTGCCTCTTAATAAATCACACCCATTATTACGATATGATACAGAGACTACTGTGTCACTCACTTCGTCTGTCAGCAAAAACGTATCCAACCCTAATGTTTACCGGCTGGAAGTCTTTGATTTGTTGTTGTACATCTACAATTAAATCCATATTGTTCCTCTTAGACCAGAGATTCGACAACCGGTCTGACTCTTCTTTTCAGTACATCAGCACAAAGTTTCCCGGAGAGACTGAGAAGTGTGACACCTCTGTAATTGGTACCCACTCTGGTCGACTTCTTTTTTCTTTTTTTTACTTTACCTGAGGTCGAGTACCTAATTGGAATTCTGCAGAGACGTGTCAACCAGCTTTCTCCCGCCGACAATCTGAACTCTTTCTGTCTCCTTTTTGTTGCACGGGTTTTAATTACCACCTGATTGAAAACACCTGTCTAACCAACACATGGGGGAAAAAAAACTAGCTGTGTTTGCACATCTGTGTGTGTTGTTCTGTTTAACTCGGGCCGTCACACAGCGGAGGGCTGCTGGTATTAACCCCGGCTTTGTTTGTGTGGCACGAGCCGCATGTTGACCTCCATAACAGGTACACCACTGAGGGGTTTGTCCCCATGAGTCATGCTTTGACTGTTATTTAGGAAATTCAGAAATGAATAATAAAAGCAGCGCGTATGCTTTGAAATTCATCCGGTCTTTAATAATGAGAAGAAAATTCACAAATTCTGACTGGACACAATGCCTGCTCTTGACCTGCAAGAGGACCCATGAATATGTTAATGGTGTTGAAAGGAAGAATGACATTATAATTCCCATCCTGCTGCGCTGAGAGGGCTCTTTGTGCTTCATTTGCTGTGTGTTTGCCTGATGTGGCCGCCACGCCACTCCCCGAACGATTTGGATCCTTTACAAAACCTTTTCGTCTCATTAGTGCGTAAGCCCGGTATCATCAACGCCAAGACCCCGCGGCCATTTGTGGTGGTTAACAGACAGAAACAGAGCTGCTACTTCATGTCACCAGGGTCTGATGTTAAGCTGAGTGTTTTCCCACTTAGACTGACTTCCTAGCTTTATTTTTTAATATGCTACAGCATTTTCTTATTTCTCCAGCATTCAGTAAATGTTCGAGGTCATCATTTCATATAAATCAGCTTTGAAATGGACTTTTTGTCAAATTTATAGGAGGGATTAGAGTGGGAAGTACCTTTTTATGAATGTAGAGGCAGTTCAGAGCTCATAAACACGACAAAATGAAGTGATTCATGATGTGCAACCAGCTCGTATTCGTCCCCATTTATATAAAATGTTTTAGTATTTTCATTTTAGAAAAGTTTGGCATTTACATGGCATTGTTCTGAAAACCATGTCCATTTACACGGCAATGACAAAAACACTGAAAACAATATTCTACAAGGTGACAGAGCCTGAGTGTTTTACATTTGTTGTTACATTTTCAGTGGCTCCCACCACCTTTGTTATGTAAACTAACCGCCAGAACGCAACAAAAAATGCTCCGTTTTCACTTGCACAGGCAATTTGAGGTTATAACTCTGATCAACAGACTAAAGAAGAAGAAGGAAAGTTGTTCAGAAGTTTATTTCCAGACTGGCAGTTGATACCGTTTAAAACAAGATGACAGGTCACGTTTCACCTGCGATGGGCAAAAATATCAACTACTGACAACTGACCAAGTACAATTAAGTGTTTTTTTGTTGTTTTTTTTCCAGGAAGAAGGGAGATCAAAAAGCTAAACTACTTTTCAACATGGAAAAAAAAAAAATGGTGTTTGATAACAACAAGCCATCCAAGTGAGTTTATGAAAAAAGTGTTTTAAATTTCTGCACCTTCACTTTCTTTTTCAATCTTCGCACGGCAACTCGTGCTACTTCTCACATGAGTGCAACACCACAAAAGCTCTGAAGGAGAGACGCAGTAAAAGTGCAAGCTGTCGCTGCTATTTGAAGCACTCTCAGCTGTGTGTGTGACAGGAGGTGTACCTGTGGCACTGAACAGATCGAGCAGCTCATCGACAGGGATTTGGGTTTTGCTCTGAAAGTGAATGAGAGGGACTTTGGATGGATCGTTCTAGCTGAAGTTCAGATTAATTGATCAACAGAACTGTATTGCTTGAAAAAGTCAGTGAATGTGGCCATCTTAAGCTTCAAAGTGGCCTAAAACTGCGAACTACACCAAACTCTTCTTTTCTTTGAGTGCAGCCATTTATTTTTCCAGTAATGAAGAAAATGGTCAATACTTGAGCTGCTGTGCGGCGCCGCCATTGATTGGAAAGCTTAGGTATTGAACAAAAAAAGGTACATTTCTACAGTCTGGAGCCTCTGAGGCTGAGCTGAAAGTTTTTAGGTTGTGAGCTTCTTTGACTTCAGCAGGCGAGCCGCAGTTCTCCGAGACCACTGAATGTGAAAGCTGTCATCCATTCATTTCACTTTGGACTCCGCGGTGGAGCTTATTACCTTTGTGATCATGGAGTTCACAGAAAGCCGTCACCGCCTCCCACTGCATGACAGATCAACTCTGTGAAATGTAACACTGTCCATATAATATCCTTTTTTCATGAAATGACTGCTTTTCAAAACGACACGAAGGCCTGGTTGACTGAACACTAATGGAAACTGCACCTTATGATTGTATTAGCAACGTTATTGATCTGGATTTCAAGAAGTAATGAATATTTCAGAAGGTAACGAACAAAAAAAAATATTTTTGAGAGTGAGACCTGCTGGCGGTGGGTTCTGGTTGAAATATCCTATATTCTGCTTGATTATTTCTAGCACTGGAGGGTTTAAATAGATCCCTCTCTCATAACGATCAAAGCTATTTCACCAGCAGGCCGGACCAATCACATCAATTAATGTAATCAATTAACTCCAAACTCACACTCACGGCAATCAAAATCATAGATTTACTTGCTTTTCAAAAAAGATCCACATTTGATGACAGGTACTAAGTCTTTGCACTCGATGCTTATTATTATTATGGTGTATTTTGTATCGTCTGTATCATATCATCACATTTGCACACACATTTTCTAAGGCCCGGTTTAAACAACAATGTTTTCACTTGAAAACGTGATGAAAACAAAAGTTTTGTGTTTTCACTTGAAAACCTTTGTAGCGTCACAGCAGTAGCGCTCGGAGCCACTGAAAACATAACTTTTTGAAAACGCCTTTGTTGAAACGGGGTAAAATGTAACTTTGACTCTCTGTACACGGCAGAAATGTAGCCACTGCGCATGTGCACCAGGGCCGTGGTAAATACTTCTTCTGCACACAAGTACCTGGGGAATACCTCCAGAATATCATGACCAGTCTCAGTCCACATCCTCCTGGGACTTGGTAGTTTTATAGTTGACGGTCACAGTAGTAACAATCCAATTTGGTCACCTGTCCACGAGAATGTCTGTGTTCTCCCAGTATTAATGTTTATAGCATATTGTTTTCTGCGCGAATGTGTGTGTTAAAAATAAACAACGGCGCCAACTAGGGGCCTGGCATGCTAACTACATTGTTTTCGGAACCCCATCCTGCATATAAAACGGCCACATTGGTAAAGGAAGTTGACTTTCTATGAAAACCCTTATAAACAAAGAGACAAACTATTTATTGCTCTTTAAAAGCAACAATCCCAGTCCTCCACATCGTGGGAAAAGCCACACCTTCTGTTTTTATCATAAATCGCAGCTTGTGTCTACCTCTGCCAGGATGTACGGGAGCAGTGAGTGTTACTGTTTAATCTAGGATGTCACTTCTGTTTATAATGGGGAGTTAGTGAGCTCGGTGAGGGACAGTGTGCTCATGCACTGCGTCTATTATCTGTCACACAACATCTGGCACTGGGAGGCTGATGTGCATCCTCATTTCTGCTTTTTCAAACGCCGTCGCCGGGAAAAATAAATAAAAAAAATAAAGCAGATGGGTATCTGCAGCGACTGTATTCAATGGAGGAGAAAGAAAGAAACAAGTGCAGAGACAAACTAAATCCCAACAGTTTACTGTATCCGTTACGAAGCTCAGCAGAGAATACACAAACGCAACCACCATGATACATCCCTATGAGATTGCTCTCAGGCTTCAATAAACCAATGCGTGTTTGTAGCTGCAACAAAAAATGGAGAATGTTGTGCAAAACCAATGCTCGGGTCCTGTTTAATCTCTGGAGCGATGAGAAGCTGGACCGCAGAGGTTTGGGTGTGAACATACTTACGACGGAGGATCTTTAGCAACAACGACACACACTGAGAGAGATCTGGAGAACTGATCCTTACCGTATTCTCTGTGAAATTGTAATCCAGGGAGTATTGTAATTTGCCCAGTTTCTGGTCCTCCTTGGGCTCGGCCTCTTTCTCCGTTTCAGTCAGCCCTGTCTCCGCATCCTCCTCATCCTTCAAGGCCTGAAGGAGACACCCACCAAGAGTCAGTGTCGCCTGTTTGTCGCCGGCGCTAGCACCCAGCCAGCCGTTCCCCGCCCAGGTCCTGCCAGTGGACCTACTCCTGTAAAGGCTCCTACTTGTTTTACGGTGTAAGAAAGGAGGGAAACGGGGGAAGCAAGCACTAAAACACCATAGCAGTTAACACCAGGACATGCTCTGTGATGCACTAAAGCCCCGGGCCTGGTCCCCAGACAGTGGTTCTCTATCAATCTCTGGGTGTATCTGTCTAAAGGGAGGAAAGATCAAATGATGGCGCCAGAAATGAGAGCAATGGGCAGGCATTAGAGGGAGAAAAGGGGGGAGGAAGGCAGAGAGAGAGAGACAAAGACAGAGGATAGTAAGAGAGAGCGAGAGAGAGACAGAGAGATGCTTCTGGAAAAGATCACAGTAAGACAATTCCCTTGATGTTATTTCAGGCAGATCAAGTCTCTGGCAAAAAACACATATCAACTGGGAAGTGTCTGAGGTGGCAGAGAGTGAGAAGTGAAGTTGCCCTTTCGCTAGCCTGGCACTGAGGTGAAGGTAGCAGGTGGTGGCACTGGTGGGAGTAGGGGTGGGGAGTGAGGGAGTCTGTCATCAGAACAACATGCGATTGAAGAGGCAAGGACTAGTTCTCAAGGTCATTCATTCAGCGTCAACAAGTTGCCTTCCAAGATGTCTCTTTGGTTAAGCATGCAGAGCATTCTCTGTCGTACAAAACGGTGCTCTCGTGTGATTCCCCATTCCCGAGTCTGTGTTACACGCCCTCAGACACACAGTCACATCGTCAACATAACCTTTAAGCTTTGATGTCACCCCCTCTACGCCGATGGTAGCTAGAAGCGTCATGCCAGCGGTGGGTGGGGAGGTGTTGGCAAAAGGGGTTGTAATGTACATCGGGGGGGGCCTGCTCCTATCAGGTTTGTTAAGTTGCTCATGTGAAAGCAAAAGGCTGAACAACACTGATGAAGTCTTGGTAAAAAGAAAATGCCTGCTGAGCCATTTCGTCTCCACCTTTTGCAAGAAAAATTCAATTGGAAGTGGTTTTTAGGTTTTGAAAACACCAAAAAGAAGTAAAGTTGAGCGGGTAAAATGATTGAGGAAGTTAAACTTCCTTCCCAAAAAAACTGCGTTTGCCATAATTCAATGAGGTTAGTCCAAACTGTGCTCCAGAAATTTGTGCGATCTGTTTTGCTTGAGTTAAAAAACGTTAACTATAACGTCAAAAGCTTGCTTTTAATCTTCAGCTTCAAAAGAACATTTCCTTGCAGAGCCTCTCAATCATTCTACATTTGCTCGCCACCACTCGTTTGAAATGCAAATGCAAGATTCAAAAGGCACGAGACTTTAAGCATGGCACAAAAATCAGCGTGGTTCAACCTCATCAATGCGCACCCTGTGTTTTTTTTTTCCATACATATATATGTGCATATGCAGGTCGTACACACATATATACAGCAGATATACATGTACTGTGTGCATAGTTACATATATTTGGTTCTATGGGAGTAGTAGTTGTTGTCAAGAGGCTATAAAAAAAAAACGTCAGAGCAGCAGGCTTAAGAAGATCCAACAGCAATTGGGAACCTACCGCCAGTGACCATCCCGAACAGTCATCAGACACAACACAGATAAGGAGGACATAGAAGGAAGAAACACAAATTAAAACAACCACACACAGGAGTTAACACACCAGAGTCTGGGCACACCAGGAGAAATGACCGCGTGCCTCTGAAGTGGCGGATTCACCGATCTCAAAGAGCGACCAATAGCTTTGATCGATGGCGACTTAAAAGTAAAAAATTGGGTTGAGTAGAGGAAGTAAGGGTGATATAGATTAATGAAAAATCTAACTGAGGTGACGGATTACTTGCATTCGGCGCAATTAGAATGCCTGTACTAGAAAATTATTCACAATTCTGCAGGTACTTGATGATCAATAATTCAAATAAGGGTTGAAAACAGTCCGATCCACCTCTGATAGCAGCGGCGTAGCATTAAGCTAAACACCAATTTCGTGTGTGAATCCATGACAAACCATGGAAATATAATTTCCTCCTCAGATGCATCCCACACCGTTTAGATGCTGCAGAAAGGTGAGATTGTTTCTAATTCCTTTCAGTTTCTTTCTCATTTGGCGATCCCGTCATTTCTCTGGGTGGATACCACTTTATTGCACAGCAAACCTTACTCACACTCTTCAACAAGTCAGCGGGTCCTCATATGATAAAAAGCGACACTCACAGGAACGATAAGCAGGAGAAAGAGAGAGCGCCAAACACTCTCATACATCTGAAGTCATCTAAATGACTTCTATTAACTCTTGTCTAACTACAGTGAGCGTCTCTTTTAAGTCAACGGTGGAATCTCATACTTAATAATACTGTATGTATCAATTTGGAAGCAGTAAATACACAATACACAGAAAATACATACAGTATAGTAGCAGCCACTGCATTGGAGACATTTGTGCAGTGAGACTGTTTTCGGACTGTCGGTGAAAGAGTTACTCTCAAAGCCATCAATCAAATGATCAAATTAGGAAACAAATAGTCAGAAAAAAAACAATAGAACTAAACATTATTGCACATATTTAAGTCAATTTTCTGTGTCAATGAATGCTAACTTCTAAAATATAATCCTTCAAACAGAAAGCAGCATAAAGAAACATTTGTGTTCTTAACTTAACATGCAGAGTGAGAAACTATCAACACCAATAGTGTTTACCTCGGTTTTGGTTCCATCCATGACGTCCTTCATGTTGATGGCATTTTTGCCCTTGTCTTTGCCCTTCTTTTTGTTTTTCTTCTTGAATATCCACTTTTTGCAGATGCAGAAGCAGCAGGCTAACACCAGGATGATGGCCACGAAGGCAATCGAGACGATGGCCCATGATGGCACTGCGGGAAGAACAAACGGGAAAGAGATTGTGTCAGACGTCTGCCGGGAAGAAAAAAGCCGAGCAGAGAAGTAAACAACATTTCAGCCGGCAGCATTTGGACCAAAGTTCCTGAAAGTAGTGATTACACCGACTGGCAGGTGAGATAAAAGCAGGGAAACGAGTGCGAGAGCAGAGTCGGAACACCAGATCGGCACCTGGGTCCATCAAGAAGTGGCAGACTCTTAACGATCGCAGGACCAGACCCGATTGAACGGCTCCGGCCAATTTAGTGGAAGTAACAGATGTTGGCATTTTCCACTTGCCATTTAAACAAAAGATTCGGAGACGGCTGACACCTTCGCAGAAATCACCGCCAGAGCAGAAGTTGCTGGGACTGAGATGTGATAATTGTGCAGGCTTTGCTTCAGAGGCACCGAAGGAGGTGCGACCACGACAATCCAATGAGGCGGAAAAAGATAAAGAGGTTACAGCTCATATCATTCAATTCTTCTCAGCTTCTGTACATTAAAGAAATAGCACAGAATTATAGATGGCAATTCCAAGATTCCTTTCCATTAAAAGTTAAATTTGGGGGTGATAAACCCTCAGAAATGAAATACCAGGTCTTCTAGTAACACAACTGAATCATTTTTGCCTCAGTTCCTACCAATCTATCCTCCAGGCTCTGACTAGAATCACTAGCTGGAGTTACTTTGCTCTTAAATCTGATTGCCCCTCAATCCAATTACAATTCCATCCTTTAAAACACTCCTATCTGATCGCATTGGTCCTGTCTGTCCTGATCCTGTTCATGTGATCAGTCCATGAAAAGACTGATCACATGAGGTGTCAGAGCTGTATCTGCATGTACTCAGGAGACTACTAAAGTGGTGGTGGGAAAGTACAACTAGTTGACCCAGGAGACAATGATGGTCTCTATACATATTGAAAGTCTTAAGAATAGCGACTCGGCTCAATAGACTTTAGTTTAGTGCATTTAAAAATCGGTGAGTATGAGTTCGCAGTATCGGACCTGATACCGATATCGGTGCAACCCCATTTCAAGAAAACCGTCCGTAGTTTTGATTTCACAAATACCGTGCTCAGTTCTAATTTAAATGCATATAAGATCAGGAAGTCGGCTGCGTACGACTGGTCTCTGTTTTGCCTGTGCCATATGTTGCTTTCTTCCCTGCTGCACCTCTCCGACTGAAGAAATTGGACAAGCGGCAGTCACCTGCACGCTGTCACGACACTCAGCTCGACAACAAAGTGACAGCCAGCTGCAAGTGCGGTGACTCCCCGTCTCAACCGCAGTCATCCGGCGCCGCACAAACACCGCCACGGAACACAGAAGTGTTCTGTTTTAAGTACCGAGGAAACGCCACAAAGAAGTCCAGATGGGCTAAAAATAATGAGAGACCTCACGGCAGCCTTCTCCCATCAGCACTCATAATTGTTGTGCCTTGGTTTCTCACACGTTAGACACCGAACACCTGGCGGCAGAACCATTGTTTTAATGGAGAGGAATAAAAGAGGGGCGAGATTGTTTTCGGGGCATCATTCGACAAACCCGTTACCGCCAAGGATTGACCCATTAATATCCACATATCCAACAAAGTGATAGAAACCACAAACCGGGTTTGAAGACTTTATCTGACTCATCAAAACAGAAAAGTACATTAGAGATGATCAGACTGGGTTGTTTTTGCTCACTGTGGGTCTTTTGCAGAGGTCCAACGAAAGAGAAGGAAAAAAAAAAAAAAAAAAGAAAGCGAGAGGAGAAAAATCGATTCACTGTTGACAAAATCAATAAGCACTCTCTTCCAAGGAAAAGCAGTGAGTGATGCTCTAAAATAACTTTAGGATCTACAGCTCGGCCTGGCCTCGGAGCGCTGTGGTGATGGAGGGGACACTGGATAGGCCTCCAAAACCAGAAGCATTTCCTTTTAGAAACATCTGAGGGGATCAAATTCCTGCGAGACAGAAATAAATCTGATGTCTTTGTCTATTAAAATGATGAGTTTAAAATTCCTTTTCATTGTTTCAACGTTAAATATTAAAAGTCTCTAGATAAATTAAATGTAAATTATTAATGAAATGCGTAAAAAAAAAATCGGTTTATATCAATAATGTATTGAATTTCACAAGAACAAATCTGTAATGTTTTAAATATACACTGACTTTTTTAAAATTTAAATGTTTTATCAGCTTGTTTAATCATCAACGTTGTGTAAATGGAGCCTAAATCTTGACTTCACTGATCTGCACATCGATACCAAAATACCGATACTTGCTTCCAATAGCACATGTTTGTTGTTGGATTGATTCTCCTGCTAAAATATCGATAACTACATTGTAGCTACCATTTCTAATGAATGAACTTCTATGTTACTTTGTGATTTAACGCTGATATACTGCTGGATGATATCACTACATAATTATGAATGCTAAAGCTCATGTGTTCATCTGACTGTGGAGCTATGATATTGAGAATAAGAATTGTTTTGCCTTTTTAATAGCTATAATTTGAAAGAAAATATCTTTAACCTCATTCTCTGAATACAAAAGCTTTGAGTTACAAACACAGATTATCGTTTTAGAAAAAGTGCCAATATCACATCGATAGCTGGCATCAAAGATACCGATAGTTTGTAGTGTCTCATAGTGAAGATTTAATGAGTCACATAGACACATGCAAACAGGGTGAGGTAAGGAGATCCTGTTTTAATGGAAGTGTCGGGGATGTGACAGGCCTGTATTTTAAACCCCGCGAAACTCCTCTCACCAAACCTCAGCGTGGTGATTTCATTCTTCCCAAATGGAAACTCTGATTTGCAGAAATCAGAATAAATGTACTGTAAAATTTCTCTTTTTTAATCCCAAATGCTTACGTCACTACGGTCGTGCTGGTCTTTCATCAAGGCTTGAAATGTATGATGAAATGCCATTTAGGCGTTTACAGTGGAAATCAATGCAGCGACCGGCCCTTATCCGAGCCATCAAGCACGCATCTTTCAGTGAAAGGCACTTCTGTGTTCCTTAATTAAAGGAACCTGAGTCCCAGACAGCAATAAAAGCATTCCCTAATTAACTACATTGTGTGAGTGTCTTTTCTCCTGAGAGAAACAGAGCGAGAGAGTGAAAGAAAGAGCGGGAGGGAGTATCGCCGGCACGCACACGCCACTTCAACTCTGAGCACCTATCTCTTGTTCCGCTGTGCGACGCCGCGGGAAAATGGAGCTCTTCTAATGGGCGGGTCGCGCATGATGAAATCCATGTTTGCTGTTCCTCAAGGCTGAAATCACTTTTCAGCGCCGTAATCAAAATGGCATGGCGGCAGGGCAGAGCGGGGAGAAACAATGAGACGCCTTCAGAACGTTGGAGATACGCACAGTGACACATAAAGCACGGAGTCCATCTCATAACGGCTTCTTTTCACAAAAACTTTTCCTGGAGTGACTCTAAAGCCCCGTTTGCACAACGACTTTGAAGTGAATAAAGTCAGTTTTGTGGTTTGTGATTGTGAAAAGTTTCGTATTTACAAGGCAATATTTGGAAAAACGATGTAGTTCCTGTCGGGCCACTAGTGGGTGCTGTTTGTTTTTGTAAAGAAACCACACACACATATATATACACAGAGAGAAACACACTATAAACATTAACAATGGGAGTACATTTTCCAAAAGTTCCACCTTAGAAACCGAACACTGTTGTGGTGTGTACAGACACCCACAACACCCGACAGGCCCCAAGTCAAGGGCACCAAGGTAAGTAATTAAAGATTTCACAGAATATGAGAGATATGATGAGAATCAAAGGGAAATATTATGTTATAAATAAAGACAGTGTTGCTGCTTGTGGATTAGTCTGGTAAAGTCTGTGTAACTTTACCAATTAAGCTAAAGGAAGTGCCAGAAAAGTGTTTTTCTAACAAGGCGAGCAGAAAAATAATATTTCCTTAACTTTTACATTAAATACTCAAAGAGTGAAAGATAATCCTTCGCTTTCATATTCCTTCTCAGGACACTAAACATTTGTTCTTCCGTGGACGGCGGTGGAAACTTTAATACCATCAAAGACTTCTGAATGACAGACCGGCAGCTTATTATGCCAGCGGAGAATGAAATAACATTTATGCTTTAGTAAGTTTTATGATGCACCACAGGTCTTCCCCTATTAGACGTGTTTTTCTTCGGCAGTAAAAACAATGAAAATGAGTCATGAAGCCAAAAGTCAAGCTTCACTCTGACATTTTGAGTTCTTTTAACATACCGCAGGTGTTCTCCTGGAATGATGTGACAAATAAAGAGGGTCTGTGAGTCATACGCACGGCATGAGGCGCCCTGCCGCAGAGAGTAACGCCATTAAAAACTCATAAGTGCAGAAATATGCAAATGTCCGTCAAAAAAAAATGTCACTGGATCATACAAATGAGCACATCCTGGTCGTGCAGAGCCACATTGCTCCGTGTTTATTCTGCTCCAGCACACATGACCGTACCGGGAGGCTCGTTATTGGACTTTTTACAGAATTACGTGATGATATATTCATGACATTGAGAGAAACATGATGGATGGTGGACCAACTCTGACTTTTGAGTATAATTCATCTGCATTACAACTTGAATTTAGCACTTTTTGGTCATATGCACTCCAATCTGTAGATCATATTTATTATATAATTATTTCAATTGACTTTATAACTGTTTATTTGACGTAGCGAGGTCTCATATTTCATTACAACCTGACTTGATAGTTGATAGAAATTCGTATCATCTGTTAATAGTGCTTCAATCATTCAATTCAACACAACTTTTTTATATTACGCTGAATACAACAAAGTCATTTCAGGGCCCTTTTTTGCAGAGAAAACTCAACAAATCCACATGAGCAAGCAGAAGCACCTCATGAACAATTAACAGGAAAAATTATCACAAGTCTTTAATTAACTCTGGAGGGTTTCAATGTGATTTCAAAAAGTGATGATAGATCATGATCAAATTTGCCCTCACTAGTCTATGCATCCCCACTTTAGCCTAATTATCACACATATACCATATTCATTGGTTGAATACTGGACTTCTTGTCTTTTTCATGAAACATTTCATATTAATTGTTCTCTTTTTATCGTGATTTCTTTTACATATCGGGAAAACGTCTCTCGCCTCCGGTCTGGAAAGTTTCGTTTTAAGACCAAGAGAAGCTCCTATCCCGATAGATTGGTATAAGGACTCAGAAGGTCTCATAGATAAGGAAGGAAATCCTCAATGTTTGTTAAGATGAGGAAAATATCATCAGTAAAAAGTGAGATGTTTGTGGTTTGTCCAATTTCAAAACCAATGACTTTCCCCCTCAGGGCTTGTAGACTGATATATGGCCAGCTTTTTTTATTCATCTATTGGTTTGTTTATCTTAATTTTGTATAAATTCACTCTTTCTCCCCTCTTGTATGATGGATCTCTCCATTACTGGTTTGACCTCATTCAGTGTAGCTCTGTCCTATATGTGATAGACTTAAATGCTCTGCAGTGCAACGATCAACCGTCGGGAGAATAATTTCAGGGTGTAATCTTTCCCACATAAGATTCACAGATTAAACTCTACCAGTAAAGACTTTAGCTAAAAGTCAAAGCCCCCAAAAAACTGAAAGGAGCTTGTGGCAAACTTTCTCTGATCAACTAATCTCATTTATGAAGACTACGAGCTGTTAACAATATCTCATAATCTTAAAAGGATTAGGAAGTACTAGGCGTGACAAACAGTCGAGGGGCTGGAAGGCACGATGTGGTGAAGCTCATCGTCCGACACTTTGAGAAACCCCAACAGGAAAGCAAACGGAGTAGTGTAATAGGTGTGCTTGAAATCCGAGGGTTTCTCACTCTGTGAGTGGGTTGAAATGCATCTGGGTTGCTTCCCCTTGCAGCCCGCGCTAATCCGATGCGACAAGACCCTGTTGGTCAATTAACCTTGACGTTATATCTTGTTACGCCCGCCTCGGCGACACTCCGCACATGACCTTTCCCCGCTGTGGCTCGTTTAAGCAAACAATATGACTGCAGCGAGCCTCGACGTATCTGCGACAATGGGCTGATTTACAACGGCTGCCAGATGATGATAATGAGTACCGTGCTCAGATATCCTTCAGGGCGACTGCCATCTTTTCATACCGAGCAAGATTTAACCGCTTATGAGTTCTGCTTCACTGTAATCTCGTCGACTGGCTAATTTTGCATCCTGTCCTGTAGGTTGTACTGATTTCTCTCTGAAATGTTAAAACAGAAGTATCATCAGTGGCTTTAAAACAAGATAGTGTTTTCCAGCATCAACCTGACTAAATCCCCTTACGCTTCTTATCTGTCGGCACTATTCAGTTGAGCAGCTGTCACTGTGTAAACGTAGAGTCCCTGACTGTGTTTGATATATCCTAAGGATAGATCTCTCAGGTTTAGCATAACAGGAGACCCTTGACCTCCCTCCAGTAAAGTGGCCGCACCTCCACACCCGGGGAATAGGACAGGTTAATGTGGAGAATTCTTTCATTACTTTACTTATTTTACGCGGCAACGATTTCAAGTGAAAACGCTAAACTTTCATTATGTTTGGAGTGTCATGACTCCCAGTCCATATTCTCCTGGGACTTGGTAGTTTAATAGTTGTCTGTCATTGTAATAACAATGCAACTTGGTCGTCTGTCCACTAGAATGTCTGTGTTCTCCCATTGATCCTGTTTATAGCGGACTGTTCTCTGCTGCATGTGTGTGTGGTTTGATTACAAAAACAACCAACGGCACCATCTCGTAACCTGGCACGCTAACTACATAATTTTCAGAGCACTTCTGTGTAAAGGCGAGACTTTTCTGAAACGAAAACACAAAAACAAAACGTTAATGGACTTAATGGCGAGCATACACACACACACACACACAGCTCGCTAATCAGGAGAATGGATAACCCATAGCAGTCACCCTGGCCATTACACTGGTGGTGGCTGTGACTCAGTTGGTAAAAGGATTTCACTTATAGAGAGCTTGTTCACTGCTTCAGCAGACCCCAAAGTGCTTCACACATGGTCACATTCACCCGCTCACACACCAGTGAAGGCAGTCGCAATGTAAGGTGCTCAATCGGGCCATTGGGAGCAATTCGGGGTTCAGTGTCCTTGAGCAAACACCAAACTCCTAGGTGGACCCAATGGTGTGTGAGCACTTTGCAGGGAGGCCTTCACCATTGGTGTGTAAGTGTGTGTGAATGTGACGGATCATGTAAAGCACGTTGAGACCGCTCAAGCTGTAAAGACTCCATTTACCATTTCATCAAGTGACAAAAACATAAAAAGTGGTCTAAATTTCCCATAACTTGAGCTCCTGTGCACGTTTCAGTGAAAAGTGATCACATTACTAAAAAAATTGCCCCGCTGTTAAGTGTAAGAAAGTAAGCCTAAGTTTTAAATGTTACGGCGTGCCTTCGGCTGCACACACACACAAAAAAAGAAAGGTTAAAAAAAAAGAAAGAGTTACGCCATTATTTATTTTCCTGAAATGTCAATCTCTTCTGTGTGTTATTTGAAGTAATGGCTGGTGGAGCCAGCAGTCATGGATCAAACAGCCTCTGCGTGCAGAGGTTAATTGTTATCGGGGAGTAAAGCCTTGGGTGTTTAGAAAACTTACTAAGAAATTCAATACGCTGGTTTCCTCGGAGGAAGTCGCTCTGTTAAATGAAACAGTCACAGTATGGTTTGGTGTGATTACATAGTTGAGCCTTGGCGTGTGTTTCCTGGTGTGAGTGTCGTGTTCCTGAGGATGTGGAAGGTTTGATCATTCACAAACCGATCAGAAGGCTCATTTTGGCCGCCGACGGACTGCTTTGTCTGGCATTTAATACTTGAATCAATTACTAAAACTCTACTAATTATTTGAGGAAAGGCTGACTGAAGCCCCACAGCTTGTCGAATATGATTTAAAGAATATGAAAATGTTTAATTTTAAGCTTCCAAATATCTGAAGTAGCAGGAAATGTTTGAACTCTTTGAAATTTTGTAGTTTTCATAAAATGAAAGTCGGCTAATTGAACACAGCTTTTAAATCTTCAAAGAGACGCTTATTAATAGGTAAACCTTCAGTAAGATAAGCAAACCTAAAGTCCAATAAACTAAACTACATAACACTCTAAACTACGTTTTCCGGACGTTTCTGTGGATGTAAACAATCATTCCTACGACTGAGATATTTGAAGTTCAATGAAGTACAGCAGATTTCTTTGTTTTCTTTATCTCACACTCTGAACTCTTCCTACTGCACTCTTTCTGCTGCACTCTTTCTGTTTTCTGATGCACATTTGATCATTTTCTCTTTAGATTCTGGTGTCTAACTTTTTATTCTTTCTCTGTCAGTCAAATAGGGTAATAAAGGAGGTTTTTCTGTGGTACAGTAGCAGTGTTCTGTTGCAATAGAGAGACATCTAGTGGTCAGAGGTGGTATATACTGGTATACTGTGTTTTGGTATACAATTTGCCTTTATTATTATTATTTTTATTTTTTAGGCTTTATTTTACATTTTAAAAGAGTACATAGTCACAATTGAATCCTGACAAATTTTAAGTCCATGATGTTTTTTTGTTTTTCAAACAGCCACTTCTTTACTATAAGTGGTGTGACGAGCCAAGCTAAAAAAAAAAACTGTGACTTATTGTGCAGAAACTATGGTACTTTGAATGCACTACACGTTAGGCACAAACCTTCAAATGTTGCATATAAAATCAGTTGTATAAAGACAAACAGTAGCAAGATGAAACACATTAAAGTAATACAAACTTATGCAATAAAAAGAAGTTTGAAAACAAAGTGGATTCTGTACATCGGCGGCTCGAATGTGAAGTTTTTCCTTGAAAATCCAGAGTTTACTCACTTTTCCCAGCAGCCGTGTCAATATTTGAGCTGAGACATTTGAAATGTGTACAATTGACACTTGGATGCACATTAGGTCACATTTTATAGGCAGGAAACTGGAATATTTCAAAGAGTTACCAAACTTTTTGGCCACTGCAAGGTAAAGAAAAAAAACAGTAAAGGTGAAAAGACTGCAACAAATATTCATAACAGTTGTTGGTTTTTCGAGGCGAAAGCCTTCAGTCAACAGACGGGTGGACCGAGGCAATATCCAGGGCTCAGAAATGTGAGGATTGACAGAATTTGTGCGATGCGACAGCTTCCTGTGACCACCCTCAAAGCCTGCAAGAGGCTTAAACCGGGTTCTAATCCAGGGAGAAGATCTGCTGCAGTAAACAGGCCGTGCTGAGCGTGCAGCTTTCTCCTCTCTCCCCTGACTTCCTCCAGACGGTATCGATATTCCACAGAGTAAACAAGTCTTCGGGGGATTCATCATCAAGCCGGGCAGCCGCACAGAGCAGAGTCTGCTTTTGATGGAGGGGATGAGGTGAGAGAAAAACAATAACAAGTCACCCCGGCGAGGAATTCGGAACTTCTTTTCTTAGCCAGAGGCGAACTCTAATTTAATTTACAAAATTTATAAGTGCTACGAAACAAAGTGACCTGTCTGCAACTGCAATTTGTATTGATGAGAGACATTTTGATGGGGGCAAAATGAAATAGTTGATAATGGTAATCGTTTCCTTTCCGTAAATGTCACATTCAAGCCCTCGTGCAGCCATTTGAATTTGAATTATTACATATATTTTAGTCAGTGTGGAGCCTGCAATAACAGAGGGAGTTATCATGCTGAATATATATAACATTAAATCTCTATGAATGGGGGAAACGTGGCTTCTGGTGTCATTGGAGAAGAAATTGGAGCCATTCTCTGTTTCTTCCACACCAGCCTGTAGCTCTAAGCATATTTACATTTACATTGTTTTTCCAGGCAGTGCTTTATCCCACAAGGCACAATGACACCTGTGTTGTTAATTCTGCTGAATTCTCAGCAGGAGTGGAATTATTCCCTAATGTGGACGTAGAACAGTAAAAAATAGACCAGATGAGAAAATAATAAATGCTGCTTATTGACCTACTTAAGATGTGGAACAGTTGGATTGTTGTGTTTTCTTCAGAAGCAATCATTTCCTCTCAAAAAGGTGATCCGACGAGACAAATTCCATCTGAAGCCTGAAATACATCGACTCAAATGCTAAGCAGTAAAATATAAATTCTTAGAGAATCTGTCCAAGGTCACGATGAGCTCTGGAGTCTGTTTGTTCCAGGAACATGAAATCCAACAAATGTTTTGATTTGCCATGTGTTAATCTGCATTGTTGGTTCTTAAGTGCTTCATCTTCGAGACTCACCGTCTTCCTCCAAATGACAACTTATCAAATTCAATGAATTAAAACGGTTTGAACCAGAGAAAGTCGAAAACAAAACAGAAAAATACAAATGGGGCTGTAGAGAATAAAATGTTCCCTTTTATGCCAAATTAGCTTAATTAAAACCAAAAACTGAACTTCGTGCATAAACATCGTACGAATTTGATCCCTGCTGAGATTAGTTTCAGAATTTTAAAAGTTCAACTGTTGCTTCTGTTCTGATGACTTCCGCCTTTCATGTGCTGATACCAGAAAACGAGAAAATGTTCAAGCTTTAGGAGAACACGATAGGAGACCAAGAATTTTGTCAGTCATTTTCACATTTGGATTGGCATCACGCGCTCCTGAGCTGCAGCTGCTGTGCAGGCATGTTCGTACCTGCCCTGAACGATGTGGCGGGGGCAGATTCGGGCTACGAATGACACCAGGAAGTCACAGAATCTCAAAGAAATCTCCAAAAATAACAGACAGAAATAGCAGAGAGTGAATAACTTGTATCAAATAGGCTGAATATGTATAAATAACTACAAATTGTGCATCAATATTTCTGCAGCGGAGTTCTTAATCCCAAAAATTACCTCAACATTAAGAATACTCAAAGTACAGTTGTTTTTTCTTTGTTTGTTGCATTCAATCTCACAATTTCAAAAAAACTTGAGTCTTGACGTTAATCCACTGACAAGTACCGTATTTCTGGGACTATAGCTCACTTTTTTTTTTTTAATTCTTGTCTGCTCATGTGATACCGTCTGTGACCACTAGATGTCTCTGTAAGACAACAGAACGCTGCTACAGTACCACAGAAAATACTTATGAGCTATACAACTTTTTTTTTTCTTCTTTAATCTGTATTTTCTTGCAGATGAGATACCAGCAGGCGAGCTCCAGCTTGTCCAGTCTGATGAATCTAGTCTGTTCTGCTCATGAGATCCATTGAAGATTTAAACACAACCAAATTATTTGCAGGACAGATATGAAATAAAATTTGACGCACTACTGCCACCCAATGCACAAAAATGATATTACTCAAATCTTGCATAATGCACTTTAAAAGATGGCAATAATTCTGCCAAAGTGTAGCGACTGTTAATTCCTGGTAGTGCTCCTTGCCTCTGTACTGCAGTATGGTTTTGCTAATTTATTCCAAATTTTTGCAAGAACACTATGAGTTATATTTATTTTCCAGATTTAAAGTCCAAAATCTGAGTGTATCCATCACTAAAAAGGTATTTTCTTGAAATTGTAAAAGCAGAAAGCAAAGAAATTTGGTGCTTAAATGACAAACGAGTCGTGTTAATTGCCACTAATCAATCTTCTCCTCATTCCTTCAGCTGTAAAATCAACTGTGGGGGAAGAGAGAGACACTCACATAGGATTTTGTTTAGCTCGTTCATAAACTTGTCCTTCAGTTTGGAAAAGGCTTCGTCCTTCTCACCCATGCCGGGGCCGGCCATGTTGGTGGTGTTGGAGCCGGCGGTGGAGGAGGAGGCGACGGTGGGCGCGGGGGCCGCCGCCGCCAGGGCTTCCCATCGATTCTCATTCATGGTGGCGATGCCGGGCAGCCAGGCGGACGCTGAGGCAGAGAAAGAGGAAGCAGGGTGGGTTAGAGGTTTTCTGCCGGCTCAGCACCCCCATGTTTCACGTTCACATGGCAACGTTTCGAAAATGAGACCACACACAAACATACAGCAGAGAGCAATACTCTATAAACATTGACAGTGGGAGAACACGGACATTCTAGTGGAAAGACGACCAATTTGGGTCGTTATTACGGTGACTGTCAACTATAAAACTACCAAGTTTCAGGAGAATCTGAACTGGGAGTCATGACATGAAGGAGGAAACATTGTTCTTATTGTCCATCTACTGAGCATGTGCACAACAACTATTTACAGCGGCCATGGTGTGCATTCTTTGTTTCGCGTTTTCAGGTTGACAGAGTCGGAGCACTTTAGAAAAGTTGCACTTAGAAGCAGTTTTCTAAAGTTGTGTTTTCAGTGGCTCCGGGCACTGTTTTCCATTTACACTTCAAAACGTTGCGTAAACGGGCCTTAAATATCACAAAAAATGGTTTCAATGGACTCTGCAACATTCTCACTCTGCAAATTCAAACTATCACCGTATTAAATTTGAAAGAAAAAAGTTATTAATTGCAATGAATTCACAAAAAAATGTGTGATTACATAGATTAAATTGAACTGATTGAGATTTCCTAGTTTTATACATGGTGGCCGCAAGGTAGAATTCAGGAGAACAACAATCTAAGAAAAATTACACAAAAAAGAAAAAAAAAAGAAGTCAACAAGGGGGTTTGTGTTCATTGCAAATAAAATTATTGCAATATTCAACATTATTGCCATATACCCAGCAAATTCTCAAAAGTTCCAAATTGCTATGATGCAAGACAAAAACCAACAAATGGCGCCACATGGTACTGTACAAGTTATTTCCAACTGATAAGACAACAGCTTCAGCTAATGTTAATGCTAATGGATGGGTCAGTAAGCAGCACAAAGAGTAAAGAAGGAGACAGAAGCTTTCCAGCTCTGCTTGAACCTAAGACAGTTTTACTTTCATTTCATAGTAATCAGTCACGAGCATGCTATTTTTGTGTAAATTCAAACACAACGTACATAATGTTGCTAAGCAAAGAAGATTAAATGTGGATTTATATCAGTGAGAGCGCTCTGCACACACACACACACACACACACACACACACACACACACACACGCACACACACACACACACACACCAGCACATTCATGTGTGTGCGTGTATGCGTGCTTTGTGGAGTACTCATCTCTGAGCATGTTAGTCATCACCTGTGGGAGTTCGGCTCCACGTAATGTTCCCATGTTTTCCCACCGTTGCCTGACTACAACATCAGAAGGCCTTTACAGAATATCATGACTCCATGTTTCTAAATCACTGAGTGGAAAGCTGGTCATTTCATTTTTCAACTTGAATAACTTAAACACATACAATAAAACGGACAAGACTCAATTTCTTCGAGTAGTACAACTCTGTCATGACACCCTACACACACACGGGAACTATTTATTGTGTACTCTCGTTGTGGAGGTTGTAATTTGGCTGTCACCATAGCAATCCGAGAGGATAATGGCGCTCTAAAGTACACCAGGACACGGCCAGGATTGATAGTCAAATTGTCCTCAGAGCAGATCATTTAAGCCATATTTTCACATCGGTATTGTTGCTGCGTATGAGAAGTGGGACAGAGATAGGTTTCCACCAGCGACCTAACCCTCCAAACGGCCTCCAATAAAACACCTTTTCAAACCTCAAAGAGCCGAGAAAGCAACGCTCCTGCAATTCATCCTAATACAATCTTTAAAAACATGAAGGGAAACAGGAGTCAGAGAGCCAGACTCCAATTTAGGGTTTGACAAATGTGTAAAATTAGTTTGCCAAGGCTGCAAGGCAATTTGGACTGCATTACATCTGAGGTACAAAGTGTCTTTTTCCATATTTAAGCTTTTTCTGACAAAGTTTTTTTTTTACCAGTTTGAGCTTTGTGAGGACAATTTATATAGAGAGAAAGAGTTGAAACCTTTTCAGGCCCTTGATTTTCTGCATCATAGAAACATCTGAAGAGGAAACACCTCAGATCACATTGCCTCTTTAAGTTAAGAGGCGGTGAGGTTCGGTCAGTCAGTGGGTCAGTCAGTTGGGTGGTTGCTTGGTTTGTCGGATGTGTTGGTCGGTCGGTTGAAGGGTTGCTTGGTGGGTGAGTCTAGGGGCAGTCGGTGGGTCGGTGGGTGGGTCAGTTTGTGGGTCAGTTAGTGGATGGGTTGTTCAGTCGGTAGGTTGGTCAGTCAGTTGAAATTATGAAAAGGAAGAGATGAAATTTTAGTGCTTTGCCGAGAGGCCTGACTCCACGGACAGACGTCAGGCGACATGTCAGGACGTCACATTATGTGTGACAGCACTCCCCGGTGCTGCGACTGTGAAGACGGACAGAAATATGAGAAATAATACGATTATTCCATTCCGAATCCAAACAACAGCTGGAGGGAAAGGAGGAATAATCCCTGAGCACATGTAGCAAAGCCTCACTCCTGACCAGCCTCAGCACCAGATTAGCCAAACAATCGCTCCCACCACCTGGAGGAGCTCGCTCTCAGAAGTTGAACTCACTGCACCGGCTCCTTTCATTTGTACACATCAATATGAGTTTGCAAAAGTTGGTTGATTTACTGTGTGATTACTGACTGAGGAAATGAGTTTCGATCAGTCGTTCATTTGTCCATGAGCCTAAGTGTCCTTTGGCGAGACACTGAACCCCCAAGTTGGTCGTAATGGTGTGCGAATGCCTGACCAATCATGTGAATCACATTGAGAGTGATGAAGCAGTGGAAATGGGTGTTTTAACCTGGTGAGACTCCAAACAAATGTGATTGTTTCCCCGCGATCAAAGCATTTCAAACACTTTTTGATCCAAATATCTCAAGAGTAAGAGGCCTTACACACTTACTGAATAAATCAAAGGTTTACGAATGAAAATATGAAGAATAAAAAGACTTGAGAATGAACAAAGAGAATGGGGAAGCTAAGTCTGTGGCCAGCCCACCGCCAGCCAACACAATCCCTCCATCAATTCTTCTTCTGCAGTTTTAGTCTGGCTAAACTATTCCCAACGGACAGCTCACAAACCCATCACAGGACAAATCCATTCATATTCATTGTTAAGGTCGGAAAATAGTCCTGGATTCATGTTTTTTGGAGAAAACTCACACACAAATACAGGTCAGACATGAAAGCTCCACACAGAAAGATCCCGGAGCCTGGATTCAAACCGGGGACTTTCTCCCTGTGAGGCGAGAGTGCTCAAAACTACAAGACTGTATCTGACACCATCAATTTATAGTTGATGGAGATGCAGTGATACTTATCACAGTAAAAATAAACTTACAATGAGGAACTCTGAGACGCACTTTCTGTGGATGAAGCAAAGGAATTTTTTATAAATGTTTTTGTTTCGGGCACGTATGAACTGGGTATACAATTTTTCTCCCTATTTTGGGATAAACGACTTAGCAAATGTGCCGATAAAGGGTTAAAGAAGCAGTTCAGATTAATTTAAGTGGAGCTTTTGCCCGCCTGTGTCCTTCCTGCAGTTGGTAAAGCTGCTGCAGACTCAGTCGGCCACAACAGGAGTGAACTCTACCTTCAAATATATATATATTTATTTATATATTTATTCCCTGCGCTCTGGCCTCACATCACACAGCCCTGTCCTGTCAGTGCTCACTTTGCTCTCTTCCCTTCCCAAAGCCACCACACTCCGCTGACAAAAACAGTAATTTTACCTGGCAGCGCGCGAGTGGGAGGTTCACTGGCCCGCCGCCGCCTTCGTGTATCCCAAGAAACTTTAGTGTCACATCACCGAAGTGTGTTGTGATATCCCAGCACCGAAAACACACACAGCAGCACACAAACAGAGTAAGCTCGGTGGCAGCTCGGTGTACAGCGAGTCAATAGAGTGAGGCCGCGTAATCAACAGCACTGGAACTAAAATCTAAGGGGAAATTGATGGTTTCTTTAAATTTTTAAATGAGGATTGAGGTTCTTGAATAAAAATGTTTTTTATGAGCTGGTGAAAACTGTGGTGTGCTAACGGTTAGTGCTGCACAATATATTGCCAATGTATTTATGTCGCTATATCAACATACTACATCGCTGGTATTTGAACTCACAACCTTCTCGTTCTGAGGCGAGGGTGCTAACGGATATTAACATTCTACAATCTAAATATTGCAAATATCATATCACATCTGGTGGAAACAGGCTAAAAGTTGAAAGACAACAAAATCAACAACTGTTCTGCTTCCGGTGGGAACCGCAGATATACATGAGATCGAGAAGGTTTGAAAAAAATTGATTGAGATACATGTTTAATAATGATGCAATAATACCGATGCCAGTATCGGGTCCCATTCTGCACGGAGTACTCATACGGACTGTAATTTATGTTCAGTCAAAATATCGAGAGGAGGTCAAATGTATTTTCATCTGACACCTTGTAGGAGTCGTTCACGACAACACGTAGCCTTCGCATATTGTTTGCACATGGAATATGAAGTAGTCTTCAAAATGTATCACAGAAACAAGTGATCCCTACTCTTCTCCAGTATTTACCCAACTGTATCCTAACCGAATCTTTTCGAACACACAGGCTTGTGCATGTTTGCCAGCTGCTGCTCTCCAACAGACTGAAAGCATGATATCAGTGTGTTCTCCAGCTGTGACTTTAACACTTACATAACACCTCATTAACAACGTCTTTATGTCTATCATCCGCAGATATTTTCCAGAGATGTCGCGGGGGTAAAACAAGACGCCTAGAAATATAACCTCAAACCCAAAAAAGGGGGAGGAAAAAGGCTCAATGTTAAGATTGAAAAATGCACTTTGATAAAAAACCAGCTTACTCTGGCCTTCTCAACCTTAGAGCTGCTTAGTTGCACGAAAACGCCCACACACGTCCGCGCTCGGCCTCAATGGCCTCCCTTTGAAACGCTGCAAGGTTAGTGTGGGGGCCGATCCATTGAGAGGCCCGCTTGGCAATGACAGGGATACTTCAACACAGGTGAGGACTTTCAGGGAGCACAATGGCGCTCTGCAGAGCGCATGTGGGAGGCTTCTTCTATTGAGAAAGAATCGATCATTACGTCCCGAGGGTGGGAGCCCGATGAGAGAGAGGCGGCAGGAACGCAAACACGACGTCTCAACACACTTCTGCAGCGAGTTTCCACAAAGACAATAATTACACTAATGAATTCAGCAGAGTCTTCACAATTTTCTATGTAAATGACACCATTTAAGTGAATCAGCGACCTTTCAGAGATGCAGAACGAGGCGTGCATCCCGATGAAGCTTTGCATTACCATCACACGCTCCTAGGTAGAAAACATCAAATAGAAAGACAGCTAAATGTGAGCAGTGGCGTGTGTAGGACCACCCAGCGTGTGTGTTATGCCTCTCACGTCACCCACAGGAAAATAACTTTCATTCAGTGCCTGTTTGTGCCTTAATGACTACTCGGCCATTCGAGCGTGAGACGGAGACTTCCGCGTTGCCTTGATTGTGTGCGCGCCGTCCACTTCACACTCGGTGTCATTCAAAGAGGATCTGGGTTTATTTATCTTAATGGAAAGCCCGAGAGTATCGACCCTCTTCCCCTCTTCGCGAAGCTGTCATCACAATGTAATCATACGCAGCATCCTTTGTAACACAGTTAATGTCTACCGCATCGCCATGGCAACCCACTCCAACAAAGCTTTAAATAATAATGTGCTTTTGCAGCTTCGTCCTTTATACCTCAATGATAAGATGTCACATTAACCCTTCTTGTTCTACAGTTTGCTAGGGGAACACAAACACGGATTTTAGAGCATCTTCCTCCTTTAACATCCAGAATATAGAACATCCCTCCAATAACGGATGTGAATCTATATATTGACCAACACAGTGTTAACAGCTCGTGTCGCAGCAACACTGCTGGTTCAAGTGATGGAGACTAGGGGAAATCCATAAGTTACCTTCCAAAGTATTTAGTCACTTTGTAATTTTGGTAACTGGTAAAGTAACGTCAATGCTTTTCAAAGAAGTAAACAGTAAATTGGCAGTAGGACAGTTTTATCATTTATTTAATGTGACGGTCATTACATATGTTTGATTTATATTTATACGTTATTTTGTAAGATTTGGTGCCTAAGTCCTGGAACGTCCTTCAGCGACACTCACAGGTAGAAGCTTTGCTAATAGGAGTGGGCCCACAAAGGGTTAATCCTCACCAGATAGAAATCTGTTCAGTGA
This sequence comes from Lipophrys pholis, assembly GCF_963383615.2. Lineage (NCBI taxonomy): Eukaryota > Metazoa > Chordata > Actinopteri > Blenniiformes > Blenniidae > Lipophrys > Lipophrys pholis. The sequence continues at coordinate 6,932,342 of NC_137644.1, read as the reverse complement.
TATGAGCTCGAAATGCAAAATGCAAATATGAGAAGAAAAAAAAAGGATCATTTCAGAGACAGTGGGGTGTCAATTGATCTAACCCGTCGTCTACTTTCACTGTCGTTCCCTCCTTCTCTGCCTGGAGGGACGGGATGCGTCGCTCGTTTCTTTTTCTGCTCCAGCCATCTCTTTGGAGTTGTGCCGCTCAGGTGTAAAACCCCAACCCAATTACAGGGCCGCCAGATGGCCCAGCGGGTCGGTGGCCACAGTGGTGACGCTGGCACACAGCTCCGTCCTATCACCTCGCTCTGCCTCTCCTTCTCTAACTGGGTCAGCTCCCTCGCCTTCTCCTTCTCCTCCTCCTCCTCCTCCTCCTATCTCCTCCATCATCCTTGCACGTTTTTTCTTTTCTGCCTCATACCCTGCATTGACTTTCCAAACCTGGGTTACAACACAATTAACCATTTGCACGGAGGAAATAGCGAAATACAAGTAAACATGAGCGACGCGGTCACAGAGGCAGTTTTTCTTCCCTGTTCTACCCTGAGTTCACGTCTGAACGGCGTGTTGGTATCATGTGGACTCCCGCTGGGTCAACTTTTGGCAGGCGCTCTCGGTGAGCCGGGTGTTACATCTCAAGCTGCTTGAGGAAGTGGTGAAGCAGCCAAAAAAGGAGAAGCAGCCAAACAGGTCTAATTGTGCCCATTCTGCAGTCGGATCCAATAGATCAGACTGTACGGAGCAGTGAAGAGAGCAGGGCGACCTTTAGCCAATATCACTTCCCACTCCTCCTTTCACTGGGTTTCACAAGGTAATCATGCAGTAAATCGCCAATTAAACCCATCTTATCAAGAATTATCTGCTAATTATCACAAAATGCTCCAGCAGTTGTTATATGTCGGTATGACTTAAACCAACTGAATGCAGAGAAATTCATTGTAAGAGAGTTCAGCTTCTACATTACAATAATCTGGAATCCAATTCTTCTACATTTACTCCACATAAACTACAAAAAGAAATAATGCTTTTGTAAATTGACTATTTCAATGATTTTTTAACAAATAAAAACAATGTAAAGAAACACAAGCAAAGAAAGTTACAATGTTAGACTAAAATGTAATTGTAAAGAAATGTTAATGATGCAAACAAATAGGACAGAAATAAAAGCATTTATAAACTAAAATCCCAGTGAAACCAAACGTAAATTATGTAAATGGTGTAAACAATCAAGACTAGAACCACATTGTAGACAATAAACCTAAAATTAAAGAATGAAAAGATTCAGGCCGAGTTTGAAAATTATGTTTCTATGGAAAAACGCTGTAAACTTTGCAGTGGCCACATTGGGCCACTCGTGGGTGCTGTTGTTTGTTTTTGTGATGAAACCACAAACAGAACTATTTACTACAGCCCTGGTGAGCATGCACAATAGCAGCGTTTCCTCTGTCCACACGGAGTCGGAGCCCGACCAATTTCAAAAAGTCTGGTTTTTCCTGCCCTGTGAAAAATGTGGTGTTTAAAAGATAAACGAAGAAAGAGCGTACGATGCTACCCTAAACGTTAAGCAGAATGTGATAAATGTTTTGTCAAAGACAAATTAAAAGCAACAAAGAGACACATGGATGTTTCCGGAGTGCAGAAATCGATAGACTGGATCAATGAGGAAGTACTTTGACTAAACAAGCCAGCCCAGGAAGACTCTCCTCTTGTGTCAAATAGACAAGTGAATACGAGATTTACTAAAAAAACCAAAATGGTCTTAAATGTTCCTTCTTTGCTAATGAAGTCCCTTTTCATCTTTTCCAGTGGAGGCAGTGAAAGTGGTTCAGACCTGATCCCAGTTCAGGGGGTTCCTGCTGTTTGAAGCAATTCTCAGGAAGTCACTTAGTGATTGCTCTGCAGATCTGTATAAACTAATAATCATAGCAAGGAGACTTGTTTTCATCAGAAGGGAGCACTAACTGTGTAATTACAATAAATGACAGAGGAGGGGGGAAAAAAAAAAAAAAGAAACATCTCTAAGCAAATTAAAGCTGGTGTTTGCATGCATAATAAAGTGCTGCATCAAACAATTAACCTCATTATCTTGGAATGAGGACATATTCAACAGATAAATTACACATTTTGAATTATTTCAGGCTTTACAGGCTTCATTTAATTAACCAACAATTACAACTCATGATTGAGAGATTTTTCTTTTGACATCAATATTAAAAGAAGAAACAATGTCTGGATGTCGTCGCCATGACTGTCCAGCTTATGGCTGTACTTCATGAACCTATTACTTCATTATCTGCCAAGTAACAGACATAATCCCCAACACAAGAGAAAACTACAAAACTGTGATAATCTCATCTTGGAACAGCCATTATTCTTAGTTTGGCTCAAAACTTTGTTTGTATCTGATAAATTACTTTTTAATAACACCGGTCAATTGAAAGCACACTCAGTAATGAAAAACAACAAAGTGCTTTTAAACTAATTAGTCTAATAATTGTAACGCTAACAACTTACAAAACTCTTTCTTTTAGATCTGTTTTTTTTTAAAGCCTTTTAATTTGTCATATTGAACTTTTTAATCAAACAGGATTGAGTCTCTAATTTCAATACTGTGTAATAGCCTGGAGAAGTTTACTCTTTAATAAGTAAACTCACCCACACTTCCAATTCAGAGACACTAATGTAGTTATTAAGTTATTATGTCTCTGGATTGTGGGACGATGTTGGGAGTACCAGGAGAAAAAACATGCAGGCAGAAGGTAAAACATGCAAATTGTACACCAAAAAGTCCCGAGCCTGGATTCAAACTCAGGTTGTAAAGCGAAGCATGCCACCGTCATGACACCCAAAAACATCATCCATCCGTTTTCTAAGCCTGACATTTCTGATCCTAATCCGAGCTGACATTGGACGAAAGTCATAGTAGGCGTTGACAGATTGACTTTTGGACTCGTCAATGAGCCCAGCACACAGGTCTTCAGTTCAGGAGGAAGCTGGACCAGAAGAATACCCACACAGGGACAGGGAGAACATGAAAACTCCACTCAAAACCGTCCTCACTGAGAGAATGAGCCATTGTAAGTTAAAGCACATCATTTTTGCATTTTTGTTTCAGATGAGCTCCGCATTTACACAGCAGTGGTTAGAATGCCGGGCCACGGACCACCGTTTGACCACCACACACACATGCACAGAGAACAATACAGTCTACACAATGAGAGAACACAGACATTCTTATGGACAGACGACCAAGTTGGATTGTTATTACTGTGACTGTCAACTATAAAACTACCAAGTAACAGGAGAATCTGGACGGGTCCCTAAAGGCACCATCGAAGAGAAGAGAGGAGCAAATATGTCAACATTGGATTTGAACTTGTCAAGACAATCAAGATTCGACCATAGAAATTTAGGCTGTGTATGTTTCTGAGATTGAGCTCACCGGTGTTTAATTTCAAGGGAGTTATTCAGCAAAGTCTGGCGAGGAGGTGCAACATTCCCTGAACAGAAAATTAGAAAGGTTTTAACACTGTGAAATCTGTTATTTGGTTTGTTTTACATTGAAGATCATCAGAACAATCGTCAGGAGCAGACATTCATTCAACATGTTTGGCTGCTGAAAATGTCAATCTTGAACATTAATCTTTTTCTAAGTCTTTCAGAGAGAAATACACCACACAGAAAGAAGGTGGGACTTGTTCCAAGGAACCTTTAACGGTGAGTATTTTCACCTTTCTGTTGATGAGACTTCGCTCACGACCTGCTGGGTTGGAGCCAGTCCTCTGGGGCTCTGGATCAAAGAGCCCCGGCTGGTTGTCAGTTGTTCTGAATTGCTCTGACAGAAAGTTTGAAGAAGCTGGAACATCCAGCCTCCTACATTCGGCGACCCTGAACCATTGGTTGCATGCTCTGTCGGCCGCAGGGCTCAGTCGGGGGGTCGGGCTGGGAAGGACAGAGGTGGCTGAGGGCCGGGGCCAAACCGAGCAGCGCCCGGGGACTCGTGTCCGTTAGAATCAGTGTGATGCAGGAGGAGGTGAGGCCAGGGGCCACGGTGCCAGCACGGGTAGGTGAGTCACATGGACATGGAGAGGTTATTTGCTCAGGCTGCTGCCTCCCTCCAGGGCCACCCCACAGGGAAATCTGCCTGGCAACCGCAGGCTGTGTGACGGGCAAGGGGTGGGGGCAGAAATTTACTGATGTCAGGGAGCATGACCGAACCTAGAAAGAGTGGAATCATAAAACTCCACAGGGGGTTTGATAGAGTACATTATGTCGGGGCGGACATGATTCAACATTAGTGTTGATTATCCTCCTCAGTTTCCACATTCCCTGCATGCTCCCCGTGTTGTTTGCATCTCCGTATCTGTGATTAGACAGATACAAATGTTTAGCCTTGAAGGGCTTCATCTCAGCGGAAGAAAGACCTCGAACAAATATCCCGTAGCGCGACTTTATTTAGCCCCCCTCCCCTCGGTTTAATCTCTTCTTCTTGGTCTTTCCACCCACTCTTTCACACTTCCCTTTTGGAACACAGTGCCACCCGCCGGGCGCAGCCACGGATAAATCAGCTGACATGGTTTAACAAGGCAGATAATCATGAGGGGAAGAATACGTGAAGGCAGGATGTCACCAAAAGGCAGTGACACAGAAAAGATCGTCGCTCCGCCAAGGGCTCGGGTGTAAGTTTTTCAAATGAGGCAAAGTCATTTCCAAGAACTTTTGAAAGTGTGACCATCCATACATACGTGCATGTGTCTTCTATACTGAGTTAACAAACTCCAGCAGACCTCTGGAGAAAATCACCTACATTCCCCCCTGTGGGCAACTACTGAGTCCTTCTTAACCCTTTATAAAGCGAGTGGTCAGATTTAGCAGCTTCGCCATTTCACCCTGCTTCATCGACAAAAACAATCAAACAAACAAACAAAAAATGATGTCAAGCACTGCAGAGAAACAAGATGATTTGGAAAAACACCTTATCCTCCCCGTAAAACCATCTGATTGAAGCATGAATCCTCAAACCTCAAACCCTCACTTTTCTCATTGAAAGCAATACCAACAGCCAAATGTCATCTTGCCATGAAATCCGAGAATTGTACCTAAAGTAGCACAAAATACCACAAAAATTTTACATTTCTGATTGACATTTATACAATAACTATGAGTTCTTGTAAAGTAAGGCTTGCCTTACTTAGGATCAAATCAAGGGAAATAGTGCTTCACCGATGCTCAGAGTTCAATCAGATGTTCATTTATTTTTTTTAAAAAGACCAACAAAAATGAGAAAAACTTCAGAATACAATTTTATGATGCCCCCCTCACTGCTGCTAGATAAGAAAATTTATTTTTCATTTAATGAGGCCTTTAAATCTCAGATTATATGCGCTCATAAAGACTGTCTCTTATTCCTGTTAAAGCTGCTGTGAAACGACTGTGTCCACCTGGCCGGCACACAGACGGCTCTTTTGTGATTTTTCTTTCCTCTCTCTCTCTCTCTCTCTATTGATTTCGAACATTTGAGTTCAGGATCAGACTTGAAATGCGAGCAACCTCTGTTATATTTGCTCTTTTGAGCCCCCGGCCTATCATTTAGCCCCGCCCGCAGCTGACAGGCCCGTTTTCCAGAGTCGTGCACCTCCATGCTTGGTTTGCCATATAAATAGAGCTGAATTTATCCTTCAACCACTCTGGGAGTATATGAGACCTATGCTGCATGAGGAACAAGTGAAGGAGGGGTGATAAGAGCTCCTGAGACCCTCGAGTCTTTCTCTCTTTGCGTGCAACAAGGCTTTTTTTTTTTACGGAACTTTCCTCAGCGCTTTGGAGGCGGTAATTGAAAATGGGGGGAATCTTTGTGCACTGGCTTAATAGAGCTGTTCTGCCCTGGCCGCAAAGCAAGGTTAATAACTTTTTCCAGTTCCATTACCCCATGAGATTGGCTTCAGGTGAGTAAAGAGGCCGTGCAGGACGGGGGAAGTGACCACGGGGGCTTTGAAGCCCCCTCTTATCTCGGCTTCCCCGCTCACTGCAGGCGGCTCACCTGACGATCATTTACCTGATTCATTACATACAAAAATAGGAAACTCCCACCTCGTGTCTGGGAGTCTGACCACATGGATGGTCCAGGAAATTTGACTGACAGCCAGTAATTAGAGTCCCACTTCACTAACTTGTCCACTTTGCATAAGCCCCGTTTTCACGACAACATTTCAGGTGGAAACACATCGTGTTTTGCATTTTCATTTCAGAAAAGTTTCTCAGCAACTGCAGGAACACTGAAAACTATGTAGTTACAGCCGCGAGTAACAAAACCACACAAACAGACATGCAGACAACAATACGCTATAAACATCAACAATGAGCGTACACCGACATTTATATGGACACACAACAAAGTTGGTTGCTATTACGGTGACTCTCAACTATAAAGATCCCAGAGCTGCTGATGCCCGCCTCGAACAGACGGCTCCTCAAGTGCTCTTTCCAGACACTTGGCAGCTGACCTTTTAATTCTGTTTAGACTCTGGAGTGTGTGTGCTGTGTACTGATGATGCAGGACTCAAAGAAGAAATGGTTAAGCACCCGGAGACTGAGAGAGGAACACGGAGCTGCCTCTTGTGATTTGACTCTCGAGGATGTTCAAACGGGAACAAGGAGGCATTACGACTAAATGGTGCGTTTAGAAAAGAAGCGGTTGGGGCGTTTGTGCAAAAACAATTTCAACTTGCAATGATGTTTTCAGGAAAATTAAAAATTAAATGCACTGCCTCGTGTGATCTGCTACTTGACTCAGATGCATCAAGTGTGGGTGTTTACGCCGACGGGCTGAATTACAGATCGTCACAGCTCCCGCAAACGTTGAGGGGAGAAAGGTGGTGAATCATTGATCAACCAAACATCAACATCTGCTTGAAGAATGGAGTAAAAGAGGTTTGCCTGGGACTGATTTAAACCCTTTTAAATGATAACGCTTCAAGTCGTTTTTGCATTTTTGTTTCAGAAAAGTTAAATATTTACACCGATAGTTACACCATATAGAAATGAAGCTTGTTATATATAGATGGCTTTGTTATTGGCATTAGTTGTTGTAATAATAGTTATAGTTACTTCTGATGCTCCATTTCACACCATCCCAAGTGATTAAAATTTGAACCGTAGAGCGCTGGACCACTTTTCCTTCTACAACAGGGTTCGAACCGGGATCCTGCCAGCGAGGCTTGACTCAAGAGTCACCAAGAATGATATTGAAGCGCCATTCTCTATAACTTGCACAGGATTCACGTGTACAAACGTCTTGAATCTAACGGGTTGTTGGTATCTCTGGTTTTGCATCTGAGTCACAGAAAATCTAAATCATGTTGGGTTTTTTTCCCACATAGAGACACGAACACACTGAGACACAGAAAGCTGAGATGTTTCTAATTCAATAAAGGTGTTGTAGAGGAATGTGAGAGTGTGATCAGAAAGTGACGAACGTTAAAAGAATTCAGAAATGACGGTCGGATAAAAGGTGTCATCCGCGAGACATTCTGAGCAGATGTGAAAGGATCATGTTGCCGGGCCGGCGTCACAAGGCTTCACTTACACAATGGTACAAAATCTTGGCTTCTCTTTGACTCCATGTGTCTCCCGGTGGTGTTGGTTTCCATGCACGATTCCCTTTCTCCTTTCCTGCCCGTCAGAAAGCCTTTTCCCCCACCGGGCATCCTTTCATACGCCTACAGCCTCTCACAACATTTCCACCCACGCACTTTGTTTGAAAAACAGCATGCCTGCCAGTGTCCAACCAGCACATAATTGAGGCAAAATTATAAATTAGCTCCACTCCAGACAGCGCAAAGTAAATAATGTAAAATAAACTGGATTGCAATCTTTGAAATGCAATAGTGAGAAGACCAAAACTTTCCCCTGTATCGGTACTATGGGCTGGAGGAGTGACACTGAAGTCACAGAAAGCTTGATGGAGAGTATTGTGAACCTTGAAATGAACATGCATTGTGACCGGCACTCTTTCAAATTATCGTTTGCCATCAGGCATCTCCACCACTGCATTAGCATCAGCTTGAATTTCCTCATTTAAGAGATAATCTATCAGGGAATGTTTACACGACAACAGTGATTTAAATTTTTTTTTAAAACATCTCCTAAGTTCATGTTAAAATGTCATTCTTAATACTTACAGCATATGGTTCTTTGCAGGCATGTGCGTCTGGTTTCATTACAAAAACATCTAACGGCACCCACTAGTGGCTTGGCATGCTAACTACATCGTTTCTACGGCGTTGCCGTGTACGGACATCATATTCAAAATACTATTGTGTAAACGCAGAACTTTTCTGAAACGAAAACACAAAACTGATGCGTTTTCACTTGAAACGTCGTGGAAACAAGGACCCATTTGTAAGGCTGCTGTTATCACTGTGTCCTCAGGTTGAAGAATGCACCAGTGCAGGAGGTGGTTAAAAAAAGAAGAAGACGAAGAAGAGAAGCAGATGTGCCTGTTCTCTTCTTCATTGCTCAGATGTGACTAAAGCACAGGTGTTATTGGGTTTTAGCGACAGAAACCTACATATGGCAGCAGGATACCATCAAAGAGATTCTTGTTCCGGTGTGCATCTTGGCTGTAGATTGGCATCGGCAGCGGACATATCAACACAGCCCATGAAATTGGGTTGAAATTGCTCTTGAATAATACTGTTTCCAGCCATGATAGTGTGATCCAGAGATGGAGCAAAATGATTGATGTTAGAAGAAATGCAGAAGGGTAAATATTGGATATTGTGCTCACAGTCTCCATGCAAACAGAGGTGTCTACAACAGTTAACCTTTGCATACAAACCACATGGTGCGCTCTCTCTCTCTCTCTCTCTCTCTCTCTCTCTCTCTCTCTCTCTCTCTCTCTCTCTCTCTCTCTCTCTCTCTCTCTCTCTCTCTCTCTCTCTCCATGTGCAAATACAATTGGAAGAAGCCAATGTTTCATCCCGCCCAAAAAAGAAATGCTCATTTTGGTTTCTGAAACACTGAAATATCAAATATCACCAAGCACAGACCAACTGGGTGTATTGAAGTTAAAATGAGGTGTGATTTAGCAAATTGCGATCTTTAAGCAATCAAACATGATTAAGATGTTGAGTCATCAAGATCTGTATCTCTCAGTTAACTAACTTTACGTGACACATCAAGTTTCCACGACAACGTTTTCAAGTGAAAACGGGAAACTTTTGTTGTGTTTTGGGTGTCAGTTTACACAACAACTGTGTTCAGTCATATTCTGCTTCTTCCTTCTGTTCTTTCATCTGCTCTCTCTCCTGTTTGTCATTTCTTGTTTGTCTTTTTATTCTGTCTTCTCATTTCCCTGTTTTCCACTGTCTTTCTTTTCTTTTGTATTCTGTCTGTTATTCTGCAGTTTTCTTGCCCTCCTCCTGCTCCTCATTCTGTCCTCTCCTAAACTGCCTTTTTGTTCTTGTCACCATATTGTCTTGTCTTCCATCTCTAAACACAATCAAATTCAGCTGGAAGGTTGCTAACTCTGGATAACTCACCCAAAGCTATTACTAAGCAACAACCAAAATTGCCGCTTATCAAATTACTTGATTAATTGCATAATCCTTCCAGATAAAAATTCAACTTCTGCATCCTCATGTTCATTTGTTCCCAGGCGAGACAGTCACTTACTAGCCTCGGAAGGAGGAAAGATAAATTAGAAAGGAAAAAAGGTTAATCATTTCCCTTCTGAAACACAGCGTCTCTTCACTCGAACACCAGCCGCTAACCTCGATCTGCTCCCTGCTCAGCCGCGACCGACTTGCTGGTCTTGACACTTGGAGTCATAATCATGTTCAGAACTGTACTGGCAGATGAGACTTTGAACCAAAACATCTGCTGTAGCGGTACCTCCAGGCAAACCCCCCCCCCCCACCCCCCACCACAACCTCCAATTTCCACTTTCCACAACCTCCCACAGCCCGCATGATAATTATCACTGCTGGCTGTGACCAAGCCAGCAGCAACACACCATCCACGCTGCCATGTCCGAGTAACGCTCCATTGCATTCTGGGTACTGCATGCTCCTGCGATTAAAATAAATTAGGTCTATGGGGGTGTGTGTTATTTGAAGGCAAGCATGCCCGCTATTAATTTGGTTATAATTTGCCTTGATTCATGTAAACTGGGCCTGGTGCAGTGGGAGCAGTTAACTGGCCTGGAAAGGCTCACGGCGCTGAAAACAACAGGACGAGCTGCTCGTATGACAAAAACAACAATTGATAGTGATATGGGTTAGGGTTAGGGTCAACCCTAATATGATTTAACATACCAAATGTTGGATACAACCTATTGTTTGCTGATTTTATAGGTCTGGCTACCTTGATTCCTAATAATAATCAAGCTTTTTTATATTTCTTTTCATAATTGCTAGTACATGGCCACATGATCTGCATTCCTGATTAGAAGAGCTGAGGGTCCTTGGACATCCAATCAAACAGAGGCTTGTGAAATTAGACTTTGAAAACAAACTGAAAATCGAGCCACAACAGACAACATTTTGGAATATAAATTAAATGAACACACATACCTACAGGAACCAAACACGTCTTCAGATTGTCAAAAGTCTACATGAAATGTGATCTGCTGGCGAATATCTGAGAATACGTATTGGACAACAACAGAACAAAAACTGCCTTGCTCAAAGTCCTATTGTGTTCAAACCCCATCTGAACGTTCAGTTATAAACTCTCCATGTTTGAATCATAATTTGTACTATCTCAGTACTATGTCAAAGCGTCCCAATGTTGTGGAGTTTTGTGGGACAGAGCCAAAGATGAGGAGTCCTGCTTCAGCTTATTTAGAGGTAACAGTCCCCAGAATATTATCTGTTATCTTCCACCGTGCCTGGCATCTGAGTATGTCAGAGTTTATTATGCCCCATAAACTCATCTAATGTCAAGGCAGTTTGACCCCTCTGACAGTGGCGGCTGCATCAACGAGACTGAACTACAAGTATTCTAAATCAACAAATATCCTGCTTTCCCAGGCGTCTTTAGTTGAGGATAAGAGGTAAATAGATTTCCCAAACATGTCAATGTAGCGCAGCTCTTTCATTTTTTGCTTTCAGAAAAAGAGAAAACTTTATTAAAAGTATTTCACCCCGATCCACACAAACCCAAACTGGCTATTTACAAACAAACAGGTTTTCACATTTCTATTACGGCCATCTTGCAGATCTTCCAAGTCGTGATTTTTCTTTGCCTCTTTCAGCTCAGTTACTCGACACTCCGGATTACTTTGGCCTCCAAAGGAGCTCCGGCACAGAATTTGTCTGAGTAAAGTCCAATCTGTGCGCTCCTCCAGTGGACTGACACGCCACTCTGTCAGAGCGGATCAGCCCCGAGCCCAGCGCCGCGGTACACATCCAATTCCACCGCACGTCTTAATTCCGAGTGGGCTGCTGATATCTCCCCCTTCACTCAATAAACCTCTGTCATGGCTTCTCATGACTCACTGAGTCTTCTGACTTCACTGAATCCCCATTTATAGTCCCTCCGTCAACACCTATTTTTTATTTTTTTTCCCTTCCCTCGCTCTCCACAAACGTGAAGATTCCTCATGGATCCAAACGTGATGTCTGCTCATTCACATGCAGAGCAAAAGCTTTCACAGATGCCTGTGACTAAGACGATGAGATAACCAGCAGATGGTGGAAACACTTAAACCTTTTGTCTACCTTTTCATGTTAGACTGTCAGACGCGTCATAAAAAAGTCAACCTGCCGTTGATTTAAAAGGATCACACATACGAGGCTTTTTACAGCGCGATGAAGAAGGTGTCCGGTTTTATAGACGCTGAATATCAATGAACATCGCCCACCGGGAGGCAAAATTCTGTCTTAAGAACTTATTTTAGAAGCTTTATCTCTACGGACAAAATGTGGCTGAGTCGGCTATAAAATAATGACCTTTGCTCCTGAAAGCAGGAACAGTGAACATTTTGCCTTCAGAGCTCAACTTGACACCGGTGTTATGATAAAATTAGATTGTGTTACTTATTGATGCGCTCTGTTATAATGGATTTGATGTTCTCCTATGTCACGTAACGCAGTGGAAAATTACTGAGACAAACAACCTTTGTGAAACTTCTTTATATCCTGAAGTACGCACAAGTGTTTTCTCACCATGGCTTAGCAATAAATTAGCGAATAGAATACTCCCTTTCCCAGAAAAGCCTTATCTGGTTGGAACGGAATGCCTGTTTGTGTGAATGTCAATGTGAACTGTCTGCTGTTGTTCATAAGAAAACTCAGAAGTCCAACTGTGAGTGTACCCAACCCCTTCCTTCTCTGCTCTCTTACTTTGCAAAAGTAGGTAAGAGTCGCGGGCGCAACTTTGTGAGGGCACTCTACTGCAGAAAGCTTATCATTCTCTGTGTGATTTTGTGCCTGAAGCTTCAATAATAATAATAAAACACTCCAAAGACCAAAGGGTTGACAAGCTCTTTATGCCAAGACAGCAGAACAAACTGTGCCATAACACCGGCGCAACTACCAAACAAGTTGACAGATTGTAATGGAGGTGAAACACAAAAGAAAAAGTTTGTGGGATTCAAAAAAAGATGCTAAACTCCTAGAGATTCAGCAGCAGAAGCCTTGTTTACACAATCAACAATATACTAAAGGTTTTTGTGTAAATATACACCCAATCTTGGGAAGCTGAAAGCATCTTTCAGCACGGACACAAAGTGGTTCAGGAACACAAAAAAAAGAGTGTCAGATGTCGACTTTACCAAAGTCCTCACATCTTAACCCAACCGAGCTTTTATAGGATGTGCTAATCTATGGAAACCCCACTTCACAAAGTCCAGCACGGAAAGGATCCATACGCTAACATCTGGGTGCTGATGAGGAAACATTGACTACTGTCACTTCACCATGCGGACTCCATCCTGTTCTGTCCCAGTCCATCACAGGAAAGACAGATTGCTCCACTTTGACATTAGCAGTTGTCAGTCAGTACCTTCAACTGCTTCAACCCATCTCTTTAAAGACACTGCTAAAGCAGATTGAAAATAGGTTGAATTCAGAAAAGGCGGATAAAGTTGTTCTGAGGATTATTCATCTCAGCTGAGGAAAAGATAAATATTGACATTGGAATTGGGATAGCAAACTATCTCTCTATGACACCAAAAAACACCTCCAGAGGACAAGTGGCCATGCCTTAATGGGTTTTCTTCTCAGAAAAAGGAAAACTTCCACAATATTACACGGGTGGTCATAATGTTATGGCTATCCAAGGTTTTACTGCACGTCATTACTTTTAAAATACTTAATTCAAGTGTTATTTAGACCAAAAAAAGAGAGATAGCTATCACTGTGCTCTGCATAATGACGAGGTGATACACTAATACATGTCCTAATAAGGTTTCTGTTGAATTTCAGCTCTAATTAGAAGATGGGATGAAAGACTAAGTCCTATTAATCTTACTAATTATAAGTCAAAAGAGGTTTAAAGGTACAAAAAAACGGCAGAAATGTGTCTCCAGTGTCGACGCTGTGGAAACGTAATTGCTATTGATTTGAGCGTGATTTACCAGTTCACTGGCTGTGGTGTTTGTCTGGACAAGAGAGTGCCCCCTGAGGGAGATAAACAGAGCTGCAGACAGAGACTGACACGGTTGCTGGACTGTAATGAAACAGGAAGGAAGTGAGGGGAGGACGGATGAAGCCGGAGGAGGACGGAAAGTGCTGCCCTTTTTCTCCTGTCTGTCTGGTCTTCAGGTCGGATCACCCCGGCCTGACACTGGACTTGTACTGAGGCGGAAGGCGGTCCTCAGGACCAGCCGGTCAGTGGGAACATGCCTCTGAGAGCAATTAGGAGACCAATTACCCTCATCTTATGGAAAGATGACACGTCAGGACATGCCGGCTCAAGTCTGGAGTCTTTTTCTGACATTCATGCCTGCAGCAGCAGCAGCACATCTCGGAGCCTTTCAGGTCCTCCACTCTCAGTAGCAAAAAGGATTAAACAGCCGGCTGTCTGGTCAAATCTGCCTAAACTACAAAGAAAACAAATCATTTTAACATTACAAAAAACTTGGAGTCTTGAGCTTAGTTGTAACCGTTATCTGACATAAGCAGGCCCTTTTACATGACAAAGTTTCAAGTGGAAACGCATCGTTTTTTTGCATTTTTGTTCTCAGGAAAGTTTCACATTTACACGGCAACGTTTAAAAGACGATCTCCATGACAACGGCAGATATGTTGAAAATGATGGAGATAGCGTGCCAAGACACAAGTTGGTGCTGTTGTATGTGTTTGTAATGAAACCACACGCACATGTAGCAGAGAACAATATGCTATAAATATTACCAATGAAAGAACACGGACATTTGTAACGACAGACGAACAAGTTGGACTGTTATTACGGCGACTGTCAACTATAAAACTATGAAGTCCGAGGAGAGTCATGACACTATGGAGGAAAACGTTGTTCTTATTGTCCATCTACTGAGCATGTGCAGAACAACTATCTACTACGGTCGTGGTGCGCATGAGCAGTAAAACACAAAGAATGTTTTCCATTTTCACGTTGTGTAAACAGGGCCTCGCTGTCGTTCTTATTCCACATGTCAGGAAGGAGCGTCGTAAAACAAAAACATCAGTTTCTGATTGAAAAAGCTAATTCTGGGGACGTTTTTGGTGACAGGCTTTTTCGCATTAATCCTTCTTAATTAAACCTTTTGAAGTTTTGAATGAATTTTTCTTTCATGTCTCTGTAGATATGCTTCACGGTAGTGGCTAATGCTGATGTTTTAGTCGTTAGATATAAGACAAACTGGTTTTAGGCTTTGTTGCAGTGCAGTTGCAGTTAACACTATCCCATATCTCTTCTTCTACTGTATTGTCTTTATTTATTTTCTCCTCATAGTTATTAATGTTACTCTATCCATGGACCGAGAAAAATGCCCATCACAATATTGCATTTTAACATAAAGTAATACAGGGAATCCAACAGTCACAGCTATATAAATTATTTCATTTGTCTACGTTGATGAAGTGATGATTAGTTTACATTTGATCATTTTTTTAAATCAAATTTTGAACCATTCTCAACATATAGATCAAAATATCATTAAAAGCAACAGCAATCTGCCTGTTTTGGCTCAAATCTTACAAAATATCTGTCTAATGAAGGCTGAAGATTTAAATAAGCCTTTAATTAAGTACCTGTCCTTCTGTAATTTAAATGTAGAGAAGAGGCAACATGAGGTGGGACAGGCTGCTGCGATAATTCTTATTTTTAGAGGACCAGCAGGACATTTGTGAGGTGGAGCTGAATTGGAGGGATACGTTCCCAGTGAGACATCTCAGCAGAGAGCCAGTTTGGCACCAGCAGAATGCCAGTCGTCCTCCACTGGGCATCGGCAAACAGTCGTGTCGTTCAAACGCGGCCCAATCGGATCAGACAGGAGAAGGCAGGCTGGGGGACCGCCACCACACACAGCCAAATCTGCGGCCCGGATCAGGTCAAGGCACACAAACGCACGCTGTCCAAATCCTCAATGCCGCTCCCCAGCTGACAGCTCGCGAGGGCACTGCCATTGGGGAGAAAACCGGCAGACATCATTTAAAACAATGGCGGAAAAATCAGGGCGTGGCAGGCTGGGTCTCGGTAAGAATTTGACCACTGCCATCTGGACTTAATGTGCCTGAAACCTCACCACACATGTCTTTAGGTTGTTACAGGATGATGAGTTACCTCGAGGAAAGCCATACACATGGAAAACATGCGAACTCCACACACAGAAAGGCATGGACCCGGAATCAAAGGTCTTCTTGAAGGTCAAAGTGAGGCAAAAAAAAAATCTGTTGTTTTTTTTTACTTTTTTGTAAAAACAAAAAAAAGGAACCCTACCAGTGTTCACTTACAAAGCCTTTGTTGAAGGGTGACACAATCAAGATTTAAGGGTCTAGTAATCAGTGATCCCCAGGGTGCTCGCTCTCAGGAATCAAACAAAAGTCCACAGATTTATGTAAATGATGTTGACAAAAGTATCCAGATTCTTGAACATAATACCAACAGAGGCTGGAATGACACCAGAGTCAGCCCAAGTTACACAGGTGCAACAAAATCCACTCTTTCTGGAAGGTTTTCCACAAGACTTTGAGATTTCTATACGATGTTGTGCCGTTTTTCATTCTGTAGAGGTTTTATGTGGTCAAACACTGATGATGGACAAGAAAATCTGGCTGATATTTGTAAATTGCAGTTCATCCCAAAGATTGGCCAGTTCAGTTCTTCCACAATGAAATCATGTTGGAATAGGAAAAGGGAGAGAAAAACACGACTTCCTTAAAGAGCAAAACTGCATCTTCATACCTGGCCAAATTTAAATGCACTTTCATTCGTGTAAATATTCAGATAATGCTTTGAAAAGAACTTCGAAACTTCAAATTAGTATAATGCCATTATTTTGGTTAAGGCTATAGTTTTATGTAAATGCTATGTATAATCTCCCAGACATGGACTGTGTATTGTCTTCCTGGTTGAGGTTTAATGAGAAAAGACATTCCAGAATGTGAAAGCTATTTTTTTGAGTCAGATTTGTCTTATCTTAAAATGTTTGTGGTTGCATAATGGCTGAATGAAATAAACTGAACCTCATAGTGCCGATGCTTATGCACACTTTCTGCTTGCTGCACACAAATGGTCCTACGCCGTCTGTGTTAATTGATTTTCCCAGCCTCACCGTGCTGCAGTGTCTCTGTTACACTTGTTGATGGCATCTCTTGCTTTGTATACTTCTTGTAATATCTCTGACAGCACATCGGCTCTCTGCTGGTTTCTGATATCGACACCCCCGTAGGGAGGTTTATTGTCCTCCACTGTGACACTCCCATGTTTGGTTGGAATCAATGAGGAGCGACTTTCTGCTACATAAAACCTGACCCAATGTCTTGCAATGCACAGTACGACATAAATAACAATGATAAGGCCTCACAGACAGAAGCCGCACGCACGCAGGAACAGTAACACTAAAACACTTTTAACAGGGGACGAGACCGAGCTTTACAGTTCAACAGCGAGATCAAATTCAGTGAAAGACACTATGGCCATACCACGGGATTATGTAATGAGTAAGTCATAATTATCGGAATAAAAAGTGCAATTATGCAGTGGAGGGTATAAAGCTATAATGACAGTGTAGCTGGTTGCTAAGTGACATCAGAGTAGTGAATGTAAAACATTGATATTCGACTCTTTCGAGCAAACTATACAAACAGTCTTTATTTTACGCCATCCGTTCCTTCAGGCTCCACTGGTTCAAGTACGTAGTTCCATTCGGTCCCGGGAGCTACCTTATCCAAAGCTCAGACTCACAGCACACTCCCTCCTCCTAAACGCCCCCTGATGGATCAGCATTAACCCCCCACCCCCAGATCTGCCCCAATCCACCACAGAGACCCAAACGCAGTCAGCGGGGGCCGACTGGCCTCCCCTAACTAAACCGCTGTGACCTTGGGAGTGAGGTGCGGCGCGTCGGGAGCCCGCAGAATGAACAATGTGCGGCCGTGAGGGAGCCGGGCATACAAACAGTCCATTACCATCCATAATGTGGGTCTTTTCTGCCCGTCCTCAAGCCCCGACAGCTATACTATCTGCTTTCATTTTTATCCTGCCAAGGAGGCGAAGGCAGAGGGGAGGGGAGGAGAGGAGAGGGGAGGAGAGGAGAGGGGAGGAGAGGAGAGGCGGGGGGGGGGGGGGGGGGGGGGGGATATCTCTCCCAGCATTTGTTCAGTCCAGCAAAAGAGGAAGAGACCACAGTACATGAATAAAGGGACTGGTTCGCTCCGGGCAGAGCTGAAATTGGTCTATTAGGCCGCTCCATTTGAGATCAGTGAGGGAGGGAGTGGCAGGGGGAAGCGCTGAGGGGTTGCTTTCTATTGTGCCTGCCTTTTGTAGTTGGAAGTTCGAGGTGGTGTATTTGACACAGTATTGAAGTCCAGGAAGCTTCATATCATCACTCTTTTTTTTATTTATGATTATCCTTCCTTTTGGTTCCTGCTCTGTTTTACATCTCTCATGCACTGGATCAATAGACGCTTTCGATATAAACTGCTCATCACTGCAACTAAAGACTTGGTTACTTTAACATTGTATGTTGTTCTTATCACCAGTGAGTTTTTAATCCAGTTTCAAACAAGCAGTTTCAAACTTTTATTAGGCAGTTTTTAACCGCAAATGATGGATTCTGCTCAAACTTTATCCACTACTTCAATGAAGCTGTTGCTCCACTTTTTTTTCTTCTTTTTTGACCGTTTCATCTTTCTCTTTAGCCTGACATGCTGCCATTTTCCCCCTTTGCTTACCTTGCTAGCTTAATTTCTTATATATTGCAGACACTTTAGTATAGTATTTATATAAATAGGAAAAATAAATAATAATTATACATTTCTGCTGTGACATAAATGAATTAAATGCAGACTCACCAACGTCGATGACACACAAATGTGTATACCCCTTAAAATAATGCAGGTGTCACATGGCAGGTGAGGCAGTGCCTCACCTGCCATCATGGAAAGAAAAAAAATGTAAAAAGAAAAAAAAATAATTAAATTGTTATATGTATCCAGTTATTATACTATAAAGTTATTTTCCATTTAACTTCACCAGTTTTAGATTATTTTTATTCAAAATCGCTGAATTTTCACATTTACCGTTCAAATAATTAGAAGAGACTTGCGGTGAGGCAGCAGCCAGCTGAGCCTCACCATGGATTGCGCAATGACTCGGCTAACTGCTGGCCTGCTGTGCAGTGAGACCGTATTGCTATCTCTCTGTATGTCGCTATTAAAATGTTCAAACACTTTTGCTATATGAATCATATTATAAATTTCCATAGTTTAGTTAACTGAGGTATATAATGTACAGTGTATTTTGTCAACAACTGTATGTGTGTAAGGTGTTTCTTGTGCTGAGCAATCATAAAATGGCTGCGAAGACGCACTGGGTGAGGCACGCAGTTCTCCTGCCTCATGGTAGAGGGCGCTAGTGATCCCAGGGATCCTTCTTGCGACTCCTCGGCTGCAGAATAAGTGACAACAAGCTACAGTTAGCAAGTCAAGTGCAGCGGCAGCGATCGTTTATTTTTTCCTCTCGACTTCATTTATAAGTAAAGGTAAGACCATAATAACGTTTTTTTTTATTAAATGTGCTTTTTTGTGTGCTACAGTTTGTATGTGTAAAGAATGCTGGTATGAGCTTTTAAACATAACCCGTTAACTGCTGCCAATCAAATGGTGAATAAGATACTCTTTAGGGTTCATATGTTTGTAAATCTGACTGTGATGAAGTCAGTGCCTCACCAGCCATGAACCTCACCGCACGTCACTGCCTAAGATGCATGTGCAACTTACAAGAAAACTGCATCAAGCCAGACACATTTATTGATTTAGTTCCTGCAACAAGCTGTGACTTTATGGAAACAGGTTTAAAATGAAAGTACAAAAAAACCGAAGCATTTTTCAGCCCCCCAAAAAAACTTCAACTCGTGTGAGAAGCTTGATGACCTAACATCACACTTGTGTTGTAATTACCTCTTTAAAAGCCAATCCAGGTTTTCACATCCTACCTCGAAGGCCAATATCACTTATTAGTTCATTCCCAATTCAATTTGATGGCTTAAGTGGGAATACAAATGGAGTGAGTGTTATTAACTCAGATTGAATATATGAAACTGCTGCTGATGTGACATTCAGCTCTGGCTCACAATGATTATAGTGATGGATCACCTCCTATACTGAGCTGAAATGCATCTATTATTACACGGTGGCTCTGCAGCTGCACTATTAAAAGAAATGATCCTCCAGTATTTTCTTTACTTTCATTTTGTCATTGTGCCATAGCAGGAAATCGGTCATAAATGACCGATCACACTCATAAAAACAACTTTAATCTAATTGAAGAAAATGACACAAGAGCGGGATGGTTTATTTTTATGTGAGGGAACGGCAGTACACATACAAAAGCCTATTTTAACGGAATTATCTGTGAACAAAAAATTTCCGGCTGATGACGAGTAAGCAAGGCCCGGCAGCAGATATCTGTGGTAATGCTGAGGACTGTACAATCAGGCTGCATTGTGTTTGGAGTGGGACTCTCTCCTGCATGATCATTAGTCAGATAGAGATGCAGGCTTGGAGAGCAGGCTGTATTATTTGTAATAATTTTACTTCATTGCATGGAAAAAGCGTCACGCTCTGCTGTTGTTGATCATATACAGTAAGCCCTTATTGGCAACGCTCCACCTTCATCTACAACCATATGACGCCAGTGTGGAAAGTATATGACCTCATATCTGATCTTAGCTACTATCATAAGAGATTATAAGGGGAAAAAAAGACTGGATACCAAAAAACAAACCCGGTGCAAGTTATCAATGAATTTGTACTTTTTTAGAGTATAGTTACGAGTTACTTTACAGTGAAATTGAAAGAAAACCAGTCCTGGGTATGCGGTGTACACCTACATATTTTCCAATCAGCATTACGTATACCCTCCTCCAAATCCCCCATGATGCACCACACACCGAAAAAAGACGTTGCTGGGCTGCTTCCAAGCAGGCAGAAACCCATTTCTCCGGGGACCGCTACAGCTATGCCGCCAATTTTTAAGTCCTTGCACCCCGCTGTTGGCCTCTACGAAAGACTGCAGACCGTCTCTCCAATCCCTAAGTGAAATAACGGTGGACATGCCAACGAGCAAAAGCAACAACCTTAAAAAAAAAAAGAAACCCTCTAGGCAGTTTTCCAGTTCTGCACTGACTAATAAGTGTCTTTTTTATTATTTTCCATAATAGGCAGATGCAATATTGACAAATCCAAGGCAGGAAAAGCCCTTTACCCCAGTCATGATGCATCATCCACATCTTCATGTGTCACTATTACATTTCCTGCAGGATCTGAGCCACTGGAACTAGCAGTTTGTGATCTGAGATGCTGTTTATGTTACGGGTCCCAAAGCTTGTGACCACAATAACAATGAGATTTTGGGTTCGATGCCTCCCTGGGAAACACAGGTAAATGCTTGATGAATTGGAGACGCGAACCGTTCATTTCCTTCCCAAAAGTTCTTCTCATTTATTCAACAAGCTTATAAAATCAATAAACATCAAACTCCTGTGCATAACATATGTATCTGTGTTCCAGTGTCCTTGTGTTTCAGTCACAGTATAAAACAATAAACACATGATATAGAAAACAACAGTTAAACTCAACACATTCATTAAATACAAAAGCACAAAAATATAACATTAATTCCTGAAGTCTTAAATCTAAACATGACTTAGAAACTGTTTAATCTATTACAAAAAGTACTTATGCAAACATTTCTTAAACTTTTCACATCTTTATCAACCATTCAGGATTTCAGAGTGTCATATGCTGCTGATTTAATGTCTATATTCATATCAATATGTACAGGAGACTACACGAATACACACACAGTAAACTCATAGCGCGGGATGTCTGCCATGTGGTAAAATGACGCTGCACGCACACTCGCGCTGCTGCACTGCGGGCTGAACTCCGCTCGTTAACTCACCAATTACACTGAAACACACCCCCAAACCACTTTTCACTCCCGATACAAAACACGGAGCTTTCTACCATGGTTCTATTTAAGTTTCAGAGTGTACTGACCTGGGAAACACAGGTAAATGCTTGATGAATTGGAGACGCGAACCGTTCATTTCCTTCCCAAAAGTTCTTCTGAGGAGGTGGGCAGAAACCCACACCTAAGAGGACCCTGAGCAACAAAACCTGAGAACATTGGTTCCGCTCTCTTTCTTCCTATTAAACTGAGCATTTAGGTACTGTAATTGTGAAAAAGATATTATGTATTTTATCTCACTCAGTGAATGTCTTTTTTCTATTTACAAAAGGTGCTTAATCATATACTGGTTTACTTACATTATCATAAATGGGATACACATTTTGAGTGTATCACATTTACGCAGCGTTCCAAGTGAAAATGCACGTTTTAGAAAAGCTCTGCATCATGTAAACGAGGCCTGAGCATCCAGCAGCCATAAAGTCTGGAGCGAGCGGGTTCGTTTGCTGTCTTTGTTACTCCTTTACTATCAACAGAAATCAACTTAGACAGCATGAAGACGTCAACTGTGGTAAAAGGGAGTGTTTCCTTTTCACAGTCGCCTGTGCTTGCTTAAATGATGTGAATCGGTACCGTTTATCAAATGATTGCATAACTATTATAAATGAGTAAAACCTTATATTTAATTACGAAAATATACACAAACACACGACTTTTGTAGAGGAGAGGCTGCATTAAACACACCACAGAAGATGATTAAAACCTTTCATTTTTCTCTTCCAAATTACTCAAAGGCTATAACCTTGAAAAACGGCGCGAGATCGAGGTCAAGCTTGAGACTCTGAGAAGTCGCCGGCTAAAATTATAGAGGCCGTTCTGTGGCTGCTCCGGGGTAAACAGAATTAATCAAGATTACTGGACTGGTTAGCCTGAAGGTGTCTCAGCACTATTCAGGAGCCCGGCACTGCGCAGATAAATAGATGATTTATAGAATCCATTAATAGCGAGTAGCAGCCCACACATCTCATTACACAACTTAGATTGTTTATGGTTGGTAACAAAGCCGTGCCTTCACTGTTACCGATGAGCGTGCTCAATCAAAACGAGGCTTGATATGAAAGGTCAACTTATAATGATCATGTGGAGGGAAATTAAAGAAAAGAAGGGGGTGAGATTGCATCGTCTCATGATAGGCTTCAGGGAAACCTGCCTTAAAATACCCACCGCCATGTTTGATCGTGTTTATTGTCTTCAGCCATCTGCAGCTGATAACCCTTGACTGAACAAGCTGCTAGTTATCCCATGAGGGACGGTGACGGAGAAATATCCATACTTGTTTCGAAATGACTTTTCCTGTGCGGCGGCAGAGCTGCAGGCAAAACCAACAAAACAGTTCCAACAAGTCAAAAACCCGTCCGGATGACAGAAACAATGTCGTGACTTCTGGAAATCAGATGGAAGAAGCAGCTGGAAAGGCGACGTTGCTCCTGAGGCGGCGTGTGCTCCACCAGGAGAACCAGCGAGCGCAGCGGCAGAAAGAAAAACAAATCTTAAAGTTACGACCTGGTGCAGCCGAATCCAACCCTCTGATCGCATCTCGCAGAGAAAACGTTTGTTCCCATTCACCAGCTGAATGTATCCCAGTGACATTTAAGGGAATTAGGTGGTGTTAGGAAAAATGACAAGTGCTTTGTCTCTGTTAAACAGCTTAGCTGAGAGGACGGAGGACGATTCTGTGCAGCTTTGGGAAACACAAAGGGAAATCTTGTGTGGTGGCAGTTGAGTGCACCACTTGTCAGGGTGGAAATTTGTAACTTGTTGGAAACAGAACACAGTGACTCCGAGTTCAGCGAAGTGACACACGAACAGAAGATAATACCGCAGACAGCAAGGGTTCATTTATTATGACATGTAGCGGAGAACTGAAACTGTGTTGCTGAACAGCAAAAATCCCGGGAGACGCGTCCGATAAAGACAGAATATCCCCCGTTTGAATCCAGGCTGAGTCTTTCTGTGCTGAGTTTGCTTCCGCAATCCAAAAACATGAGTTTGATGTTGTAAAGCTGACCATAAATGGGATTATTGTGAGTGTGTGTAATTCTGTGAGTGGGACTTTTTCATTCCCACCGTCTCCTCTGCTCGCTGTGGAATTTTAGATTTTTTCTCTGTAAAAGTGCGTTGAGGTGACAGTTGTTTTCGGCGATCTAGAAATAAAACTGAAATGAATTGAACCAGCTGTGACAGACTCCCGACGCCTGAACCAGTATCAAGAAGGTTGGATCCTACAAATTCCCAGAAAACCAGAATCTTAATACCACAAAGTGGATTTTCTGTAGGGAACATACCTATCTTCAGCTAAGTTTTCTGCTCTTTCTGTCTCACTGAGCGTCTCTGCATCCTGCAGCTCCAGCAGATGTCGACCGCTTCCTCTATAAATCTCCCTCTAAATTGGCCTGATTACTCATGTGAATGTGAGGGGTGTGTGAGTGTACGTGTCTACCCTTATCCTGACCTTCAGCTGTGGGCCAACAGTCCAGACCGATCAGGCGAAGTGGGAAACTGACTGCCGGCCCTATTTCGTCTGCTGTCAGACGTTGACAACCTGCATGAACATCGAGAGAAGCCGTGCGGCTCACCTGGGGGGGGCCGACAGTCAGGACGAATGATCGGACGAGTCAGTCACATGAGAGCAGGTTCAGTCGGGCTAAATTTGTGGTAGTAAACGCTGTCTTGGAAATGTTTCAATACAGACGGTCTCCAATGTATTTCTCAGAGTGAGAACACGGCTTTGCCTACATCGAAGCCATACACATCACTAGTCTGGAGCCGAATCGAGGTGTGGTTCTGTGAAGATCTGGACCAGAAAGCCAAAATGAGGGAAAACTGCTCAATCCTACTGTTTTTGTATGCTGGCAAGCGTGGGTGTGTCCATCAGTGTTTACTGTAATGTCTTAGCAAGCGGAAGATCGAAGCCTTTCTGTGAAAAGTGAAAAGGTTGTAAGTGCTTTATAGATTTTATCATTTACCCAACAAAAGACATCAATGTGATTCAGTTTGGAGAAAATGTCTGTTTGGCTAAAATATCTTGGTATTCAGTATTTAGCCGATCCATTGAATCCCCAGTAAAGAGAAAGCCCATTCCGGTGTGACTGACACAAATGTGATTCGTCTATCAGTCATGCTATAAAGGTCTGCCATTATGAATCAGCCCTGATGGTTCATGATTGGACGCTAATGCATGTTGGGTTCATTTGTCGTTACTGTCCGCAGCAGGTCTGTCCAGATCCAAACCAATGAGATCCATAATGTCCTCAAAAAGACTGTAAGAAGTGTGACCTTTGGAGAAAAGAGGTCAACCTCATTTCATTGCTTGAAATCCGTTGTTAATAGAACAAGGTGGCTTCACCTGCTATCAAACAGTTCGGATCCTCTCGCCGTCGCGCAGCATCAAACATCCGCGCTCGCACGCAGCTGCAAGCATGAATTATTTAATAAGACAAGTTATAGTGATCTGTAGATAATGTGGAGGGCTTCGGGCCTTTATGTACATAGCCGAGGAAAACGAATCCTGAGCGTCCTATCCTGTCCTGTAATTATGCATGCGGACGCTGATTTCCCACGAGGGGGAACATCGTGTGCCAGGCCTTGCTCTCCCGCCCCTTTACTGCTGTGACATCACTGTATGCACAAACACACACCTATACACACTCAAAAGGGAGTGCTACCTTCCAGCTATATTGCTGTCAGTACACCAGAAAACTTCATTCAAATAAAAGTGTCCTCAGACGCGAAGCAGCCGGAGTAGAAGAAACAGAAGCGGTTTCTTGCTCCAGCAGTGTTTTCCAATGAGCCTCTTGATGTGCTTTAAAGCTCTGAACCTTGTTTGCTCTATAAAAATGTGCTGCGGTTGTTTCTGTGTTTTCTCTGAAGCGTTGTTACCATGCCTGACATGATCCTATTTTGAATGGTCCTCTGTGGTAATAAGGTCATTTGTCTTGTGCAAAGCAGAGAGGATCTATAGCTGTCATACGCTGAGCTGGAGATAAATGTGAAGGGCTGAGACTGAGCCGGAGAGGAGAATTTATGCAGTCAGACCTTTCAACTGGGTCGAACGTGGCTCGGTCGACTTCCAGTCGGAAGGTCTGTGGTTTGATACCCCATTTCACTCCGTCCTTGGGCAAGACATTGAACCTCAATGGAGCAAATATGCAAGACGAGTAAAGTCTGTCTACCATTTACTGAAGGACGGAGGGAAAAACAGAAAGTAAATGGTAAACAAACTTTACTTACACGTGACTTATACTGTGTTTGATGCGTTTTACAGGATGATCAACGTTCACCAATTGAAATGCACAATCATTCACACACTCATGGCGCAAAGTTCTTGCAAACCATCGTCCCGTTTCTTTCTCTGGTCACCCGTGAGCTATAATGCTCATCACTGACCCCACAGGTCATCAGTGGTATTACTCTGTTAGCTGTTGTAGTGATGCGCTTTTTAAAATCAAACCTTCATTGTGGAAGTAATTGAGTTGCTCCTGCAACTATTTAGGCGAATGTCTTTTAAGATATTTCAATAGATTTTTTTCATAATAGATAATCACTACTGCATCTCAAACAAGATTAAAACAAGATTGTTCTGCTCTTTAGTCCCGTACTTGTAATTAGCTTGAATGGATGTCATAGCACGTATGATCAATACTGGAAATAACCATGAGATGGCAAAACATTTTGCACTGTGCCTGTAGAAGCTACATTTGATGTGTTTCTATTTAAGATTATGTAAAATATGTAAAAGCTAGACAACAACTTAGTATAAACGATTCTGACATGAAGTGAATTCACTTTTTCATTGTCAACAATGTGTATTTTTTTTTAATATCAGAAGTAAAAAAGCTGTTTTATTCTTTATTTTTATTACTTCCACCTGGTTAAAGATGACATGAGAAAACAGGATTTAAAGTACAGAGACATGTGGTGAAGTTACATGCTGTACACCAAAAGACAAACACCACAGAGCATTCACACCCTCCGGCTCAAATCCCCTGAGATTGTCTCACAACATTACAGGGAACACAAAATCTAGTCTACAACATCCAAAAGCCAGTTTCTCTGGGCTGCTCAGGAATTTTCAAAAAGATTTGTTCAGATTTTCTTTGTCATGTGCAACTTTTCACAACCTGAGAGCAGTGAAAGTGTCAGGAACCCGCTGTGATCACCAGTGTCCTGCCCCACGAGGGGGTCCAGCACCCCGGGTTGAGATCGTTTCCCTGAAGTGCTTCTAACACCTCCTCCGGTACTTCTAAGCTGCCACACTAGAGGGTTTGTGGTCCACATTGATCCTGTATATCTTAATAAACCCTGTGAGGTGTGACCTGCAGGCTGGCCCAGATCGTTTCTCCATCCAACGGTTGTTTTTTTTGTCTTTCTTTTATGTAGTCACACTGTCAAATTCCTCAACAAGCCTTTTTTTTTTGTTTTTGATGTCATAATTTGCTCGGATCGGGAAGGAACGAGTGTTTTCACAGCTATAGTGGGAATCCGATTATCATACAGGGATCACGGTCGCCATGGAAACCGAGCATGGTGCATGGTGTTAAGCCGTCCCTTGCACACATCCGGGGAACGTCAAGAAACAGTGTGAAAATTCAGCTCCCCCCTTAAAAAATAAAGATGTGACAAATTCCTGCTTCGTTATTGAGCGTGCTCTCCAGAAAAGCTCCCTATTTTGTTGTTAGAGGCTGCGTGTGTGGTAGGAATACAAACTGTGCCTTATTTTTGACAGATATTTTGTTATCCGCTACACAAACAAAGAAACAAAACATCAAATATCCCAAAATCAAGAAGCTACTTACTGAAACAGTCTGATTATCATCTATTTTTGAAGGTTGAGATTGTTACTGCAAATTGGCCCTGAATCTACTGATTGTAATCACAGTTATGTACTTCTTTCTCTGAAGCTGCTTAAAAACAGAAATAAACAGCTCATTTCTGTGTGATCCATTACTTTCTCTTTGGGACACAACCGGCTGTAGCAGCTGCTGCCGTATGGACGTCCTGGAGCACAGACTCACAAACAGTAAGTACCTTTTCTGAGCTTGTCTCTAATTTCAGACGAATCTTTCTTAATACACTGAAACAGCAGAAGAAAATATGCTCTTAATGAACAGATTTTGGCTAAATTGGAGAAAATGTAGACAGCTGCAAACACAGCATGGAGAATAATAACAGTCGTGCACGGGCACAGTTGTGTTTCTCACAGAAGTGGAAAAACTCATGAGAAGCGATTATTGAATGAATTGAATGAATCTTTATTTCGAACATACAAATAGAAAAAAGAAAGAAAGAACAAAGAAACATTCAGATGACTAAAACAAAAACAAAGAAAAAGTACACAATCCACTTGATCTTTCTGATACGCTAAAAAGACAAACCTTTTTTCTTCATTTGTTTGGGTATTTGTTTTCAAGCAGAAAAGGTGAACAAAAGCAAAACAAAAGAAGGTGAAAGTAAATCAAACCATCTTCTATACCCTATTTACCTGAAACCCTGTCCAGACAAGCCAAAACTATGTTTTCTCCCCGTCTTTCTCAATAAGTTTCCCGTCCACACAGGAAACGGCTGCGTCCACGTGACACCATAGAAACTGCTCAGAATGATGGAGTACGTATGCCAGGACTGTATGTCTTGTTTACATGGCAGGCTGTAGTGTAGTGCATTGGGGATCCGTTTATATGACAAATTTTGGAAAACAGGCCCAAAGCTGGAACTTTTCAAAACCATTCCGATTACATCTCCGTGGAAGTTCTCTGAACCGCTGCTCCTGCACATGGCACCGCGGCCCTGGTAAACAGTTCTTCTGCACATGCTCAGTAGATGGACAATCAGAACAATGTTTCCTCCATCGTGTCGTCACTCCCAGTCCAGATTCTCCTGGACTTGGTAGTTTCATAGTTGACAGTTATCGTAATCATAATCCAACTTGGTCGTCTGTCCATAGGAATGTCCTTCTGCTCACATTCTTAATGTTTATAGTGCATTCTTCTTTGCACACGTGTGTGTGGTTTCATTACAAAAACAACCAACAGCGCCACCACATGCCCTGGCATGTAAATTACGTCATTTTCAGTGTTTCTGCTGTTTCTGTGGAAACGTGACACTTTTCTGAAATGAAAACGCACGCCAACGATGCGTCTTCACGATGCATCGTGTAAACGGGGAAAGACTCATGGAAGCCTTTGCAATCTTTTCTCCGTCTGCAGCAGCGGTGAGAATGAAACACTTCCCGCAGTCATCGACAGTGGCACAAACTTTCAAACATCTGAACTTTTCAAGAGGGGCTGACTCTACAGGAGGCACGTGGAGAGGCATTCTGCCGTCATTCAATCAGCAACACATTGTTTAAGCAGATAACTGCCAAGTCGGAGGGATTTTCTCATTATCCTCAACAAGGAAGGTGAGGACGGGAATAAACTTTCTGAGAGCCACGTGGGAGGAGGGCGAGCGCAGGTGGATGGAGAGTCCTCCACAAAGATGAAAAAAAAATGCTGGGAGGAAAAGATAAATGAAGTGTTTTGGACACACAAGAAGAGAACTGCCATCTGCGAGCTCGTGTGCAAAGAAAAAAAAGAAAAAAAGAAAAAGCTCATCTTATTACCACCTCCTATGAAATGTGAAAGCTTTGTTTCCCACCTCTCCGTCTCTCTTTTTGTCTTCCTCGTGTCGTGCATCTTTTCAGTCTTTATTTCGGGCTTTGCTTTTTCTCCATTTCCATGACAAAACAGTGTGATAATAATCCAGTGTGGCTCGAGACTTAATTAGAGGCTGTCGCAGTGATAATTTACAGCAATTTAAAAATGTGGATGACCGTCTTGTTTATTAGCCTCGCGACACATTCCAGGTTCATGAATTCAAATGAAGTTATGGAATCATCTGGTGTGGATTCCCACACTGCGTCGTCGGAGGTCAAGTGCTCAAGAAAATAATAACTAGATAAAAAACACTGGCAAACTGCACTGTCATCCAACCAAAGAGAAGAAGGAAGACTGCAAAATGAATCAAACTACAAAGAAAATTTGAATTTTGTAGATTATGAGCAATAGAGCATTTAGCTCAGGGGTGTCAAACACATTTTAGTTTCGGGTATCACAAACAAATTTCCTCTTGACTTGTAAAATAGTTCCATAATAACATTTTAAATTAAACTTTAAAGTTTTTCTTTGTCGTGGCGCAGAGTAAGCCCCCGGCCAGCTCAGTTGGCAGAGCATGAGACTCGTAATCTCAAGGTAAAGGGTTCATGTCCCACGCCAGGCGCCACCTTCCCGTGGGCTCACCACCTGCAGGAAAGGTTCTTAATCGGTGCAATGTGATCTGGGTGACGGTGCTCAGACTGTCACCCCCACGACGCGGAAACGGATAAGGGGGAAAATGGATGGATGGATGGATGGATGGATGGATGGATGGATGGATGGCGCAGAGTAGATATGATGAAAATGTTGATATTTTCACAAAAATCAATCAACTCCTCCTGAAAATGACTACAATCTCAATACAAATCCAATTTGAATGAAAACTGGTGCAAAATACAGTGAAATAATCAAACACTTCTATAGCAGTTGCATTCTGTATGTTTTTTTCACAAATCCCCCCTGACAGCGAGGCGTTGAGGCGAGTTTGATAGCAACGAGGTAGTGAGCTTTCATGGCAACATCACTGATATCTCAGCTCGGCTCTCAGTGTGGTGTTGTGTCGCTACTCTTAAGAAATTTGCTTGAAAGAAATGTTTTCTTTAACATTTTCTTGGAGCCTCTTGTTTTGTGTTTTTTGGAAACTGAAGAAACACATGGCGGCTTATAAATCACCAGACCCAAACTGATCCTGGCAGTTTGTGATCAACAGCAGACTCATGGGTGCAGCCCACCAACTCACCTCTGATGTTCATCCCACAAATGCATGCTTCTTATTAATGTGACATTGTTTAAAAGGGGAATAAAGCAGCTGAAGGAAGTAGTCGGAGTGAGATGAAGTAATATCCGCCTCCGTCTTTTGACTGTATTAGCAACAACACGTCAGCGGTTCCATTTTCTTCCATTGTTGCACACACTCCCGCTGTGCTTCCAGCTCAACCCTCATTACTCCAGTCAGCATATCAGCATTCAGGAAATGAATCCGCCATTTGCCTTCTTCAACATATCTGTGAACCTTGACGATGGATCCAATGCAAAGTTTTATAGACGAGACCCAAGGTCGCTGCCTCAGCGGCGTGCGATGCGGCGACATGTGGTGTGGGAAAGCGACCAAGCGTTGACCCTTCACCCCACCCGCCCAGGCTGCACCACCTCCAGGGCCTTGTTGATCTCCCAGGTCGGACGCACAACAGGCTCCATGAGCACAACAAAGGACTGTGAGCAATGTCAAACCTCGCAAAGAGGACTCAAAGGAGACTGGGTACAATAACGTGACGTGACGTAACGACAGGCAACATGAGAGGACACTCTCCGGACGCACGTGTTGAATGGGATCAATGTAAGAATCAATAGAGCGTTGCCTGGCGAGCAGAGAAATCACTGAGAAAGCTCGTTTTAGGAGCCAAACGACATGACAAGAGAGATCCTTCACCAGCAGAAGTGGTCAAGCAAATTAGGACGAGATAAATCTCAGAGAGACACACGGCGTCTATCATCTGGAGAGTCTCAACGCGGTGGCGAGCGGCTCGCTTCCATTTTGAGCAGCAGCCTTTTCTCGCGGTGACACATGAAAGCAAAACAGAAAATGTGTGAATATATGCGTATGATCTGTGAAGCGCCACACACTGCGCTGGTGAGGCTGCGTTCCCCCTCCTTAGTGCCAGTCAAGCTTACTAGAGCGTGACGCGGTCTGGATTGATTGATGGACCAAAGGCAGGCGGGGTAAACGCCGTGTGCAGCCGAGAATCCGAGGTTAGACTCTGTCAGTGAACTGACTGGTGCGTGCAGGAAACCGGAGGGTGTAATCCAGCTCGCTAAAAGCTCTTAAACCTTCAGCTCCTGCACTTTTCCTGCCCCTGTCCAGTTGAGAGGGAGGGTTGACGTCCCGTTGTGTCTCCAGTCACACAGGTGTCGTAAACGCTAACCTCCATCTTTTCCCTGCTCACGGTTTCTGTTGGATTCATTTCTTGCCAGAGTCACATCGTCACTGATTGTTTGCAAAACAGATCTGAGGAAAGTAATTACATGTAATCAATATGAAGTACCTTCCAACAATTTCCATTTATTGGACTGGCACTTTTCGGACATTGGACACTAAATCAATTTGCACCCTGGTGACAAGAGACAATGAACATTTTAACTCTTTAATTCCCAAAGAATACCAGAGAGAACCAAACATAAGCTTTAAGGACAGAACAATTGTCTTTTTTGTCAAAAAATCTAATAAAACCTCAAGACTATGCAAATTTCTAGTACAAAAGGCTCATTGAGCTCCGAGCACAAATGCATATTTAGGTTTTACCAAACAATAGTGAAACATTAGCTCGGGATAATTTTCTCATGCAAATTCAGCTGTTGCATAAGGTTTAATGTTCAGCTTCGCATGAAGCCGTCACAGAGGTTTGGGTTGAACTGAATGTTCAGGTTTTCAGGTTGTTTTTCGTTGCGTTGCTGCATCTCAATATGATAATTATGTGTTTCTCATACTTATCCTCGACGCTCAGAGTTCATCACTTAAAACAACGACAGGAAAACACAGGTTTTATTCCGATCAGGCTTGTGGAGCTGGAGCCGGGAGGAAGAACTCTCGCCACACTAATCAACCCTCACAAGCACGTCTTTCATTTGTGGTCTGAGCGAAAAGATTCTCAAAACTCCCAGAGAAGCACAGGCAGAACACGCAAACTCCACACAATATATTTGCTGTGAGGCATGAGCGCCAAAGACTTTTCTCCTTTAACAGAAGCTCCAAACTCTTTGATTAACTGATAATGAAAAAGTTACTCCCAAAGCAAAGTGAACCAGTAAATATGTCAACGAGCTGGTTGTGAATAACTACAATAATAGGTACAGGTAGAGACAGGTAGAGGGTAGCTCAGGTATTCATTTCTGTATTTATTTGTCTTTACAACCTTGATTACAAGTATTTACTCTCCTAATTCGAATTAAAGTCAAACCTAGCATGTGTTTTCAAAGAGAGGCCTCAGGTTTTTCAAAGAATTCAGGAGGAACGATTTAATAAAACTTCCTTAAAGTCTGAGAAACCTAAAACAAAACCTCCATGTTGGGTTTCAAAATTATGTAATAACCATTTATCCAAAACTGCTTTCGGTGTACCTTGTTTATGTTTCTTTCTCAAAGCCTTCAATGTGCCGGATTGCATTCTGCAATAACCAACTGGTTAGTGAGTTTAACTCGCTGAAAGCGTTAAATCTTCTCCTCTGCGCTGACTAAAGACATTTCAGTCCTGCGGCTGAACTCGGACCATGCAGCCACGATTGGTGGAAACGGTAAATTAGCGCCGAGTGCTCAGTGAATGTCAAACTCGAGCCGCCATAATCCAGCATGAACCACGCTCTCGCTGTGCATTCTGGGTAATTTGTTCCTCTTGGGGGTTCATCATATCAGGGGCCTGAGAGGTTACGCATACTGACAGTTATGGCACAGAGACACAGAGGAAGCGAGGGCCGACTCCAGCGGAGAGACGACGACACCATTCACACTGTCTGCAGGAGAGTTTCCTCAAAACCAAAGTTTTTAATTAGAGAAGTTGTTGTCCTGAAAGCAAGCCAAGACGGGCAGACAGGTGACTCGGAGCCTGTTTATCATTCACACGCAGGTGGTTTCGGATAACACCACACATTTTTTTTTTTGTTCATGTGGCTTAAAAGTTTCCAGGAACAACACGACTCTGGATTCAGAACAATTCGACTTCTGGCAGTGGCTGAAAGTGACGTGGGATGAATGATGTATGAGCTCAGCGTGCTGCAGGTAATCCCACACGTTACCACGTCTCTTCTCTGAAGCTTCAACTCATCTCGAGCGAAGCAGGGGCACGACAGGGCACGACAGGGGACGACAGTGTTGAGCACAATATCAGACTGTGGAATATGTAGGGTTGGCAAAGTTCTGCCATTTGAATACAAGTGTCGATACTAATGGAAAAAACTGTCAACAATGGAGATTTGACTTACAATATGATGCGCCACTTTCATGACAGTTATGGTTTTGAAGTAAAGCTTACTATTTTAATTTGTCTATTGCACTTACAAAAAAATTATGTTATAAAACTGTGTTTTTATGAAATAATAGTTTGACACTTAACTAATTTGTTTAATTTTCGTTGGATTTTTCTCAAAAATCTATTCTACACCAGAGGTTGTTCAAAGTGGGGTGTAGTACTGCTCAGGAGGGGGGCGCCAGAGAGCTGCGAAGAGGTTCAGGAGATGCCTTTTCCTGGCAGGACGCTTGATGAAAAACATTTTAAAGCTGAAGTTGAACATTTCCATGCTGGTAAAGGAATAAATGCGACAGAAGATTAAAAGATAAACTGTAACAATATGTATATAATATTACAGTAAATTTAATAAGTAGTACTTTAGGCCCCGTTCACACAACAACGTTTTCAAGTGAAGGTGCAAAATGTTTTGCTGTTTTCACGTCAACAGTCCGGTCTATCCATACGGATGTCGGTGCACTCCCATTGGTATTGTTTATATCGTATTGTTCTCTGTTAGAATGTTTGTGCAGTTTCATTATGAAAACCAACAGCACCCACTAGTGGCCGCACATGAAAACGACATCATTTTTCAGCATTTCTCCTGTTTTTGTGGAAATTGACATAATTCTCAAAACGCTAAAATGATGTATTTTCACTTGAAATGTAGTGTAAATGGGGCCATAGTGCCAGTAACTTATGTCAAAACTAATTCCCTTTTTGAAGATTTATGACATCGTGAGTTATATGGTATGTGTTTTAAAGGAGGGCGCTCCTGAGTAAATGGCCTCTGATTACATTTTACCTGGCTTTTGTGTGAGTCTTCAACAAAAGAAATGTAAATTTCCACTTCTTTCTCATGCTTCTCCGTACTTCTTTTCACAGAGGACCCAGCAGAGCTCTGAAATCCACCCGCATGCTGCTTTTCCTCGCAATCACGTCGACACGTGGAAGAGTTTGGCACGTGATTACAGCCCGTGCACTGTAACTGTAAGTAAGTCCTGCATCTCTAAAGGGATCAGTTCCTACTGAAGTGGGCCTCCTCGATGGGGACGCTGATAACACACTTCCAGTCCATGATCAGTGATCACCCTCCATTTCCCACAGGCCTCACGCCCCGGGGGCACGCTGATGCATTAAAGGACGGAGTTGGGGGGGAAATTCCTGATCTGTAGGTAGCCTCCTGCGTTCCTCTTTTCTGCAACAGCCTTTTAACATGACAGATCTTCTAATGGCGGAAAAGCGAAATCGACGGGGAGGTTGCAGATGGATGATGACATCAGGATCTTATATATATATATATAAAAGAGCCTCATTTTCTTCTGAGACACTTGGAATCTGTTTGCTAACTAGTTTGTCAGACAGAAATAGTTAACTTTAACCTTTTGAAAGGCTATAATGAAATTAAAGGATATTTCAGTAAATAGTTTCAATTTGAGACTTTTAACATTGCAGAAATAACAAATGGAGGAGAACGTGCATCCACAGTATGCTGTTTTCACGTCAGCATCCTAAACTCCACATATTACAAAAAGAAAAAGAAAAAAGAAATGAGAGTGATGAAGACTAGGATGGTTAAAATGAGATCTTCTCTCTATCTCTCATCTTCAGCTTTCTATTACCCTTTTATCCACATTCTGTCAAACACAAAAACAAGCCATCGCGCCGCGCTTCAACTACTGGAAATCAGTGGGTTGTTGCTATGCAACAATTAAATATGTTGGAGGTGTGCCTCTCTCCTCTTTCCTTTTACCTTTCACTAACCTGCTCACCGAGTGCTGCTGGAAAAAAGCGACAACAAAAAAACACTTTCTTGGCGCTTTCGTCAGCCTCAGCCCACGGTCTGTGGAGTCGGAGATGGAGTGATGAAGAAGTAGAAGCAGTGACAGGATGAGATGGGAAATATATTGTATATGTGGATACAATTAATCTGCATATAAATTACCACACACGATAATAGTTCACTATAGTATAGTAGTATAGTATATACAAATGTATGTCTACCACTGCTGTCCCAGTTGCCTTGAAAAAGTAATATGATTACTGATTACTAGTTACTCCTTTAAAAAGTAACTGTTACTTTACGGCTTACTTGCTTTTCAAAGTAACTAAGTTAGAGTACAAGTTACTTTTTAGTTACTTTCAACAGCTGCAGCTGCAACACCCGCCACCGTCTCAACATAAAGATGAAAAACAGTTTTGTCAAAACTCTTCGACCCCATTGAGTTAACTCAGTGAGTTAGCCATTATCAATAAATGTGTCTGTATAAAAGATTACAGGGACAAATAAAATATTCATACAAAAAGTAAATACAACCACGAGAGAATAGTTTTTTGATAATACATAATTTTGTCGATTTATATTCTTTTATACAGCTTCATATGCATAATTTTACTTTTCCATTATCAGCTGATTGACGATAAATTTCCCTCATCTACATAATTCTATATATGTCATATCGAGTATTTAACTGAGCATGCATAAATGATAGTTATTAGTAAAATATAGAAATGTACAGTACAAGTTTAGTTGTAGTGAGTAAAGATATGCATAAATAATAACCTCTATATGTGTTTTATATGTGTTTATATGTGTTCTTGGTGACAAAGCATGACCGTGCATTGTTGCATTTATGTACTTTTTCAACATCTAGTACAAGATATAGTAACATCCTACCTGTAAACTTGTGAAAATTGTAAAGAAGTGAGCATTAATATTCAGAACATATTTAAATGGAAAACCAACTCAAAGGTTTTCACTATATGTCCATTTCACATCAGCTCTGGGTTTGTTGCCCCTCCTTCTGCCCTCTGGGTTTCTTCTTCCCAACATCAGACGGGTTTTATAGATGGACGTGTGCTCAAGAGGCCTCAGCCCGTCACCGCCGAGAGGTCAGGAGCTAAAACCACACGTGTGAACCCTGACAAGTCCAATCTGTGTGACACATGAAAATTAACTCACACAGCTGCGAGTCCGAGTACAGTCTGACGAGCCAACCAGCGTGGTAATAAGCCCTCCTGCCTGTTTTCACTCTCCCAGTTTATTAGATCTGTCAAAGGCATGGCCCACCGATACAAGGACATCTTAGAGGAGGAGGGAGGGAGGGACGGAGAAAAGACCAGCGCTCGGTTTTATGGCAAAAGGAGAAGAGCAAATTAGAAAGGACTAAACTGAAAATCACACAGGATCAGTCTGCCTGCCCACGACGAACACGGCCACGCTCGTGTTTCCGGACTGTCATTAACGCGCCAGCGGAAGACGCTTAACTCATGCCTATTCAATTATGCTAATGAACACATATACAAACGACCCCGGTTAGTTATTAGCTCCCTCAATTAGGAGACATGTGTGTGAGGGAGAAGGGAGACGGGTGGTTTTCTGCTGTCCACTGGTGATAACGCCAGCCTCGGGGCGTAGAGGCGGAGGTGGGGAGGGGGCTGCCGGCGATCCTCTGTTCTCGGAGCACATGTTGCAAGGGTGCAAAATCAATGCCACGCCGAGCTCATGCGTGGATGAAGAGAAGTGGCTCTCATCCCTTTACCGCCCCAGCGTGGCCGCCAGGCTCGAGCCGGCTTTGACGGACTCCTTCGCCAGACCCAAGACAACTGTGAGCTTTTCATCCGACAGGCCTCTCAGAAATAACTCCTTTTCATGTCTGATTTCACACCCGCTCACTGCGTTCACTGTTATCACACACGAGATGTAAAATATATCTAATTAATTCATGAGACGCGATGATTTGCAACCCGCTATGGAACACGACGCCTTGGTTGCATTTAAAACTGTTACTGTATCAAGGGCGTAATTAACTTCAGATTATGCCATAAATCTAACCGGCGGAGCTGTGATTTAGAAATGATGATGTGCAGAGAAGAGCTGTGCATTAAAATCAATAAAAGACGTTACATTTATTACGGGCAAAACAGATTAATGGCAAATGGTTTGCAGCGTTTTGGAGTGGGTCCGATGCATCAAGGAAGAGCAAAGCAAAGATAAGGGTGAAAAGGTGTCTGAGTATCATTAGAGTTAAGACCAGTAGTCATAACAGAAGATAAATCCAAAACACAGATACCAACTATTTATATTTTACCCTTTAACGCACATTTTTAAATTAACAAAAACTATAAGCCAAGTAGACCAATCCAAATCAAACTACAGCAAATAAAACCAAACCAGATCAAACCAGTGTAATCCAAACCAAACCAAACCAAACCAAACCAAACCAAACCAATCTCATACAAGCCAAACTAGGCCAGTTTAGGCTAATTCAAACCAGACACAACCAAAGCAATCAAACTAAACCAACCTCTGCTACAGAAACCCAAATCAAACATATTTCATGTTCAACTTGAACTTTAGAGATTATTTGTCAGTTGAAGGGTGGATTGTTGAACAGGAGTTACAATAATGTAAAAAGACACAATGCAAACAGTAAAACACAGTGAAACAATAAGATGTCATACAAAACATAAAACAGAGTGAGATGTTAGCAGCAATCTGGGTCAATTAGTCTGGTGTAGTTTAGTGCAAACAGTCGCTCAGTCCGCAGCATCAAGGCACAAGGAAATGAAATACAGACCAAACAACCTGCATATCCTTCAGATATATTGAGCTTGTTCCCATTTTTCAAACTAAACCAAGTCAAACCAAACTAAATGAAATCAAGCTAAGTCGAATCAATCCAAGTCAAAACAAACCAAACTAGGAAAAGCTGCGTAAAATGAACCAAAGTAAAGTTAAATCAAACTAAGTCAAGCTAAGCAAAATCAACCCATGGCAAACAAGTCAAATCAAACTGAACCAAACTGAGCGAAATCGACTCAAGTAAAGCCGAATCAAATAAATCAAGTTATCCCAAGTCAAATCAAACTAAG
Organism: Lipophrys pholis; assembly: GCF_963383615.2. Classification (NCBI taxonomy): domain Eukaryota; kingdom Metazoa; phylum Chordata; class Actinopteri; order Blenniiformes; family Blenniidae; genus Lipophrys; species Lipophrys pholis. The sequence continues at coordinate 6,893,699 of NC_137644.1, read as the reverse complement.
CCAAGCCAAACCAAACCTCTCCAACTTAAGCCAAACTGAATCAAGCCAAAGTAAAGTTGGTCAAACTAGACTAAACCAGTATGTGTCACAATCAGTCAGATCAAACTAACACATGCTAAGCCAGGTCAAGCACAACGGAATTAAACAAAACCCAAGCGAGAAAACAAACTAGGAATGATTCTAATAATCCTAACCTGCCACGTTGAGCGACCTCTCTGCAGGTGAAAGCACTTTAGTTTTAGTTAGTGAGGATTTCTGTCTAACAGTTTATGTTCCTTACATATATTCAGGTGGTTTCCTTTGTGTCAGTGTCCAGCATATTGAAGGCTGTAAAGCTATAGAATGAATAAAACAATACAATATTCGGGATTTCTCACTCAGGCGATAAATGACGCAGTGGCGAAGAAGCACAAACGGTGTTTGTTAGCTTTGCCTGTGTGATGAGTGTTGTAATTATTTAGCCAGGCCACCTGGTTAAGCACCGCGTGCTGCTGCTCGTGGACTCTGCTGACAGTCAGTGTTGGTTCCGTAAACACAAATAGATTAAAGCTGGTAAATATTCAAACGCCGCCACGTCGCCGCCTCGCAGGCTGCTCCTTCTGAAAGCCAAATGTGAAATTCCCCACCGTATATCATCTAATCACCACATGAACAATATCTACAAACGAGATGACACCCTGCATCACTGCTCTGACGGGGCCTCATTATTTTCTTCACTCCGACCGTGTGGACTCAGGGAGCTGTTCACAGGAGGTGGTGCTGAAATCTCACAGTGCTCTGTCCACACAGGCCCACTGTCCATGGTTCTGATGTACCGCGGCATGGCCGGAGCTCAGAGGCTCTTCCCGCAGAGAAAGAAATAAGATTTCTTGAGCTGGCGGTCCTGGTGGAGCGACTTGGACCCCGTTTAAGCTGGGACCGTCTCCGCAGGCAGGGAGCTCCACGCCCTGTTTGCTTCAGAGCTGTCACATGCGACAGCGTCGTTTACTAAGAGATAGACGGGGAGCCTGAAACTACCCTCAGATGGATACGATCATGGTTGTAGTGAGACTGAATACAGTCTTACTTTGCTGGTATGTGTGACCGTGAGAGAGGACAGCCTCTTCGTGGAAATCACAAGCATTTCCGCTCATTTCTGCATCGAACATTCGACACGTTGAGAGCTCCAGTGCGTCCGGTGAGACGCTGTGTGACAGGGACGGCTGATCCCTGCTCACGGGAGGCCAGGTCCTCTCCATCCCGTCGTCCCCCACCCCCCGGAGTGGAGACGCCGGCCAATCAGAGAGGACGAGGCACTGAGTCACGGAGAGAGCGGGCTACTGGACCGAAAGGAGCTGCCCACCGCTCTGCCCGCCGCTCTGCCCACCGCTGGAGTAACGTCCACGGATGGAGTGATACGCTCAGCATCCACCAACACACACGCACATCCACATACATGCAGTCCGTTCTTACCACAGATTCAACCCTGCTCACCACCAAAACAGCTCAGATCTCCTCACCACTTCCTGACTTTAACGCCCTTTGCAACCTCTTTCATGTGATTTATGAGACGAAGCGTTGCCACCCCTTAACAACTCATGAAACACCCACTGTCGCGCTGCAAGGTTGCGTGAAGGTCAGCGTATTTCCCCCACCACCCAGTCCTCAGGCTTCGACAGTACAGTACACACCACTTAAGGCTGAACCGTCGTTTAAAAAAAAGAAGAAAACAGACGGTGTGAATAGCTTCTTTGAATGAGCTGTTCATTAACTATTGATGCAAAGGGAGATCTCCCAGCTGGAGATGCAGCACACAGCACAGACACACACAGTAGCCGAATCACACTAAACCCCCCACCAGCCAAAAAAAAAGGTGATTAAATTGTCCTCGAAGTGAATTAATCGTATTAAACAGCTTCCATAAATTACTCGTGATTTACACGTTAACCCAACGCTAACAATGGGATGAATATAAGAGGGCTGCAGATTTTTGTGGCACAAATCCATTTTCCAATGAGCCCACAAAGGCACAGTAGATGTGAATGGGATTTATTGGACCTTGCAGGAGAAGAAAGGCTTGGAGGGAATGTGGTGGGAAAGTGGAGTCAAATGGAAGCAGCTGAATTGGTTTTGTGTCTGAAAAGACCAGATCTGCAAAGTTGGCGTGTTCGTCTGCGAGGCTATTTGAAGTTTGACAATCTACCAACCTTTTCTTTTCATGTTTCCAAATGAGAAAAGAAATGAAAGTCCACGTGTCGCGAAGAAGTGGGAAGCTTTGTTAAGCCCCCGGCCTTCCAGTCTGCTTTGGTTTAATAGTGTACTGTACATCAGCGCGCACGCACGGACGGATGGAGGGATTGGAAAGAAGAGAGATCGACTAGTTCATTTCAGCTGAATCCTGGATAATGAGGCCAGAGAGGGAGACAGGGGAAGAGATAAGGGACGACAAAGGGGACATGACAAACAGCAGCAGAGGCAGCGCAGTGATTTGATTACAGTATAACTTCTCATTTAACGACAAAGAAAGCGAGCCCTGGGCTGGGAACACCAGATACAGGCTTGGATAGGAGCGGCAGATCGGTCCGTTCTCCTTTCTCCTCCTCCTCCGACTGTAACCGAGGAGCTGAGCCGAGCCCTCGGTGGGAGTCCGCCTGTCACTGATGCCACCGATCAACGCAGCAGCTGTGGAGCCACATGCAGCCGGCACTGGCTCGCAGCAGCGCCACTGTCTGCGAGCTAATATTTTGAGAGTCACACGAGGAGAATGAGTAGAAATGTCAACTCTGGTGGGAGTATTTAACACACTCCGGTCCGCTGGCTTGAGAAACTGTTGCAAGGTACAACAGAACGAGACGGGAAAAAGCACCTGAACAGGAATTATGCTCCCCAGTCCTTCTATATCGCTCATGGTTTTTTGGGGGGGGGTTCTCTTTAAATGAATGCTTGTCAGTGTAAATCTAACACCCTCTGACATGTGTCACCCAGGATCAGGCACTGTGAGGAGGAAGCTGCACCCCCTCCTCCTCGTCTTCCTTCTCCATCTATATACGTACAACCTGACTCTCCCATCACAATTACTGTAGTACAGTGTCCTGGAGGATGCACACACACACACACACACACACACACACACACACACACACGCACGCACACACGCACACACACACACACACACACACACACACACACACACACACACACACACACACACACACACACACACACACACACACACACACACACACACACACACACACACACACACACACACACACACACACACACATCAAAACCAGGCGTTTCAGTCGCATCGTTTTCAAAGCAGGAGCACAGATGAAAGCTTCCACCATCTCCACATTGCATCCTCCTCTTTTGTTTTTTTTGTTGTTGTTTTTTTTTTCATTTCTTTTTTTGGGGGGGAGATTCCTACCTGGCAGCACGCTGTCGTCCCAGAGTCCTCTTCACAATCCCAGGAAAGGGTGCAGACAACTTGTCCTCCTCTTCACAGAGCCCGATGTGGCACTTTTGAAGCAAAAAAAAAAAAAAAAAGAAGGAAAAATTCAAAAAAAAAATCTGTTGCAACAATATATTTTCCCTCTCCCTTTTTTTCTCTTTTCACACGATGGCTCAAGAAGCACTCACGATCACACACTCGAACACACAGTCAACAGCTCCGGTAAGCCAGGCGCTTTCTGTCCCTTCTCTCTCTCTCTCTCTCCCTCTCCCTCTTCCCGCCCACCTACTCCAGCCCCCTCCCCCCTCTTCCTCTCTCTCCATCCATCTCCAGCTTGCTCTTCTCCTGTCAGACTAAACGCACACATCCCCTCCATCTCCCAGCTCACTATTTCCTGACATTTCCCCCACCCACTCGCACCTTCTGCTCCATGAAAACACTCGGTGGCACTATTGGATGTGCATTTCCACACAGCATCTCCAAACTTCTTCCCACTTAGTGGAGATACTGATTTGTGTGTGTGTGTGTAAGAAATAAGACAAAGCCTATTGTGAAAGCCTCGTAGCATCAGATGGTGTGATTCATGATTAATGCTAATGAGGCACTCGCGCTGTATACCATTAGGCTTGTTCTCGGTCCTTTTCGTCTCACTTTGTCTTTTCCTGGCTCTCCTCGGGACCGATGCTGCTCACGTCTGGCTCGTCAAGGGCATTCCCAGAGTAAGTGTACGCTAATGCTGTGCCTGGAGCGGCTGCCTCGCGACCCCCCGCACCCCCAACCCGCCACACTCAGCCAAGGGGCAGATGTGGCTCCCGGCTCTCCCAGGGAGGGGGCAGCAGATGCAAAGACAAAAGCAGAAAAACCCGCCACCACAGTGGACACAGTGGGGTTGACCGCACCCCCACCTGGGGGGGTTCAGGGGCTTGAAATGCATCAGATTTAGCCTCACTTCTTCAAGTGAAAACAGAAAACGTTCACTGGGCAACGTTTTGGAAACAGCCCCCAAGGTGGAACTTTAAGAAAACACTGGTGTAAACACGAGAAAACTAAACTTTCTGGAAAAGCCCGAGGTCCGTCTCCATGAGGAAGGCACAAATGCTGCTACTGGTCCTGCACACCATGATTCACAGTGGTAAATAATTCTTCTGCTCATGCCTCCAGAGGGTCATGACTCCCAGTCCATGTTCTCTCACTGGACTAAACACATCCAATAAATGTATTTTAAAATAAAAGTAAAGCAGAACAAAACTCGCTCGATTCACTCTAAACCAGGAGTGTCAAACTTAAGGCCTAAATCTACCTGCAAGTGGCTCCAGTGCACCAAGTGTAGTGTAAAGAAAATGTAGATTACTTTCAAAAACAAGAGTAGTGGAAGCAACACTGAGATTAGAACTGAGACATCAGTGGCTTGCCACCGCATTGCTACCAAATTAGCCTCAAAGCCATGCTGTCAGGGTGCGTTTGTAAAAACACCCATAATGCAACAGCTATAGGAGACGTTATTCACATTTCACTGTATTTTGCACCAGAAGGTTTCAATAAAATTGACTTTATGTTGAGATTGTAGTCACTGTCAGTAGTAATTCTTTGGTCTTACGAAAATGTAGACATTTTCATCATGTATACTCTGCGCCACAAGAAACATAAACTTAAGAGTTTAAAGATAAATGTTATTATGGCACTATTTTACAGGTCCGGCCCACTCAGGATGAAATTAGGTTGTATATGGCCGATGAAACAAAATGTGTTTGACACCCCTGCCATAAGACATCCACTCACTGTGAGTTTAGGCTACATAAGATTAAAAACTTCAATAAAATACATTAATACATCATGCCATGGGTAAAGTGAAACGCTTCCCATCATAAAGGAGTAAAACCTTTTTTTTTTTCTCCAAGCCTTCAAGTTAATTGTACAAGCAAGATGAATGATGAAATAGAAATTCTTGCCCTATATTTGCCCTCTCTGTCTGCCACTCCTCTTCTTGATGGGTCATCGCTCATCAAATCAACCCCCCACATCCGTCTCCACGCAATCCCTGAACTTCCCGTCAACGTCTGTTTGTTTTGTCTGCAGATTAATTACGATCCACGCGAACGGCGTCTATTTTCTCCTCCGCGGTACATCTGTGAGCGAGTGGAAAAAAGTCGGCAGCAAACTGTAACTCGGATACGCAACTGCTGTCGGGAGCAGATGTTAAAAGTGTGCGCGCACGTGTCTGTCTGTATACGGAGTGTGTAAATAAAGTGCAGAGGCTGATAATGCACAATGAGACACATGGTGAACAGACGTACAGCAAAGGGACAAAAGCAAAGTAAACACGGGAGTCTGTGTTAATGATTACCAACTGACACCCCGCCTGGACTCTGCACAGCTTGTGCTCCTCCTTGTATATGAGTTTTGCTTTGCCGCTGATGTGTGTGTGTGTGTGTGTGTGTGTGTGTGTGTGTGTGTGTGTGTGTGTGTGTGTGTGTGTGTGTGTGTGTGTGTGTCCTGCGTTGAGAGGCTGTGGGGAAATCGATTACTGGACAAAGTGATGTGGCCACTGTAGATTTGTGGCTCGGCGGTGGTTGGGTTTGGCCCTAATGAGCAGGGGAAGGAGTACATCCATGCTGAGCAGTGCAGGTCGTCCTCTGAGGAGAATATTTTTTCTCTCTACACACACAAAATCAGCCGACGCATTTTGGAGGCCGCTCGCGATACTCCCCCCCCCCACACACACACACACAAACACACACACACACACCTCTGAGCTTATCTCGTATTACAAACATAAACACGCCGGAAGAGAATAGCTTCAGCCCAACAATTTCTCTGAGAAAGCGAGTAAACACTGCGGAAAGTCCAGATATTGTGTGAGTTCGTCTGAGATTAATGATGCCCCGAACAGGGAAGAGCGCAGCTGTGAAATGGCCAAACTGAGTCTCTGGGTGCAGATTACTGACATCGAGTTACTCATTTCTCCGCATGCTGAAACAACCACATGATTCATACTGTTTGTATTTCCTGCAGCATCAAATTAGAAATCTCCTTAATTAAATGTAATCTTTCACAGTAAAGGCGAAGCTTGTAATCAGAGTACATTCACTGTCTGTTGCAGTTGAATAGTTTGAAGCAACAAAAGTAAAGAAAATAATTTACTTTAAATTGTTTTTCCCGTTTGACAGTGTGCGGCTCTACTCACTTAAAAATGTTTTGACTTCAGAGTGTTGCTATTTTAAGACCGTGCAGGAACTCCGACAAACTTCAGTTCCTGGTTCGAGCCTCCTGTAAATTAAATTGAATTGAATTGAATATGGACTGGGATTCATGACACTCTGGAGGCCGCCATAGTTGGTATTGTCCATATACCAAGCACCAACCAGTTTCCATGGAGACGGAGTCAGAGCGTTTTCAGAGGCCCCGAGCAGCGTCGTCATGTAAACGGATGCCTGAACGGTTTGGCTTCACTGTAATCTTTTCGATAGGCTCCATCCAGAGAGAGGAGGTCAGGAACTACCGAAGCTTCACAGCAAGAAAAACTCAATTTGAGGAGATGCATGAGACATTTTTTTCATGGCGTTTGTATGTTCTCCGTGTCTGTGTGGATTTTTATGTTCGAAGACGTACAGTTAATTGGCCGTGGACCATTAAGAAGACCTTTGAAACAATCTCTATCTGTAAATTAAAGTTACAACCATTGTAACAAATGTAATGGCTTGAATGTGGTCTACGTGCCGCTTTCTTTTTACATGACATGGATATCGAATAAGGAAAAAGCAGGAGCCTGTCACTGTCCATCCAGGATGAGATGGGAAAGGAGAGAGAGAGACCTGCAGAGTGAAAGAAAAAAGAGAAGGGCAAAATGGCCTTTCGAAGAAAAAAGGCAGTGAAATAAAAGGAGATGGGTGAACAAAAAGGACAATTTCCTAAATGTCAGGAGCATTTGAATGGCCACCTTTGGACACTGCAAATTACTGGTCTCATTCAACCACAGAGGAAGACAATGTGGAGCTTCGGCGTGAGGAGTAGCTTTGTGACTCATCTATAAAAACTTTTCATGACGAACTTGTCCTTGACTGCTCACACTGGACAGTTTTACTGTGAAAACTAAACAAGCGTTAAGTAATCCTCATTTGCAAGAATGTCATCCTGCAAAATAAAACACTAAACTCAATCACCTCGGCTTTTAAAAGTCACTTTCCGTGAAGTAATTAAGTCAAATGTCTTTATAATGATGATTTACATGGATCAGCCATAACATTATGACCACGGGAAATATTAGGAAGTCAGTCTCCATTTTGTCCATAAATCAGCTGGTTTCAGGAAAAAAAATTGACAAGAAGGATTTCGTCTAACTTTATGTGTATGTGGCTTCCCAGCTACAAAAGTTCTCAAACAAAGACACCAGCCATGGAGCCATGTGCAATGACCCGACTTAAGGGTGAAGGAGTTGTGGTTTTACCTTGGGAACGCATGGAAGCATCATGCATTATGCTTAGAAGAACCTCAGGTCATGCAATCATGAGGATGTTGCTGACACATGTAGGATGCACTTTCTTGCAGCACTGTTGCAGAGCACAGAACTCTGTGATGAACTATTTCAGAGGAGAATTGTTGGGTTGAGGACCACATAGAGGCCCAACCTCACGTCTTGCATGATTTTAATGATCTCCTCCTGACATCTTGGTCCTCGAAGCCACAGGACCTTCACAATTCTCGCTGAGTCCATGCCTTGACCTACACAGTTCTATGCAGGGGGTCCTAATGTTCTGGCTGATCAGTGTACCTTTCTACACGCAGGAGGCAGAAGGACACATAGATAAGAAGTCTGCAATGTGGATGACTAATAAGGTGACCGCCGGCCCTAAAACATGCCTGCAAACATGAATTTAATTTGAAGGGATCGTCTTCATCATCTGACCTTGGACACAAATCTCCCGTCTCTCTATCTACGTTTTCCCATCAGGAGCTTCAATTTGAGGACATTACAGAATGTATTTCCCCCCGCCGGTTTTAATCTGCACCTTGTAATCTCTCATGATTTCATTCGCCCAATAACATGCGTTCTGTTACGACCCATCTTAACTGTCCACGGTGTGAAGAAGCATGGCTTTAACAGGACATTAATCAACTCGCAGGATTGAGACGTGACGTTAGAAGATGTCTCCTGAGCTTTATACTGCATTAATCTAATCTTTATGCCAACTTTACTGCCATACAAAACATTTATACCAGAGGATATGAAAATCCTGTGTGCATATTTCAGTGAGCTCGTTACTTCAGGTGTGGAGCTGCCATTCCTCAGAAAGGAGGTGACTTTTAGCTTTAGCCTTAGCATTATTGGAAGCTAATGTCTCACTGGTCACTATTCTAATAAACTCCTGCTTGTTGCAAAATAATCATCCAAGAGTAACTCAGTCTTTTAAAGATTGAAGGTTTTTATTGACACATTACAAAAAGAATGAAATTCAGTTCGACACCATGAAACATGTCCGACTATGAGTAACATTAGCATTATTTTGTATCCACAGTAGCTGTGAAGCACTAGGATCCAGTGAGACATTAACATGCAGATTATAGAATATCTTCCTCCCTCTAAAATCCAGATTATAGAGCATCTTCTTCCCTCTAACATACAGATTATGGAGCATCTGCCTCCCACTAACGTCCACATTATAGAACATCTTCCTCCCTCTAACATACAGATTATGGAGCATCTGCCTCCCACTAACGTCCACATTATAGAGCATCTCCTCCCTCTAAGATCCAGATTATAGAGCATCGCCTCCCTCTAAGATCCAGATTATAGAGCATCTTCCTCCCCATAAGATCCAGATTATAGAGCATCTTCCTCCCACTAACTATGCAACTTCAACTCAAAGCCAAAGTATGACAATGTCTCTTGGTATTCAAGATGGTCGATTTTTGAGTGTTTTCATCACAATCCCATCCATCTGCTTTAAGGGTCACTTATTGGGGATTTTAGTATAAATGGTTTGCCAGATTGTAAACAAAAATCATAGCTATTCCTGCATTTTCTACAAGTACTGATGTGCTTTTTGTGTACGCGTTTCCAAAGGTGTGGGATTTGTTTGCCAAAAATCCGACGGAAGGAAAATACAATTAAGTATAGCAGATTATAGGTAAATAATCCAAATGAGAAGGGAAAGTCATGGACAGGGTCTGATGGAAAGAAAACCTGCTCTTCTACCACAGTCACCTCTCACGGCCCTGTTCTATAATACATATATTTTGTGTGTATCATTATCAGTTTCATACACATTATACAGGCATCATGAAGAGTACATCACACTAATCAAATGCCAGCAGCTTCCTTTGATGTATAATGGTTGAAATTCAGTGTGAGTGCCAGAAAGAAGAGCAAGATGTTTTCAAGGCTTCTAACAGCCAAGACCCAAACATCCAAAAGCTGACACAAAGTGCTTTTTCTCCCCTTAAAAAAGGACCGAGGATAAGTGGAAGCTGGCATGTGCTATCGAGGTGTAGTCGAAAAAGATTTGTGGCAAAAAGATAGGAGCATCTCCCGATATGGGCTGATAAAAGGGTCCCTCCAATCTGATCCTGTTTCCCTGCTGGGTGGAAAGGTGTGTCAGGCTTCATCAGTCAGAGAAATACTCTCTGACCACCAATCAGGACTGAGGATCCTCACCTGGAAACACACGGAAATTAACACCAGCAGTTGGGTTGCCAGGTCTGCGGTTTCCATGTAAAACTGGGCTGCTTTTGAAGTGTTGTTGTGGGCTGGGCAGACCTAGAGTTCCATGCAAATTACATGAATAATATTTCTGAATAGAGATCTATATTTCTGTACTACTTTACACTCACGGGACATACTGAGGATCGTGTGTGAAATGATACACTATTCATTTGTTTCTTTTTGTATTTTGTAATACAAAAAGAACCAAATCTTTTTAATTTTGGGAAACTAAATAATTCTACTGCAATTTTGTAAATATTGCAATATACTTTGCAGTGAAACCTGATTTTTCTGTAGCATTTTTCTGTTGTCATACAGTGACATCTAGTGGTCCCGGATAGCATTGTTTATGTTTTTGAATGTCAACAAGGTTCAGACTAAAAAAAGCTGATTGAGAAAAATTCCTGACCTGTTCAATCCCTCCAAGTTGTATTGCTTTGTCCCACCCAGATTATCATGTTCCACTTACCAAGAATTGGACAGTAGCTCCAATTATAGCTCATGCTCTCCTTTAATCTCACTATCTTCTCCTCGATTCCCTCCCTCCGTCTCCTCCATCTCTCCACCGCAGGCAGGAAGCTGCCACGAATCACTTACAGCCTTATCGGAGGATAAGTGGCTGTTCAAATATGGAGCTATTCAGAGAACTGTTTTGAATACACACAGGTGCTCCTTTTCAACGCCGCCGCCACCCGGACTCTCCCGCCCGCCTACACACAGACACGAACGTACGCACAGCCACACCGCCAACACCTGCTCGGGTCAGTAACACTTGCCAACGCCTGCCGATGTCACACAGATGTTTGGCTGGCATCTGAGGTTACAAAAGGAGCACATAAAGGCCGAGGAGCTGGTTGTTTTCCCCACATTTACCAATTTAAAACCGCGTATAACTACACTGCCGTTAATTAGAGCAGACAAATTATGAGTGTTTTAACCAATCAGCTGCAAATTACATTGACGTGTCCTGCTAACGGAGGCTCAGAAAGTCTCACCAGCAGAACGTGAGAGGTTTTATTTGATTCTCCAATTTTCAAACGACCACCAGTTATCGTTTTAATCCATCTACTATCATTATCTTGTCAAGTTAAATAATCCCGGCTGTCAGAAATCACTGCATCTCGTTGTCAGAAAATCCATCTCGGCTCGACACAAATGAGCCAAAACAGAATTTGTTTTTACAAGAAGTCCATATTAATACAGACATTTCTGCACAAAAGAAGTGACTAACGTCTACAGAAAAGTTTGAAGTTGCTGAAGATTAAACACACGGCTAAAAGACTTTTAAACTGAAGTCCTGATGATGTGAGTAGCTTCTTTAATGAATCAGTCAACATTGTCCGTTTTTGCAAGCAGTGGGTCTGTTGAGCTGCCGCTTCTTTGATTCAACTCGGGGGATCGAAAGCGCCATCTATTGGCCACCACTGACCTCTGACCTCCTCTAAAAGATTGGTTGGTTGGTTTGGTTGTGTTTTTTTAGTTGGTTTGTTGTTGTTTTTTAGTCGACTGGCTGGTTGATTGGTTTTGTTGGTTTTTTTTGCTTCATTTGTTGTTGTTTATTTGTCAGTTGGTCAGTCGGTCGGTCAGTCGGTCAGCTTATTAGTTGTTTCATTCTAATTATCATCACAATACTGAACAACATTAACACATATTGTATGATTTAAACAGGAGAAGACAAAGTTGTTACCGAATTACCAGATTTTGGCAGGGCTGCTTTTTTTTGTTTGTTTGTTTTTTTCTTTCTGTTGTTGCATGAATTGTGGAATTTCACTTCCCCATTACTGCTCTGGAACACATAAACATATTAGCATCAGATATCTTCTGTGTCATTTTATTTCAGGAGGTATTTTAACAGACGTAACTGATGAGAAACAGTTCTAACAAAGCTGATGTTTTGCACAGGAAATTGGTAAAGGTCAGGTTCAGGGTGACATGAATGTTCCTCAGCACTACAATACGATATTGTTGGTTGGCAAAGATGGATTAATACAGACTTTCTCAGAGATAATGTTGTTTCAGAAATATGACACTAATAGTCAAATGGTTCTCTTCTACCAAAACTCAAAACGGGGGAAAGGGTTTTGAAAGGGGGGGACGATATTGAAAGAAGGTTTAGAATTACAGATTCCTGCATACTCCACACATAAAGGACACAAACACTAATCTCAACCAAGGATCTGAAGAAATCTGCAGATATATGTAGAATATGCCCAAACTGTACCACAGCAGCATGCCTGGGCTTCCACCCGACCTCAATTATCTGCTTTGTCCCATTCTGAAGTTCATTGACCACGCTCAGTAGCCTTCATCTCCTCTCCTCGTCTTCCTTAACGCTGCTGCTCGTGGAGGTCACATCCGCGGCATCCCAGCAGTGATAATTACGACATTCTTATGGGGAGATGAGTGGCTCTTTTGACCCGAGAGTCCCCTTGACTCGCACACACAAGGAGGACGAGAGACCAACGTGCCCGGAATTCTGACAGCAGAAGTTTGGATGGCGCAAAAACAGTGAGGACAGTGCATAGGTTGCATGAATGAGGCTTTTATCCAGGAGCGTCTGTGTGCAGGCGGGGAGACTTTGAGCCGGCTCCCTTCCTTGTCTGGGGCAGGACTGAGGAGTCAGCTCTGCCTGTTGGAGTGCCCCGGGCCGAGGCAGTGAAAGGGGACTCAGAAGGGGGATTAGTGGGGATTTAGAGAGCAGTAATTACCCTTGCCCATGGAGGGTTTAGTAATTAAATTACCTTAGCAACCCTGTCACTGCCCAGCCACTGAGAGCCTCCAAGGTCAGCAAGAGCGGAATTTCAGGATATGCTAAATATTTTCAGCAGTGTCATCAGAAAAACCCTTTGAGTCATTTTAAATGTTTGAAGACAGAATGGAGAATCCCAGGCAGTATTCAGTGGTTACCAACCTGGAGTCCAGGTACTCGCTGAAGTACATGGAGCCTCCATTGGTGGGTAAATGTGTTGGTGAATGGATGAATGTGATTAACGATGTAAAAACGTTGGGGCTACTCAATCAGTTAAAAAGCGCTATGTAAGTTAAGTCTATTTACCATTTAAGGCGATCGTGCAATAGTTATCACTTTTCCTGCTTTTGTGTTACAGACTTTATATTAACCAGTTAACCAAACCACAAACAAGCAATGCATCAACAAAAAACAAAACAATCAATCAACCCATCAAACAATCTCCCAGTCAACCAAATAGTCATCCAAACAACCAGTCAATAAAGTAATCAATATTTAGTTTCATTACATTGATTATCATATTCATGACATTGATTTTTCCGACAAGTATTAATATTGTTGCCCTTGCTTTTTTTTTTCTCGATATATTGGATTTGCATTTTTACAAAAATAGTAATTATTACATCCTCATTGCATCCCAACCTTTCTGGGATTTGTGGAAGAATTTTACAATTTCCAATAAAAAAAAGTACATAACTTTAAACGTTAAGTGTGTTTAAATTCACAATACGTGCATGCATGCCTGACAGTACCGACACAACATGGAGCTGATCTTTTGTTTTTTGTGCGCTGGCCAGTGTTTGGATTCCCTGTAATGTTTTGTTAAATCAGAGATCAGAGAGGATTTTCACAGCCTTTCTCAAAGGGAATCCGAGTCCTTCACTGTATGTTTCTACTGAATAAGCATGAAACAAGATGCACTTGGAAATGTGCGAGAAGTCTAAGTGCGTACATTATGTCAGAGTGTTGCTTGCATGAATACATTGAATAAGTTAAGTATCTCGTACCAAACCTACAGACTGCAGCTGTCGAGTCTGTCGAGTCGTGTGATGTACGCTCCAACGCACCGGGGAAATGAGCTTTTCCGACATGAAACTGCGCGTGACTTTGATCAGGAAACCACCATATGGGTAACTTCAGCAGATGAGCTGTGACATCGGGTTGATGGTGTGGTTAAGTGAGAAATGGGCTGAGGTTAAAGACGAGTGGATTTGGAGAGAGACAAAAGAGATGGAGAAGGATGCGTGGGTGTAGCAACGTCTCCCACACGGGCAGAAAAGTCACGATCCACCACTGAGCTGCACTTCAGCTCGATCTGCGGCGTGCAGCCTCCCTTTCACTGAGGGTTTACGTCTGTAATATTAAGCACATGAAGAGTAATCAATGGCCGGGCAGTCAGTTCATCCCAGTGCCAGAGGAGTGCCTGGCTTGTCTCAAGCTGTTATTTTAAATTGGTGGATTATTTCTCAGTTTGCGCGGCGGGTCATCCAATCTTAAGCTGTTTCTTTATGATTTCTGCAGATGTAAAAGCTGCAGCGGTGCGATAACACTCTAAACCTCCATACTGTACACGCATGCATCAAAGAGACATAAGCACACCTACAGTCACCCAAAATCACACTCAAACGTGCACCGAAACTCATCAGAAGCTACGGCAGAATCACGACAAGGCATCACGACCCGTTTTACCCTCCAGTTACAGAAACGTTGGATTTTTTTTTTTTGCTTCAAATTCACATCACACGCTCCTTCTTGCCACTTCCTGCTCAATGATGAAGCAAAGCTTATCTTTTACCGCACATACACCATCATATTAGTAAATCTTTTTAAAATTATGGCCACAGTCTTTGACCAAGCGGAGGTAAAACTTCACAGTGAGTAAACAGAGTCACTCGAAACCCAATGAAAGTTACTTTAAAATTACGCCTCTAATTAGTACAGGATGCAGCTTTTCACAGAAAACATCCAATCACACTGATTGTAGTATCTTTCCACCGGTGTGTAACAATTGATTTTATGATTTTATTGCTGGGATTTGATCTCACTCTACATTGAGGAACAGTTGGCATCTTATATGTCACTGTATGGTCTTAGGTCGTCAGGTGAGATTATTTTAACTGTACCAAAATCGAGGCAGAAGATGAATACTATCAGAATCGAGCCCATTTGGAGTTATTTCACAGAGAAAATAAGACTCACTGAATGCTTTAAAATCAATACTTATAGACTTGCAATAATATGATGTGATTTTAAATTAATTTCATGCAGCGAGCGCGTGTTAAATTCACATTTTACTAATTTGTACTTCGATCTCTTTGTGCTATTTTATCATTAATTTTGAGATTGCATCCTGTTTCTCATGTTCTTCATTAGATTCTTCAATTCAAAAACACCAATTAGTCTTAAATTCATGTTTTTGGACTGTAGAAAGAAACTGGACCTCTAAAAGCCTACAGAAAACCTACCACTGAAAGACAGCCCAGCCTGGACTCAAATCAGAGAACAGTGTCAGTGTGAGGCAAGAGATCTAACCAACAGAGCATGAAACGATCATAAAATTAAATAACAAAGGAGTTCTCTTAAATATATCTGGATTTCCAGTTGATACATTGATTTGCATTTATACAACTTTGTGCCAGCCATTAGTACAATTTACCACATCTGCACACATTTATGTAAAAAAACTGCAAATACTCCCTTTTTTTCAAGGATGGGAGGTATATAACATAAAGAATGGATAAGAAAATGTTCAAGACTTTTACAGAAACAGGTTTCTGTAAAAAGTAGACGACACTTCCTTCATATCTACAGATTAACAGAAAGAGGTGAATTAGGAATCATACACTGACATCAGGGCCGCACGGTGGTGCAGTGGGCAGCACTCTTGCCTCACAGCGAGTAAATTGAGGGTTAAAATTCAGGCCTTTCTGTGTGGGGTTTGCATGTTCTCCCCGTTCTTGAGCGGTTTACACCTATTACCTTCCAATAAATTGGTCGAACCTAAAAACATTGACAGGTGATTCTGTGACCCTGAACAGGATGAAGTGACTAAATAAACTGCATGAAATTCCATCATCAACCAAACACATACAAGTTAACACTATCCTCCTTAAATCGTCTGTTTACAACGTGGTAATTATGCTTTTAGTGACACCAGCTGCCCATTAACACACTCGAGCAGGTCATTAATGCGGAGGCGATGTTTGGCGGTCACCAACAGAAATAATGCTCACCGACGCAGGAAGCAAGTTCTGACTCTTCTGAAAATCATCGGTGCGTTTCTCATCATCTCCAATGCGCCGACCTGAGGAATTGACGTGTTTAATTGCTCAGAATACACTCCTGATTACATTCAGAGGTCTAATATATTGGACTTATTTAAATAAGCCGGCGCTGTTTGCTGTAATCGCTCTCCACTCCTCATCCGGTTGGGTGTTACCTAATGCTGCACTGGCAGAAGCCATTGGGGTGGATGTCTGCTGGCTGATGAGAGCAGAGTGGATGGGTCCTTGCCTTGCTGTGCACAGCAGATCGTACAGTACATGGCATAGCGATCGCTCATTAAGCAGAATTGACTGTGTGTTTGGGGGGGGGGGCAGCAGCAGCCAGCCAAGTGTTCCTTGGGACTGCAAGAAGATGATTGATGCCCTCATTGTCCATCAGGTGTTGAAACTCCCAGACACCCAGGGGGGTTTTCCTGCGAGATTTTATTTATTAATTTATTTCCTTGGTTTCCATCATGCTTCCTGCAGTTAGTGTGAGGCGGAGGGGAAGCACGGTAGGTTTGGCAGCGCTCCAGAAGCCAGTCGATCGACAGGCATGTATCACATAGCCGTGGCATTACCTTCCACTGCAGCCCGCTGGAACATGTAAAGGACTTGAACAGCTGGTGGCAGAAACCCTCTGCAGCACCTGATGGGTGCGATGCTATCGACACGGCAGAATTAGACCGCCTCACAAAGCAATAATTACAACAAGAGATCTTAATCTCGAAAGCAAAAGAAACGTGTGTGATTAGGCGGTGGCGCAGGCTGTGGAGAGGGTGGGAGTGTGTAGAGTCACACACCGGCTACCTCTGATCTCCCACCTTATCCCCCCAGCCCCTGAAGTCACCTTGACAGTGACCTTTAGCGTCTTCTCTACACCGCCTGTATTTAACAGAGCAGATCCGATAGTGCTTTATTGAATTTCGAGTCACTGCAAGGTGTGGGTGTGACAGAACTTATCAGAGCAGCAGATCTTCACCTAAGCTACAGTCCAGGAAATATAAGAGTTAAAACAATCGAAATACGAGCTACAAAACTGCCCGGGCTGAGAGCAGGTGAGTCTATTAGTGTTTGTCTTCACTGCAATGTTTAAAGGTCCGCTATTAAGGCCCCCTTTACCGACAATGTTTCAAGTGAAAACACATTGTTTTTGTGTTTCTGTTCCAGAAAAGTTCCACGTTTACATGCAATGCTACTGAGCATGTGCAGAACAAGTATTTACTATGGCTGTGATGCTCATGTGCAGTAGCAGCATTTCAGAGGTGTTGTGTTTTACCCCGGCTCCACAGAGACACAGTCGGAGTGTTTTCAAAAACGTATGTTTTCAGTTGCTCCGAGCACTGTTGTTGTGTAAACAGACCTCCAAAACGCTACGAAAGTTTTCATCTGAAAACTCTGTTGTGTAAACAGGGCCTTATTGTGGGAGTTTTCGAAAGAACAAGGTAGTTATCGATCACTGCCAAATCTCTTTAAAGGGATAGAATAAAGAAATCTAGAATAAAAACCTCTTCTGTAGGAAGCCAAAGATCTATTTTGTAGTTAAAAACAAACGCTAACATAAATGAAGATGTCTGTTAACTGACCCAGGCTGAATACAAGTATTAATAAAAAGAATGGAGTAATCACAGGAAGCTCAGACACAGATTGGCTTTCATCAACAAACAATGGATGAATTGCAAAGAAATATATTAAATTACATAAACTGGGCAGACAAGTGATTCACATGTGATTTAATTGACAAATGGCTCCAATAAATACCACAAATTACAAGATGTGACACAGAAGGTTCCTCTAATTTCCTCTTTATTCTCTGGTGGGCTTCGACTCCACGCTGAAACTGGAGAGTTGAGCCTGAGTTCTGCACAGGCAGGAAGCCTGGGACTTTGACTTTCACCTCATCTACGAATGGATGCTGGAGAATTGCATTGTTTAAGGAAAGAAAATTGGGGCCATGCTCAGGACTGAAGCAGGAGGAAGTACCGGCCTCCCAGTCGATCTCACAATCGCTCCCTCTCTCTGGATCGTTCCCATTGTCTCAGCGCGGACGGCACTCTGCCACTTTGGATATGTCATAGCCAATAAGGATGAAAAATTGGACTGCTCAGTGGGCCTGCAGTCGGCGTGCCGGCACCGTCCTCCACCTTCACAGGCCCGGAGGAGGCCGAGCTCCACGCAAAATGGGATTTAACAAGGCCAGAATCACCCGCTATGCCTCGGTAAATAGCTCCTGAACCCTGCCTGAACCAGCACTGGCGCTCAAATACACACTTCACCATGAAAGGGAAGCGTGAGAGGAGGAGTTTGACAGCATGGAGAGTATTGCTCAGTCTGAATCCACCGAAAACGCAACAGACGGTACATAATATTTTAGTTGGATGCTAATAAAAAGAACGTCAAAGTTAACAATTGTTGGATGAACAGCTTTTTTAATGAGTCACAGTCCATTTAGTATTCCAGTCCATGTTTTCAACACAAGTTAGGATCTCGAGTCGCATCATGGATGGATGGATGGAAGAACAGGAGTTACTGGGCAACACAACGATGGCTGAAGCTGCAGGCTGCGACACAAAGGTGTAGTTTACGTAAAACGTAGAGAATCGACAGAATCTAAAGGAAAAGTCAAAATTCACACAATCCACTCAACGTACAACAGATGCAAGACTTCAATCTGGAAAAAAAAAAGGCAAATCGTTGTTGTGTTTGGGCTGCTTGTTTGCACAAAAACAGCTTTTCAACACACTGAAAACAGAACGACTTCCAGAGTGCAACTTTTTAAAAGTGCTCCACTCTGTGTGTCCATGTAAAGAAGTATAACAGAAATTTTCTGAAACACTGTTACTGCACATGCACACTGTGGTGGAGGTGAATATTTCTGCACGTACACAAAGAGATCAACAATAACAACCAAGAAATCTAGTGAGTGGAATTCACATTTAAAACGTCTGCAAATGTGGGGAACAATTATTTCATACATTATTTCATACATATTGGACCAATACGATGAACAAAGACAGTTTAACGAAGATTAAATCTTTACGTCATACTGTTCTCAGTGCGCATGGTTGCCTTACATAAACACAGTGCCCACTAGTGGCATCAAGGGGAAACTACAGCATGTTCACGGTTTCTGGCATTTCCGTGTGTACGATCGTTTTCAAAACCATCTAAACATGAAAGTTCTCTGAAATGTTGTAAATGTGCACGGTGATTTACATAGTGCAGCTTAAAACACATTCGACACCAGAGAGTCACAATGACGCAGTGCGAGCAGGAACTGGACGCCACATTGGCTAAGAAAGGTTTTCTACTGCCGAAGCGCCACAACATTGGTTTCTTGTTTGGATTATTTTCTTTCACTTCCGCTACAGTCTGTCGTCTGATTTGGTTGCTGTGCTGAATGCCGCGGCCATCGTTGGCGTCGCCTCTGTACTACACAAGATGATGAAACACATCTTCTGTCTGAGATCGCAGGGTGTGTAGCCGCCATAAGACATGAGAATCAATCAAAGATGAGCATTGATTGAAGTTTCTTTCTATCTGCACTTCAACTTAAAATAATGCCAAATGGGTGTTGGATGTGTTTCATCAACACTTTGGGTTTACCGTTTTCCAATCACACAAGGAGGTTTAGAGATCTGAGTGAGTGCGGGAGGAAATATTTACAGAGACGCCACAATAGAGGCTGTTTTTCTTAAAGCTGAGTCCTTATTCTTTTTACTCAACACAATAACAACTTTTCTTTTTCCTTATAAAGTGCAGGATTATGAGCGATAGGTAGATTGTTTTGTTACTTCATGATTTATTTTTCTGTCTTCAACACGTCTGCGCTGCTATCTATACAATTAATGGTTAGATTTTGTGTGCGTGAGCCTGTTCCGCAATGTTGGGATTGATTTGTTATCATTTTCTATTGATGTTTTCTCAGTTTCTCAGCTGAAACACCCCCGTTACCCCTACGGAGATCATTTACGATTCATTTAAAACTATTTTTCTGTCGTGTTGTTGCTCTGGGTAAGTGAAGATTGCGTCGTTCATGAGCTACATATCATTAAATGGATTCAATGAACCATTTACTGTCTTAGCCCCAACAGAAAACCATTGTCTTCCTTCATGTTCGAAGCCTTCCCTTCATCATCGACATGCATTGTAGCCCCACTCTGTCAGCTCCTATATCAGAGGTGGGCAATTAATTTCACTGAAGGGGCCACATTGTTAGCTGTGATGGCAAACACCGTCAAGACAACAGTGGCGGCTGGTGATACATTTGTTTGGAGGGGCTCTTCATTATTATTCAATTTCAGCCAATGTTAACTTCATTTAAATAGTGTGTTTATAAAGCACATACAACAAACCTGCCTTTTTCAGATTGAGAGAGGCCCCCAATGGTGAAAATTATAGTACTTTTAAACAAATAGTGTATAGAGAGCACTTATTAAGATGACTCTTTTATAAAATATCTGTAAACAAGCAGGAGCTTCATTAGTCCCTTCTAGAAAATGAATGTGTTTTGGGGCTGGTTGACTTGAAATGACAGTTAGTCTGAGTTTAGTGGAAACTAAAGCCAACCTCAGGTAGACTTTCCCCACCACATCTTTCAAAGCATTTTACGATTGTGCCTCAGAAAAGAATTGCAAAATTAATTGTGTGCTTTTTTAGGTTCTTAGATTTTCAGTGATTAATAAACAAGATCATATGTAAACATTTATAAACATTACCAAACCTGGACTGGTGCCATCTATTGGCCAGCCGCCAGTGCAAGACAAGTAAAGTGTTCATGTGTTGATCAGAAGCGAGACGTGTGTAAGGACCAAGAAACCAACATTCTAGAAGATTAAACTCAGGAAATGTACTTTTTGTAGCACTGCTTCGCGGTGAGAAATAAGACTGGATACCATTGGGAAACCCGTAAATGAAATCCTTGTTTATTAGCAAAGGTGTCCCGTTTTGAGTCCGGGGGGGATTTCCACCTTCCTGGAGTTTGCATGTTCTTCCTGTGTGTTTTTGTGTTTTATGCAGGTAATTTTAATGTCCTTTCACAGTCCAAAAACATGCATTGAGATTAAATAGTAATTAAAAAAAATGCTACATTACAAACATACATACACACACATATCCCTGCACCGAACACATAGTTTTGGGGCATCTCAACAGACGCTGCGTTGCTGATTTTCTTTCTCCTGCTGAGGTTTCAAACCTCAAGAAGCATCCATCAGTCTACATGCTAAAGCTGTGTATGTGGAAATAAAACACCAAACTATCTCTTTTTATGCTCATTTTACATCACTGAGATGTGTAGATGTTGGAGCTGGAAGGCAACGTGACCGATGTTAAGGGGTGTACTGGTTTGAGTCCAGGTTTGGCTTTGGAGTTTGCATGGTCTCCCTGTGCATGCACGTGTCTTCTGGTTTCCTCCAACAGTCCAAAACACTATATTGCTTGTCGATAGACGGAAGCTGTAATGTCAGATTATGACATTTTATGAAAGATAGTCCACTTGTATTAAGAAGCAACACGTTTCTACTCAGTTTTTTTTTAATTATTGCCTGAATTTGCTTAGTTACACTGGCGTTCTGTGTGCTTTGTTGTCTAAAAGATGCTGACAATGTGAATATATGAATAGAAATAAGCAGGTCTGCTGTGACCTTTGAGGAGATTCTGCTGCCTGAAAGACCAATTTATGTGTGCACCCACAGTTTAGACGTAGCGTATGGAGAAAAAAAAAAAGATCAGTGATCCGTCACTTATGCACACTGTGCATGGAGCGTAGCCATGCGAACGTCCTCACACCGTGACGATGGATTATTCAAAAGTGAAGTACATACGGGTTGGATATCTTATTGATTCACCTCATCTTGGAGAGGGAGTCGAATCTGAAGCACGTATGACCTTCTTCATCACACAGGAACGAAGATATTCTACTCGACTATTATTCTACAGCTTTTTGTGTTAATATCAGTCAGTGGATAACAAAGTATATTTATACGAATGACAGAAATTCAAAATAAGAGAATGGATTTTTTTTTAAATGTCATTTTCAACATTGTCATTAGTTGCTTGTAGCTTCTCACAGACACATTGGTGTTTTATTATGTCACTATAAAGCCCTTTGAGGCTTAGGCCACTTTTACACGGTAACGATTTCAAAGAACATCAAAGTTTTCTTTTAAATATTTCTTATTTTCTTGGTGGTTTGGCAGATTGGAGCCTCTGGCCGGCCGGTTTCGGCCCACGGGCCTTATGTCTGACACCCCTGACTTAGAGTGAATTGTCTGAGGTCTGATCTGCTTTATTTATATTCTAAAATACATTTACTGGATGTGTTTAGTCTGGCGAGCTGAAGAACTTCCTCGAATGATGGACAGATGGACCCGGAGAGGGGTCGAGAACTCAATCCCACCCAGCAAACACCTGAGGATTAGTAATCCGTCCCTCCCGCCCTTGAATGTGTTGCTTTGCTGTATTTTGGATGCATCTTGGCTGTTCGGGCTGCGCAGACTTTGCAGCTGTTCTCACATTGAAATGTGCAGGCTGTGGTGACATCGAGTCCCATCACAATCGTTCGTGATGCGTCATCATTTGAAATGCGCTGCTAAATATGCAGGAGAACAAATAGCACGATCAGAACAGGATATCAGAGTGATATTGGCTCTTTGTGGCTCCCGGCAGCCATCTGCACCACTTCTTTTGTGTGGCTTCGTGGAGCACTGCGCTCTCGTTCCCCACTGCGTTTTCACATTTTTCTCCTCCGATCCTTCTGCTTCTCACTTTTTTTACTTTGTAGGGCAAAGAACAACATTTCTTCTACACAGTTCTCCATCATCCACCTATGAAACACATCGTTCTGTCATAGATAAACCATTGATCCACAAAGAAGGTCACTTTAACGTAACAACAATTCAGGAAAATTGGGTTCGGAGCGTTATTTCCTGGTTATAACAAGACTTGTGAGCCACTATTTAATTGTCTATTTTGTGATTTTTCAAGAATAAAAATCTGTAATTTTGCAGCAGCAGGACAAAATGCAGTAAAATACAAGTTATCTAACATGATCATTGGCCAGATAATTGGACTAAAATTGAGTGATTATGAAAATCCTGATTCAGCCTTTCTTAAGGAATCAAAGTCACTTTTTCTTGTTAAAACAGCCTCATGAATTATAATTTATCTTAACTGTTACTGCATGAAATGGCATTGTGTTAAAAAAATAAAGAAAATGCTAAATAAAACCGAATAAAGGGCATAAATCCTACAGTGCGACAAAATATTTATTCATGGATCAACATTATTTTTGCAGAAATAGGAGAGAATGTGGAAGTTATCAGATATCAGATTCTGACATAAAATGGAAAGATATGGTCAATAACAGCCATTTTCGTATTTAATGAGGAACCAAGCTCACTATTTCTAGTAGAAAACACCTCAAACAAATATTGTGTGTGCATTCATAAAACCATAATGTGTGGTAGATTGCCAGATGAAGAGTTAACCAAAGTCCCAGAGAACAACATAAACAGGCTGATTTTTACGGCTGAACTCATGCAGCCAGTTGCCATTTCACACCCTTCCCAGCACGACTTGCAGATATCGCAGGCAGAAATTACTTTCATTTCTCTCCCGGCATATATCTATATATGACAACAGCAACATACAATCCAATCTCCTTGCTCAACAACCTGTGCAGTCGCTCATGTGACGACACGACGAGGAGGCAAGGACACGATGTGGAGATGGGTGTGTGTGTGTGTGTGTGGGGGGGGGGGGGGGGTTGCTCTCGACAGGAGAGATATTACCACAGTAATCTGAGAGGGTGAGCTGTAGAGCAGGCTGACCTTGAAGAGTTTAACCTGCCAATCAAAAGAGTGTTTCTCCGAGCTGACAGGCAGCGAGGCAGAAAGCAAAGCCCCAGATCTGTCAGCTGGGTCCAGATGTGGGAATGATATAGGAGCACCACAAGAACACGTGCACCTTCTCTTTCTTTCTTTTTTTTTTTTTTTTTAAAGCACAATCTCGCGACAAAATAAGTGTCTTCGCGCACATTTTACATACATTTAATCAGTGATTAGCAATAATGTTTTGCGGCCTGAACCAGCAACCCATCTACTAAGCCCCTGTTTATACGACAACGTTTCAAGTGAAAAGATTTTGTGTTTTCATTTCAGAAAATGTAGTCAGCATGTTGGGCCACTAGTGGGTGCTGTTGATTGTTTTTGTTATGAAATCACACATGCGCGCAGAGAACAATACGCTATAAACATTAACAGTGGAAGAACACGGGCATTCTAGTGGACAGACGACCAAGTTGGATTGTCATTACGGCGACCATCAACTTTAAAACTACCAAGTCCCAGGAGAATCTGGACCGGGAGTCATGAGACAACGGAGGAAACATTGTTCTTATTGTCCATCTGCTCACACATCTGCAGAACAACTATTTACTACGTGTTCCCTCCGTCTACAAAGGTTTGGCGTTTTCAGTTGAAACCGTATCGCGTGAACGAGGCCTAAACCTCTGCAGGTGTGTTGTGTTAGGAGCAGATCCTGGAAGCGTGTGTTGACGTCTTGGCTGGTTCAACTCTTTTGACAGATCTTCACCGGTAGAAACAACCAACAGGATGTGCATTTATTTCACTTTGCCGGTTATAATCTTATGGCTGCTTGGAGTGTACACAGCAGTTTTCAAAGTGTGGCAGCAGCACAAATAGAATACAGAATTAATAATGAAAGGAAATAAGTTAAAGGTGAAACAATTAATTATTTCATTTAAATCGACATTTTGCAAGTCAAATTCATTTGTTCTTCCCGGCCTACAAAACTAACTCATATTTCGATCAGATTTACTGTATTTGTAAGTAAATCTAATTATAAAACAAGAGCAATCCGAGATTTCTGACCTCCGCCAAGGATGGACATGGACACAGGGAAATTACACATATTCCACATCCGGATCAACTGCCTTTATTAATCTATTTTAGTTTGGTGATCCCATGATTTCCTTTCATACTTTGAAAGAAAACAAGATCAGACAATATTCTTACCCTCTTCCAGGTTATCATCCGAATCGTAGTTGAGACGCCTGGCTTATCACGGAGTTTCACTCACTAACTTGTGGCTCATATCTGCTGCGTAACACTCGGAGCGCAGCGGGACAACACAAACTATACTAGCTATCAAAACATGCTAAAACTCCATTTCCCACAATGCACTTGTCATTTAAAGCGACAGGCTGAGCATTTATATAGCGAAATTAAAATTTGGAGCAATTATTTTTGATGCGGCTCACCAACAAAATTTAACGGGTTCTTCCTTTGATCAAAATGCACCAGTGTACCAATTGTCATGAAGATCAGCTCATTAGTTTTTGAGATATCTTGTTAACAGACAAATTAACGTGGGTGATTTTATAACCTCCTTGGCGGAGGCAATAAGCTTTGAGTGTAATAATTGCAGCAGTAAAATACGTTATTTAAAGATGAGTGAAGCTTTCTCCTGCCTATGAATCCACATAACATTTATTAATGTCTTTCACTATGTGAGCGAGCCAGCTATCAGAAAGGGGGATAGTTGTTGTAAAAACAGGGCGCAGGAAGCTGAAGGGAGTGCAGCCGAGCGAGCACAGCAGCAGTCCTCCGACAGACGCTCCCCGCTGAGCAGACAAAAACTTTTTCCCGAACACGGCGCATCTGTGCTCACACAGCGGCATGCCGGCTGCATCGTGAGGACTCAGGACTCCCGCGGGAGGACACGGGGCGAGGACACGTCCCGGTGGACTGTGCCAGGTAATGACAAGCAGCGGAGAGTCAGGAAACACAGCAGAAAGTCTGTGACAGCAAAGGACCACCCAGAAAAACAAAAGTTCTTTAGGCGAGATTGCTGTTTTTAAGCCACATTTTTAAATGGATGAACAAATCAAATTTTTGAAAGCGTTTGAATAAAAAAACTTTAAACAAACATCTAATATAGAATATGAAATATAACATACATGCAACTTGTGATGCAACCGTCTCTTATGTCATCTGTGACTTTTCAGGTAAATGTGTGTTCAGAACGATTCCCGATGCACGTTCTACATGTGCCAGCGTGAAAAGATATTATCACCACGAGTCAGTAGACTTCATCGTCTGTGAGCTGGGAGCTTCACTATTGTCAATACATCAGTCGTCTGTCTGCAATAAAATAAAAACATACCAGAGCTGCTGAAAACACAAAACTGTCGATGGGTTTTGGGTGTTTGTTTACACAACAACGGCGCTCGGACGCACTGAAAACACAACTCATTGAAAACACTGCATCTCCATGGAAACGGTTAAAACTACATTTTCGAATCTGTCCTTGACGGACATTGTTGTTGTTCTCAAAACGGGTAAACGCAGAACTTTTCTGAAACAAAGACGCAGGGTCCTAAATCTGCGCTCATTAACAGGAGGAGGTTTTTAAAATCAACCCTTTAACGCATCATTTTGTTTGTTTCATGGTCTTTCACAATATGTGATCCATTTATAGCTAATTATTTGCTGTTTATTCTTATTTTTACACATTCGTGTGTGTGAAAGGAAATTAAATATCTATAGATTAAGTGCCTTTATTTATAAGTAGTTGTTATTTTAGTGTTTTTGATTGCTTATTTGGTGTAATTATCAGTTTAAAAAGAAAAGAAAAGGGGGGGGGGGGGGGGGGGTTAAATGGAGACGTCGCTGTGTTTTGAATTTCCTCCATGATCCAGTTTTCTTCACTCAGTTTCTCGTTTTTGTGTCTCGTTCACTCTGATTTAGTCTCTCCCTCCCTTTCAGTCTCTCCTGTCTCGTTCAGGTTCTGTCTCTTGTCTCAGGATCTGAATGAGTTGAGGTGACGCTGGTTTGTTGGTGCTTTAATGACTCCTCCATCTGTCCCTACTCTGCCTCTGAAACGGCTGGCAACTTTTCCCCAGCATGCCTCACAACAACCCCGCTCCAAAAGCGCCGTTCATCTACGTAAGGCGGATCTCTACGTGCGCAGGTCTCCACCAGGCTCACCATCTGCTCCCACTGGTCAAGCAGAGTAGATATTTAAAGCTGAAATGTCACACCCAAAGCACAGTGTGAATCAGAACAGTGTCGGAGTTAAGAAGATGCTCTTTGGTTCTTTTCTTCCAGAAACAGAAACAAAGCAAACTGGAGAAATTTGACGTGCGTACACTATCTTAGGTCTGAAAACGGTCCTGCTGTTTCTTTTGTAGGAGTGTGGTTGTAATATTTGGAAACACCAAATCACGGAAAAACCTGAAATGTGAGCAGCAGGAGAGACGCCGTCCTTCTCTTCTGCTGAAGAACTCGCTGATAGCGTTAGCATTAGCAAAAGCTGGGTCTCTAACAGTTACTATTTAATTAAACTGCTGTTTTATTAGAATCATTAACGTCGAGATTATAGAGCATCTTCCTCTTAGTAACATCCAGATTATAGAGCATCTTCCTCCCACTAACTGCAAATTTGTAATAATTTGTACTACTCAATGCTAATCAATAGCAACAGGTAAATGTAGTGTTGCAAGAAAGTCTCAAAATAAAGTAGTTTTCTCATAAAATACTCAATTAGTTCAACACATTTAGTTGCATTTGATTCAGTTTACATGTATAAAATATCTGCATTCAAAAGACATGTGTCTATGTATATCTAAAAAAAAACCACAATATATTTTCAGTAATAATAAAGAAAATAATGAACAAATCTGAAAAAATCTGATTAAAAATTCAGAACATATAAATTGTTCTTTACCTTTGGTCCCTTCACACACATGCTGAGCTATAAGGTCTATCCAACCTTTAAAGACATGAAAACCGGGATCACAGTATCTCCAGCGTGGCCTTTTATCCCCGTGGCTCTGTGCCGTCCTGCACCGACTCTGTCCTCTGAGCAAACAAGATTACCTTGATGAACAGAGGCAGGCTTGTTTACTTCTTCTGTCAAGGTACTTTGGGGGTGACTCACTGTCGGCTACCAGCACAAACTTTGCTCCCAGGGATCTTTTTCAATTCAGACTGAAATAAGAGACGATCCTGTAAATTACTGCCTCTTCTCACATTCTGCTCTTTTTTTTATTATCACAGATATTCTGTCCTTAGATAACTTTCAGCATTAAGCCTAATTTAAATCATGTTGGGTTCCATATCTCAAATACAAATAGTTTCTGTTGTAATCTTTATATCCCAAAAAACTGAATTATGAATTTCTTCTCAAGTTTTAAAGTGTTTCCACCAGCTACTAACCAGGTCTAAGCTGTGACTCAGATTTTAAATAAGAAGAAATAAACTTTCCTCTCATCACTAGCGTCAGTCAGCTCTCAGGACGCATGAGTCTTTAGAGGACGAGCCAAATAATGTGATAATAGTTGATGGAAACTTTGGTCCCCCATGATTGTCGTGTTAAAAATGTAAAAAGAAAAGGTAACTCCTCCTAAAAAGAATAAAATTGTATGTGTGCTGTGGACTAAGAGGAACATTTTCACAAGTTTAAATTTGCTTGTTTTATAAAGCTTTGCGAATAAACTATGTATTAAGATCAATGAATCCAAAGAGATCTGTAAATGTTCCTCAACACTATGGAGGTGAAGACTTTCAGGCCCCATTTACACGTTTACAAGTGAAAACGGAAACCTTTACCATGTTTTGGTGTTCTGTTTACACAACAACGGTGCTTGGAGTCACTGAAAATGCTACTTTTTGAAAATGGCTCCGTCTCCATGGAAATGGGGGGAAACGCAACTTTTTAAAAACCATACTACTACTGGTCATGTGCATCACAGTAGTGGTAAGTAGTTAATGTGCACATGCTCAGTGGATGGACAATAACAACGTTTGCCTCCATCGTGTCATGACTCCCAGTCCATGGTAGTTTTATTTTGACAGTCACCGTAATAACAATCCAACTTGGTCGTCAACCGCCAACCCATGGCCTGGCATGCCAGCTACATCATTTCCAGCATGTAAACACATTCTTTTTTTTAAATTAGAAAGGAAAAATTATGCTTTTTCCATTGAAACCGCCTCAAAGTAGGACACCCTGTCATGTGGAAGGCATCTCAAACACAAAATCCAAAGCGGGTAAGAAGACACGACAATTGTTTAGCGAGGAGGAGCGGCTGCTGTTCTACGTCGACTCTTAGGACCTCCTGACGACTTCTTTCTTTCTCATACTGGTGAATATTCCCACGTCGGGGCTCCGTGCTGCTGCACATGCCTGAGCGAGCCGTGTTTACCGCCTTACTACAGCTGTTCTATTCACTGAATACAAACACAGTTCATGGATCAGTTTAGGTCACATATGATTGTGATAGGTGTCGACATGTGTCTGGTCTGCTGTGCAATTGCCACAGCAAGTGAGTGAGAGAGAAAGAGAGAGAGAGAGAGAGAGAGAGAGAGAGAGAGAGAGAGAGAGAGAGAGAGAGAAAGAGAGAGAGAGAGAGAGAGAGAGAAAGCTGTGTACTTGGTTGGCAGACCGCCATTTGAGAGTGGGCTCCATCTTGACTAAGGATGACTGATTCCTATCTCACCCTGTCATTTCCCACAATGGTTGATCCATCTACTGGAGGCGCTGCTCTTTCAGCCGGCTCAGCTGAGACAGAGGTGCCGCACGCCGCCAGGGAGTGGGGGGTCCGAAATGGACGGTGCGGGAAAGACGGCAGATAAATCACAGGGACGGGAAACAGAGAGGGAGCTTTACTGTGGAGGATCCAGCAATTCACTGAAGATATTCAGCGGCTTCACGGGAAACGTGAAGAATTGACGGCACGCACTAATAAGATCTCCCCACCGATCCATGACAGGAAACACAAAAAAGGTTTCAAGCAATGCAGAGACAATGGAAACCATTTACACGTACATTCCTGTTTGAAATAACCTGAATGACTGTGATGACACAGAACACCACCGCAGCATGAATAAAATGTCTGACTTTCCAAATGTGTTTCAGATTAGAAATGCACCAGAAAACTACATATTCCAGGAAAGTCGACATGAAAGCATGGAGGTGAAAGTTTTAGGTGAAATAAGCAGCACTTACGATTTCAATCCTGAGTTTTTGTTTCACCAAGAGAAAAAAAGAAACTGTAACTTTAACAAACGAACCCATAAATATCACAATAATCTTTGTTGATGTAATTAGCACCAATGGGAAAAACACAACATAAATACATTCTCAAACAAAAGATTTACAAACTGTCCACACTTAATCTTCAACGAAACATTTTTAAAGTATGGTTTCCATCACAGTAAAGTATCTGAACGGCATGTTTACTGTCTTAAAGCATGTACCATAGAGTGCAGTTGTATTTAATGTGCCATAAACTGCCGGATCTTCACCCTCCATAAAATCTGAATGACCTTGTGAGCTGATTAATGTTTCCTCCGTCTCCATGACAACGCTCTTCGTCCTGCCCTAGTTAGTCTCTGCAGACTGTAAGTCGCACCGTGCACTCAGGTGTGTGTAAGTGTGTGTCGGCTCTCTCGGGAACTGCATTCACGTGGAAGGGGGGAGCATTTTTAAAAAGTTACGCCATCTTTGACTCCGAGCACGGTTTTCATGTGTGACGCCCCAAAATGCGACATTTCCACTTGTTTTGTTTGTTGTGTTTTAGAGCGATTTTCCATTCAGGTGTAAAAATCTTCAAAATAAGACACAACCACATAATTCTCTCTTTATCCAAGGTAGTTCTTTTTTTTTTAATCATCGCAGCTTGTATTCAAAACTCTGGCCAGCAGCTGGAGTGACCTCCTTCAGTCTGAGTAACAATATCCATACTATTAAAAAAAAAAAAAAAAAAAATCACATAAAAGCCACGCAGTATTTCATCTCCTCAACATCTCAAAGTTCACGTTTCATCTTCTGCAGCCTGGCAATTTGGAAAAGATGTTAGCTTTGCACAGATGGAAGCCTACTCATGTAATCATGGCTGGGTGCATTAGCATCGGGGGAAGATTGCCACTGCAGCAGTGGCTCTAATGCATCTCTCCGGCTCGGGCTCTCCAGCAGATGATCAAAGCTCGTCTGAGCCTCCAGAAAGCTTGACTCCGGGGGCAGAGGCGTCGCCGACATCCAGCCCCTTCCACCTTTGCCTTTGAGGGCCCGACTGTGCTTTCATTTACTCCCCCCGCCTCGCCGCTCGTACCGAGAGCCGGTGCCCCTGAGTGACAACGCGCCACTTTCTCCTTCCGCGAGTGCAGAAAGGCCGAGGCGAGCATTGAAATCGCTCCCGAGAATCAAACAAAAACTCCAAAAGAAAACAGTAAACGCATTCATCAGTTCGGTGAAGTCTGTGTGGCGGCTGGAAGGAGAAAGCTGCCATGTCAAGTTGACCCCTGCGGTGGAAACTTGCTCCTGTGGAGGCCGACCGGATCATAAAAGCTCTTTGGAGTTTGACAAGACTTTTCTTAAGAGGTTCACTTTGTGTGCAACAGCCGGTAACTTACAGAACTTGTCTAACCATTAGATGAAGGTCAGTGACTAAGCCTAACCACAATCAATGACTTTGGGACAATTACTCTGCTTTACATAATAATCCCTTTCTAGTTAATGTCATCAATATTGATGACGTTGTTCAAATACAACACAAGTGGATCTATGAAGCCTCTATTATAATTAAGGTTTAGCACTAAAACTTTGTGACCAAAACAGTCGTTTTTCTGACTTTCCACCGAATCGGATTTAACACGTTTGATCTTTAAAATGACGCTAAAAAAGCTTATAAAGTTTCAGATATCATTTTGATATAAAATTGAATCTTATGGTGCGATAAAGTTGCAATTAGAATTTAGGATGGCAAACATTTCATGACACAGATTTTAGGGGTTTCACTCTCACCAGTATATTTTAGACAATTTTAGGTTTTAAACCAGCAGTTTTGCATGTTTTTCCCCTTTTTTAAAAAAAAAATAAAAAATTGGAGTGATTTTGGTATTCCTTTTAGCTGATTTATTAGTTGTTTTTTTTAACAATTTCTTGTATTTTTAGTTATACCCCCCCCCCCCCCGTCCCCCCACTTTCTTTTTAAGCTATTTTCCCTTTTTGCCCTTTTAGTTATTCTGCAATATTAAAGTCTTCTTGAAAGTGACTGCAAATACAATAAAAACGGCCACAGTTTGAACTCCTCTGGCCTATATGTTTTTACTTAAATTTGTCCTTTTAATGAGCAGTTTTAAAAATATCGTCTAGATATACATGTCACATGCAGGAAGACATATTGGAAATGCACATTTCAGACATGCCATCTAAGAAACTTGTTCACAAATCAGCCAAAAGCGAGATTTTTAATATGATTTCCTCTATTTTAAGTCAAAATTCATTTCTCTATCTTATGATTCTTATCTCTCCCGCTCTTGACATGCAGACGAGGATATTTGATTCCTCTTAAGTCATACTAAATGATGATCGGATGCCTTCTGCTGACGTTCCCCAGCTTATTAGTCTAGCGAAGCAGCTTGTGAACACACAGCGTTTTATTCTGGGAGGTGTGAGAAACCTGACGTAGTTTTCAGAAATAACAGCCGTCTTAGGAGGCGTTTTTGTTACCAAGCAACCCGACTGCAAACCTGACTTTGACGGTGACGATGAAGTTTCACGTTAACTAAACAGACCGTTTATTCAGTCCAAAGTAAGTTAGTGAGGTTTTTGTTTAACTTTTTTTTAACCGTGACGTTGAAAGAGAAAAGTCCAAAGTTCATGTGACTGTAATTTATTTTTAAAACTTACATTGAGAAGAAGATGTATGGATCCACAGAGTAAAGATTAACTGGCTTCTCTCATGATGTCTAAAGTGTAAAACAATCAAAAGTGTTTCATTTGTGGTCCAGGAGGAAATACAAGTGCTTCTGAGGTATTTGTTAAACGGAACAATTAAATGCCGCTTTATTCGATTAGGTGTATGTTACTGGGACTTAATGCTCCAGACCAAATAATATAATATGATCCAGGTATACAAGTGTACATTATAAACCACAGGTATGATCTTTGAGTGTCTTCTTCCAGTTTCTTCTTAACGAGCAATAAAGAGTGAAAAACAATCACAGAAGCGTTGAAATATACTGTAAGTGAAATCAGTGATGCTCGTGTAGAAATTTCTTAAACAAAGATTACTTTAAAACGACACATTAAACTTCATTTATTCATATAAACACAGTTTTTCCAAGTTTGGCTTCAAAGTTCTCTTCCTGCTTCAGTTCGTACAACGGCCGACACTGAGTGAATGAGAAGCCAGAACTCCTTTATGTTAATTGGTTACTCTCATGTGTTTAAAAAGTCTTCAGGATCAATTGATCCTTGAAATGCTTTAGAGGGGAGTTTTTTGTGTTCCTCAAACCAGTCTCAAAGCATTTGCATTCTCTGCAGCAATTAGTAAATTCACATCCACATATATGGCAGGAACCAAAGTGTCCAAGAAGAACTTGGTAATGAAATGTATTCTGATGCCATGAGACCTTAATGGCAAAGAAAACATGATCCATCAGGTCGGACCAGCCTGGGTTTACTGTGTACTCCGTAAGGCCCCAAGAGGAAATGTTATGGTATGATGTGTCTTTACCTTGCTGTTATTTAAACAATCACACAAACACAACACACACACACACACACACACACACACACACACACACACACACACACACACACACACACACACACACACACACACAGTGTGCGGGGTTGAGCTCTCAAACATGTTAGAGAGGAATAAAGTCTCCTCTCGGAGGTGTCGAGGCTCTGATGAAGCCACGCAGGCAAACGGTTCACCGCTGCTCCAACACAACAAACAGACACGCTGAATTACACTCCTGTGTTCATTTTGGAGGAGATCGCGAGCCAGAGCGGCATTAAACAAGCATCTGGGCATTTTGGCTCCGGCTGCCGTGGGCAAGGTGGAGAAACCCCGGTTTCTTTCTGTGGGACTCATCGTCACATCTGAGGCCACGTCGTTCAATGTAAAGAAGAAAAAACATCAACAGCCGGTTTCTGATAAATAATGTGGAAATATACTTCCAGTATTTGTTATAATAATCTCATCCACTGAGCAGGAATCAGGATTCACTTGTGATCTGCTCCTTCACGCAATAAGAAAGAATTAAAAAAAGCTCAAATTTGAGAAAGACGAAAAAAGAAATGTGCAGCTCACACCGACTGTCTCATTTATGTTACATATGAGTAACATAAATGAGAAATGTTGATTTAAATCCTGAGAAGCATCATTCCAAACATGACATCACCAATTATTATCGGGCAGAGTTTTGCGATTACATTCTGGAAAAAACAACTAAAAAGGTGAATAAGATTTGACTTTTGACCAAATGTACAACAATATGATGATGTAAGAGGAGTGAAGTGTTCTGCTTGTTATGCTCAGACAAACTACAAATAGGAAATTGAGAAATTTAAGAGAAGCAAGTCTTAGGCCCAAGTGAAAACACAAAACCTTGGTAGCATTTTGGGTGTCTGTAACTGAAAATGCTAATTTCTCAAAACGCTGCTACTGCGCTTTTGGAACACAGCCAACTTGAAGACTTTGTATATGAATTAATAATTCAGTTAATAACAGAGAAAATCTGCAAAAAAGTAGCAACTTTAAAAAAATAAATGTAAATAATAAATCAAATGAATGACTCAATGGTTTGAATCTGAACTGATGTTGCTGTAAAAGAAAATATGATGAAACAGGGAAAAAAATGTATTTCCATTTAAAGTAATTACTCAATTGCAGACCTTTTTTAAACATAAACGAACATTTCGATCAGGGGTGTCAAACGTGAGGCCTGTGGACCAAATCAGCCAGTAAGAGGCTCCAACCAATCCGGCCAAACCACCAGATAGATTGTAAAATTTTAAAGAAAATATTGATTATATAACACATTTCTTAAGCGTAGTGGACACAGTACTGAGACCAGAGCTGAGATATCGATGAGCTGCAGTGATGCTACAAAACCAGCCTCAAAGCCATGCTGTCAGGTTTGTAAAAAACACCCAGAATGCAACAGCTATAGGAGAAATTTCACTCCAGTTTGCATCATTAAAATTGGTTTCTTGTTGAGATTGCAGCAATATTTGGTACTAATTGTTCACTCAAGGTGAAACTATTTCGCATGTGGCCTCTGTTTAAAGTCGGCAATTAAGCTGCAGCGAGGATAAAAAAAAAGACAAACTCTAAGGCTGACCTGTTCCACACGATGATTTCCTCCAGTCTTACTAATCCATGGGAGAGTGAAATGTAAAGTGAGGAGCTGAGCAGGCATCATCAGACTGATTGAGTTCACCCCCGTGGTCTGTTTAAATATTTCCCCCCCAGATTAAGTTTGCTAAATACACAATTCAGCACAGTTGCGTGAGGCTGAGGCAGAGCGGCGGGCTGAGGCCACAGCGAGAGGAGGCGCCATCAATCCATTAACAGGCCAATTCCAAGCAGCCCGGGGACAGAAATACCTGCTGCACTCAAACTTTATGTGGCACGAAAACCTAAAGAAGAAGCAGGAAAAGTCCATCTGGACTGTCAAGGGGTTTTTCATCGTGAGGACTCCTCCGTTTTAGAGCTCGTTTACCTGGACCAGAGCTCTTTGGAGTTTTACTGAAGTCCGTTCTTAGAATCCAACAGCTTTCCTTCTTTCCTCTGCCTAAAACGTCTGTCTTCGTCATCCTTGTGCTTTAATCCAACCCTGCTTGAATTTGGCCGCACTCTTGTTTTATTGTTTCTGAACTTTTATCTCCGACCTGCTTTTCAAATTTACAATATGTTTGTGTTTCTTTCCCCGATTCTGGTTCCTGGTGAAACGCATCATTTTTCCCTTTTTCGTTTCAGGAACGCTTTGAAAACAATGCCGGTTTCCATGGAAACAGCGGAGAAGCTGAGAACGATGTTTTAATTTTGGACCACTGGTTACGGCTGTTTGTTTGTTTTGTAATAAAACCACACACACACACACACACACACACACACATAAACATTTACAGCGACCATGGGTGCACAAGCACAGTAGCAGGGTTCTGAAAAAGTGGCATTTTTCTCCATTTCCACTGAGACGGACTCGGAACTGCTTTTGGGAACTGCTTTTTCAAAAAGTTGCATTGTCGGTGGCTCCCAGATAAAGACCCAAAACGTAACAAAAGTTTTCTGTTTTCAATTGAAAAAGGGGAAACGAGTTTGTGTTTCCTTTTCAGATTTACTGGCGCATCGCGCAGCTGGAACAGGCACATCTCAGCTGTTTGCTGCTTCAAGGAATAGAAGTCTAAACAAACTCCTCATGAATGCAGAATGGAGGCATTTCACTTCAATTCTGAGGAATTTGCTACTTTCAGACCTCTATGTGCTCCAATTCCAGCTCAGTGGTCTGTTTTAACGTCTCAAGTATTTCTCAGAAAAGAGTGTGGAGACTCAATAGCATTAAAGAGCATCGTCCACTTTAAACGTGCAGGTTCAGTTTGCTCTTCAGGCAGTCAGAGTGGCCTTCTGCTACTCTTTGAATATTTACCAAGAAGAAAGATAATCCCCCTCAATGAAGAAAAAACAGCCACAATCCCCGAGGAGGGGTTGGAAAGAGGGATTAAACTTTACCTCACGCCTACACTCGCCCCCTCAAACCTGCTTCCGATTCAACCAAACGTGGATGTTTGGGCCTCCCTGCGGTGGAAACTCCACACGGTGCTGCTCAGTACAGACACTGGCTCGGTTTGGAGTTCGCCTCGGGCTCCGATGAGTCAACCAGAGACCGATCTGAGAGCAGCTGGAGAAGATCTTCCACATCGTCGAGGAACAGATTCAAATGCAGCAGCTTTGATCTGGTTAATGTGATGCCGACAATCTTTTCTGCCACCTTTGGTTGCCTCTTAATGCCAGCGGTCAGCAGAGTGGGCCGGTACCAGACTGCTCCCTGGTGTTCTGCCGTTAAGTCGTAACATCGCACTGGAAGATGTGTTCAGGGGTGTTAGGTTGAAAGCGTTGGCCATCTTCTCACTCTGAGTCTTTGGACAGGAGTTTGCGTGATTGAAATGTTGTAATTTGTTCAAGCTGCTTGTGCACAAGTTGCTTGCTTGCTGGATATTATTTTGGCAGTTCGGGATTAAAGGACACACAGTAACACGATGAAGATGAGGATTCTGAATGGGTTTTTGAGAACATTATGTACTGTGAGATTGTAGCCTGGGACAAAAATCTGCCTTTGTATGAACATTTGTTACATTTTTTTTGTCTGTTTTCTGTTCTTTTTTTTTATCAAAAGACCTACCAGCAAGTCTATTCTGTTAATATTTTGGAACTTTTATGTAATTTGCAGTGATCTTCTGATTCCGGATGGTAGTTTGAAGCCAAACTGATGTGACAGTTTGCATTTTCAAGTACTTAATTATCGTGCAAATGATGAATGACTATGGTTTCAGTCTGTGTTGACTTTGCGTGTTCTCACTGAGTCTGTTTCCTTAAGATATTCCAGATGTGTTATAAGCCAATGACTCCAGTGTACATTACCCTGTGATGGACTGTTAACCTTCCCTCTGTTTTGGGCTGTTTTCTCTATATTATTACTTATTTTATTGGTCCTTACTGCTAATTTATACAAACACTTATTTGAGGAAATACGCCATGAAAAAACAGTTCCTCAGTCTTCAGCCTCAGATGGAGGGATGATGGATGGAGGGATGATGAATGGAGGGATGATGTATGGCTGGATTTGTTCAATGCTTTGGGTACAGGATGTGTTTGGGGGTCAAAATAAACCGTCTATTTGCACATTGTTTAATCATTTGCCATTTTGCATCGTCTATACATCACTGAATGCGGCAAAATAATAAGCAACTATACACATGACTCCAAATCCAACAGTTTAACCAGAGCACACAAGCAGCGAAAAGCAACATCAAATCTATTTTCACAAGGAAATATGGACATACTCGCACAAATTTCTCCGACAGTGATGACAAGTTCCTATTAATGTGACATACAACAGAAAAAAACCTAACTTGGGAGTATTGGTGAGCTTTCAACATACTTTCAACTGTTGTTGTTTTCTCTTACAGAACAAACGAATGAGGGAAGGCTAAACAAACATTCTGTTTAAGAACAGAGAGAAACTTCATCCAAATCTAGATATACATCAAACTACACATAATAACCAAATGTGCAGGTCTTGGGAATGTTTGAGACAATAGTTATTAGAAAATAACAACCAATCCAAAAGTCTGAATCTGCAAATTTCTCCACATGTGAGATAAATAAAGGGATATCTTATCTTATCTTATCTTATCTTATCTTATCTTATCTTATCTTATCTTATCTGTACAAAACATAATCACTGGTTCTTTGGCTGACTGCCTGACTCTCCAATGAGCTTAGAAACAAACAAAAAAACCTCTTGCATAAGTTTTTTGGTAGATATCGTAATGGAATCCAAAATCACCAGCGCTTAACAGATAATGAGGTTGTTGATCACAGGAACGTTTGGAGTAATTTCTCCTGCATAGAATATGAATCATGCAACATTAATGTCTTAATATAATTTAGTAAGCCCTTTTTAGTTCTTCAATCAGCTTTGGCCTGTGTGAGTTATTTGACAGTCACGAGATGAATCCAATGCGCATAAACAAGTGTCTTTGTCTTTGAAGCACTTTGGAGCAGGTGGCGTCCTTCCACACTGATGCTCTCTTTGCAAACATGAACAGATAATTGACTCATCCAGAAGCTATGAATCTGTGCAACAAAAGGACTTTCTGACTGTGGGAAATTCTATTTTACTCTCATTCTGACGACTGATGCTCCTTTTAGAGTGAAGCTATGCTTTAAAACAGCAATATCATCCATTTGTATAATGAAATTTATACATATATATATATCCACATGCCAACAACAGATTTGCACTAAATGACTAATTGATTATATTCGATCACATGACCCTGGTTCATGTGTGAGGGTGCCACTGTGATATAGTTGTTAATACTACACTGAATGACTGTGAGTCAAGAAACATGATGTGTTGCCAATGGGTTTCACTTACATATTATAACTATTTCAGCAGTCTTTAAGTGTCAATGTTTAGTCACATTTACCCATTCACACACACACACACACACACTCAGACATCACTGGTAGCAGTTTCTATGTAAGGTCCTCGACTCTGTTTTCATCAAGGACAATTTGACACAGTGACCGGAGGGATTGAACCACCAACATTTGGATTGGGAGACGTTTAGCTCTGTCGAGCTCCTGTGTGAGTGTGTGTGGAGTTGTCCATGTAGTGTCTTGGTTGTGCTTGATCATTGGCTTGAGTGTATATATATATATATATATATATATATATATATATATATATATATATATATATATATATATATATATATATATATATGGATAGAAAAGATTCAATAATGGATGGATGAATTCATTCAGTGATGCTGGTGCTGTTTTGGGAGCCACGAGACATCACATGGGGTCACCTGCCTGCTCCAGGTTATCAAGATCTGCCTATTACAACGAAACAAAACACTGGAGAACAACGAGCAGACCTCCGAGAGCGACAAACATCCAAACACACTGTAATATGAATTCCTGTAGCCGAATCCTACTTTACAACTTTTTGAAAACAATGTTCGTTTACATAAAAACTCAACAAAACAAACTCATTGTTTCTTCTGGAATTTCATTATTAGCTGACTTGAAAAGAGTCAAGTTTCAATGGCGCACAGTGCAGTTTTCTGTGACTAAAGCTTAATGTAAATCCATTTGAAGAATCAACTAATGAAGTTGACAGCTCTGCAGAGCAACACTGGAACTGTCTTTGACAGCGAGGCTCGTTCAGTATCAATGAGCCGCACGTCGCTCTCTCGGGGGAGCCCAGCAAACAGGGTCGCTCCTTTGTGTTTGTCATATCTCCTCCAGCCCGTGGTGACCGCAATGTGTCTCAGACGCTCTGGCTCACAAAGGACGGCTCGGCAGCCAGAAGACGAGGGGACCGGCGCACCGTGGGGAAATGGCTTCCCTGTGGCCATTTTGAAAAAACCAGACCATCTTCCCTGATGTGTTGTCTTCTCTAAAGCTTATCCTGAAGGGTGTGTGTGTGTGTGTGTGTGTGTGTGTGTGTGTGTGTGAGTGTGTGTGTGTGTGTGTGTGTGTGAGAGGGGCTCTTTTCTCTTTTCTTCACCGTGTAAGGATCACGGAGCTGCACTGACCATAGCCACCCCATCTGACAGTTACTACACATTATGCTGCAGCCTGAAGCGAACATCCGAGCCACTAAAGAACATAAAGACCAAACAGCTGCAGGTGATATATGTTCTGTTTATGACCTATTTCAAACACAGACCCTTTGTATACTACTATATATATAAGAGGAACTGCAGAGTAAAAAGATGCATATAGGAGGAGACGCCAGAGCAGGCTTTTAGTGGATTTACAGGGTGATGATATAGTTTCAGATGCAAATCTAATTTGAAAGCGTTAAACATTACATCATGATGGAAGACATTTCTATGATTCACTATTAGATGTTTGTGTGTACGTGAATTGTGTATTAACGATAGAACTTTACCATTGACGAGATGGAAATAAATGCATTAAAATTCTCCAAGTTTATATAGTTAGGGTCCCTAACTAGTGCAGAAGGACCCTATTGAAATGGTAAAGATTATTATTATTATTATTAACTCTTATACTTTCTTCATTATGGGAAAACGCAGTTTGAGGGCCTAAACATACATAACTTGTTGCAACACTTTGCACAGTCATCAGCCCCAGAGAAAAATGGGATAATTTGGAAGAATCACACAAGTGATTGGAAAAATGGCTCAACGGTGCCGCCTGGAAAATTAAAAAAATGCAGCCCCCGGATCCCGTTTTGCAGAGAGCTACGAAAGTCGGCACATATATGTAACAGCCCAAGCCGCACAAAAAAGTCTCTTAGACACATACCGAAAACTCAATAGGAAGTCCACAATTGTATCTGTGTAACAGAGATTTTGTGTTTTCTCTTTTTTTTAGTTTCACTCTGTTTGAGTGTCGGTGACTTATGGTGCTTTTCCACTAATTCCTACTCAGCTTTACTCCACTTGACTCTACTCGCTATTGACGCTTTCAAACTACGTGCTAGTCCCCGCTACCAGGTACTTTCGTGGTACCTGCGCAGCCGAGTTTCCAAGCGAGCAAAGGTGAGTAGAAAATGTTAGGTTGGCAGACGGAAGGCCGCTGATTGGCCGGCGCGTCACAACACATGAGTCAGACATCAGAAGCGTCATTTTGTAAACCGATCACAACAAAAACGCTCACAAACAGACATAGACGCACAGAAAGAAACCCCGTGGAGCAGCGACAATGTGCAGGCATTTTTTGTCCAGTTGCCAACCAGAGGATTCAAAGGAAGCTCCACGGAGCGACCCGCTATGATTATTGGGAGGTCTCCAAGCTGCAGTGTTTTGGATGAACTGGTTTCCCTGTTAACTGGTGACGGGCTTCCTTGAGCATTCACTTTTCACAGCAGATGTTAAAAACCCAACCAAAATCAGTAGCTGTCCAGGCGAACGTCATTTAACCGCATTCCCATTAAAGTTTAAAGTATTGTACCGTTTGATTGTCTTATTTTAACATCAGTGGCTGGTGGCAGAAGTCACCAGTTAACAGGGGCACCAGTGAAACCGAAACACCGGACAGTGAAGCACGATCATAACAATCCACATTTTGTAATATGATTAATAACATATAACAATATTAACTATTTGATGTGTTATTTGAGCGGTACACATATGATGACTGACAGTCTCGGTCGGAGTCCCCGCGAGGACCCGCTCAAAGGCTGCTTGCAGCTTTAATTGTTGTTACTTTTACATTGGGAACAATTACACCACACATACAGGTGAGCAAACAGAAAATCTGACTATTACTCCGTTTCACTTGACCAAGTATTTGCTCATTTGGTTCATTGTGTGTCATCTGGTTCATTGTGTGTTTATTGTAATGACGTGCCAAATGCATCACAAAGCTGCAAAAAAAACATCTACGCACGGGTGTGAATAAAATCACCTTGACCTTATTAGAATCTACAAAATAAATTTTTTTCATGTCTATTCATACTGGTCTTGTTCAGGCCCACTGTTTATATCACGTATAGGAAAATACATAAAGTGACAGCTTGAATGAGTTAAGCACAAGGAGGAAAAATTTAAGTATGATGACGTTTCAGGCGACGGTTTCAAGTGAAAGTGCATAATTTTTAATAATGCACGCCAATAAATTGCAGGAAAACACAGATCAAACTTGGCACACATAAACTAAACCAGCCTGGATAATTGAAGTACAAGTAATGTCTCTAATCGTGAAGTTTTAATCACGTTGCAAAACGTTAAATTTTTGATGTACTGAGGCTTTTTTCTCTAAAAAATTAGAGAAGGTTAATTTCTGACTTCAGAGAGCAAGAACAGGCAATAAAAGTACCCAAAGTATCCACACGCCAGGCACAGGCATAAAAAAGTATGATAGCTTGATTAGTATTGGTTCAAATATGCTCGAGAATGAGTTTAAACTCTCTGGTGTGTTTAAAACTCTTTTCTCAGACGTTTGAATTGAAGCCATTGTTTCTGGTGCTAAAATGTAATTCAGCGGAGGTTTGACAAACTACTTCCGACTTGTATTTGTCATTGTGTATTTCTCCACAGATAACGTCAATTAAAGTACCGCGGTGGTGTGTGTCATGTGGGAGATTCCCCGAGAGTGTGAAGGGGACATGAAACTGTGGCTGCTCGGTGTCACCCGGACGTTATCGAACGGCAGGTTTCGGGTTTGATTCGATGAGCGAAGCAGGAAATGAAATCGCGGCGCGGCGAGATTAAAGCAGGGAACAAGCGCTGCCGTCTGTCGCTTCTGAAAAGGAAACACGGCTGAATGCTAACCCTGACAGCCACGGAGTGAGATTTCATTTTGTGCCGAGCTCACATAGTGAATGAGAAAGTGACTGATGGAGGTCTGGGAAATATTAGTCTGTGATGGTGAGACATCAGACAACCTCACTTTAGCTGCATCTCCATTATATTCTGATTTCCATCATCTTCTTGCACTGTATTTTTTTCTTGCATTGAAATTGTTTTCATAATTTATACCAAAAACTATGTTTTTTTATTTATTACCATCTTTAAAATCCAAGGTGATACAGCTGAAATGTTTAACTCGCACTAACTAAAACATTTGGATCATTCACACCAAAGCTGCTCATTACTGCAGCAATACGAAGTTCATGTTCTTAATGTCTTTGTGCTTTGAGATTTGTGTTTGGACAATGCACAATAGCAATAAAGGTCAAATATCATCTAATCTAATAGATTTAGTGAATTATTGACAATTAATCACATTTGGTTTTCCTATAAAAGGCCCAATTCACACGAAACAGGAAACTTTCAAGCATTTTGGTGTCTGTTTACACGACAACGGTCCTCGGGGCCACTGAAAACACAACTTTTTGAAAATGCTCCAAAGCCGTCTCTGTGTAAATGGAGAAAACTTAACTTTTCTGAAATGCTGTTACTGCGCACGCACACCACGGCCGTAGTAAATAGTTGTTCTGCACATGCTCAGTAGCTGGACAATAAGAACAAAGTTTCCTCCAGTATCATGACTCCCAGCCAATATTCTCCAAGGACTTGGTAGTTTTATAGATGAAATTCACCGTAATAACAATCCAACAGCACCCACTAGTGGTCCAACATGAAAATCACATTGTTTTCAGTGTTTCTACCATTTCAATGTAAACTGACATCATTATCAAAATGTTGCCTTGTAAAGATTTTCTGAAACTAAAACTAGGCATTTTGACTAGAAACATGTAAATTGGGCCAAAGGTTCATCTTACATAACAACAACGATAAATTAGAGATCTGTAATCCACACACAATAAAATGCCTTTGCTTCAGTTGTAGTTCTGCTTTATTCTTTCTTTTAACTTCTTCAGTCTGCAGCCTCCTCTAACCTTCCCAAGTA
This sequence comes from Lipophrys pholis, assembly GCF_963383615.2. Taxonomy (NCBI): domain Eukaryota; kingdom Metazoa; phylum Chordata; class Actinopteri; order Blenniiformes; family Blenniidae; genus Lipophrys; species Lipophrys pholis. Next base: position 6,849,605 of record NC_137644.1, on the reverse strand, counting down.
CGAGATTACAGGTTGAAAGAAACATGTCAATGCCCATGAGCTGAGACTGAGCCGACCACTCTCTGTGCCCAATCAGCATATCTAAAGAGCAGCAGTGACCAAAAAAAAAAAGAAAAAAGCATTGAGGAGTAAACAGCACAACGCTGCACAGCACTCTCGCTTTTCTAACATGTTTCTGCCATTTTCCCAAACATGGCCACTTTTAGCAGTTTGATGAGGACAGGTGAGTGCTCCGACAGCCACTCGCACGTCCTTTTAAGTTAATGTGAATTTCAAAATAATTCAGAAGACTCTCCTCCGCTATCTGCACGCTGGAAATGCCACGAGGTGACAGAGCCGGATGGGTCAAATCCATTGAAACTCTCACAAATTAGCAGGCAAAAAGCTTGTAAACTAAATGGAAAATTGCATTTCTTTTTAAAAATCTCATAATGATGTTTACTACATGTAAAAGAACACTGAATCACTCTGAAGCAATTAATGGCTTGTTTTTATTTTCCTCACATACAGATGAATAGCTTTCTGTTTTTATTGTGAACCACATAAAGTAAAAACGAACAAGAAGCAAATAGCTCTTACCGTAAGTGATCGTATATGTAGGAAAAAAATAGTCGACCATGGAGTCCGTAGAGTTTAAGCCTCTTTAAACTGCCCCTAAGTAACTAGCAGACTCCCTCTCTAACGCCCGATGTGACAAATATTCACATTTACAAATATTCACCAGTCTTGAAGTCGCCGGTATACGACTGTCTACGGTACGCATATCGCAGTGCGTACCGTAGACACGGTACTGTAAACTGTAGGTCGAGGTCATTGTTAATGTGTGCACCAGTCAGACTTTATACACTTTAAGACTCTATAACTCCTTTTAGATAGTGTTTGTTGTTTTTTTCTGTCAATAATGATTCTTATGTAACAGCAGTCACTTAGCTTAGCACTGTATATATTAACATTTATTATCACTTCATTAATTTACTCTGCCGTACTGATTTTTTAACTATTATTCTGTGTTCTTTTCTGTGTGGAGCTATGTCACAAGAATTTCACTTGAAACGATTAACAAAGTATATCTATTCTATTCTATCATGTTTAGCATGTAGCATCGCTGGTGTGTGAGCCCCAATACTCTTTAGCATGTAGCATGTAGCACGGCTCAGAGCAGTTAAACTAGTGAGCAACAAAAAGATGGGTTGTACAACACCAGCAACTTGATCAGCAGAGACATTTGGACCAGCAGAGTTCACATGTCTCTGCTGATCAAGTCGCTGGTGTTGTACAAACCATCATTCTCTTCATGGATATTCTGGCAGAACATGGTTTGCGGTCCGTCTTAATTATGTCATTTTCATTAATGTTAATTAATCTTCAAACCGCAGAAGTCGCTTGTCCTCTCCTGCTGCTGACGGATGACGTCATGTAAAACTTGCCGGCTGTATCGGGGATTACCTTGTGCAGTATCAGACCCGGTACTGATATCAGTGCTACTATTTAACCAAACTGCCTTAAAGCCTTGGCTGTACACAGAACCGGCCTATCGGGGCAGGACACTACACTAACCTTCTTTAAAAGCGTGAACCACATCTCTCACCAGCTGTTTTCAGTTTGTGAAGGAAGTAATTCTATTTTAATCGCTTCTACTTTTTTACAACATCTAATTGACAGTGAAATCAAATGTCCTTTTCCGTTCTGTTTAATGGAACCTGGTTACCACCCACTCCTGGTCCTTCCCTTAGCATCTGTGTGCCATAACACCAGGAAACATCAGTTCACATGGCTTTATGCATCATAGAGTTGTGCAAACCCATTAACCCCTTCCTACTGGTAGATATGTGCATGCTAAAGATGCTAAGCTGAATCACTGGTGGGTCTCATTTGGTAAAGTTGTAGGGTCGTTTTACAGGGAGAGGGAAGAGAGGGAGAATTATTTTACTTCACTCTGGAAATAATGTGCAGTGATTTGGATTTTAACCCAATCATATAACATGACGGATGATTAATAAGCTTACTAATGGGAGAAGGCTGAAATGTGTTGGGATATGAGACGAAGTATGAGGTAAAAAAAAAAAAAAAAAAAAAAAAACAGCAGTCAACACTTTGCAGTGGAGATGGGAAGTGCACAGTCCATCAATCACTGGTGACAGCTCGGACAGACGCCGGGGCCATCATCATCATCATCATCAACGACTGAGGAGTGGGCGCTCCGCTACATCAAATCACAGCAATGATCAGGAAAAGGTGCAAATTTATGTCTCTTACCAGGAAACAAGTGTTTGAAATAAAGAGGGTTTATATGCAGCTTGGTCTTCATACTATCTGCAGTGATGGCTTCTGTTAAATTGTAGAGTTACACCAGGATTGCTTTAGTTCACCAAAAGAGTTTTTAATATAGTAGAAATTTAGTTTTTTTCCGAATTACACTAGATTTTTGACGAAAGCTGAAACTGAAACTGTTTCTAGGAAATTGAGTTTCTATGCTGCTTTAAAAGAAGGCAAAAACTGAGAGCATACGAACTTCTCCGGGGATCACTACACCACTGAGCTTCACTAAGCAACAAGCTGAACTTGACGAGTTCTTAGAAAAGCGAAGAACCAACAGCAGATCAGATCTTTTCGAGACGCTCCAAAAGCTATCATGACCGGGAATATCCTTCACTCTAATTAAATACCTTCAAATTCAGATTATTCTGTTTCTAAAGCCACAGCGTCCCCATCAGCAGCCCCTGCGGGATGCCAGCGAGCAGAAAAGAAACTAAAAAAATACGATAATCCTAAGTACAGACAACCATCTTCCTCTGCAGGTCACAGTGACTGAAGAGGGAATTCTCTGCAAACACTGAGGTTAATGCTTCGAGCTCAGCGGAGCCGCACGCTTACCCAGACAGACATGTCTGACCCCGTGACCCAGTGCAGTCCCCAAAGATGTTGGTAAATCACAATCTGACCCTTTTACCTGAAGTACCCCGGAGCTGTTCCCCTCGAGGTCCAGAGCAGGAAACAAACACTGAGAAAGTAAAGAAACTTTGGCCATGGAACTCATGTTTGTTATGCAGAAATATGTTTTCCTGCTTCAGTGTTAAATTAAAAGTCTAAACTACAGAATAAAGACAAATGAGGTCGTCGTCATGTATATGGAAAGCCAGCGCCTCTCCTCCCCCCCTGAATGAAGGGCCACTCCAGGCTCTCTGATCGCAGCTGACTTCACTCCAATGAATTAACACATGGCTTTCTCATGCAACAGGCTCGGGGGCCATGTTGGAGCCTCAGTGGTGAATATTAGATTGCACGCCTCCAGATCTCATTAAAGGAAGCAACAGGACAACGTCTGCATGTGAAATGAGACCAGAGGCCATCAAAACTCCTGACTCCCCCGCCGGATTTACTGATCTGATTGATACTGTGCGTAATGCATCCGAGAAGAACTGACGGGTGAGATGGGTCGCTTTCTGGAACTATGACTCGGGTGTATTTAAGAATTACACAATTGGCGTAAAATTGGAAGTTTAGGTTGTGTTTCATGTGGGAAAATGGTCCATGGTATGCTATCCATTACATGCACAGGTCATATGATGGATATGAGACACTTACGATATCTGCTGGTTGGTTGAGCTTTTCCTGGTCTTTCTTCTCCAGTTGTGAGTCCACTGGAAAATAGAAACAAACCACACTGTTATTTTGACAGATGAGATTTTTTTTTAATTAATAGTAAAACCAAATAAGAAAAATGAAAAGCACAAATAATCAGATCAACTTAATCAAAAAGCTTCATATGAAATGCAATAACAGCACCTGAATGTAACTCAATATAAATGAATCTTAATATTATTTAAAAGTATTAATATAAATGTCACTTCAACTGTATTTTCTGTCGTGTTTTGTCATGAAATGAGATTATCAAATGAGAAGACACGTCAATTAATGGGTCATTTTCAACTAAGATGTCCAGCAGTAGCCACGATATTAAATAAAATCTGTGTGCCTGGAGGTGGAAGATGTTATAGGAAGTAATTAAAACATACAGTGAAATTAAATACATAGGGAGATTATTTCATTTGGGATTATAGGAAGTGGTCTCCTGTATTTAAACTACATCTTGTCAACTCCATCCTGCATGCATTGAATGTCTATCTCACATCAAACATTAATGGACATTTTAAAAGGCATCAATGGTAAATCTAAGTGAACGAGGGCTGAATTCCCTCTGTCATTTACACAGTAAAACTAAAGTTAAACATTCATGCTAGTTATCTGTCATATTCCTCTTTTTTTTCCCCTTTCGGCAAATAATTAAACCTGAAGTTTCAACCACTTATATTTTTTTCAACACCAACCTAAACTTCTAATTCAAAATGTCATACATCTCACAATAATTGGAAGCAGACGTCAGTGGTCTCATTTGCAGGAAGCAGATGGCACACTACGAAGTGCACAAACAACATATGCCAGGACCATTTAACAGGTTCAAAGGACAAACAAGCAATATGAATCAGGAGAAAGAAATGGCAACGCACTACACCTCTCCCCGAGGGTCTGACAAACGAGAGGCTAAGCACGCTGCCCACTCTTCACTGGAGCTTTGGCAGTTTAAGGCTGCGATGAAATTAGACGGCAGAAGCTAGTTTGCGCAACAGCTGCCTGTGTTTAACCCAGACACAAACGCCAATGCAAAGCCAACGCTGTGTGTCAGACACAAGGAGAAGTTTGATCTGTGGGCAGACCTTACATGTGTTTCTCTCCCACTTGCTTAGGCCGGTGGTCAACTCAGTCCTTGTAATCACGGCCCCGTCTCAAGTGAAAATGCATCGTTTTTGCATTTTAATTCTAGAAAAGTTGCTCTGAAAACAATGTAGTTAGCATGCCAGGCCACTAGTGGGTGCTGTCTGTTATCTTTGGTAATGAAACTACACACATGCAGCAGAGAACAACACGTACTGAACATTAATAATGTGAGTACACAGACATTCTAGAGGACAGACGACCAGGTTGGCTTGTTATTACGGTGACTATCAACTATTTAAAGTACCAAGTCCCAGGAGAATCTGGACTGGGAGTCATGACACGACGGAGAAAACATTGTTCTGATCGTCCATCTACTGAGCATGTGCGGAAGAATTTACTACAGCTGTGGTGCATATGGACAGTAGCAGTGTTTTTAGAAAAGTTTCCAAGATGGTGGAGAGAGTGTTTTCCTAAAGCTCCAACTTGGGAGTAGTTTTCCAAAAGTCTCTTGAAAATGTTTAATTAACGGGCCTATGCTGTATTAAAGATGGATGGATGGATGGATGGATGGATGGATGGATGGATGGATGGATGGATGGACATAATGTACTTTCACAGTAATGTCATATTTTATTTTAACATTGTTTTTTATTTCAACTTTTATCTTATTCTGAATTACACATATCAATCAGGAGGGCAAACTTTCCAAACATTATCTAAATTCATCAATTCTTCTATTTAAGGTAGAAACACACATATGGACAAAAAAGTGAAGGAGAAGCTTGAAAGCAATCGAAAGCAATTGAAAGCAATTGAAAGCAGACACGGCCGGTTATCTTCCAAAAAGTAATGCCTTGATGAAAAGATACAAACAGCCAGGAATTAGTAGCTGATATTCACCAGGAGACAGCAGAAGGGTTTGGAAAAGGTGTTTCATGAATGTGTAACAGTCATGTGGGCCCGGTGGGATACGTTGTCCTAAAATAGACTTCAAACACCCGGGGACACCAGGACCCATTGGCAGCCATTAGCACCCAATAACCTAAGTGAGGAGGACCAAAGGACAAGTCTATTCTTAGAGCGGCGGGGTCGGGAATAAAGCCTTTACACTGAGTGATGCTGAGTGAGGGTCCTGCAGGTAAATGTTAACACAGTAACATGTCAGAACGCACAGATGCCATGAAGGAAAATGCCATGCAGTCAACCAGGAAAGTGGAAATTTTGTTTTTTAACTTTTCAACATTAACTAAGATGAATAAACTAAAACATTGAGAGCTTGTAAAAGGATATAGAACTCTAAAATATCCAAGCTTTTCTAGGATTTCTTCAAGCCCGACAGATTCTACTTTCAGGCTCCGTTTTCACAACACAATGGAACTCTTCTAAATGCTCCGACTGCGTCTTTCTGTAGACGGGGAAACGTTGCTACTGGTCATGCGCACCACAGCCGTTGTAAATAATTCTTCTGCACATGCTCAGTAGAGACCATCAGAACAATGTTTCCGCCGTCGTGTCATGACTCCCAGTCCAGATTCTCCTGGCACTTGGTAGTGTTAAAGTTGAGAGTCACCGTAATAATAATCCATCTTGGTCATTTGTCCATACAATTGTCTGTGTACTCCCATTGATGATGTTTATAGCGTGTTGTTCTTTGTCTGCATGGGTGTGTACAGCACCGACTAGTGGCCCTCCAGGAAAACTACATTGTTTTCAGCATTTCTGCCATTTCCGTGTATACAGACATCGTTTTCAATATGTAATGTAAATGCAAAACCTTTCTGAAATGACAACACAAAAACAATGAGTTCTGCCTTGTCGTGTGAACAGGGTCAAAGAGCCTGCTGATTCTATTCTTTATCAACAATGAAGTCACATAATCAGGATAAACAGACTTAGTTTACTATTTTAGTTACTGACATAACTCTAAGACAGGGACGCCTCTAAGACAGGTTATGGACCCCTCTTCTATCTGTGATTTGCCAAAACCATAACAACAGGGGTGTCGAACACATTTTAGTTGAGGGGGCCAAAATAACGTTAAATATAAACAGTGAAGTTTTTCTTTGTTGCGGAGCAGAGTATATGTGACGAAAAAGTCTAGATTGTCACAAAAACAATGACTCCTGAAAATGACTACAATCTCAACATGAAGCTAATTCTAATGAAATCTTCTGATGCAGAATACAGTGAAATGTCCCCCAAAAAACTTCTGCAGCTGTTGCATTCTGGGTGTTTTTACAAACTCCTCCTAACTGCAACGCTTTGGAGCTGAAGCTAATCTCCCATCATGGGCTCATCCATCTGTTTTTTTATCTTTTCTTTACGCTGATCGCAGAGAGAAAACATCACCATCATCTGTCTATTTACCGTATTTCAAAGTTTTCACAGCGATTGCAGCATCTCAACCTAAAGCCCATCTCCCATTCGGAACACCCTCCTATTCAAAGGAGCCATGTTCTGCCAGCCGGCCTTCACACACTTAATATCCACGGCAAACATTCATCCTGGGAGCCGCGCTGGAGGTGAGCTCAGACATCATTATCATGGCGGTTTCATTGCTTTTTGTTGATGGCTTCGGTCTGCAGACGAGCAGAGGAGTCACACACCTCAGGTTGTGGTTGCATACAAAGAGAATGTCTTTCTCTTGCTGTGCACATGTTAAATGTCAGCAGTGGGTAATGCAATGAGTGGAATGTATGAGCCTGGAAAGGAAACATGTATGTTTGACGATTGTTTATGCGGCTGTCACATTCAGTGAGCTGCTGACCACGGCTGACAGTTTGAGGCCGAGAAATCTGATGATGACACACCAACAGTACAAAGATACATCGAACCGCCACTGGACAAACAATATTCTCGATTCCTTAAATTCAAAAACTTGGAGTCCTTTTGAAATGAATGTAGCTGCCAAGGTTTTCAGTTTATTTCACCTGGCAAGTGAACAAAACACTGTTCTTTCTGTCCCCTCGTGGGGGTGGCAAGATGAAGCCAGCAGATTCGATCGGCTTCAAAAATGTATCTCTTGAAATCTACTTCATAGTAACTTCAATATTAAAAAGTAGGGAGATATGACACAAATGTATTTGTTTATTTATTTATTTGTAATATCTGGAATCAGTTGAATGGTCGGATTGTTTTAGTTTGGGTAAATATTCTCTACCTGAGTCTGGTTCAGCAGGTTTTTTCCAGTTAAAATGAAGCTTTTCCTTCCCACCGTCTCCTCTGCTCACTCATGTGGAATTGTTTTCTTATGTGACTTGAGATGACTGCTGTATTTGACGCTACATGTAAATACAATTGAATTGAATTTCACAGGTACTGATACTCTCACACAGTAAAAATGCCCATATCAACAGGCACACAGCACCAGCACTGCTTTTGAAGTGCTAAATATAGAAACTAATAATATACTTACTATGTAGTGATATACTGTAAACCAATATATCTGTGGCTATGCCACCTGTTTATAAATTTTGCAAAAAATGTTTAGCTATGTTTCTGATTTGGTTTGCACCATGAAACAAAGCCTCAGATTCATTTATCTGGAGCTGAAAAGAACAACTGAACATCCAGCTGTCCATTTATCCTCTGCAGACAACACATTAGATATTATTAAGGCCAGCGGTGGAGAGTGATGTGATACTCGCATGCAATAAGAAGGGCAGTCTTGTGATAAGCGCAAACATGCAATATTGAGTGTCGCCTCATATTCGCGTTTAGATCGCAGCATCTCTCTCATAGGAAGCCGGGGAGTGGACCCACGTTTAGGGAACAATGGCTCCTCCTTTGTGTCGCGGCAGGGGCACGGAGCCAATATCCTGTATGGAGATATTACTCCGGAGGAGCGAGAGCTTTCGTCATCCTCCTCGTCGGGCTCTCGGTGCAGTTTGAAAGCTGGATGGAGAGCCGTTGTCGGAGTTTTCCCCCGAAGCTGCTTGCTTCCTTCCCACCAGACAGGCAAGCTTTGACGACAGCCAGATCTGAGGCCCACTTGAATGTGGCTGAAAGAGCTTGGCAGGAGGACGGCACTGAGGCTGTTAGAAAACAGCCAAACGATGAATACACCTCGAGCCTGCCAAACCTTTGCACAAGGGCACTTTTATTTTTGCTGGATGTAATGAGCCGGCCATATGACACTGTCTGCTACACCCGTTTTTCACTGCTTACATACGGATGCCTTGTTTCGTATTGTGAGTCACATCTTAAGTTTACACCTCTCCTCTCCAAAAAGAAGAATCATGCAGACGAGGACGGGATGTTTTGTTTGTGGCGGTGGAGTTTTTAGTGACGGAGATGGGTAAAAACTATGGATGCACCGATACCACTTTTTCAAAGGGCAAGTACGAGTACCAACCAGTACTATTAATACTTGCCAGGTCGTATTGGGGATCTTTTACGAATACTCCGTACAGTATTCGGACCCAATACTCAATACTGGTATCAGTGCATGTTGTCTGTACGGCTGCATCACAAGTGTGAGTGAAGCCTTTGATCCTGCTGCTGATGATTATGTGTTGAAAACTGACATCTTTACTGGATAAACAACAATTTGTTGGTGTACGCGCTCATGAAATTAACAGAATCTGGCCATTCTTATGAATGTCCTTTATACTGAGACATATTAGTGTTCAAGTGTCACGTCTTTTGAGCTTTAACAAAGAGCTCGTTCTCATTCTCACATGTCAATTCTATTCTGCCTCTGTCAGTTGAGGCCAGGAGAATAATTAAATGTTTTGCTGGCTTTGTGTTTTTTTTTTGTTTTTTTCCTGCATGAGGAGAATAGATGGGTCTCTGCTGTCAGTTACTGTATGATCTGCTGCTCCAGTCTGGCCGGGCCTGTCAGTCAACATTTCTCTCTCTTGACATCAAAACATTTGATAATCGTGCAGCTACAGATGCTGGAGAGAGAGAGAGCTGAGGCCTGGCGCCTACTAATTATGTTGCCTGAGATTTCTCTTTGTCACCACACTAAATTGCATGACATTTAACTATAAATTGCATTTTTGCCCATTTACTTAGCCGAGTGAACACGAGTAACAATCAAAACCGAGTGTATGCAAATGAAAAATAACTATGTGACAGGAATACAGGAAACAGGCGTATCCTCGGCGGCTCTTCGGATTTAGTACATAGTACATAAGCAGTGTCTCTTTGATTATAGAGATAAGTAAAGCATCCAAGAACCTTTCAGGGCTTTGCCAGTGCTTGGCTGTCGGGTGTGTAGGTGGAGCGCAGTCAATGAAGGAAACTGTCAAAAAGTTGGAAGCAGGCTGCCTTCATTTACATCTGATCTGCTTTGAATTGGTCAAAACAGTCCAGATTTACTTCGGCAAAACTAACCGCTAAACGTTTCCATGTGACGGAGCTAGTAAGTAGCTGTTACCTTGGTGCCATGTCTCATCCGATCATGAGCATTTGTACAAACCGGGCTAAATGGAGCCAATGCGGGCACTAAAGCATCGGCTAAACAAAGTAAACCCATTAAGAATTGAGTGAATACAGTGAAATATTTCTTCTTGCATGAAGGAAATGTTGTTTAGGGTTGGTTAGGAGCCACAAAGGACTTGAATAGCCACCCTGGTAGAGTGGAACGCCCTTGAAGCTGGCACTCAAATCAGACAGTATAATAGCATTCAGATGGTCTCCCTGCATGATGATGACACAGCATTTGTAAGCCCGGCCTCGTCTGTGTCCTTGAATGATAAAGCATTTCACTTCTTTGCATTGAAGCAGTTAGCCCAGCTTTGATTTGAGGCTTTTCTGGTTGGTGGGGAGAGAATTGTGTGGCTCCGGAGCACAAGTTGTTCTTTGGGCCCTGGATCAACTGGTAACAGCAATGTTTTTTCCATTTTCATTTTCACAAAAAGTTTAAGTTGCCAATGTTTTGATGATGATTGCAGCTTTGAGCTGAATTTCTCAAAGGCCCACTCAGTGTGTGAGAGAAGTCTGTAGCTGCTGATCCAGATGATGGTGTCGCCACAAGGTTGCAGATTCATTCCCACATGTCACTCTGGTCCATATGTCGAAGTACCCTTGAGCAAGACACTGAACCAAATCGTTCCCAATGAATGAAAAAAGTTTTCAGAAAGTATGACGACTCACATTGCCTACTGAACTAACGGCAAAAACAAGGTTTTAGGGTGAACATTTAAAACTCTATTTCTGTTTTGGTGTCAGTTTTGGCGACAATGGTGCTTGTAGCCACCGAAAACACAACTTTTTAAAAGTGGCTCCCAATGTGGAGCTTTTTAAAAAACGCTCCGACTCCGTCGCCTTGGAAACGAGGGAAAACTGAACTTTTCTCAAACGCTAGTGCGGCACAAGAGCTATACGCTCGTAGTAAACCACTAAACCTGCGTATACACGAGAAGGATTCATTCAAAACAATATATGCTGTTTATTCTTGAATTTAGCAGCTATATATATATATATATATATATATATATATATAGCTGCTAAATTATGTGACTATATATATATATATATATATATATAGACACTGAGTGGACAAATACGACAATGAAAGACTGTTTCAATGAGATACATATTTTCCATAAATATAGACATATACATAATTGATTACCCTTTATGTATTAAACATCACAAAAACGATGTGCTCTCACTTGAAACGTTGTTGTCTAAACGGGGCCTGTATCTACCTCTCAAATTCCGGAAAGAAAGGAACTGAGGTCCAAAGTCAAACCATGAAAAAATACTGCGGACAACAACGCCACTGTGCAACCACAACTACACAAAAAAGTGTTTAACCCGAGTTCCGAGCAGAGTTTAGTGGATCAACATGGGTGGTAGGTAGGTAAAAAAGACTCTTCGACATAGAGACATACAAGTTTGGGTTTTTTTCCAACACTGGAGTTAAAAAGCAAAATGTCTTTTCATATCATGAAACCTCACATGTTTTATTGGAGAAGACAACCATGACCAACGCATATATACAGCTCACCCACCAGGGCCAACGTAGATCAAAAACCCCTTCAATGGAAATAGGAAGTCTGAACACTCAACCAGTTGAGGTGAGCCATTAAAGGTGATGCTTCTTGGGCTAAAGCTAACGCACATGAGTGCACCTTCTGGGCTGGAAGATAGCGCGCTAAACTGATGAGCTGTTTTAAAGGTTAACAGGAGATGAGCCAATCTGGAGAGTGAATCAGACGCTGTTTGAGCTTTTCCTGCTCTCTGCTTACGGCTGATCAGGACTCTGTCCACTCATGTAGCAGAATGACACTATTCAGTCTGCTCTTGTAAAAATAACTCAATCAAATTGCCTTTTTTGGCTTCGACAGGTGCAAAGCGAATGTGGATAATTCGAGACCGATGCTCCTTTTGAGTCACATTTCTGCCATTCCCCCAGACAGACCTCAGTTGAAGTCGTTCCTCGCTGATGAAAAGGTTTTCCTTCATATTTGGTTGTTTGGTGTCACAAGCTGTATTACTAGTTAAAACAAACTCTATGAAAGATTTCAGTATCATGTTACATTAAAATAAGAAGGTTTCAAGTGAAAATGCATAATTTCTGTTTCATAAAAGTTTCACATTCACAAAGCAACGTTTTGAATACGAGCTCCATTTACAGAGAAAAGGCAGAAGAGCTGAAATGTAGTTTGTTATTGTCCATCTACTTGTGCATGCACAGATCAACTATTTACTACGACCATGGGGCACATGGAGCAGTAGCAGCGTTTCAGAAATGCTGCATTGTCTCCATGGAGGTGGTGTCGGAGCGTTTTCAGTGGCTCCGAGCACCGTCGTCGTGTGAATGGACACCCAAAGAAAAAAATTTAAGTTTACTCTTTTCACTAGAAAACGTTGTCATTGCCTTCGACATCAAGTATGTCATGGAATTGTGGAAGAAAATAGTCAAGTAGCTCGAGAAAACATGCAAACTACACCCGGAATCCAAACTTGGGTATGTTGCTGTAACAGAACTTGTCGATGTAATGTGAGATGATTGTACGATTCAGTCAAATAAAAACATGCTAACTTCTCCAGGACCAACACTTTTGATGTCAGTAAGAGAATTATACTGCAGGAAGTCATGAGAACATGGGCCCGGTGAGGTCATAAAGGGCACAGACAAGGTCAGCAATGAATTCATGGCAGCTCTGTCAATGGAACAATGCTGAGTTGGCTCTAAGAGCCCCCCGAGAGAACACCCACCCCCACCCTTACCCCACCCCACCCCACCCAACACACACACGCACGTTGCTGCACCAATAGCAGAACCCAGAACCGGAGGGACGAGGCAGGACGGATCCACGCTTTCATTAGTCCACCCACAGATTACATGTAAATAATAAGCTTCATGTCCAGCATGATATCTCCCCATTATCCATGTTACTGCATTATGGACACGGCGTCGGGGGTTTCAAGATGGTGGGCTAATTAAGGACGCGGCGTAATTAAATCTTGGCAGAGGACGACAACCTTTCTGATGTTCATGTGAAAACGGGTATTGTTGCAGCGTGCAGATGGCACATGAATAGCAAGTTGAGGAGAAAAGAGGAAGATCTTTTTGCCAACGCCGACTTTACCAGCCCGGTTTTTTTTTTTAACGGTTGCTAGGTAACACTCATTAGTGCAGCGATGGGAAGAGAGAGTGAACCCAAAGTTCGGCAATTACGTCTCTTCAGGGGCAATTTTTGAATAAATTGTCACCTGACAGAAAGCTTTGAGGAAAATATAAATATATTTAACGCACCGATCACACCAACACAACAATCTGACTTTTTGTTTTCAAAACTTGTAATGTGGCTTTTCAAATTTACTTCACTTTGGATTTTTTCCCCTCAACTTTTTAAAATGTCATTCGACATTACAGAATACGACTTTCTGGATAATCCGACCACACTTCAGTTCAGCAGTCATCGACTAGTAATTTATTTTGACGTGCCTCTTTATCAGCTGCTGTTTTCTGGCGAAGACGGGAGAATCCATGAGAAACATGTTAAAAAGGTTTGAGGTTTGAAGAAAAGAAATGAGAAAAAAAATACTTTCAAATGTTTCTCTTTCCCTCAATTATTGAAATACATGATCATAGATTTTTTTTAAAACAAAAACTTTTGGGAAAACTACAAGACCAACAAGACATATTGTAAAATGTAATGAAAATGTAAATTACTGTTATCATTGGCTTTATTGACTCTAAAGTAGACATATTTTCCATGTGTCTGTATTTCTTAACAGGCATGTTATTGGCTGCTATTACATTTTTGTTATTATTATTTGTTACCTCACAAAAATAATGTGGAAAAAGACTGTTAATGAAAAAAATATAGCTTTTATTTACCTAATTACTAAACTCGAAATTTAGATAAATGGATTCATGATTTCCAGACACAGACAGGAAAGAAAGAGAAAATCATGTTTAAAAAAATATATCTTTTTATCAAGAGATAAGTCTTCAGTCAGTTTATGTCCCGGCCCTCAATAGTAATGCACATTTTCCATGCGATCCTGTTCTGGAGGAATGTTCCAGAGTTCCTCAAAGAAAAAAAAAAACCATTTGGTCACGTCCATCATTCATACTGCACTGTTAAAGCTCGTATAGAGCTCAATGTGCTTTCGAAAGGGGAAAAAATAAAATCACAGCCTTTGTTCAGTTGACACTAGAAACCTGGAGTGACATTTGAGGCCGCCATAACATTTTCTGCTGTCAGACACCATTATAGTAGCAGCAGGAGGGGAAATATCAGAATATAAAGGGAAATCAAAATGGAAATATCCAGCTTCATAAATGATGGTGAACATTGCAAATGACCAATATCTTCAATCTTTAAGACATTCACATGCTGTCAACCTTCTTCAAACACCTTATCCTTAGTCCTTCCTCTGTAATAAGAATAATAATAATTATAATAATGCATTTTATTTGTATTGCACCTTACATTAGTAAATCTCAAAGTGCTAAAGCAACAATACAAAACTGTATCGTCCAATCAGAGCGGAGTGAACACCCGACATTCCTTAACAGATATGTTTGCCCTTGTTCCCGATCCCAGACACACGGATCGTATCCACAAGCACTTCATTAGCTTCGGATTGGAGCAGCGAGTATTTCGCAGTTAAGGGCGTGGAGAAAATCCAATTTCGCGCTCATCCTGTTTGCCATTTCTCTCTTTGAGAACCTTAGAGGTGGCCCATCTATAATGAGTGACCATGGAATTCAGTTTCCACACCAGACAATGTACGTCATCGTGTCTGAGGGTTTACTTCTCCAACTTTAGTCCAAGCACATGCTGATGACGCTAACATTTTCAACAAATGCGACGATGACGAAGCAGACAGTTCTACGAAAAGGATTTCCGGCAGCCGTTGTATCGTTAAAAACATAAACTTCATTTTCAGACAGTAACATTCACCAATGGCAGCATTACTAGTTACTTTAGTTGCTTTTGTTTCCAGTTCATAAAACACAGGCTTCACAGCTGTTCTCCAGATAACAGGAGCAGAACAGAGTGAAATAATCCCCGCAATGAGCAGATTTGTTAAACCTTGAATATGAAAGTGTGAGGAAGTAGTTGCTGTAGTAGAGAGCATCTAAAGATCAATGCACAATAAAGTGAGAAAACAAAACGTCAGTAAAGCTTCATACATTGATATTGCTGGGACAGTTCTATTGCACAGTGGATACAGTAAAACAGCTTTTACACATGCAGTATTTAAAGATGAACGCAAACTCGTTTTCAGGCCTAACTGATTTCAAATTACTTTGGTAAAACCAAACTTCATGCATGTGAAGTCTTCTCTTTTGAATGATTGACCTTCCCCACATGCTGTCTGCTGCTTTCTTAATCCCCGCATCATCTCGGTTCCATTTTTCTATCTGAATCCTCCAGAAAATGGTCGTTACTCACTGTGAGGAACAAATCTCTGCAGAGGTTTACTGTATTGTCTCCAGCAGGACTAATTCGATTCCTCCGTCCTCTGCTGCCAGCTGCATGTCCCAGTCAAACCATGCTCTCATCAGACAAACCTGATTAAAACAGTCTAATCTATGTGGCTGCTGGATGATGCGGTCTGTGTGTGCACGTGGGGGTGTCGCTGTGTGTTTGTGTTCCTGATGTCGTGACGTACGAGAGGGGCCTTTGTTTATCCATTTTAAATACTGACAGCAGGCAGAGAAAAAACATGTCGGACACACAGAGACACAGACATCAACCTTAGTGACAATACCAGTTAGTCCACGATTTTCAAAACATGTTATTTTAGTAGGGAGGGCAAAAAAAAAAAGGATGTTCAGTGCTTTGATCAGTCAATTGGTCAGTTGATTGGATGATTAAGAGTTTGTTTTAATGGAAAACTAATCTTTCCGAGCACCGTTGTCACGGAAACAGACACACAAAACACCACTGAAGTTTTCCGTTTTCACTTGAAAATGTTCACTTGTAAATGTTGTTTTTGCTGCTTCTTTGTTTGTATTTCTGATTCAGACCTGGTGAAATATGGAAAATTAGAGCATCTTCCTTCAAATAACTGATATAACTTAACATGTTACACTTCAACAAGAGAGAGTGTGCAGGAGTGTACGAGTTCATTTGTCAAATAATTCAAGCCTTTTTTTTTTAAAGGTCATTTTAGGGGCCGTCTACACGAGAACGCCGGTTCACGTAAACGCCCCGTTTTTGGCCGATCACCCACACGAGGCGGCGTTTTAGAAGCCCGAAAACCAACACAGGTCCCAGAGTTGGGAAATTCTAAAACCCCGGCTCGGCTGTGAGGTGTGGACGGCAAAGACGATTATCTGTGGAAAAACGATGATGTCATCACCCCCCACGGCGGCCCGGGATGTCATCAAATAACCACAACAATCGCGGACTACCTGCTCCAGTCGAGCTGCAGAAGCTACTGACGCTAGTTAGCCGGAGGAGTGGGGCCATAGCAGGAGTCTATTTCTAAATTTCTATGTGCTCTATCTTGTTCTGCATTTTTGGTGTATTTGGCAAGTCACAGCGCCCCTAAAGGCCTGGCATATGTACTACATGGCCTTAAGCCTCGTGTTGAGCCGTGTTCATAGTGACGTGTTTTTTTGAGAAACCCGGGGAGACAAATTATTGTTTTGGCTCATGTAGCTGTGGCCTTCAGTAGCTACTGTAGTTTCTATTTCTTTAACCTCCATGAGTGCGAGGTGTAATAACATTATAGATCCTGAAAAGAAAATATATACATTTTCAGTAACTTGCAGAGAACTGGCCATCGCGTGATTACAGTCTTAATTCTTTGTTATATTTGCTTGATCACAATGCAACAAAAAAAAGCCTTTTTCCACTCCCACTTGAAGGCACGGCTGATGCCAGCAGGGCGCTGGTGAAATCTGACTGTGGCATATTCAGTATTCATCGAGTCAAGCTATTCGGACCTTTTATGACCTTTAATGTTTCATTAAAAAGTCAGAGGACAGCATCAGGCACATCAAACTGAACAAAAATGTTCGAGGTGCCCAGCTGCTCTGCCTCTTTTGAAACTTGTGTCAGGAAAGAATAGAGCGTTGAAATAATAAAGCGGCAGTTAGAGGTTAATGGGATACAATCAAAGTTAGCGTAGTCCCTGTGAATGAGTCCTGAAGTGTGAAAAGTCCAATTCAGAGAAGCGGCAGGCCACCGGGCTGAGTCAGACTGATTGAAACG
The DNA here is from genome assembly GCF_963383615.2 of Lipophrys pholis. Classification (NCBI taxonomy): domain Eukaryota; kingdom Metazoa; phylum Chordata; class Actinopteri; order Blenniiformes; family Blenniidae; genus Lipophrys; species Lipophrys pholis. The sequence continues at coordinate 6,832,248 of NC_137644.1, read as the reverse complement.
GCATATTGTATCGCGGACACAGGTTAGTTTGGGGATGAGAAAGGGTTCTGAGGTAGATTCACTGGCGATATCTGATCCACTGGAGTAATGATGCAAAGCAAAAGAAGAAAAACAGTGCAGTCAGACTGATTGATGACCGAACCATCATTGTCTCTTTGTGACGCAGATTGCTGTGCCTAATCAGTTGTTTTTGTTCTGGCAGAGGGGACTCTACCTCCCCAGCTCGTGTCCATTATCCATAATTAACAGATCAGAGGGCTGCAGATGAGGCGGAGAGGCTCAGTAAGGAGACACGAGTGTGGGTCGCATTAGCCGAGCTTCTCCTTCACAATTTGGAGACGGATTAATACCAATGGCCGAGGAAACAGACCATCAAAACTTGCACAGAGAGCTGTGACTGCTGAGCCCCACGTTGTGTTTTTCACTTTTGCAAAGTTGAAATGTTAATTTGACCTACGGAGATTATCATCACAGTGCCTCCCAAATCCAATTTGGTTTGGAACATAGCAAGACTTTATTACGGCTAATTGGACCTGGTAAAAATGAGAAAGCAAGTATCCAGCTTAGTTAAGTACAGTCGGTGGCTTTGTAATCAACTACCTATTCACCAATGGAGAGTGTCATTACTCTGTAGACAGGAAGCGAGAGGTTTAAACATTAGTTCATTGTCTCCTGAAACCAAAACACGATCCACTCAAAACTAAAAAAGAAAGAAAAGAAAAGAAAAGAAAAAAAGATTTTGATTGTTTGTTTTTCTTAAATCACAAACCCTCACACCGGAATTTCCTCACATGAATATTCTGAATGAATGGAGTTCCTCAAGGATCCGTTCTTGTTCCCCTGTTGTTCAAAATCTATACAGTGCCTCTAGCTTGGATTGAGAAATATCATCACATCTCCAACAATCTCTATGTAGAGACACACACTGTAAATATTATGCGCTAAATAAGTGGAATCTATATTTTCTAAACACAAACATCAAAATCAGGGTGTACTTTCAAAATATGCTGACTAAAATTTCAATAGTCAAAAATATAAAATTAGCCTCGGAAAAAAAGTGAGACTTGAATGATTTCCATCTGAAAAGACCCCAAAAAACATTAAATCTGTCAAAAATGAATCAGACAGCTTCAGCTCATCCAGTCTAGGTGTACGAGGCGAGAGTGAACACGGTTGTGACGAAGCCAAACTGCTCAGATAACCTGGTTCACCAAATCATTCTACAGATCAAATCCAAGCAATTAGAAGCAGCCTTTAGTTTTCCAAAATATGTGACATAGATCAAACCCAGAGGTCGTGTAAAAGAGGGATTAAAACACAAAAAAGAAGTGAAGGAGACATGTTACCCAGGTTTAAACGTGATTTCTGTCATGTTTCAAACTACTTCTTGTCCAGTTGAGCTTTTTATTTTTTGTTTTTAAGTTCCTCCCATGTTTCTTTTCAATGTGTGTCCAAGTTCTTGTGAAGCACCTTGAATTGTCCAAGTGGTGCTACATTATTAAACCTGGCAGGAAAATCCTGCAAAGACTCTTTTGTTCACATCTTTGCAGATAATAACTCTTTTTCTTCTCGTCTTTTGTTGTTCTCATTGAGTCACGATTTGCTGCCTCTTTTAATTTAATTGTGCTTCAGGCTCCTGCTGGACAACCAACCAGCACAAAGGTATTCCTTTGCATTGAGTCTCGTTCCCATCAGTGTGACTGCCTCTAAAAACGGATTTTCTCATTAGTCTTTGAAAGTCGAGTGTCTGTTGCGTCTACCTCTGTTTCTAAAGTGTCAGTGTCTGGGACACAATATAACTTGTAGTGAGGACTTGATAGGCATTTGAGATGATTCTTGATACATTGACAAGTTTTAATTGTTTTTATAATATTTGTGGCATTTTTGTACATTTTGTTGCTTATGTAATCCAACCTGTAGGGAGGAAATAACAGTTTTTGAAGGCCAATTCATTTTCCGTAAGAAAAGAAGAAAGTTCGGCACTCCGGGGTTTTGCTGGATAAAATGACGTCATTGGAGCTGGCCATCCTGGCCGAACTGTGTAGGTGCCACACTGCCGAAACTTGGGCACTGCCGTGTGCTGCGCATGCGTGTTCCAGCTGGCTAATAACTATCAGTCATATCTTAATCATGTTTAGCTTGTAACATCGCTACTGTGTGAGCCCCGCAGCTTGTTAAAATGTCGGAGTGCAGGCTTACGTGATGCACCTGAACGCATCACTCAAAGCTGTCAGCTCCTGCAGCTAAAACCGGACCAACATCGCGGCTCGGACAAAAACTTTCTCTTCTAATACAGGAACAGTTCAGATACATGTATTTCTGAAAGCACTGGAGTCGAGAAATAAGCTGTGCAGTTAAGAGCTGCAGCTGAAGAGTTAAGACGCCGCTTCACAGACGTGTGGCTGCTGTGAGGGGGCGTGGCCTGCGAGTTCAACAGCTTCTCCTCGGAATATGAACAATGAAATGAAAAATAATTTTTTTCGGCAGCTGGCTGACGTCACTGCCGAATTTTCTTATTGTTCTTATGGCTTCAAAAAGGGAGTATGCAGGGGCCTTAATGGTAACTCAAACTGAAGAAAGGTACTCTGTCTGTAAGTCAGTAACTTATTAATTATCTCACATCAGCAAGATATTCTACTTGTCCAAAGATTCCTAAAGACATTAACAATAATTTATTCTATTTGAAATGTATACAGGAAAAGTCAGGATTTCTGACTATTGCAAGTACTCAAAGTGAGTTAAGATGCTTTTTAAGGTATTAAAAATATATACCACGGATCGTGGTTAGGGGGAGAGGGGGTGATGACATCATAGTTTTCCACAGATTTGCATCTTGCCCTTCCACACCTCAAAGCTGAGCTGGCATTTTAGAATTTCCCCATTCTGGAACCTGTGTTAAAAAAAGAAATCATTTTCCGGGCTCTTAAAATGCAGCACCATGTGGATGATCAGCCAAAAGCGATGTGTTCACATGAAACGGCGTTCTCGTGTGGACAGGGCCTTAAATGTCAAAACTTAGCATGTCACAAGACGCCATTACCACAGATAACACAATCACAATTTATGTTTGCTTCTGAATGGTACTGAATATCTTTCCATATTTTAGAGCAATAATCAATCACAGAAATACTGAAGCATTCTGATAACAACAACATCAACAATAATAATAACTATCCACATCATCATAATCATAATAATCATAATAATCAAGAGCTCGCTGAGGGTTTTTCCCAACATTAACACTGAAACATGATCTCTTATGGGAGTAGCATTTAAAACGGATGAATTTTGATCATCGTAGTTCGTAAACTTGGAAGCTTATTTGGAAGTGGCATATTGAATAGATTTTGCTTTGGCATTATATTGTGCATATAATCAATGTCAGTCAATCCTTTCATCTCAAGATTCCCAATTTCCCCTTTTAATTGAAACTTAATGTCCACGGGAAATTCCAGAATGAGGGCTGTAATTTCCCAGTGCCCCACTACATTCATTATCAGCACTCGGTAAACAAAGGCGTCCGTTGTTGTCATGCTCAGTCTCGGCCCACAAGTTGAGAACTCATCCTATTCCATTTGCATTTCAGCATATTATAAGAAGCAATTACCAGCGCTATAACAGGCCCCACTCCAGGAAAATCATGTATTGGTTACTAATTAGTCCCTAATGAAAATGCAACCAGCCAGTTCTGGCGAAGTCAAATGACTCCTCTGATTAGGCTTTCTGCATATGCATACAGACAATTGTATTTTAAAGAGGTGATGTACTCGGAGGGAATGGGAGGGGCCACTATTGTGATTGGCCCTGCTGGGTTTTCTGCTCCACTTCCAGCGGAGATGTGTGTAATGGTGTGTTACGTAAGGTGGCCTGTAGCGTGATGTGATCCGGCGTGCGCTGGACAGGGACCGCCGCTCCTCGCCAGGACATCTCTGAGCGTCGTGGAAATCGCAGGAAGCCGCAATTAAATGGACGCTGATGAGTCGAATTGTGTGCACAAAACATCAATGAGCTTTTTCTGACATTGACACGAACGCAATCCACATGTCAGCTGTCTGAAACATGAAAAACCCTCAAACTGTCTGGAGAGTGTGATTGGATCTCACACTTCAGCTCTACTTCTTCAAACCCTATAATAGTGTTCGTGAATCAAATATATAAAAATAGTACTGAAAGTATGTACCTCAGTACAGCTACTGTTAGATTCCTTTATTTGAACTTGATTACAAGGGAAGGTTCAGCTGTTAAGTAAAATCACAAATTATTAGGTTGTTTTTTTTCACAGCTTAAAGTTTTATTGTCAGCAGCAAGTATCTGGTTCAACTCCACTCGATAAAACATCCACATTCAACACACATTTTCAAGTTTTCAAGTTACACAATATTAAACAAATATTAGTGTTTTGGTACTCAACGCTGGTCTTGGTGTCCAGACCACATTTTCAAGATCTTGGACTTGACTCAGTCTCGACCCCTAAAGTCTTGGTACGCTCTGGTTTTGGTCTTGTCTTGGTCTTGAACCCTGAAAATCTATTTTCACAACTTTTATTTTAAATGCTTCTTTGCACTAAAAGGGGAAGAAAACTCAGTTGTTGGTGTTTAATAATCAAATATGCTACAATTGTATTGATCTGTCCCACTTAACAACATATTGGACTGCGTGTGGCTCCTATAATAAATGAGTTGCTCAGCGTTGGCATATTAAATGTATGTCAACATGTTTTGACAATTATCTGGCAGCTGCACTTCTTGAGGAGGCAAGAAATAAAATCACATTTGCCTTTTGATTTTGATGTCTCAGAAATGGTCATCGATTTAAGTCAAAACTGAACATTGACATTTGTTTCAACGGTTCACAAGTGTCCATTCAAGTCCAAACAAGTGGACAATCTCATCAAAAGCAAACCCCTCTGGGGACAAAAAAGCGAATGTGTTCAGGATTCATCAGAGGAGAGCAATCAAGACTCTCTTATGATCTGTTTCAGCCCCTTTCCCCCTCTTCACGCCGCATGCAAATGTGATTCAGGCTCCCCACGCCGACTGCCCACTCACCTCTGAGGACATTAGCATCTGGAGATTACTCGGCTGGACTGGAGGTGGTGGGGGAGGCTGTGATGGAGCGGTGTGGTCCGGAAACTAATTCACTTTCATCAGTTTGTTCTGGAGAACTTGCGGGACGCCACAAACCACAGAGTACTCGGCCCGTGCACGTCATGTGCATGTCATGTGGCTGCATGTTGGCATTAAAGGCTCTTGTATCGTTAGATTTAGGCTTCATTCACGACGCCCATTAATGTGGTCGAGGTGTCGCGGTCGCTGCAGATATGCCTGACTCTTGACTGACGCCAGATTTTTTGTTTGTGACAGCAGCATTTCCTTCCACTGTTTTACATTCTGCTGCTATTTGAACAGTTGAATGACCGCAATCACAGTTTGACCCCAAACTTCGATTGGATTAAAATAAATCAAAGGGCAAGTCTCACCAAGCACAAAATTGGCCTTCGACGGGAAGTCGCATCATGTCACAGACCAGAATAAATCTGGTTCTTTTCAGGTCAGAAACAGACCGAGCTTATCCCGACAAATCTACAGAAAACCGAAGGATTTGTGGATCAACCACTAATGTAGAAGCAAGCAAATAAACAAGGCAAAGGAATCGTGAATGAAGGAGATGCCTAATCCAAGCATGAGGAATCAAGAGGATTTTGATTCAATGGAAATTGGAAATGCTGACAACATTGGTTGTTTTTGTAATGAAGCCACACGCACAGAGAACGATACACTATAAACATTGACAATACCGAGTGCAAGGACATTTATATAGATGTCGTTTGATTGCTCTAGATTTTCTAAAAACGTCACAGGTCAGAAACTGCAGTATCAGATTTATTTGTGTAAAACTCATGAACACAAACGTACACAAGGGAACATGTTTGTGATTTGAAACGTTTGATAAAGCTCCCATCACACTCAACAACATGTTAATTATCAAAATAGCAGCTTAAAGCCATTTTTCATGAATTCAAAACAAATCATTGCACCATATTCCACCAATTCTACATTTTTTGTGTGAAAATATAAGATTTATTGTCAATTGTATGATTCAATATAAGATATAAACGAAAGTTCTCGACACAAAGTAGGATTTTATTTTAATACAGCTCCTTCATCATTTCTTCAGGGCATAATTACGAGATCTGTGTTGGGGGGGGTACTTGATGATTTTTACCAAGTTGAGTTATAATTTCAAGGGTAGTTGGAAAGGAGATGGAATAGTTTGATACAAATAACAACAGGTCATCTGCATAGAGGTGAATCGCAATGGTCTTAGATTCTCACTGGGTGTTGTTTGCTCTGACTGAAGCCATGGGAGAGTACACCAGTTCAATCCCTCTAATGGAGCTTGTGCGCAAACCAAGCCTGAAAGAGATATTCCCACTCGATCCAGTCTAAGGCCTTCTCTGCCTCCAGTGAGATTACAGCCTCTCTGTACTTCTACATTTGGGATTATGATGGAATACCAACTCAAAGCATCCAATTGTTTCGTTAAAAAGTGGCAAAGTAAAGAAAAACCTCAACAGGGAGAACATGCAGACTCTACAAAACACTTTTTCTCCTTTTGTGACACCGCTATGCAGGCAAGTCTCCCTATTCAGCCAAACTTTTTCATGTTGTGAAGGCAGTGGTCAACATTTTGAAGTAAACTGTCGCCCTAGGGCCATGTTCTTTAAGCAGCAGCTAATGTTCCCTTGTGTCCTTGGCTCTGGAGCCGGCAATGTTAATACAAGGCTGGAAATATAAAGTGACAGAGAGCACTTTAGAGGTTTTGTTCCTTCGGGCAGCTGGCTCTCGGAGTCCTGGCTGCCTGCACTTTACACAATCAGGCTTCACTCACGGAGAAAAACACAAAGAAACCAAGAGCAAACAAGCCTCATCTGTATTCAGAAAAGTCCCAACAAAGGTATCATCAACATCATCTTCGCAAACATTCTGACAGTGTGAGTCCATCCTGAACATAGACAAACTGAAGGAAACTCACAGGAAGTTTCTGAGGAGAGCTGAGTGGGACTGGAATGTGAGCGATGACTGAGATAAAGAATGAGAAAATGATGAAGGTTGAAGCAATGACTGATGAGGCGTTTGCTGCTGGAGTTGAGATGATCGATACTATGATAAAGCCGGCAGGGTGGGCTTCAAAGAGAAAGGCTGAAAAGCCTCAATCGCACCAATCAGGAGCAGAAATCTGGGATTTTTACAAAAGAATTGTATGAAACAGACACTTTGTCACTGCAAGTGGAATTCTTTTTAATACAATCCATATGACTGTCAGTTGTTTAGATTCTGAACCTATTGAGGCGACAAGGTGGAACAGTGGTTCGCACTATCATAAGAAAGACAGAATTTGCAGTTGGCATGTTCTCCCTGTGTGGGTTTTCTCCAGCTTCCATTTCTAATGCAAATCTTAAATACTTATTACATACTTATTCATGGCTTTGGCTTCGCGAACGAAGATTCATGAAGGAGGTCCACCCCGTTTTCTCCCACAAGACCTCTCATGGCTCATAAGTCCAATGCGAGCACGGCAGGCTCGGCTGCAGTGTCGACAGATAAAGGATTGGTCATCTGGGTCTGATGGCTGTGCTATCCGGTCTTTCCGTTGTTGTCTCTTTACAGCTAAGTTGCTCCTACGTTCACTCTCAAAGGTTGAGGCGGCTACGTTGATGGTGTGACGCCATCCAAAATTACATACTTATTAGTATGAGTAGAAACATAGCTTCAGCTTCAAAGGGGAACACAGCTTAAAGAAAAACTGAATTTGCATTTTAGAAACAATGTGATTTTACACAGAAACGAATATTCGCATGTTGGGCGAAGAGTTGGTGCTGTTGCTTGTTTTGGTGATGAAACACCAGAGAACTGCTGCAGAGAACAATATGCTATAAATATTAAGAGTGGAAGAAGACAGACATTCTAGTTGAAAGATGACCAAGTAGGATTGTTATCACAGTGACTGTCGACTATAAAACTACCAAGTCCCAGGAGAATCTGGACTGGGAGTCATGACATGACGGAGGAAAACATTGTTCTTATTGTCCATCTACTGAGCATGTGCAAAGCAACTGTTTACTATGGCCGTGGGGTGCATGTGGAGTAGCAGCCTTTCAGAAAAGAGGCATTTTTCTTATCTTCTTAAGGAGCATTATCATAAAGTGGCGTTTTCCCCCGTTTCCACCTCGGGAGCAGTTTTCAGTGGCTCCGAGCACCGTTGTCGTGTAGACGGACTCCCAAAATGCAACAGAAGTTTTACGTTTTCAACTTTGTTGTAGCCTTCCGTAAACAAGTACTAAGACAAATTTCAAATGAAGGGGCTTTAACTAGCACAAGAACAGTTCTACTTTTTATTGCCGGTTGATTCCGACAGCATAATTTCATGTTAAACTGTCGGGATCCTTGAGAACCTGCTGGATTCAGAGCCTGAAGCCAACCATGTAACTGACTGTGTTTTACTCAAAGTCATACCAAGTAGATCCGAATTATTTTCCAACCCCTGAGCCAGAAGATTGATTTACAACCTTCTACATTGATTTATTCCAGTCTCCAATAGTTGAAAGAAGTGAAAACTCCTTTTTGTCCTTCTGTTCTACTTTTTCTCAAAACTTCTGTCAGAGGGCAGAGACAGATCACATCCATGCACCCCAGGAGACAGAGAGGAAGAGACTGAACGATGGATAGAAAGAGAGAGAGAGAGAGAGAGAGAGAGAGAGAGAGAGAGAGAGAGAGAGAGAGAGAGAGAGGCAATGGGGCAGAGCCAGGGCTCATGCTGCCTTTCCAGCTGCCAGATGAGCACCCACCTGATCTCACCCCTGGGAGACACCGAGCAGCACACAACAGCTGGCGGAGCCACGTTTATTACCTATAGATTATTCCCAAGCAACGGCAATTATCAACCCCTCATTGACAGGCAATAAAATACAGTAAAGCTCAGAGTCTCGGGGGTGGGGGGGGTAAATGACAAGAGGGGACGAAATAGAAAGCAGACAACCACAGGGCTGACAGTAGGTAAAGACAACCTGTCACACTTGGTGGAGAACCACTGAAGGTATGCCGCCATCTTGAGTCAGTTTAAGAGCCATCGCTTGCCGTGAGTCATGTTTATATTTAGATTGGGAAGGAAGAGGAGCAACCAGGCGAATAATACACATCACCTTCCCCCGGTGGAAGCATTTGGCTGTGAGAGAGAGAGACAGACAGAGAGAGAGGAAAATTTGGTCTGTGTGACTGTGCGTATGTGTGAGATCCACTGTCTGACCTAGAAAAGCAGTTGCACCAATCAGGAGATTCATGGCAGTTGGGCAACACACTCCACAGTATAAATAACTTGCCGTGTGCCAGTTGCATGCATAATTACAAAGCAGCCATGCAGAAGTGTGCAGCCTAAAAATAATAAACCGTGATGCTCTCTCTCTCTTTCTCTCTCTCCCTCTCCCTCCCTCCCTCCTGTGGAGCCAACACATGACCTGGACATTGTATGCTCCTGTACAGCAGGTGGGGCTACAGTATCTTGGTCATCAATTCCAACACACATTGAGACATAAAAGCTGGAAGAACGAGGAATCTGGATAATATCAGCTGATTTTAGTACATTTATACTGGCAGTTAAGGATTTTTTTTTTTAATCTACAAACAGATGGAGAGAAGGTGTTTATGGAGATGAAATCCCTGTGGTGACTTTCAAATAAAGAAGCGAGCACCACTGGAAGAAGAATATAGTATAATCAGTCAGTCCTATCTCACATTACGAGGATGCAACCTTATCACATCTATGAAGGGGTATAGCTTTGGCTACTTGAATGTCACATTAACTTGTGATATCTAGATGTAATACAGTAAATATCACGGGAACATATCTTTCAAATGCTTCAATTTAAAAACATTTTTAACAAAATTCCTTCTTTTAAAAAGAATACATGTCCCTACTTCTAGAAACATGTTTGATTATGTGCAAAAATTCATTGCAACAGGGCTCAGAATACCAATTTAAGACCCTTTACCTGAAAATACACGACATGAGCAATGGGAACGAGGGTAAATAAGAGCCAGGAGACACAGCTCATGAAAACAGGACACAATGGGAGAGCTCCATCAGAGGTAATTCATCTATTTTCTCTGCTCCACCAACACAGTCTATAATCTCAATAGCAGCCAGAGGGGCTTAATGGCTTTTTCAAGCAGAAGAAAAATCACCACAGTGGCTTTGAGGATGGGTAACCATGAACGTACGGTTCAGTTCTTTTGCCACCAAGTTCGGTGAAGAGGGAGGGACCCCGTCAAGAGGTCAGTGTGGCATCTTGGAAAGAAAGAAAGGGCAAATAATATGGTAGGCGGCAGAGGATGCTTTGACCTTTTACTGCTGGTTTGTGGAGCCAACAGAAGGGCAGGGGGTCGGGTGGAGGAAGCTCTCGCCTGTGGTGAACTGGAATGGCTGCAGATCTGTGTCATTTCCACCCCTCCTTCTACCAAACATCCACCTCCTTCTCTCAGGAGGATTATGGAAGTCACAGAAGTCTCTGACGGTTATACATGATTGTGACGACTGAGAACATGAGATTTACAAGCAACAACATAGTATTGGTCTGTTTGGAGGTTCCTGTGCTATATTTAAAATTTATTCAGAATTTATTTAAGTGTATAAGTAAATACTTTTACAACTATATAATGTGGAGGACACACCGTTTCTCGAAAGTCTCGAGACTGCCTCATTAATGATTGTTAAATACACTTCATGTATACTGCATCTTTTCACAGCACCACTTTGCTTTCTCTTTTCATTGATTCACAAACCCATAGCAGCCATCCAACCTGCCGGGCCTCCATTGGGAGGAGTGAGGGTCAGTTGTCACACATTGTTAGTCACATTCACCCATTCACGCTCACGCCAATGGAGGGGGCTTCCATGCAAGACGCTCAATCCATCCATTGGGAGCAGGTCGGGGTTCCATGTCTTGCTCAAGGGCACTTCAGTACTCTGCCAACTGAGTCATAGCTGCCCAGTATGTAAGTGAGCCAAAGACTCCACTGCATTGAGCGGCCTCCATGTGCATATATCAGTCTTGGCAACCTATAAACCTGTCTATAGACAGTAGAATTATTCTACTTAATGCCACAGAAATACATGCTGTGTATTCAGGTGCATGCTAGGTCATGGTGAAAGTGAAAACTTTCATTTCCATTTACACAACTACATTGCTCGGAGTCACTGAAAATGCAACAGACACTCTATGTAGACGGATGAAACAACTTTTTTGAAAGATTGCTTTTGTGCATGCATACCATGGGCAGAGTAAAAAGTTGTTCTGCGCATGCACAAGTAGATGGACAATAAGAACAACATTTTCTCCAGAGTGTCATGATTCCCAGTCCATATTCTCCTGAGACTTGATAGCTTCATAGTCTACAGTCACCGTAACAAGAATCCAACTTGCTCATCTGTCCTTACGAATGTCCATAAACTCCCATTGTTAATAGTTATAGCTTATTGTTCTCTGCGCGCATGTGTGTGTGTGTGGTTTCATTACATAAACATACAAGAGCACAGGCTAGTGGCCAAAGATTGAATCTACATGATTTTGAGCAATCCTGACATTGTTGTCAAAACAATGCCGTGTGAACGCAAAACTATTCTGAAACAAAAACGCAGAAACGATGCGTTTTCCCTTGTGGTGTAAACGGGGCCTGAGAGTTTGATGATTTTAATCTCCATCAACAACTAAGCCTGATAATCAGGATTAACAGACTTTGTCTACCAATTTTAACCGTAATTTAAACTAAAATTGACATTTACACAACCCTCTTCCATTTTCCTTCCACGCCCCCTATTAGCTGTAGAGAAAACACCATGCGTTGGCCCATTAGCACAATGCATCCCAGCATGCCCTTATGCTTGCATTCAAACATGTGGCCTTTTGAAATATTAATAGTGTGGTTATCCAAGAGTTTGTCAACAGCAGGCTATCTATTGAATATTATATCATGTTGTTACAATATGTGTCAAGAGGTCCAGTCAGAGTGCAAAAGACACACTAATGCAAGCAGCTTTTGTAAATTAGATTTGAAAATGAATTGTGTTTGACATCAATAGGACTACTTGATGCATCTTTTCTTATGTGAATCTAAAAGTTTACATAATTTCAGGTGTCTTGACTAATAAAACACCACAAGAAACAGAAAGTGGGTTAGAAAGACGAGAGCTTGGCTCTGTTTGGTGCTCATTAATGTTGGCAGAACACTCATCAAACAGACTTGAAAACTAGAAGTATGTTTTCATCTTTCCTTCTAAAAAGACCTACATAAGACACCACGCAGCTTTCTCAAATAAGGTTTTTCTCTGCAGATTTTGTTATATATTTGGAGAAATGGTGGTGACTGATATATGCAATCTGATATAAATGTTCAAAGATTCCCAAAATGTGAAGTTCTGTGCTTGAACATCTTTCCATGTTGAAGGTGAGGAATCAAAACGCAGTACATAATATAATGTAGTCACAGATGTGATGAAGAGAAGATTAGAGAGCGTAGGATTATTTAAAACTCATTTAGGAGTGACACTTATCTAAAACCTAATTTGCATATAAATCAATGGCGGCAAAAAGCGACGTTATGAAAGGGAGTTTCAGGAAGGCTTTTGTTGAGTTGTTGAGAGACTGTTTGTCTCTACAGAAGATTCAGCAGATTAAATGTTCACCGCTACCTTCAGCTACCCAAACACAGCTGCTGTCTCGCTTTGTAAACACTGTCGACTGAAGGAAGAAGACATTTTCTAAAGCGGCAATGGCTTGCTGGGTCTGTCTGTTGTTGCCCTCAGCAGATATCTGCCATGGACTGCTCCCAACCTGTTGCAGGATTGTATTTCCAAGCAATCTCAAGGGTTTGAACAGGTTTATTAACTGTGTCACATACAAAACACTTTAGGATTGACTGCACATGAGCAGCCTTCGTGTTGACGTGATTATGATCGTGATTCAATACCATGTTCACTGGCGTTGCTGTCAACCTCTCCCATAACGTGTGTTGAGCTCGAATTTATTACTATTTGCTTGACTTTGGTACGTTTGTATTTGAGTTCTTTGCCCGGGCCTCCATTCTTTGTTCTGATCAAAAATGAGCTGGACATAGAAAGCTGCAAGAAGTCGACTGGAAATTATGTTTCGCTTTTCAATCTGAAATTCATATAGTCTGCATTGGCAAATCCTGATTTCCAATGACAGTAGTGACAATAGACAAGCTCAGTTTGAAATCCACATCAACTCTAATGACAAGCCGGTCCAGAAAGGGCAGGAATATGCTTTTATCTAAATCAGAAACGGGTTCAGATATTTAATTTAGTAATAGGTAAGGCATGTGATGCAAAAACCTTTTTGTTTGAAGCCAGACACATCATTCAGAAGACACTTCTGCTCAAGAGCTCAATGCTAACCGCTGAGGGTGGACGTCAGTTTCCCGCACAATCGAATAATACGTGTATTCCTGTTGTGATTCAAAGAGGACCAGATGTTGTCTGTTAGCTCTGGTTCTCCAAAGACTGCCTCTGAGGCTGCAGATCTCTTCTCCTATCACGTGAAAAACATTACAGCGCGGCCAAACAGCGGCACACACACCAGATTTCAACATATACAATGGCAGGGACAGGGACAGGCACAGCGCTGCGAAGAGGCTGTGGGCAATCGCAGCACGAATGAAAACCTTGATAAAAGCAAGATGTGATTGTGTGCTTTTAATGAACCAACATCAATGTGGGCAGCCCAATTCCCTGCTTCAATAAATGCCACTGTAAAGCTTTGGGGCAGCGGACCCTGCAGAGGATCAGAGCGTCTCCACCAATTAAGCTGCAGAGTGCAAAACAAGTACATTGTTTTGCAGCTTTTTGCAGAGACATCTGCCCAAGAACGCCGTTTGTGTGTTGGAGAGGTGCCAGAAAAAGTCTCGGGCAACAGATTCATAGTTCATCTCTTAAATCTGCTTTGAAATGTCCACTTATAAGTCAAAATGATAAGAGGTTAATACTTCCTTCATGCTGGTGTGTCCTTTCAGGGTTTTCTTTTTCTATCTATATCTACTTTACTTTCCCATCCCATAAATCCATGAGGGGAGGTGAGGTCTGCACAGCGACTTTCATCAGAGGCGATTAGCCCAACAGCTTCAGACACTCTGGATGCACTGATTCCCATTCTGGAAATACTAGGCTATATTAGGCATGGTTATTTAGCTCTGGCTCCTGTTTGGAGCACGTCTGCTTGTTGCTCAATATGGGGTATTAGCTCTAAGTGAAGGAAATGGATGTTGATAGACTGCACACACACACAAACACACACAGCCACACAGAGTTGGAGTGTGGTCGTGCCATATTACTAAATTTCAAACCGTTTTGCTGTCCTTTATGATTTTAGCTCTTCACATTTGTACAAACGGGGAAACGGAGCCACGTACGTCAGCCATTACACACCACCGGAGCCAGAAATCATCATTTACTCCAAAGACATTGGAAATACTTTCATTTTTGAATCAAACATTCAAAGAAGTAAACTCTTTTCTTTTATGCCAGACATCATTTCAAAAACGATCTTCCAATAACCAAGACATAATTGCTATGGCGACCATAATAATTAGCAGTTCCTGGACATTTCTGAAGTGGTGTTTTAATGAGTCTTGGTCTTGAAAACAATCAGAATGATGAACACTAATCTCTAATCTTTCATTCTTCCTGTTTACTTGGTGTCTGTTTGACAGCCACTTTTGTTGGACACAAGATTATAGCTCTGCTACCTCCTCAAGTTATCCATGATTGTCCTTTAACATTCACAGTGTGTCTGGGATCCTCAAGAGTTTCAAGACTTCTATCAGAATGATATAGCGGGTATTAATTATTAATCAGCACAAGAGTTTTGAATTCCAGAGAGACTTCTTAGCCAGGATTGGTTTTCTAAGCTTGTTATTCATGTGTGATTATCTCCCAGTTATTTCTGGCACATTGTAAATAAGCTTTAGGTTATTTCCCTCACTGCACACATCCACTAAGGAAGGATCCAACCATCCAATCACATTTTAGACACTTTTCCAAGAAAAGCGTAGTACCTGAAGGTGACCTTGAAGCGTATAGATAATCTATAGCATTGCACGGGTTGAGTGCCTCCCTTCATGGGAGTGGAGATAACACTTGTACATGGCGGGACTATAAATGTATTAGATCCATAATGTACTTGGGTATGGATTTAGGAATTATTACAACATTCCTGAAGACCTCAAACACGTTCTTGTGATTTCTCCAGGTCAGCAGACTGTAATTAGCCCCGAGGCAAATCCATACGATTTAATCTCACAACTGCAGGAAGTTAAGGATCACGTGAAAAACCTCCTTGAATTGTTAAAAATGCTATTTCTATATTTACATATTTGCACATGTATTGATTGATTTTGCCATGTATGCATTTACTTCAGTTTTTTTTTCGTTGAGTGCATTTATACATTTTTATATATATTCAATTATTCCCTTTATTTACTCATTTAATTTCCTTTGTATATATTGTTTTTCACACTCATTTTCATTGTATTCATTTATTTCTTTTTAATTAAGGAAATTAATTTGTTTATTCCTACAGATATATTTACTATTCTCTTTTATTCAATTATTTATAATTGTTAAATTTCCAAATTTACTTGAACTTCATTACATTTTTGGACATGTTCATATTTATTGTTCAATTTATCCATTAAATGTATTTACTTCCACATGATGTTCATTTATACATTTCTTACATTTTATTGATTTTTGATTTTGTATTCATTCAATGTAAACAATCCCACAGACTGATATCAGGACCACATACTGTATTGTGCACATAAATATAAAAACAAATATGGCAATATATTTGATCACTTCTTGTATTTTACTGAAAATACGTCAGTAAAATTTTAAAAGCATGAAAATGATTTGTTTTCATATAAGCTTTAATTATAGCAATAAATAACTGTGGGAGCCTTTTAAATGACAAAAAAACAACTAAGAAATACTTTTGTGTGTGTGTATATATATATATTTATTTTTATTTTTTTTTTAAATAAAGAAAATCTATTAGATTAAAAAATGTGATAAAAAACTAAAGAAATATTACATTATAAATATAACAAAGCCCCTGCTGCTTCTCGATGAACTCCTGCTACACGAAGTGAACGAGTCCCTCAGGAAGCTGAAGAGGCTGCTGAACATTGAGGGGAATGCCACATAAACAATGCCCATCAATCTCCGCTCATCCCCAGCAGTCCCGTGAGCAGATAAAAAGCTAATCAAACCCTCCACCGTGTAATTCATCATTGTGCTGCTCATGAGCACTCCATCTTCCCGTCATTCCCTTTGTGGCCATTTCTCTGACAGCCGGAGCATTGTGGTGATGACAAAGCAACAAATCACACTTATCTCCTCAGAAAGATATCCAGTCTGTATATTCCAAGAAGATATTAAACATTGATTTTGTGTAATTGCTGCTACTTCGTAGCACTCAAAACACCAGTTCATCTGGACTATAAACTAGGGCTGGCCAATATGGCTTTTGATCAATATCTCGATATTCTTAGGCCATATCACAATACCCGATATATATCTCAATATTTTGCTTTAGCCTGAAATCAACACTTTTGATGCATGTAATCACACTGGTAAGACAATTCTCTGTCTACATGAAAACATTCTTATTCATACTACATTAATATACACTAATATTTTACGTTGATGCAATAAGGGGGAAATCACAACAAAGTGTTTCTTGCCACATCAGTATTTATTAAACAGCACAATCATGAAATGTTCTTGTTTTTTTTTCTTTCTCTCACTTAAATATACAAGAAGAGCTTTCTCTGCAAAATGTTTGCGAACAGGCAGATTATGTCTTAGGTCAAGTGTGTTTTCTGAATCCGGACTTTTCAACCTCACTAACTGGGACCATGTCTTCTGCTGTGTGGCGGGTTACCGCAGACGTTATCTCCTTATGTTTTGGACTATTTTTGTCGTGTGGTATTGATCTGGAAAGGGAAGACGCCAGACTCAATTGGATCAGTGCCGGTTGCTTCGGCTTCTTAGTTGTGGTGGCACCGACAGGAGAAGTTGGCGTGTGTAGTTTCAGACAATATTTTCGAGGAGGATTTTTAAATGGTGATATAATTTTGTTCTGCTGCTACCTTTTGCGGCGTAGTTTGTAAAACACTGTTGTTTGCTCAACACCTGATCACATATTCTGCTACCTGCTAGCACTCTGCTGAGCTGAGGTGTATGACAGCTCTCGCGAGAGTACTAGATGTCAGGAGGTGTGGTCCTTTTGAATCAGAGCCCGCCGGCGGCAGCCGGCAATTTAATGTCCCGTGGCTAAAAGCTACAATGTAGCACTGAAATATTCACGATATAGTCATTTTCTATATCGCACTGAGAACAAGCCGCGATACATTGAGTATATTCGATATATCACCCAGCCCTACTATAATAAACATGGACTTCCTGAGGATGTTCAGACATACATAGAAGAGCATTTACTCTGATTAAAAGTCAATCCAGCTACATTGTGGTGTAGAGTATATGTGAGGAAAATTTCTATTTTTGCAAAATCAAACAATTACTACTAAAAGGGATTACAGTGTCAACATAAGACCTATTTTTAATGAAACGTTCTGAGCAAAATACAGTGACTTGTCCCCCAAAATATTTTTAAGTGGCTTTGAGGCTAATGCTAGTTTGCTCGCTTTCATGGCCGCATCACAGACATGTCAGCTCAGGTCACAGTGTTTTGTCCAAGATTATGAAGAAATCTGCCAGATTACAGCCTCTAGCAAGTCGGTTTTGGCCCACAGACCTTATGTTTGTATGTGTTTTTTAGGTTCGGTGGTCACATTGCATTTCAAAGGACATGAATACTTCCTGGAAGTGAAGCCAAACACATTTGTTTTGATTTATTTTGAATAGCTAAATCTCTCCAGTTTTGTTCTGTAGTCAGAATAGATTCTGCTCTGAGTTTCAATGATGGACTATGTGTGTTTCTGTGCTGATTCTCCTTTGCTCCGAACACCATCAGGACAAACTGCGAGCAGACGTGACGAACGTCGCTCTCTCTCCCCCGTGAGTTGCTGTCCCACTTCACCGGGTCTGTCAACAATCTTCCTGGGCTACCTGCTGTATATCACGCCTACAATCCCTGCACCTTCTCCTCTGGAGGATCCCTGCAGGATTACAGAGGCAGCGAGGCCTGTAATGACTTCACTCAGAAATGGGTTGGTAAACCTGAAGTTTACATCTCGCAGATTGAAAACACATCAGAGATAAGCGCGAGTCCGGGCTCTGTTTGTGCAGCAGTCCAAATCCAAAATCCTGGCCCGCTGATGATTATTTTTCTGCTTATCAGCCGAGTGATTAGCAGAGTCCCAGATGCAGGTGCAGTCTGAAACTCTGGCTTGTTTTGGGTCAGAAAACTAGAAGAATGGACTTTACCGTCTTCAGGGAGGACGAAGACAGAAATGTGCTCATGTAGAGGCACTGCACGTAAATATATAAAATCATTCAGACACTACGCCTCCTACCTTGGGAGCCGTTTCCAAAATGTTGTATTTTCAGTGGCTCAGAGCCCCGTTATAGTGGAAACTGAAGCTCAAAAATGCAACAAAAGTTTTTGCATTTTCCGTTGAAATCAGTCCCTAAATGTATTCATGGTTGCTTGAAGTTATACTTCACCAACTTTGATGGAGGAGAAACTGTCACACTGATGGAGGTCCAGGGCATGCAGAGGATAAAACAGGCCAGCTCCAGTTCACTCACGGAAGGTTGCCTCTACAACAGTGGTGCAAACCCATTACTGCAAGCCAAAGAATTACAGATATTGCGTTCAAATTGAGGTGGTAAAAGGTGGCAGATGCCAGTGAATCACTCAGACTGTTTTGCCTAATGAGTATTTGTGGAACCAAGCCTGCTAAATCATTTCATGGTGAATTAAAGGACAACGGGACGTTTTCTGTTTTGGCCACTGGAGAGGGCTCGCCTGGTGCGATGGCATTTCATGGCGTGTTGTCTTTGCTCAATTTTCAAACCCTCCTGACGCCCTCCGAAGGACTTGTCATGGCTGGGTGGAAAGCTCTTGATCTTTTGTTTGTCGGGACAATCGCCCGGGCTTGATGACTTTTATCTGCCGGCCTATAATGAAACACACAACTCCTTCAAAGAGAAACAAAGAGTGTTTTTACTGAAGCAGCGCTCGTTCTCTTTGGTCCCTGCGCCGCACTCGATTTCAGAATTTGATTAATTTTCAAACAGCAAATTTTCAAACAGACCGTCACTTGATGAAAAAGTGTAATCCATCATTTTAGAACAAGTGGTATTAATATTGACGCTGGTTTATTGTAAAGCGACATCTCGCAATTGAAGAAGTTGTTATTCTTTATTAGCTTCAACTCACTAATACCAACAGCTGTATGCGTCTCATCACTCTCTCTTCTGGCTTTGTTCTAACACCTCAAAAGTCTGCCGTGATAAACAACTTCAATAGCACTTTTCTAATCTACCGTTTCTGTCGAAGATTCTGGAAAAAAATGTGTAGCTTCTCAAAATCACCGTCACCTTTTCAATCATAACCTCTATGAACAGTTTCAGTCTGGTTTTCTTCTTCAGAACAGAAACTCATCAAAAGACAACAACAACCTCCTGATTACAGTGGACTCTGGACTTGTATTCCCCCTCCTCTGATTAGCACACATCAGACTATCCAACACACCCCTGGACTGGTTCAAGTCACCTCTCCGGTCGCACTCAGTTCATTCAGTTACAATCTTTTACAGCCATCTCCACTCTCCTCCGGTGTCCCTCAAGGCTCTGTCCCAGGTCCCATCTGCTTCATTGTGTATCTCCTCCCCCTTGGCCATATTTTCCATAAATATAATATACAATTTCAGAGATGTGCAGATGACAGATGCCATACCTTTCAACCCAAAAGTCCAACCTAAAGTTCTTCTTAGTCCCAGATCCTCCCAGATTAAACAGCTAAACACAAAATCCAGCAGTCTTTTCCACTTTTGGTCCTCCACTAAGTTTTTATATACCAACCTTTGGCTGCGGTAATCCAGTATGTACATACGTAAGTTAGACTTCACACAGCTGATATCTTCACAGAGTGAAAACTGCATCTAAAACATAGCATGAGGTCTGTCTTTTCTCTGGAGGGACACACTTCAAACACATGGCCCCGAAATCCAGCCAGTATCTGCCTCTCTGTGTGTGACAACATGGAAATTTTGACATTTCTATGGCCTTAGAATTCAGCACTGGGCTGTGGGGCTTTGAGACCGGCCCTCTATGGATGAGGAGTGATCTTTACACCCCCCACCACCCCACACACCCCACCACCACCACCTCCACCTCTTCACAGTTTTAAAAGACCACAGTGAAAATATTTTTAACACGTCGTGTCTATATTCTAAAAATACGATTCGGATTTCCATAACTGAGATTTACACAGTCGAGACTTGTGCCGCCTGCGGCTTTTTAAAGAGTCTATTCTTTCATCTGTATGTCAGGAACATTTATCGTGAAGAGCAAAGTGTAAAAAGAAGAACAAGAAAATATTCACTCTTAAAGGCCTGATTGAGGGCAACACACACCACCCGTGCTGTAAAAAGCACACAGCTATTTTCTATTAGGTAATAATCCAATGCAACAATATTTAGAACCCGAAGAAAACCTATGAACTGATAGACATTCCTTCTTTTTTATACTTCCTTCCAGAAACACAACATTCTAAGACTGGTCTGTTACTCTTCAACCAAGCCTGCTCCCAGTAGACCACTGCACACCACAACCGGACAATATCACTCCACTCCAGCTGGACAAGAAGTGGTGCAATAACAATAATAATCTATGAGAACGTATTTACTGTGTAAAATACATCCACCCCCATACTCTGTACATGTCCACACTTATAGGCACCGTGTGCATATTCTTCTGTTATATTGTATTTTTACCTGCTTTTTTGTGCAATACATCCACCCCCATACTCTGTACATGTCCACACTCATAGGCACCGTGTGCATATTTTTCTATTATATTGTATCTTTATCTGCTTTTTTTAGTTCCTGCTATGTGTGCTTCTTTCTCTGTACTATCCTGCTGTACCACTACAAATTTCTCCACATGCGAGATAAATAAAGGGATATCTTATCTTATTGCCAATGTAAATAATATAGTAATATACCAAGGGAAACATTACAAGCAATTTGTTGAAGGCCTTGGTCTCGGGATGCTCTGGTCTTGGTCTTGACTACAACACTAGTAACACGTGTAATACAGGAAAAGAAAAACCTTGAGCAACTCAAACGTTAAAAATATGACTTTTAAAGTAATTTAATTATATTTTATTTTAATATTATAATATTTTTTCAGATAAAACAATTTCCTAACACATCGTGTTCCTAGGTATTTCTTCTGTTTTCGTGCTTCTGTGTTGCTGCTAAAATGTGCTTTTTTTAATCTGAAGTGAAGTCAGACCTCCAACCTTTCAGCATCCTGTTCCACCATTTAATCAACGCCACCGCCTTTGATCTCGGTGCAGTTTCCCCCTCCGGTCGAAAACTTGGTGCTACTTTCATGTGAGCGGCGGCCGGACAACCTCAAAACCTGGAAACAGGAGTTCTGCTTGTTTGGTGTGAGCCTGTGGTGGTCCGACCGGCTGAGAGACAAGAGGAGGACGGGACTCCATCCTGGAAACCCAGAAAACACCGGACACACTGTCTCTCTGAGACACCAGAGTTCATGAGAATGTTTCAATGCAGCTTTATCTAACAAGTGACCATATTTACCAACATCTGCATGACAAACTGAGCGGACAAAACTGATGTTGCCACTTTTTGAACATTATATTAAATGCACGTAGTTCACATGAATGCAAAACTTTCATTTCATATTGGGGGTCCATTCACACAACAATAATGCTTAGAACCACTGAAAATGCAACTTTTTAAAACGGCTCCCAAAGTGGAACTTTTCAAAAACACTCGACTCTGTCTCCATGTGGACCTCAGTTGTAATAAATAGTTCTTCTGCACATGCTGAGTAGATGGACATTAACAATGGTTCCTCCAGAGCGTCATGACTCCCAGTCCATATTCTCCTCGGTAGTTTTATTTTAATAAAAATCCAACTTGGAGCCTATCCACTAGAAAGTCGGTGAGCTCCCATTGTTAATATTTACAGCGGATTGTTCCTCTGCTGGATGTGTTTGTGGATCTTGTTATTATTACAAAAACAAAATACAGCACCCACCACTGGCCCAACATGAAAACTACCATGTTTCAAGCGGTTTGGACATTTTTGTGTAATCAGACATCGTTTTCAAAACATTGTGGCGTTAACAGGACACTTTTTAAATACGAAAATGCAAAGGCAATGCGTTTTAACTTGAACGGTTTTGTAAAAGCGGCCTCAGCGTGCTAGATACGAGTATATGTTATAGTTAAATACTCTCAGAGAGGTTTTTCTTACTGTTTTGCCACAATACTGAGCAGAGCCATGAGTTTATCAGACACATTTTCTCCTTCTGTCCAGTCTTTTTCTCCTCACGCTCCCTTTTACCGGCTGTTCGTTGAACCCAAAGCAGCTTTCATTGTGGAGTGGTTTTCATTCAGCCACTCCAAAAGGACATCACCTTATTTCTGTGAAGAACTTCCAAAGTTCGGGGTGACCAATAACCAAAGACTACCACTGAGAGCTCAGCGTGGTCGAATACGAGTCGAGAAAGACCAATTTCAAAGCTTCAAAATGGCTTTTGTAACACACGTCTGTCCAAGCTATGCTCAATCAATTCAGTTTGCCACAGGTGGACTTCACTCCAATCCTGCACTCGTCTCCAGGAGGATTATATCAGATTGTTGCACACCTGAGCACAATTTCGCGAGCCGAAGCGAAGGTCTGAATACGTTTAACTTTCATTTTCTGATAATATGGCAAATCTTTCAGGAAACACACTTTAAGGATCACTGAATGGAAGCTGTTAAATACACTTTGGGATTTTTTATTTATTTATTTTTTCAAAATAACAAAAAAGTGCTATAATTTGGAGAAAATGTGTAATTATGACCTATTTCATATATTTTCCATTGACAGGATTTATTTTTTTGTAATAATAATTTCAATTCATACAATTAAATACATTTCATATATGAAATACCTGTCTCACTAAGGTTATTACAACTCAAAAGAAGCCGTGCCATTTGGAAATCTAATCTCATTCTTTCTTTCAGCCAGTTGTGATTCTCCAAGCCAATTTCTAAAAGTTGATTATTGGTTTCACAGGTGACGGTAGCATGATTATCAATTGTGATTACTCAAAATACAATAACAGATGGCATTTCAAGGTATAAATAACAAAATGTTCATTTTGATAGAAATAAAAAACCAAGATGAGTCATTTCCATTACATTCGCTGTTTTTTTCCCTCATGAATCTTTATGGTTGATGGACTTATTTTTACAATTTACAATTAAAGGGAATTAAATGTTTGCAGCCCTCACGTTGATCATTCCTGCCCATCTCTGATTGAAAGTCAGCAGATACAACACATTCAATCAATAAGCAAATACATTTTTATTGTTTAAAATAATGTACTTGTTATTTCTATATCACATCCTTCTTGAGACATTTTCAGGGATCCAAATCATCGAACCATATTTGAGCCCATCAATTCCTTAAATATTGGAAAACTAATTGCATTTAATGTTAGATATAATCAAATCAATAACAGAATGAAATTGACAGGTATTCAGTTAAGCTCTTTACTTTTAAGTATCCATTCCCCATACATCAGGGGATGCAAGCAAGAAAAATGTCAGCGCAAACATATATCTGCATACATTTGATTTAGAATGATTTACTTCTAAGCAGAAACTTTCATTATCACATTAAAGATCGTTGAGTAAATACTCACTTCATGAGCTTCACCAATCAAAAGTACGATGTGTTGCCTGGCTGTTTGGTATTGTGACGATGGTGGAAGGAGACTCATTACAATAATTAATGTGACCTGCGCATGTTTGGAAGCATTTGGCATGTTTCTCTGCTCATTAAATCAGATTCCTCAGTCATTTGTGAGCCATTTGTATGCAGGTATTCCACTAAAGGGATGCACTGCACTGTAAACATCTAGTTACAGATAATAAATGCACACTGGGGGGAATAAACTGCTAGAAATTCAAAGCAAGGCTGTTTATCATCATTAGCGTCGTCTCACCAGAGTCTTTGAGCCAAAGGAGTCATTTTGATCCCGACGCTGGCAAACCACCAAAGTCCCGGTGTCTTTAGCGCCAAATCGATTCAACAATTGAAAGACTAGTTCACAGGCTTGATCAGATTACGAGAAGCACTGGCCGTCTAAGCCTCTGAACACCAAATCCTGATTCAAATGACACGACAAGAGGAGGAAGTACGACCATGAGCCATGGAGTCTTTAATAACTATACTTAACTATGTGTTGGTTCAACTTCTGCACAGGAATCTGGGTCACACTCAGTAAATATCATGTCCGCTATGTGCATACACGTCAAGCCTGCGTCGATGTTAATAATGTCTGGAAGGCTCAGGAAGTGTGTCGGAGTAGCATTAAGAGACTGATGGACGGAGAATGAAGGGAAGAGATAACAGAGAGGAGATTGGAGATGGACAGAGGGTAAACAGAGGGCCGGTTGGTGTGAAGTGACCCCAAAGCTTGAGACGGAGTCATGAGTCACTGACTGTTTACTGTACACAATGAGAGATGGCGAGACAACACAGAGGGACAACATTATTTACTGGCACGCTCACTGGAGGCAATCAGTACACCGGTGATTTGCAGCGAGGGCATCGGGACGCCGTTTTTTTTTCTGATGGAGGTAAAACAAACACTTTCTGAGATACACGCGACCTGCAAACAGGAGCGAGCCGCTGACGTGATGTGGTGGGGAAACAATTACATGAGAGACTTAAAGCAATCGGGTTTCCATTTCTTGGGATTATACCACAGGTCAAGCTGATGTGGGTACATACACTCTCAGAGTGAGAGAAATAGTCACACACGCGCCCGCACGCACGCACGCACGCACGCACGCACGCACACACACACACACACACACACACACACACGCACACACACACACGAAGAACATGCAAAAGTCACAAACCAATAAATATAAAGTCTTTTAAAAAAGAGGAACTCTACGTGGTGTGAATGAGACGCTTGGACTTAAGCAACTGTGTGATTTTACAAAAAAAGATAAAGAGACCACTTATCTAGCTTTCGTAATCCCAAAGCACTTGACATTGTTAGTCACACACACACACACACACACACACACACACACACACACACACACACACACACACACACACACACACACACACACACACACACACACACACACACACACACACACACACACACACACACACACACACACACACACACACACACACACACACCAATGGTGATGGTTGTCATGCAAGGTGCTCAGCTTCTGCTGGAAGCAATTCTAGGTTCAGGGTCTTGCTCATGGACACTTGTGACTTATGGTCAAAGATTATGTGGGGTCAAACCCGCAAGTGTCGCCAACAACTGAATGGTAGTTTTCTTTCATATCACAATGAATCTATCAAAGAAACATCCTTCAATAATTCAAACATCCACCTGTCTCCTATACCTGCCCAATGCAAGTAATGTTAGTAGAGTTGGAGCCTATCCTACCACAGACTATCCTCAGTCCATCTTCATAGCAGAAAGAAGCCAAGACGTCACCCAGAACTTCCTCCAGCCCTTCTGGAGGGAAAGCAAACAGCTCGGACAGAATCGCTCCAGGGGTCCTAGTGGTTCCTAGTAAACCTGACGGGAGGTGGCGGGTCAGACAACCAAAGTACCACAACTGCGATCTCATTGTTTCAGGCAAAGTTCATGACCACAGGTGAAGGAGGGGCTGGAGACCGACCGATAAACAGAGAGCTTTACTTTACAGCTCAGCTCCTTCTTTACCACAACAATCGGTCTGAATCTGTGGCCGATCTCACCATTCCTCATCCCATCACCCCCGGGATACTTAAAGTCCTCAATCTTGGGAAGGTTCTTGCCTGGAGCCTGAGAAAACCACAGACTGATCCCAAACCCCTGAGTGATGATGCCAAAGAGAAAACATCATCCAGAAAGAGTAGAGTAGCCGCCCCACCACCTGCATCTATTTGAAACATGGTCGCATTTTCGGGGGAAACAGAGCCGTATTACGAGCTGGTGTTTATGCCAAAGCTTTTCTATGGAACATCTGTGCTACGTGCACAAAAGTGTTGAAAACAGCATCAACGTTGCTGCAGACATACTCATCATCGTGTAGAAGAGCGGGCGCCAAAATGGCCACGACTACCACGGTAATAATCAGCCTGATTAATTATTTAAATTCAAAACACAGCACGTCCACAAATAGGCGCTATGAGAGGGTTCTAAGCAACAGGTGGTGAGACGGGCGTATGCATAATCTCTTCAAAACGATATAATTAATGATGCTACCGGTGCAGTCTCATTTTCCTCTGTTTGTTTGATTGCGGCCGACGAGTCAGTTGGACATGCAGCAACTTGAGAAAGCTTGGTCTCACAATAGCAACATGAATAGAAAAGCAAAAGAACTGCAGCTGTGTTTGAAAATAAGTATTACAGCTCAAAATGATGCTGAACAATGTCGGCCATTCTGCAGAACATCATCAGGAAAAGAGCGATTTATGTGTGTTAATGCCTGTGGTGACGTCTTTAATAATATAAAGTATGCAGGTTACAATGGATGAAACTAAACAGTGCATTCAATAGGAAAACACAAACTGTTTTGTGTTTAAGAAGAAACCTTCAAGAAGACTTTTTAAAATATAAAGCTGAACAACTGAAATAAAAAAAAAGAAGAAAATGAGGAATGACTGCAGTTTTTCATACATCAGACATTCACACGGCAGGCTGACCGTCATTTATGTTCAGATTCTTCAGAAAATCTAGATAGCAAACATCAAAAATCTCACAAAAAATCTAACAACAATGAGCATTAAAATTAGAAATTTCAATGCATAATTTGAGTACTGAAGATTTTCTTTGGTCATCGTCTGAGGCTAAAATCAGTGTTTTCGCCGTTACTATCAACACTGTGCACAATAAAATATAACTCATATTTTTACAGTATCAGATTTTTAGCCTCTGATATGATAAAAAAAGACTACAGTTTGAGAAGAAATATTTAGAAATGTTATCTTAAAGAAATTGTGAAGATAAAAATCTCTGATGTTCTCTATTTGAGCCACAGTTCCAACAGCTGATGCTCCTTCAAAGGTACCGGTACAAAGAAGGTTGTGGGCAGGCAGGTCAAGAGTAATGCTTTCCATGTTTTTCTTTTGGTTGATTGGAAAAAAAAGTTGTGAACTTTTCTTGAAATCTCCAGTCTGGGCTTTTTTTCTTCTTTTTTTAATGATTGAGGCATTTTAATTGTGCTTATTCTGTTTGGGAGCAAATTTAATCGGAACATCAGGTTTCATGAAAACAACAGGTACTCTGGAGTGTTAGCCAATCAGAACAAAGGGTCATTGATGTGATTACACCTTGGAGAAGCAGAAACAGGCTGTGATTGGCTCCTTGCACTCCAAACCCCAAAAATATCTTAATGAATATCAATAATAGAGGCGTGTAAAATACGAAACATTCACAAGATGCAATATTGACTTTTTAAGCCTCCCCAAATAGGATTTCTGACATTCCTAATTAACTTTTCACTGCTTGACTGGTCAGGAGTTAATTGCCGATCATAGTATAGTATCTTGATTTTGTCTTTTCAAATTATAACGCAATTTGCGTGAGCAAGCTTGAAATCCATGTGCACCAATGTGGAACTGAGGCCAATTAAGAGACGTTAACAGGTCTTCGGATTTGAACGCATCGACAGCGGCGCAGCTTCAGCGGCTTCTCCACAAGACATTCAGATCCTCAGCAATACGATTTTTAATTAAAAGTCATAATCAACAACAACTTTTCCTTTTTTAAAAAACAAACAGAAGATATTAAAACAGGTCAGGACGAGCTTCATGAACTTATCAAAGTCTGTTGTGTATTTACAGAAAATTGAAGGATGGCACTCAGTGACATGTGCAATGGTTTCTTTTGAGTATTTGAGTCACTGATCACTACAGAGGAACAGCTGAATTGTCGAGTGCAACAAACTTTCCAAAGTGGCTCCTGATGTGATCACACTCGCAGCTCTACTTTGATATTTATAGCTTCATGAAAGTCGGTTCAAATGAAAACAAGCACATGTGGAAAATAACCAAGTTGTGCTTGACTGGAGCTGCGGCTCCACAGAGAGGAAGGACGGGCTCCGCAGTTATTGATCGAAGCTTCTCATAATCTTTGAGCAGGTCCAGAGGTGCTGCGGGGCCGAGCCCGGCCGGGATGTTTGTCTGATGCTCTGACATTGAAGGTGCCCTTCGTGCTGCCACTGAAACAGGAAGCGTCACCTTTTGTGACGGGCCAAGGTGTGAGGAAAATGGATTATAAAGGAGCAGGGGAATCTGCAGGTTTGGCGATTGCGAACAGTGTCAATGTTTTGATGGAAATACATTATTTTTGACTGGAATGTGTGAAAAGAATCAGGAGAGACTCCTTTGCTGAACCCTGCAGAGACAGAATAACACTGATCGTTTTCCCCCCAAAAATGTCTATACACAAACCAACATAAAAACCTGGTTAATAGCCACTATGAGCATGCCGAACCTATAGGAGGCAGTGTAACGAGAAGCATTAAGCCATGCCAGACAATGAGAATCCTGGAATAAACACAACAACGAATGGCACGAACGAATGCCGCGAGGGTCGTTTGTTTGGACCGATAGAAAAGGGGAGCTCCTTCTAAACGTGGCGTTAAAATACAAAACAAGTCAAATATGAGAAAACATTGGCAGAGAATCGTGTCGATCAAAGTCAAGAGACATACTGACCCTGTTTCTACAACAATCACTGTAAACGCAGGTCGCACACATATGACGTTGATCACACTTATGTCGCATATTGTGACGTTAAACCGTCTCCTCCTGACTATCTACTTACAAATGGAAAGACAGTTTCTTCAAATCTCCTTGGCCAGAGTTTTCAGACGTCATCATTTTCGGTAACTTGTAGCTTCATTTCGAGTAAAGAAAAGGTACAGATGCAACAAAATATTACAGTTTTTGCTTTGTGTAAATGGCTCTTTAATCGATTTTTTGGCGCTGCTATGAAAGACTAAGTGTTTGTGGAAATATTTGCTTATCGCATGCTCTTTTCAAAGAAAGTCTCCTTGCTGAGCTTGATAGCGGACTTCCAGATCTTTCTTTGTCGCCGCCGCCTCTGCTCCACTTCTGTGTTTCTTTTTGTGGTTTTTCAATTGCCTCTAATCTTCTTGCATCCCTACTGGCAGCGAGTATACAGTCGTGACCCCGACACTGTGTCGACACTGAAGGTGTATCGTGAGCAGCGTGTTAGCCGGGCTGCAGCCGCCGCGGCTCCAGAGCTAAATCTGTGTCTGCACAGCATGTGATCCGACCCGGCATTAAACCACAGGTCTCCCACATTGTGGAGGAGCTCAGAGGCCAACACACATGCACTGTAATGCACAGAGAATGACGGAGTAGAAGTGTAAAAAATATGCTTTTATGGATGGAGTGGAAGTAATATGTGAGCCGTTATCCTGCCGGTCTAAAGCCACAAGAGAGCCACAACCACAGCAGAAACACAAGACACTCAGGCTGCACATTAACAGACTTTTTTTTTTCTTCCATCAATAGAGATAGATACATTTCTCTATGTTGTACAGTGTGCACTTTAGATGCTCCATCAGTGTATTTCTGTGATTTGCATGCAATATATTTCAACATGTTTTTTTACATGTGAAAATGAAGATAAACACAGAAAAAATGTAATTGTATCAATACTGTATTATGCAAATGGGTATAAGTGTAATTAACCACTTTACTGGTTTCATGCTACATCTTCTTGAGACTCAAATTTGGCCTCAAGGAAATGTTTCCACTTAAACCCTCACAAGCTGTTTTTCGTTGCTGTGTCCGAGAAGCGTTGTTGTGTAAATAGACACCCAAAACACAAAGGACATGAAAGGGGGGGTCTTAAAAACCAAAATAACACGTATGTCCACAGAAAACCCAGGCATACTTTGCACAGCAAAACATAGTCGAGGTGATCGCAATGTGATGGATGGATGGATGGATGGATGGATGGATGGATGGATGAATGGATGGATGGATGGATGGATGGATGGATGGATGGATGGATGGATGGATGGATGGATGGATGGATAGATGGACAGACAGACTTCACAATGTTCATAACATTCATCCGTTCACAATCACTCACTCACTAATGGTAATGGTTGCACTGAATCCATCCATTGGAAGCAATTTGGGGCTTCAGTGCCTTGCTCAAGGGCACTGATTGGGAATCAATCCTGCGACATTTGCAATTGAAGGAAGAAACACTACAACACTCTTCCACTTTGTGCCTTTTTTATACAAAGAGCACAAGCAGACTCCCGAGATTATAGAAATATAAGTGTATTTCATTTCTGAGCAAAAGCTGAAAAAAGTCTTTTCAAATTTGGCTTCATTTAGGGCGAACTTATTAAACACGGATCCTTCGTCATCTCCCCACAGCTGGCCTGAGAAAAATACTTCCACTGATTTGCTCTTTAATTGGAATACTTGTCGCTAATGGCGGCAGACTTGCACAGTTTGTTTTGCGCCACACAATGCATGCATAATCCACATCTCTGAGTGGCTGCCTCTTCATTAGCAACGTTTAAGGAATGAAAGTGAGGAAATCCGTCATTATCGCAACTCGCAATCACCAAGCCCTACAGCGGGCGCAAACTCATAATCTGAGGCAATTTGCATATGCAATTAGTGGAAGCTTCAAGGAAAAGAAGTGATTGACAGAGCTGAAATGTTTTGCCTAGTTGGTCTGATTGAACCCAATTTGCAGAGTAACCACGGTCTGCTTTAAGCAGGGGTTTTTTTCCACGCCGTCGTTCTCAGGTCATCTTGAGATGCTTCTGCTGATAAAAGGTCGCTGTATGATGGTCTGACCTTCGGGCCTTTCTTTGTAACAAAGGTGTCCAAGAGACAGAATTCGTTCGGCAATTTCTACATTATCCTGAGACAGGCGCTCCAGTTTTCCTGGTACACACAACAAAGAAGCAGAAAAATCTATAAAACTCTTCAACTGAAAGGGACTGGGATTATTTCTCAAACTCGCCTTGAACATTTTGCAACCCTGCTAAGGAAGGAGGCAAAAAAAAACAACAACAACCAAGCTGCGGGTTTGATAGAATTTCATTTAAAGAGAAGGTACAGACAAGGGAGGCATTTTATTTCCTCCCATACTCACATCTTCCTTTCTCTTGCCCTCCTCAAGGTTATTCATCCGGCCGAAGAGTCGAAATCACTGGGAGGAGCGGGGCTGGGACTTAAAGGTTTGAACCACGAGACATGAGGGGACGGACATGTTTCATTAGAAATTCAAGGCCAATCTGTTCCCAGCAAGGGAAAGCAGGATGTCAAGGTAATGAGTTAATTTAGGAGATAAGGAACAGCAAATGTAATCTCAGAAATTTCACCAGCAGCAAAATAGCTCCCCGGGACTCGACTATGAAACAGGGTGGGGAGCAGGAAAGAAGTGGATTATTTGGGATCCACTTTTTCAAAGGACGAGTACAAGTACAAACATTTAACTACTTGCGTACTTATTAAATGCCATTAAGCCTCGTTCATACTCCAAACGATACTCGAAGGCTATGCTTTGGCGTGAACCACATCCTGTGTCGGCGCTACGTCACCGCCAACGGACTCGAAGGCTCCAGCATACTGCTGCATCTACAGTCCGCATAGACACTAGATAGACACTACGCACTGCGCTATACCAACTGTAGACTATAGACCGAGGTCATTGTTAATAAGCGTATCAGTCATATTTTATCATGTTTAGCATGTAGCATCGCTGGTGTGTGAGCCCCGGAACTCTTTAGCATGTAGCATGTAGCACGGCTCAAAGCAGTTAAACTACTGAGGGACATTGAGCTCACTGCAGTTTCATATGTCTCTGGTGATTCAGTTGCTGGAGTTGTATGAACTATCTTCCTCCTCCTCTTGATATGTTGGCAAAACATAATTCACAGTCTGTCTTGCTTTTGAAGTTCACATTAATATTAACAAATATCCAAATGGCATATTAACATTCCCTTTTTGTGTCCTTTTTACCTGCTTTCTATGTTGCTGATGTATGACGTCATGTAATACTCGCCGGGTTGTGTCGGGGATCTTTTTCCAAATATGACTATGAGTAGTCCATGCAGTATGGGACTCTAATTATCATGATAGTCTTAGGATGCTCATCGTCTCAAGAGGTAGTCAAGTTCACGCCGAGGGTGCGTCAGAAATCTCCCATTAAACCGAGCCAAGCTGCTCTGAATGCTTCAGCTTAAGCAGCAAAGTGCAGAAGTCAAACAGATTAAAGATGGCACAATCATTTCTGCCACTATCGCAGAGCGCAGACGATGCGGTGCGACAGCATTATATCAAATTTAAACAGATGCCTACTTATTATCCCAAAGTGGGCCTGGATCAGCCCCATGCTGTTGAGCTAATGAGTGTGTTTTCCTCTGACTGGGTGGACATGTTTTGGATGGAAGGAGCCTCGCGCCAACGACGCACATATCGGACCTAAAAGCTTTCGCTTCGCGCTGCACGGCAGTACCAAACAAGTCTGACTGCTCCATTTGTCGAGGACGAAAGAGCTAGAGGATGATGAGCTAAACAAGAGCGTTGGAAACTGAGACCACTTGCTGTTATATTTTCAGCCGTTCAGCCGGGCTTCTGCTGGTTCTGCTATTATTCCAGCAATTGACCCTTAGCGCTGCCGGCTGGAAGCACTGAGGAGTGGAAACGTTCCTGTAGTTGACGGAGCAACTCTTTACAATATTGGGTTTTCGAGCAGCTGCTAAGAAAGAAAACGGGGGTGGAAACCAGAGAGCGAGAGTAGTTTAGGAAGAATTTAAGAAGAAAACTCCAAAGTTTGGTTTTTGTCCTGGCTTGATGTAGGGAACACGGTTTGAATGCCTGGAAGGAAGGATGACGAGCATCCAGTTTAAAAACTAGGCAAGTCTACTACATGAAATGCAATGACTGTAACCTTTACTATCGCTATGCTAACACACCAATATATCTCTCTTAAAATCAACTTTCAAATATGTTGTTGTTGTTGTTGGTGGTGGTGGTGCAGAGTATACGTGATGAATTCTTTCACCAAACCAAATGAAAACTCACTCAATCACATTCTTAGCTGAGTGGACCGGACTCACTGTATTTCCACAAAAAAAGATATAATGGCTTTGGAACATTTTAGCAGGACAAGTGTTACGTTTTTGCACATTTGCCTGGTTTAAAACAACACAGAAGGGGAAGCGGGGTTAAGAATATAATATGGGGATACTACTGATCAAATTAAACAGCATTAATTCACACAAAGGGCCCCAAAGTCCGGGTTTAAACTGGGTACCGAGTACTGGCTACATCACCACTGTGGTTTTAAAATTATCATTTTCAAGCTGCATTCAGTCACGATTTTTTCACTGTTCTCATCAAAGTGACTCAATCTATTGTAAATATGAGGTAGAAATGCCCTCCGTCATATGAGCTCTTTTTTTCCCTTTTCTTGCCATTTCTGTTCTAATTCACAAAAAACACACACACACACACACACACACACACACACACACACACACACACACACACACACACACACACACACACACACACACACACACACACACACACACACACACACACACACACACACACACACACACACACAGATACCCTTTAACCCTAAACCAAAATAATTGGAAAAGCCAGCAACAGTTTCATGTTTGTCTTCATGTTCATGTCACTTGTTTTGTACACACTGGTTTCTACTTTTGTCAACACCGCCCTCCATCACAGGTAGGAAAAAAAGAAAAGCAGAGACAGTAACAAGACGGATCAGGGAGAGGCGGCGTGCACGTGTCAGCTACAGTACGGCGCTAACAGGCAAGGGAGCACACGGGGGAGGCGGCTGGCATGACAACCTACAGCAGGCAGGAGACTTGGTTGCCATGGTGACAAACGGGGATGTTTGCATCGCGAGGCAAATCTCTGAAGTCCGCGGCGGAGGGCAACACATGCCCCTCGACTAACAGTAAATGAGGATGGCTGGAGGCGGTGAAAAAGAGGAGGGATGCCTCTTCCTTATCACTCGGTGTTCCCTTGCAATTTCTCCTCCACAGCAGGCAGCAGGATGAGGGGGGTGGGGGGCGAGGGGTGCGGGGGGTGGGGGGGGGCTCTCTGACAGTGAAAACAGGGAGTCACCAGTTCAACAGCTAATGACATCTCTTACCTCGCTGCATCACGCAGAAGAATGAAATCATCTTCACAGCGGGGTCACTTGACAATATTAAGGCTGTAATGCTGATTGTGTGACTGTGCATCCATCCAGTTTAATCCATCCACAGTGAGCTTAATGAGCGTGCAATGACCTTGATTGGTAGCGAAACAATGCAGCGACGTGACTCACTTGAGCGGGCTGCTCTCACGAGTCAAACACTCGCTTGGCTCACAGGAGGACTGGATTGAAGAAAGAAAAAAAAAAAAGAGTTGTGCAGTGGAGGTAGATAGCGTTTTGCAGGCCGCACACTTTGAAATCCACCAAGGTCGTTTGTGGGGCGACGCCGATTGTGATTTGCCGGCTTGCTTCATCCAATGACAGTCACTGTATTCTGCACACTCTGCTGGGTGCCGTGTTGCTTTGTGACTAACTCCAAGAGAGTCCCGCTGGTCTGGGGCATATTGGAGAACGTTTCCAAAGACTTGCCGCACAGTATTTTGCAGATTCCAAGTTGCGCCTGAGTGTAAGTTGTATCCAATCAAAAAAAAAGTGTAGCGAAAAGGAATATTAGAAATATTGGTGTTTGAAGGTGCATTCATTTGTCCATGTTCAGATTTAACAGCAGTTACAAACTTTTCATCTCACGATGAGTCTTCTGTGCTTTTCAGTATTATGGTAATAATAGAGGTGCTTCTGTACTGCAGCAGTATTCTGTTGTTGTACATTGACCCCGGATGGTATTTACTCCACTTATATGTACTTATATTTTGACATATATTGAAATAACTTGTTTTCCAAGAATGTTTGCATGACCAGCCAAACATCTAAAAAAAAGTGACTTGAAGTCATAAAAATACAGTAATTCAGCAGACACACATCCATGGCAACATATATGAAATAACTTGCAATGTTTGGTTTGTTTTTTTGTATGAAATCATTCGACTGATTTCAAGAAGATTAATCAAAATTACAAGTTCCTCACACAATCTGGCATCTTTCTGCTATGATTTTCTAATATCTGACATACATTTTACTATGTAGCATTTACTTTTTGGTGATTTTCTCAGTTAGATATAGTGGTAATGGAGGTTTTTCTTTGGTTCTTCGGTTCGCTTTTTAATATATCGGGTAATAAACTAAAAGAAAAAAGAGTAAGTCATAGTCTGGTAAATCACTTCATGGATTAGAAGCTTTGTTTTTCAATGCTGACCTGAAGTTGTGTCAGCATTCCTCCTGATTTCAAGCAATCTATGTTTCATTTGTTTATTTACCTAATAAACCCTCCTTGCCATCACAAAGTGATGATTACAAATTTCTAAATGAATGAAAGCACTTGACTTGGTAAGATTGAAAAATATCATTGTGAGAATATTCAATATAAATCAGTCAGATTAAATGTTGGGTTTAGTTCAGCAGGCTGAACTGTAACGAGGCAAAAAGACAGTTTACTTGGATATAATGGAGAACTGTCAGAAAAAAATATTTGTCATTTCTTCCATAAACAAGTCTCGTTTTGTCACCGTCTGATTTGCAAATGTGTCACTTTGGCTCAAATTGACTCGTTCGCCTCTGTGATACTCATTCCAGGTGACTTAATTCCCACTGAAAATCGCATCTGTTTATCTCATGTCTCATAAACTCATGAATGGGGGAGCGAGTGAAGAACGGACGCTGGTGATTTAAATTCTCATCTCCATGCTGACAGGTAAGCTCTCGATACGGAGCAGCGACATCAACCTGGAACACCACTGATTCAATCATTTCCGACAAAGAAAATAATAAAATGTGGGAACAGAGCACATCAAAAAGACAATTACGCCCAGAAGAGCGAGTTAGGCAGTTCCTGACATAAGCCTCCAGTGAAGAGGTAAATCCTGAGTCATGTTAGACCCTGTTTCGACGACAACATTCTAAAGTGAAAACGAAAATCTTTTGTTTGGTTTTCGGTGTGCGTTTACACGACAGCAGGGTTTGGAGTCACTGATGACGCAACTTTTTGAAAAGGGCTCGCGAGGCGGAACTTTGCAAAAATGCTCTGTTTCCACGGAAACCAGGCAAAACACAACTTTCCTGAAATGCTGCTATTGTGCATGCACACCACCGGCTGAGTAAACAGTTGCTCTGCACATGCTCAGCTGGACAATCAGAACAATGTTTCCTCCAGAGTGTCATGACCCCCAGTCCAGATTCCCTTTGGACTTGGTAGTTTTTATAGTTGACAGTCACTGTGATAACAATCCAACTTGGTCATCTGTTCATTAGAATGTCCGTGTTCTCCCACCGTTAATGTTTCTAACGTATTGTTTTCTGCTCGCTTGTGTGTGTAGTTTTATTACAAAAACAAACAACAGCACCCACTAGTGTCCCAACAGGAAAACTACATCATTCACAGTGTTCCTGCTATTGCCGTGTGAATGGTCATATTTTTAAAAAGTTGCTTTGTAAACTTTTCTGAAATGCAAAAACAGTTTGTTGTCCTTTGAAACAATGTTGTGTAAACGAGGACTATAAGTGCTCTCAACATCATGGAAGACATTAGCATTGGTGAAATGATGCAGCGTTTCAGGTACGGATATAGCTAGCTTAATGTTACTCTACCAGAATCCACACAGGAACATTTTTTTAAATGAGGATCCGGTTTTAGTTGTTCATGTACATCTCTAATACTTTGCCAATACCATTCTGAAGGAAATTCGCCAACACACTTATCCAAACACGTATTTCCAGCATTCAAATTTCACAGAAAATCCTCCAGTTTGTTGACATCTTGGCGGCCACAGAAACCCCGGACTTGTCCCGCGGCATTGTGAACACAACATCCCGTTTGTACACTCAATCTCACAATATCTCGATTTGCAACAGGAAAAACCCAACGATCAGTTTCACAACATTTCAGACTCCAGGCGGAATAGCTCCTGGATTAAGTCAGGAGCCAATAAAATTAGCAGACTATTTTCTTGGTTTGAATACTTTCCTTGAGAACGTCTGGCTTTTTTTGGGGGCTGAAACTTTTAAATGTAATTTTCGCTGCAGCTGCCGCGACACAATCTTTATTATCCCACAAACCCATGTGCGCAGGTTTTCGAAAATGATGTCAGTGAGCAAAAAATAAACAGTTTGATGGGGACAAATTCCTGTTTGGTTGTAAACATGTCGATTTGGGTGTAATTTGGGCAACTGCAGGTTGGAAATCTGTTGTAATGAGTGGTAATGATCTTGTTTGTGTATTGGATTATTCTCTGGGCAGAAGTGATACATTTTATTTGAAGTATTTTTCAAATGGGGATTCTGGTAGAGTAACTTTAAAAAAAACAAGTGTTATACCATAAAACATTAAAATTGTGCCCCAGGACCATTTTTTTTTTCCTTCAGTAATTATTCATCCACTCTTTCATTGGGGGTGTCTGGCACAGTGTGTCCAGGCGATGCTGAGGGCTCAGGTTCAAGCCCCGCCTCCCTCAGCGGACACCCACACCCCCACGGATAGTATTAATCTCTAATAACTTTCCCCACGTGGCGCCTTTGGGCCGCCGCAGCAGCAGGAGCGACGCTACGCTAAGCTAAGTATGAATCAGGATATTAAAAAGTTGTTGAAGGGCAAAAGCAATTTCCTCCTAAAGGGGGTTTTTAAATTACAGCGCTCGGACTGGGAGGAAGTCTCACCCGTAAAAGTCATTTTCTCTACCTACCTGTCACAATAAACCGCCTCCCCTCCTCTCCCCTCCATCACCATCGCTGCACATGTGTGCCTCAGATAACATCTGTCATACAGTCACCACAAAGATATGAAAGAGCGGCTTGTGAGGCGTTTTATGGGCGCGACTCTCAATCGAGAGAGATCATTAGAAATATTGTGCTTGTGTCTTTGTGAATGAAAAACACAGTCGTGCATAAGTTAAAGCTAATGAAGTGATTTAAAGTCCCAGAGTTGTGCACACTGTTAGCATTAGCCTAATTCGAAGGAACAAACTCACTACATTTCTATTCACAAGACTAATCCTGAACTCAATCTGTCCTACTTGTAACGTGAAATAAGTCACAGTGAGGCTAAAATTTTCTAAAATTTGATTAGCATTAGCCGCATTAAGTATTACATAGTATAACAGTTAGCTTTCTATTCATGTTGTTCAACATTGAACAGTTGTAGCGTCACATAGCAGTGTTTTTCCACAATGTTAGCATTAGCCTACTGAAAAGTACCTTTGATAATATTTCACTAAACTCCTGTTTACTACATGACAATAGTCTCAATCTTAAACACTTGAACAACATGAATGATGTCAATGTAACGATAAATTAGCCTGTATCGACACAACCGTTGATTAGCATTAGCAACCTTGAGGTAACTGTAGTTTTTCGTTTGTTCTGTAGTATATTGAACATCTGTAGAGTCACATAGTAGTGTTTTTCCTCTGACCTAGTCACGAAGCACAATGCAAGCATGAGCATTGACCTATTCCCAGAAAATAAAGCCACTAAGGTACTTTTTCACTGAACTCCTGTTTACAAGAGGGGAATGTCATTAATTTTGAACTGACTCAGTCCTGTGTCAGCAGACTACTATTGCTAACCTATGTTTAGCAATAGTAGTCTCAAGTCAAATGGTGTTACCATGAAGTAGCCTTTTTCCCCCGTAAGATGCAGCGTGTTACTGTTTCACCAAACTCCTGTTTGTCTCTCTCTTTTCTAAACACTAAACCACCAGCATTAGCCCAATACAAAACATTGTTGTCTAACAGAAAGCGTGAATGAGGGGCAAAATTCACAACAGAACAAAATGTGTTATGTGAGGAAAAGCCCCATTCCTGAAACACCATAAATGTATGTATTATTGTAAATAAAGACCGTTGGAAAATGAGCTGAGAACTGATTGCAAACTTCATCATAACCAGTTTGATTTGTGCGGCATATGTCCATCTAAATTCTGCTAAAGTGCAGACGTCTCATACTGTATCTTCAAACAAAAGGAGAACAATGAACTTTCATAGTATCATCAGGTCTGTGGGTTCAGCTGTGTCGATAGAATTGTGTAAAGGGAAGCGTGCGTTTGTGAGGGCGGGTGTGTTGGGATTGATCATGTAATCTGAGTCTTATCTCGGTGGGTCT
The DNA here is from genome assembly GCF_963383615.2 of Lipophrys pholis. Taxonomy (NCBI): domain Eukaryota; kingdom Metazoa; phylum Chordata; class Actinopteri; order Blenniiformes; family Blenniidae; genus Lipophrys; species Lipophrys pholis. The sequence continues at coordinate 6,792,629 of NC_137644.1, read as the reverse complement.
GCACAGATCAAGCAGTTCTATACGCCCTGTCAAACACAGCGATACGAGTCAGGTCTTAGACTGGGCTAATTAGCCTATCGGTGTCAGGATTTCAAACCGGGCTGATACCGTTTGCCATGTGACGTAAACGCTGCCTCACTACAGTAGAAACGATTGCATTTGTGGGGTTTCGTGAGAGCAAAGTGGAACATTCAGTGAACTGATGGTAACATCTCCGTCATACAATTTGTTGGCATCTGTCAGACTCGGAAGACTATGGTTTCATTAAATATCTATGAAACAAATCGATTGTCATGCAGACAGATTAAACCCAAAGCCAGAATAAATCTCCAAGTTTCAGCCTGTATAATATTTACGATGGACAAGCTTTGCTACCATTTCTATTAACTCCTGTATTTGATAGATGCATCTTATTATTCCTAAAGTAGCTCAGTTCTCGGTCTGTACGCACAGTGCCCATAATGCATTAACAGCCTTGATTGACAATAGCTTTCCAGATGTTAAGTGAGTGAATGAATGGGTCCTGGCAAGATCTTTCAGACTCCTGATTCAATAAAATGTTATAAATTATTGGTACATAAATATTCATATTCAGGGTAAGACTTCCTATATTTCCATTGTGATTAAAACAAAACCATCACAACATCATATATAATAACTTCATCTCACTGACCTTCTTCTTCATGTGCAGTTAAAATATTAATGATGGATTAATCTGAAGTCGACTCCAAGGTGTGTTGGATTTTTTCCCATGTCTCTTTTCAAGGTCAGATGAATGCTACATTAGCTCAGTATTGTAAATCAAAGCCACAGCCTTCATATACACGATGGTGACTGGAGTGGATTGTAATTAATACATAATCAATAAGCAACAGAGCTCAATTACTTTATACAGCAACTGAGCAGACTAAAAGTGATATTCCTATAATCCATCACCCTTATTTATTGATTTTCCTTTTTACAACGGAAGAGGAACGAGACAAAGGAAAGCATGGTTACGGGGATGTACTTGAACATAGACTCATGAGGCGACGCAACTTTCTGTCAGTGTAATTGTTTGAAAACGTCTGGATCTTTGTTCAACACCTGGATTCTCTGACACAGACACACTTTACGAAACCCGGACCTTTTTAAATAAACAACACTTTGACCCAGGACCATTACACAAGTACATTTCTCAAGGATTGTGCAGAAAAATGTCGCTCCACCAAACGGTTCAAAACCATGTTAAAGGCTTCATCTAAAAGTCACTCTGTTGTCCAAATGGCTACGTGACTGATGTTACACTAAATAACTTTATCAATGAGATAACCTGATAACCTGAGATTTATTTCAAGGAGAAGTTTTAACATCAAGATTTTCGATCGGGGGTGTAAAACTAATTTTAGTTCAGGGGCCACATACAGCTCAGTTTCAGTTTGAGTGTCAAAAAAAAATAATAATGCTGTTATAAACTTTAAAGTTTTTCTTAGTTGTGCCACAGAGTTCATGTGGTGAGAATGTTACCAAACTATTATAACCGAAAATGACTTCAATCCCAACATAAAGTAAATTTTAAAGCTGCAAAATACAGCAAAATGACAAAAAAACCAACAACTTCTCCTATTGCTGTTGCATTTTGCAGGTTTTTACAAACTCATGGCTTTGAGGCTAGTTTGTTTTCTTTCATGGACGCATCACCAATAACTCAGCTCGAGTCTCAGTGTTGTGTTGTGTTCACTATTCTTAAGAGATTTGTAAAAGGAAAAAAAAAAAGAAATCAAATCTGTTTTCTTTAAAATGTTTACAATTTGCTTCGTTTGTGTTGCGCGCCGGATTGGAGCTTCTTGCAGGCCGGTTTTGGGCCACGGGCCTTATGTTTGGCACTCATGTTTTAGAGCATCTTCCTCCAAATAACGGATGCAACGTCTACTTAACTGAATGAGTCAAATGAGTCGTGAAGTAACTTTACAACTTCTTCAAGAAGTAACTAAAACCTAATCAATTCTTAGAAGTAGGCAGCATGAACAACATCTGGCCTTTTACCCTGACTGTCTTCAGCTTTTTTAAAGGTTCCTTCGAGATGCTGCAAGGTCAGCATGGCGAGGACATCAGTCCTCGTTAATAGCTCTTTAACAAGCCCGATAAAACATGACGACTCCTCGGGCGACAGCGAAGTGGCCGGTTGATCAGACAGGAAGTCAACATCAGCCCTCTGACGCGTTGTGTAAATATGCTCAGAATGCGTGTGGAGCTTTTTACAGCCAAAAAGAGGAATTGATGATATGATTCAAGGATTTGAAAAGAAAATAGCAAAGAAAAATAAATGTTTTGGGTCAGGATGATGCTCAGCGGGGTTTTCTGGAAAAAATAACCCCGAAGGTGTTTCAAAAAGCGATTTCCAGCCAACGGTCCGAACTGCATCCATCAGTGCAGAGCCTCAGCCTGTCGGATTCAGTTAGTGCTTATGAAATGGAGCATCTACAGAAGCTCCCACTGAGTATGTAAACATGAGCTCTGCCTTGGGAAATGAGCTGAGGGGTCATTTGGATTTGGGTGGCGAGAGAGAGAGAGAGAGAGAGAGAGAGAGAGAGAGAGAGAGAGAGAGAGAGAGAGAGAAAGAGAGAGACCGTCTCCTGGTAACTATTGGACACATGGGAGCTTTCTGGTTGATGTATTTAAAGCACTCAGCTGAACCGCCACACCTGAGCAACCCGTCCACGCCTCCCCTTCCCCTTCCTTTCTTCCTCTCCTATTGCATTGGCTGATCCTTACCCCCGTAGATATTAGGTAATCTTCAGGAGAGGTGACAGACCGCTCTGAGTTTTAATGATTTGTCAACGAGGACGTGCTACGATCACCATGGATATGCTTGGTATGTTTGTGAGAGCGGGCAGCCATCCGTCGGCGAGTGCCGAGAAGCAGCCAATCGTCGCTCCATCAGTCAACCTGTGGGAGGTGATAAGCCTCTACAGTACGGGGGGTTCCCACCGGCAGCAACAAAAGCACAGATATTGGGAAACACATGCGGGTCAAGCAGCTTTTCAGTTACTGTACGTAGAGCACCGAGCCAAAAGGCTTGCAACTTTGAGTCACATTTAATTATTATGATTGATCACGTATGATGGATTATCAGCGCAGTGGACAAAACCAAGCAGGATGGAAGTCAGAGAAGCGATGCTCCCCTTTTCAAATGGCATTAAAGGCTCATTTCTGAATCAATAGCTCGCCACTAGTCTCCCAGCACAAGATAAACCCATCACAACTGAAGGATGGAGAAAAGTGGAGAGAGGCAACACACACACACACACACACACACCCACACACACATACACAGACACAGGGCACCAAAGCCACATTCTGCCCGTTTTATCTGATGGTGCGAGGTGAACAAACGGAGGGATTAGCTTCCATGGGATGAAAGCAGCTGTTCGTCTTCCGTCTCCATCCTCCTCCCCTCCCCTCCTCTCCCCGTCTCTCCATCCTCCCACACATCCACACCGTGGTCTCCCCTCGCAACTACAGACATGTTCTATATGTTATCGATCGTCTGCTGTGATCTGCCCTGTACCTACAGAACAGAACCTGTCGATCAGCGAAAACAGGTGGCAAACAGCAACACGCTGCCGAGAAATGGAGTTGAAAAAAGTGCACTTCCTCCGTGAAACCCTCAACACACCCACCCTTCCTGATTATGTCACCTAGACTGAGATACATCACACACACACACACACACACACACACTCAGATACCAACAAAAGGTGGAGCGCTTCTTTTTTTGGAACTTTACCTCAGAGAGGAAACGAGTCGGGCTTACCTGGCACAAGCGGCAGCACACCTTTCAGCTCCGGATCTGCTCGCACAAACAAGGACGCGCGCTCATCTGGAGTGGGAGAGAGGAGTCTCGGTGAGAGAGTGTGTGTGATGCTGGGAGACAGAGAGCGAGAGAGAGGGAGAGAGGGGAGGAGAGGATAGAGAAAGGCAGGAGAGGTGGAGCCTCATTCGGAGGAGAGAAAGAGGGCTGGTTGATGACTCTGTCTGCCGTCTGTACAGCCAGTCTGCTCAGAGCTGTGTGGATGGCGCTAGATTGTCTCCTGTTCAAATACAGACAGCGGTTACACCTCATGCAAGGCTTGGAGGAAGAAGCCAGCGGGGAGGAGGAGGTGTGAGGGACACAGGAGAGACTCTGGGCTGTCTAAGGCGGCATCGTCACGCGGCGGATCCGAGGAATCCCTCCAGTAAGAGGGGCACTGCATCATTGAGTCCTTGACTGCGATTGGCCGCTTAGTGGGGAGACGCCAAGGATGGTGGACAACGCTGTGTAACCTAAGATGACCCTTTCAACACATATTAGCATGCCCCGTCGACGTCTCTCACCCTTCTGGGTGCATGTCACCTTGAAGGACACTTTGAAAAAAATTTCCCTTTGGGTGCTGATGAGCTTGTCTGCATGAGTGAGTGTGTGTGTGTGTGTGGGGGGGGGGGGGAATCAGGGGGGTACAGTGAGTCATGACCTGGCTTGTGCATCAGCACAGAAAAAAAGAAAGAAGCACACAACGAGAACCTAAAGGGGAGATGATTTCCCGAGAGGAGGGCCGAGCCTGTCGACATCTTTCATTAGAGTGATTGCACCTGATCAAGCTGACCTCCGAACACATGCAGAGGTTACAAAGAAACACTTTGAGGTTCTGATGACACGACAACGCTTCAAGTGAAAACGTACCGTTTTTGCATTTTTGTTTCAGAAAAGTCTTGTGTTTACATGCCAACAATCTGAAAACAAACATGTTCTTACTGTCCAACTACTGAGCATGTGCAGAACAGGTATTTACTCTGGTGCACAAGATTACTTGAAGCATTTCCAATGTCTACATGATGAGTGTTTTTGAAAACTTCCAACTTGGGAGCCATTTTCAAAACGTTGCGTTTTCAGTGGCTCCGAGCATCGTTGTCGTGTAAACAGACACCCAAAATGGATGGAATGTTTTGTGTTTTCACTGGAAATCGTTGCCTTAGAGCAGTCCTTCTCAAATAGTGGGGCGTGTGTGACCCCGGGGAACATGCTTTTTCTTTTTTTTTTTGCCGTACTATGGATGACAAAGACGATCATCTGTGGAAAAAAGATGATCACCACCCCACCCACCCCCACCGCGGACCGTGATGTCATCAAACAACCACAACAATCACAGACTACAAGCTCCGGTCGAGCTGCAGAAGTGACTGACAATGGGGGACCATAGACCTATATAACTGAGAGTTATATATAAATCTGAGTAGAAGTCTACTTCTAAATGTGCTCCGTGTCTTCTTCTGCGTTTTTGGTGTATTTGGTGAGTTACAGCGAGTTCGTGTGGACGTGGCCATGTTGGCAGCAGACAGGATGAAGCCAAATGGCCAAAAGGCGTCACTTAAGGACATTACACCCCAATCACGCTGAAAGGCTGCTTGAGCTTTTTCAGCGAAAACCTTCCGGATATTGCCAACAGTCATCCCACTTTGTGAAAGCTACTTCAGTAAACCATCAAGCAATGTAGCATCATATAAGGTGGTGTACCAAATAGCTCAATGCAAAAAAAACCCACACCATAGCGGAGGAGCTGATAGCGTTAGACATGGTCTCTGTCATGCTGGACGAACAAGGGCTTCTGTCCAATGACACTGTGGCCAGATGTGTCAATGACATTGATAACGATCTTCAAGAACAGCTGGTAGATAAACGCAAAGGCTTGCTGATCAATTTGAATTTCTCATTATCTATAAAGTTTATTTAATTTTATTTTTCAGTATCAAATGGTTCAAGTTATAGTTGAAACAATGATTTCTTCTTTTTTTTATTTCAGTCAAATTGATGCACTTTAAATCTTTTCTAATACAGACTAAAAACAATGTTAATAAAGTTATTCTTTGTTGTAAGTTGAGCTATATTTCTTTCTTTTTCATTATTTTGTTTTGTTTAATGTAATAAGGATAAAATGTTATGCAGAGGTGCTATAACAATTTTATAGACAAATTATACCATTTATAGTCGCGGGCGAGTGTGTGTGTGTGTGTGTGTGTGTGTGTGTGTGTGTGGGGGGGGGGGGGGGGGGGGGGGGGGCATGAAATGTTTTCTTCTTTCTAGGGGGGGCATAACAGAAAATAATTGAAAAGCACTGCCTTAGAGCAATCACATCCTGCCCAACACAACCACGAGTGATTTGTGTAATTATAACAGCAATTCTAATTACTTACAACTGATTAAGAGCTGCTCTGTTCAGCTTAAATAAGATAGTCATAAACCTCACTATACGGAGACTTAGAACTGAAAATGCTGCCAATGGGATCATGTCACGTAGGAGTCATGAATCTGCAGAGTGACTGATCACATCATTTGTTGCTGCCTCGGGTTTCTCAATCAGTGTCTCTCTCAGCGTGAGTAAAAGCAATGCCCAGCTGCACTCAAAGGTCACGCTCACGGAGAGGCTGCAGAGTGTGTATGGCTCTCCGCCTTGTGAAAAAGAAAAAGTAACAGTTCGCACGGCACATGAGGAACGAGCGATAAGTGTATGTTAATGATATTCAGTATTCAGAGAGTCTGATTGGTGGGGTTTTTCCCCACTAACAGAGCCCCAACCAGTTACTTGGTAGGTTTCTCTATATTGTCTGCATCTGCTGTTGGTTTTGGATTCAAATATTTTTCTCCACAGAATTTTTAACAAATTCAGTATTAAAAATGTGTATTTTAACAATCTAACTCAGTGTTTCTTGCTGCTGTTGTGCCTCAACTCAAAAACTCTCTGCTGCCCCCTAAGGGTGACTTGTCCCACGTTTTTACTCGTGGTTGAAATATTTAGAAATACAGAACTCCAGCACTCAGGTTTTTGATAAGGTTTTTTGTGTGTGACATTTAGTTTTAAGAGTAAATCATTTCCAAAGTTCACAAAAAAAGATTCATAATATGCCAAAAAAATCAATTTGAAAGAGTAAAGCTGACAAAAACAACACTGTATTTCACAATTTTCAGTTTCCCGTTTACACAACAATGGTTTCGTGTGAGAACAGAAAACGTTTGTGGCATCTTAATTGTCCGTTCACACGACAACAGTACTCGGAGTCACTGAAAACCTTTGAAAACGCTCCAATTTGAATTTCCATGGAAACATCGGAAAGTGCAACAGTCATTTCGATTTATGAACCGATGTTACAAACATGCACATGCGCACCACAGCTTAAGTAAAGTAGTTCTTCGGCACACGCTCAGTAGACGGACAACCAGAACAATGTTTCCTTCAGTGTCATGACTCCCAGTCTATATTCTCCAGGGACTTGGGAGTTTTATAGTCGACAGTCACCGTAATAACAATCCAACTTAGTCGTCTGTCCATACGAATGTCTGTGTACTCCCATTGGTAATTCTTAGAGCGTATTGTTCTCTGCTGCATGTGGTTTCATTACAAAAACAACCAACTGCACACACGAGTGGCCTGGCATGCTGACTACATAGTTTGCCGTGTGATTGCATGTACGGAAAGAGATAAGCTTTATGATTATAACTGTTAAAGCAGAAAAGCTACGTTTAGTCTGTTTAGTTATATCTACCACATGGGGTTTGAAGTCTATTTCCTCACGTAGATATTTCATAAAAAAAGGTCTTCTTTGCATTCCATAGTTTCATAGTTGAGAGTATTAGAGGGAACCGTTGTCTTGACCAGGGTTTCCCTGCCCCTTTGCTTTTGGTTGAATGAAAAACTCCAGCCACCAGTGACTCAACTAAGGAGTGAAAAATGTGCAGTAAATAATGAAAAATACCACAAAAATAGATCATGTGACCTTTGACCTGATGCTACAGCTCGTTATCAACGGCTAATGATCCAGCTCAGCAGACTGTTCTGTACGATCATTAAAAATTTCAAAAGCCTCTATTTTATTGATCCGTGTGTTTTTATCCTTTGTTTGTAGCGCTGGAGTGACACATGTGTTTCCCTCGGGATCTCTCCATCCATTCGTCTTTTTATCTGTCCACTCGTCTCCACCTCGCTCCATCTCTGGAAAACAACCTTTACAGATTCTCTCAGACCAACATGGCATCTTCACATCTGTTGTCTAACTCAGGAAGCCAAAGAGCTTCAATTCACTTCAATGCATTGCAGCAAATAGTCACCTTTTCTTTAAATGGATGGATGCTCTTCTTTACACTAAACCAACCACAGTCACAGTGTGAATGGAAATATTTCCGTGTGTGTCTATATATTGTGTATTGATCACTACATTCTTGTAATAAAAGCCGGAGCAATGCAGGAGAGGTGGATGACCTTTAAAGCGAGATAAAGAGGGATGACCACAGGGTGCAGCAGTGTGTCTTTCACAAGAGAAAACAGCCAGACCGACTTTATAACGGCTTGATTCCAGAGAGCTCACTCTGTAATGACAATGATAGATATAAAAGATCTCCAGACCTTTTATGTTAGCTTCACTTTTTAACAAATACAACAATGAAGCTTTTACCAACACTCACTGGTGCAGATAGAGAAAATCCACTGGTCTGAGATCAAATACAGAAAATATAACCTTACTGATCCACCGTTTTCTTGTTGGGCCACTAGTGGGTGCTGTTGCAATGGAACCACACAAACATGCACGCAGAGAACAATACGCTGTAAACATTAACAATGAGGGTACACGGGCATTCATATGGACAGATGATAAATTTGGATTGTTATTCTCGTGACTCTCTACTATAAAACTAACAAATCCCGGGAGGACAGCACCCACTAGTGGCCCAACAAGAAAACTACATAATTTTTGTGTCAACACAAGCGATTCGCTCTAAGCTGAAATGTTGTCACGTTAACCGGGGCCTTAGATGTTTAAAGTCATCGTCACAGTTTTACAGGTAAAGCGTTGTCACTGGCAGTAAAGTAGTATAGTATAGTATAGTACAGTACCAGTATAGAGCCTGTCCACTTTAGTTTAAACTATTTTCCTTTGAAGGCTTTCTTTGTTTGGATGTATCCATCTTCAATCTCAGAAAACTGGCATTTATCTCTTGCAGTGACAGGTGACAAACTGTTGAACAATATGACAGAACGAGTCACATCGATTCTCTCCAGAAACATTTATTTACACATAATTTTGCTGGAGACACTACGGAGGTGCCACATGTTTGAAACCCTTAGTCTCAGAGGAGAGAAAAACCTGCCAGTGCAAAAGCGTTTATCTTTGCATGTTCCTCTTCCAAGTTCCTGGCGAGGAGCGGTGCAGTGATTACTGCCTTAATGGAGGTTTGACTGGATGTGAAAGAACCTGTTGGTTCTGGAGGGGCTCCACTGGCACACCGACACCGTCAACAGCAGGAACACCAGCTGCATCCTCACTGGTCCTGTTCAGAAATAGCCTGGTCCCAGTCGTGGCCCACTGGCCCCGGCCCAGTCAGCAGACAGACATCAGACCGGCGGCCTGGCTCAAAGTCGTCCGGCTGCAGAGGACAGAGCAAACCAGAGGGCGGCGAACACCAGCGACCCCTCGCTGTACGAGCAGCGTCCTCTGTCACCGAGCCTTTTCATCTAAGGGCCTCAGAGCAAAATCAAAGTGACAATATTAATCATGTGATGTGGAAAATAATTAGAGGGCCAATAAAGAACTGAGTGAGTCCCTTCCCCCCCCATCTTTCCAACGTACAGCTCATCACTGATTACTGTCTGGCTGGGCGAGGGATGAAAGGGTACCGGGAGGGTTTTTACTGTGTCTATCAGCAAAAATTACATCACAAAAACCTCAAAACCTGATTTTCAGGAACAGTAACGGCACAAAACACAACGCAAAAAAAACCTGATCCACAGACTTCACGATCCTCAGACAGTAGATACCAGTTAACAGTATTAAGTAAAGTCTTCTGTATGCAGACATATCAACAAATCCTTCTCAGGAGTGTTTTCATAAAGCGGCAGCCTCCTACAAAGCCCACAGCAAAGCTTTTGAAAACCAGCACAGAGAACGCATTGCGCACTTATTCCAATGCAGCTTTTTCTTTCTTTCAATCAGCATATCTGAAGCAATGCACACCTTTACCATTCATTACCATCTTTGTCCAATCTGTCTAGTGTAAGTTGCACAATGAATGTGAACAAAGCCAATTTTCACTCGGCTGTAGATAATAGAATGAAAAACATATTTTCATTATATATTAGCATATTCATAATAATCATGACAACAACATCTATGATGTACAATTCGCAATATACAGAATGAATTGTAGTAAGTTGTGTTTTCATGCACTCTGCATTCATCCTTTGCAAATACAAAATGACAGAACTTTAGTTGTTAAAGAACAAACCAAGCACAACATAATCAACTCAAAAATCACATAGCCATTGCAATATTAAGCAACAGTATTACATATTTACAAAACATCGTGCAGCTCTGCAAATAATATATAATAATTATGTCGCATGAGGACAAATGTAGGGCCATATAATGGTTTACTAGTCAGAATCCTCACTTAATAGCAGGAAAGTTGTGCTACTCCAGTCTAGAAACATGATATCCCGTCTAAGAAGTGACATTAAATCACCTGCAGACGTGAATGTGAGTGAGTTTTTGCCCTGTGACGGAGTGCCACCCTGTCCATAGTGTCCCCTGCCTCTCAATAGTCAGCTGGGATCAGCTCTGCGACAAAGCAGTAGAAAACAGACGGGTGTAGGTACAAATATCACCTTTTATGAGTAACTGCATTTTGAATTATATAGATTAAAGCTGTAAATGGACTATAAATGGACCCTGGACTTTTAGCTGTCTCGTTGTGCTTCACATGATCCGTCACATTCACACACCAATCGCAGTGGCTGCCAGGCAAGATGCTCATAACACTTTCACACTTCTGCAAGATGACAAATCACCAACTCAACCAACTGAGCCACAACTAACCTGCAATATATTACACACATTTTTACTCATAAATCCTACATCACTATTTTCCATTGCCATCCAACAGAAGAAGCAGCAAACTGAAAATCTCCTCTTAGTAGAAAAATGTCAAGGAGCCATTGATTGTTTTCATGCTTCTGTTGCTTAAAGGCAGGATCCGTCAGTAGTATTCGTCATCCACGCCTGGCCGAGCGTTTCAGAAATCTGCTTTGGTCATATCAGTTCAGTATTAGTGAAACAGGCTTGTCTTGTTCTGCCCCGGCTCTCAGGAAGCCTGGGGTTTCTCTCACGTGTTCACAGATCAACAGCATCACTGGGAAAATCTGTGTGACAGCGTGTGACGGACTGATGGACGATGTGACACTCCAGCACCACCGTGTCGTCCCTGCATCCCCCTTCCGCGCCGTCCCCTCGCCCGCTCACACTTCCTGCCAGAGGGGACGACGTAGGAACGCATGTGACGACGCATGAACATGAGGATTTCAGTCGCACCTTTTCTTCCCCTGAACCGCGCGTCTCTGTGTGGGAGAGGGGCCTGACGGGTAAATGGTGGGCGGCTGTCACATCACCTGACTGTTAACCGCCGCATGACAGGGCCAGAGCCGCTGCAGATGACGATGCTCAGGAGCGGAGGAACAGGTGACAAGTGGAGGTGATGGTACACGAAGGCGCCAAATGAATCTGCATGGAAATGAGCAAGCTCGCCCAGAAATTCCACAGCTTGAGAAAAGATGGAAAGAGAAGATGGAGTTGTCCATCAGGCTAACAGAAAGCTCCACCATGGTTAGAAACCTCCTGTCTGAGAGGCTCGAGAGCCGGAGGGGGTACTATTCATGAAAACAGCTTGAATAGCTTGAATCAGTTGGTATACAATGACAAGCCAATACATTATGACCACTCCTGTAATATTGTGTAAGCCCCCCTTCTGCTGCCAAAACGTCTCTGATGTTTTATCATTACACCCATGGTCCATGGTTTCTCAGACCGATATTTGTGGCTGATCTTTTAAGTCCTAGACGTTGTGCGATGGCGTCTCAGTGGAATTGATCTGTTTGTCCAGCACAGCGGTGGCAAACACATTTTAGTTGAGGGGCCACATACAGTACAATTTCATCTTGAGTGGTCCGGACCAGTTAAAAAATGTAATGGATGAATGGTTTATTAAATGAATGAATGGTTTATTTTGGTTATAATCTGCAGCACAAAACGCGAATTGTGTGCATTCACCTTACCACAAATTACTGTACATGCATGCACTAAAACATTTTCTCACAAAAACATTAACAAGCGCTGTCAATAAAAAAAGGGATAGGCTGAAGAGAAGGTTGATTTTCACCTATCCTGTACTTGAATTAACAATTTTAAGTTCTTCTTTGTAGTAGCACAGAGTATAACTGATGGGCATGTCTATATTTTCACAAAACCAAACAATTACTACAGACAATGTCTACAATCGCAACAAGATTTATTTTTCTTTCTTGTTGTACTTGCTACAATGACAATAAAGATATTCTCTTCTAATATCGGTCTCTACGCGTTGCATTATGTCTGCTACTCAGACAACAGCACCCACTAGTGGTTCGACATGCAAACTAACTATTTGCCATTGCCATATAAATGGACATCGTCTGAACGTGAAACTGTTCTGAAAAGAAAATGCAAAAATCTAGCATTTTCACCTGAAACGTTGTCGTGTACACACGGTCGACATGCAAAGCAATCGTACTGCATGCATGTGAATTAATTTTCATCTCATTCATGGGCCACATCAGGTCTGCTCCGGACAGAATGCCATGCATAACAGTCAATGACTCATTAAGAGCTGCTCAATAGGAAGTCGTATACCAACTCAATGAATCACAGTGTGAATGCACTTTACCTAAAAACTTTCTATGAAAGGGAAAAGTAATTTCTTTGCAGTCAAAAGTTGGAGTTTTTCTCTTTGCAATGGGTTGATGTGGCTAAAGACAAGAAATAAGCTGCAGAGTTTTTTGATAAGGCAGGCAGCGTAATAAGCCTGTTGAAATTCAAATTAAGTGCTTAAACTCTCTCAGACATGCCTGCCAATTTCCCAGATCTATACGGCGAGTAAACAGCACTAAGTAATGTTTTGTATGCTGCTGGATGGACTGATCTTTTCCTATTGATTTTACCTACCAGACCATCACTTACACGGTCCGGCAACATGCTCAAAGATAACACACCAATTACACGACCACTGGCTCACATTTGATATTGAACAGCGGGAAAATTTACCCTAAAGTTTCAATCGTACCTTCTGTGTTTTGCAATCACAGCAGCGAGGAAGATCAATAGTGTTCCACCACAACACATCATCAGCCATTTTGGAGTCATTACTCCACAGTCCAACTTCTGCATCTGGTCACCATGATCGATCGGTAACCATTAAGTAAACAATGTACGGATTGTAGGGATTATCTGAGCCAACTCTTATAAAATATCTAAACCCTGAAAGAGTTTTTTTCAAATTAGTTTTGCAAGTTTTGAGTTTTCTCTTATTATAGTGACTTTTCTTCCCACATACAAGTGAAATGTAACTAATACCAAATATATCTTTAGTATCTAAATCTAAATATTTCATTGCTGTTTCTTTGCACCAATTAAAGTACTTTCTGTCTTGCTTGGCTCTTATATGTTGATGATAGTTTGTCCAGCCCTCAATCCATCGCTCTTCAGCCAGACTTGCGTTGCAGTGTTGTAGTACTTGAGACCACAATTTCAAGATCTTGGCCTTGACTCGGTCTCTGCCCCTTAAAGTCCTGGCCTTGTCTTGGTCTTGCAAAGGTTTTGGAAAGCTCTGGCCTTGGTCCTGCATTGGTCTAGCAATGCTCTCGTCTTAGTCTCGACTCCGTCCCGGGTTAAATAGACTCGACTGCGACACTATTGCAGGGATCCGGATCCAATACCAGGAAAACAGGACAAAAAATCTGGGTAAACTTCAGACAAATTGCCAGTGTCAAAAGAAACCTATTCATTCGCAGGCAGAACATGCAAACTCCATACAAACAGGCAAGAGGGAACTAGGTGACTAGCAGTAAGCACTGTGATACTAAACTTCCCCTAACGGAGGCTAAGGACAGTAAGATATGATGACTTGCCAGAGTGTGGAAAATTGTTTTGATTCCAAGTCAAAACAGTGCCGAACATTTTGCACAAATATTACAATAAACTAAAAGAATATGCAACTTCTGACGTTTGTGACTTCCTGTGTTTGGCAGCTGAACCGATCTTAGGGCCGTCTTGTTTGTCGATATTCTCAGTTTGTCCAGGTCGCAGCTAATCTTAACTGGATTTAATCGCACGTCTCTGATGTTTCGCCCTTTACCCAAGTGGCTTCATCCGTGTTACTTTTACTCTCTGTGTCGGGAGACTTTTCTAAAGGACCCTGTCAGCTTTTTTTCTGGTGCACAACAGATGGCTTATGTCAGTGTTCACACTTGTGCTGCACCTGAGCAGCAAACGGCAAGTGTGAATACACCCTCGGAGTGAGAATCAGTGAGCATCAGGTATTTTTATTATTCGAAGCAAAATCAACCAACTCCTCACATTCCCTCCAGTCAATGATGAGTGTTAAAGGCCTTCAGTTCCTTATGCCCGTGTTAATCAGGCTTTGCTATTGAAAACAAGCAGATGTTGCTGGGCACTATGACCCCAGCAAAACACTTCCTCTTTTCTCTGCTTCCAGCCCACTGCTGCGTTAATAGGTCAATGAGGCTTCAGTTCTCCAAAGCTTCCTCGACTTGCTAATCCACCTCCTCACAAGTCCCTCCAACCCTCCTCTCTCCTCGCTGCTGCCTGCGCCGTTAGTAGCCCCACTGGGAATTCCTCATTGACAAGCACAAAGAAACACACAGAAGGCTTTTAATGCTGCAACTGCATTTGATAAGATGGTTATTTATCATCACTGCGTTTAACTGTTACAATCCACTAGTCAGGAAATGGATCGTTTTTTGCGCAAATTCGAATCAAATTTTAGGTTGTATAGCTTGTTTATATTGTTATATAGATTTTGGTGTGTATATACTTTGTATGTGGCCCAAGAGGTTTGGACCACTATTCTTTGTATGTGTAGTGAAGGATATCTTTGAATAGGATGGTTCAAATTAAGAGAAGTAATTTCGCTGAGATATCGATTTTTGCCTTTGTCCACTTGTGTGATGGGCAGTGTTGGTCAAGTTACTTGTACTTCTTGCAGAATTCCGGCTTTTTTGCTGCTTGCTCAGATTTGAGGTGGAATTTTTCACCTTAGATAAAAGCTTTCTTCCCAGGTAGAGTGCACCAATGTTTTTGTCACTGAGTGGAACTTAAAGAAATGTCAGTATTTTCGAGCATTAAACTCTGCAGGCTCTGCTCTCTCCTGCGGTCCATGATGTCTCCTGTTGAACACGGTTGTTTACACTGACGTCACACGGCTGATCCGTAATTGTTATGAGACAGTCTCACAATATGAAATCACGGTCTAGTAATGCAATCTGCTTGCGGGAAAGTAACTGTAATGTAATTACTGTTTTTGCAAAAGTAATCCCTTACTATACTTATTACTTGAAAAAGGTAATCAGATAATGGTAACGCGTTACTGCTCATCAGTGGTGACAGGTATTTCACATGTGAACATCCATCCATCCATCACCGTCGTGCTTCAAGTTATTATGATTATATAGTTTTCAAACATCTCCTTGAAAGATTTTTAAACAAATTAGGCAACATCAGGGTAATACAATGTTAAGTAACCTTCTAATGGTGTCTACTGTTTGGTTAAAACTGAGTTGAAAAGATCAGCTTAAAGCAGGGACACAGAAAGGCAATTCTCTTAATACACTGAGAGCATCACTGACTAAATGGGAAGTGAAGATAACATCTAGTCTGTTACGTAAACACAGAACACCGAGTATCCGCCAAGGAACTACATCTGATGATGTGAATACTCAAGTCAGTGAGATGTTCTGATTTGTTCCCGAAGATAAATGAACACAGTGATTGAAAATAAATAAATTAATTCATTAAATAAAATTCCAGAACTTGTTGTTGACTTTTATGAAAACACACATGGAGTCAGATTCAGCTCGATAGGAACGTCCTTCACTTCATTGTTTGCTCTAGAAACCTGATCCTCTCAGGGGTCATCCAAGTAGAAGGCCAGCCTCTTTCTTCTTATCAGCTCATCCAGACTTCTAACCAGCCTTATCGCCAAAACTTACCCCGAAGGCGTTTGGGCTAGCCATGCATCGCTGCCTCCACACCAACACTCGATAACGCCTGTGATTGTACGATCGCACATCGACCAGTCTGTCAGCCCAGTCCTTATGAGGGGCTTGAGAAACACGGCCAGCATGTCTGCCTCAGAGCACATTGCCTTCATATGGCGTCTAAAATGGCCGCAGTGAAGGCAACGCCACGTCCAGTGCCTGGGAGCTAATATATAACCTGGCTGTTGGACAGATATCCTGCAGTTCAGTGTGATTCGAGGGGCCACTTGACACATCCCTGCTCACCCAGAGGTGACAACACATGTCGTCATATGAGATGAATCAATGCACAATGTGGACGTTGTACAGCACCTCTGAGAAAGAATATTAGATTGTCTCCGGCTGTGTTCGCCCCCCTGCTACGGTTCCCTGTATCAGCAGAGCAAAAGAAAAACAATGGATTTGAGTCTCATTTCTTTGGAATTCCTTCTGTCGTTTTTTGGAGGGTTTACTAGGTATTTCTAATTCATATGGACCAGATGAGGAAGTCTTGGTGACGCTCCCAGTGTGAAAAACAGTAAAACTATTCTTTACAGTAACAGCCCATGATTTATGAGTGGCGCACAAATTATAACTGGGATTTTAATCCTTCCTTGCTCGCAATAAGGTATCGAGTCTCAGTTGGTTTCACTGCTGTTATTAAAGCAGCGTTATCTCCAGTTACTATAATTCTAAATCAAATTAACTGCCATTTCTAACTGAGAAAGTGTTTACTTTGCAAGACTATCATGTGAGAAAGAAATATACCACCTGGCACATCAAAATTTATGACACATTCAGATACTCAATATTAGTATTTGTCCAACTGTGACGATCACTATGACAGATGAAAGAGGTCTTATGAGGTGAGTGTCAAAATGACACACAAGAAAGTGAAATGCAACTACTGAGTCCAATCAAGTTTCGAGGGATTAACTCAAATAACTCTGCAACACTGTCGTCCCATGTACTCTATATTTTCAGTTTCCCCACTGGGAGAGCCCGATTTATTAACATCCTGTCTAAAGTGTACATAATCTCAAGTGATTTGCACAGATGGAAACTCATATCGTGACACCAAGATCAAGGAAGAGAACAAAAACAATGTCGTCTCATGACCGACACAATTCAGGAGGGGTTTTCAAGTGAAAATGGAAAACTTTTGTGTTTTGGGCCACATGACAATGGTGTGAGCCACTGATAATTAAAAATTGGCTCCCAAAGGTGGAACTTTTTGAAAATGCTCCGTCTCTGTGGAAACAGGAAAAAAGCAACTTTTTGAAAAAGCTTTGAATCGGTCTCCATGGAAACGGATAAAACACAATTTTGAATGTTCTCTGCTGCATGTGTGTGTGGTTTCATTACAAAAATGTCTGTGTAAACGGACATCGTCTTCAACATTTTACAGTGTTAACGCTAAACATTTCTGGAAAAAAAATAATAATGTAAACAGGGCCTTAATGTCATGGCTGATGATAATGTGATGGTCGTCTAAACAGGGTCTCAGTTTTTAACAGACAACATGAATACCCAACAGATACAAAGCAACGGCTGCCAAAGTGACTGATTCTGTCACAAGCTTCAGTGTGACCGTGTTTAAAAAAACAAATATGAAACCCTCCAATGCTGCGCCGCAGCCCGTCTCACCAATGATCAACTATCATGTCGCTTCTCTCCGGTTCCTATTCTTAGTCTGGGTATCATCCTCATGGTGTGTTGGAGTGAGGGTTATTTTTAGTCAGGCAGTCACGTGACGCCGCTGCGAGTGGAGTCTCACAGCTGTCGGCTGCTGGTACGACATGTTGCAGATCCACAGCTTCCAGTCTGGAACAAATGACCAACGATTGGGCGTCTCAGGGCTTTCTGAGGAACCAAGCTTTTCTCACCCTTTTTTTTTTTTTTTTAACCGTCCAGTGAGAAAATAACTGACCAAACTCAAACAATGGCTCATTCAGTGGCTTTGTAATTGCTGCTTTAAATGACTACTTTTGTGAGTTCATCACTGCTCTGTAATTTCAGTGTGAGAGCGAACTAGAAGCTTGATTGAGAGTCCTTCGGAAACAATGACAAAAGAAGAAAAGGTTAATGTAATTACTGATTCTCTAAGGATGGTGGAAAAATTCTAGTTCAGAATTATTAACCTTTATATAAATTATGAATTTCTACAGTTTGTATGCGGGTTGAACGCGGATGGCTTGAAGGTATCTGAATAATGCATTTATGCATGCGGCCATTAAATGTATGCAAAAGCCACAGAGAGCCACAGGTGAAGTCTGGACAGAAATGAAGGTCTTCTTATTTAATGCTAATTATTCTCACAGCGTTTCACTCTATTCACAAAGTTAGATGGTAATTAATGCTACAAAGAATTTCTGTTGCCTTGTACATTCAACAGCGAATCCGGCGTCCAAAGCAAGTAATTATAGGGTTTCAGTCTACAATTAATGTTTTGATTACCGCCTGTGTTCAAAAATAAAACAGAGAAGAAAACAATAAGGAGCTTGAGGTTTGTCACATGGCGTCCACACCTGTAGAGGTCAGAACAATTAATCACAGGACGGTTAAGTAGAAATGACAAGAGCGACTTAGACCCTATCATTTCCTTGCATGGTATTATCTATGATTTAGCTGGAAGAGGCTTCTATCATCACTGAAATGTACTAATTACGATACTGCTTTGCCACTTCTGAAGAAGCAAAGATTTTCCTCATCCAATTGGGCTCAATATGCCTGCAGGTTCTACACTGTAATTTTCCATCTGCGATTATCCACGGTTATCAGTTACGGTCAACAGACTCGCTCGTCCAAACTCCCACACCGCACGGAAAATAGTTTGGTGCGTCGGTTTCTGAGCGAAGGGAAAAACGATCGGAGGAGGACGCGCCCACACCCGTCAGAGCCGTCACGCTGCAAAGGCTGTAATCAGGAACTTTCTTTGATCAAAGTTGATTGGAGACGTGTTACGGCAGCAGGTGCACAGAAAAAGTTTCAGTGTGAATGAACAATGAGAAAAGTTCTGCTTGACACCTCCACATTTTGAACGATGCTTCTTCACAGGGAAATGGCAGAAACACTGAAAAGAATGTAGTTAACATGCCAGGCCACTAGAGGGTGCGGTTGGTTGTTTTTGTAATGAAACAGCCTTAGTAACTCATCAATAATTGTTAATGATACTTACATGATGAATATTTATAGCGTATTGTTCTTTGCACGCATGTGCGAGTGCTTTCGTTGCAAAAACAACCACCGGCGCCACCTTGTGTCATTCTTTTCAGCGTTTCTGCCATTTTATGTAATGAGACATCGTTTTCAAAACTTTTCTGAAACAACTCCGCAAAATATTATGCGTTTTCACTTGAAACTGTCAGGTAAACGGGGCCGTAATGTTATGGCTGATCAGAGTATACAGTCACGCAGGGCCTGGTATGACTTTCTCATTTCCTGCGAGGCGTCTTCATCCGGCTGGATTTCATTCTAACTCCCACCTGGAGGTTTCATCCAGAGAATTACACCGAGCACACGCACTCACCAGAAACCAATAACCTGCCAAGAAAGAAAGAAAGAAAAATAAATAAATAAAAAAAGCCTTCCCGAGATTAGAGGGGACATTACCGGAGCGATCCTTATTTTGGACATTATTTGTGATGAGCTTTCTGGGGAATAATAACCTCGGCTCTGGTAGTCATTTACTACAGCAATAAAGCCCATCTCAGCCCATCTTCAATGGCGAAAAACTTCTCTCAAAGAGATTTCTGTAATACAAAAAGGAAATTCGAGTCTAACAAAGAAAAGAGGCAAACAGGTAATTGGCAGTAAAGCTCTCAGCTTATCAAATACATGGAAACAAGTCTATTTTGCTGAGATTAGAATAAGAAAATTACAAGCATCATGTGTCGAATCCATTTCCAACCATCATACTGTATGTTGCTTCTCCATTTACTGCTACACGGAGGAAGTAATGGATTACAGATACATTATTTTAAGTAGTACTTTCAGGTACGTATGTGTACCGTTACGTGTAGAAGTAATTTTAGTCCTTTTCACATTTCCACCTCTGAGACCTTTCCTATGACGTGATGATTATCATGTCCAGGCCTCAGATGATCTAATGTCAGGAGTTTTCTCAGAAACACATCCCCAGTCGATGCGGCGCTTTAAGAAAAACTCAGCCTTGTGTTTTGGCGTTCGGCAGCTCGGCCTGCTCACGCCGCAGACATAAGTCGCCAATCATTGCCACAGCATGGCCCAGTCGGAGGAGGAGGGCTGATTGCAGCTCATCAGCCTGTCAGCTGGAGGTGCATATTGAATGGAGCCCACGGTCGAGTGGCTTTCCCCGCCGCCGCATCTTCCTCACTCCACTGCAAAGCGAGCGTCTGTTGTCTCTGCCCTAAGATCTGTTGAGTTGTGGAAAAGATGAGAGCGGCGGGATTATTCGGCACGTCTCGGCCTGTTGGGGTCCTACGAGGGTTTACTGAGGCGAATGTGATCGGTGTGTGGACGCCCCGGGGCACGTCATGTGACCACCGGCTCCAACCCCGAGCTTATCGCCCACATCCCATTTCTGAGCAGACCTCTGGATCGATCCGTCCATTTTCTGCTTCATCGCAGAGCGCAGGAGCCGATCCCAGCCTTCCAGGGGCTCTGGGACAGTTCTCAGGTCCATCACAGGACAAACACACGGAGGCAGACCACCGCACGCTCACATTAGGACAATTTAGCTTCACCAATTAACCTCACATGCATGTTTGTTTGGACTCTGGACTGAAACCGAAAGCACAAGCAGGGAGAACATGCAAATCCTATACAGGGGCGTCAAACGCTTTTCCAGTTCAGGTTCCAGCCCAATTTCACCTCGAGTGAACCGGAAGAGCGAAATAGTGGAATTTACATTGAAACTTTGGTGGTTTTATTTATTTTTGTTGTTGTAATGCAGAGTATACGTGATGAAAATGTCGGTATTTTCACAAAACCAAAAAATTATTGACAAAAGAGACTACAATCTCAAAATGAAGCCACTTTTAATTAAACCCTTTTGGCACAAAATACTGTGAAATGTCCCCAAAAAACCTGTTGCATTATGGGTGTTATTACAAACTGCCCCTGACAGCATGGCTTTGAGGCCGATGCTCGTTTGCTTGGTATCATTTCCGATGTCTCAGCTCGGGTCTCAGTGTTGTGTTGTGTTCACTACTCTTAAGAAATGTGTTTTCTTTGACATTTCCACAATTTGCTCAGTGGTTTGGGCTCCAGCGGGCCGGTTTCAGCCCACGGTCCTCATGTTTGACCCCCCTGCTGTACATGATTGTTCCAGCGGTGGCTGCCTGACAGGATTTGACGGTTCCCAGTAGATTTGCAGGAGAGAAGCTTTGCCCGCATGTGCAGCTCCAGAGTTCCATGAACATCCCGCTGTAATGGATACAGTCCATTCAAACAAGGCCAAAGCAACTTTTTAAATCCAACACGACTTAGCCAGGGGTGGATCTCGAATTTCAGAATCATGTCTCGTAGTATTTGCGACGTGTGAGTTCACCAGGAGCTGGAATATTGGCCGTCATCGCTCCACGTGTTTGCAGCAAATTACATCTCTCAATAACAAACATTTTAATTAAGGGACAGTAAATGTGTTGTGAGACGGCACAAAAACACATCAACACCAAACGCATTTTGAAATTAATTGAACGGTTTAGAGGCGGCGAGGGGAATAAAAAGCGTTTTTAAGCAGACGGCCTCCCGCGCGCTTCTACACCAGATTAAATGCATTTGTGACGCAGCTGTTTGGAGAACGAACACGTTTGTGATTGTGGCGAGAAGCTGTGAGGGGAATAACTCCGATATCTGCGCCGACAGAGAAGATTGGAGGACAGAAAGTGAAAGCACACAGACGAGAAGAGGTCATCTTGTGTTTGTGCCCCCGATATTCCAGGAGAAAAAGAGTGAAGGTACTTTACGGCGAGAAAGATAGAAAACTTTGATTACACTTTGATCGGCGCTGGAGTCGCTGCTGCTGCAGATTAAAGTCTAACTGTCAATTTACAGCTCAGCTTCACACCAAAAAACTGATTATTTGAAAGAAATGCAGAGAACGGGAGAAAAATATTAAGTTTCTGTCTGATTTCATCGCCCAACACAAATAAGGTACACTTCTAATAAAATTTGACTGAGGAATTAACATTGTTGCTGTTCACACGACGACGTTTTCAACCACGATGGTCGGTGCCACGGAAAACAAATTTTTAAAAATGCTTCTTCTCCATGGAAACGGGGGGGGAAACATTGCTGTTTTGAAAAATCGCAGACTTTTTGAAGATGCCCCGACTCAGTTTCTGTGGAAACACTGCGACTGCTCACACGCATACCACCACCGCAGTAATTAGTTCTTCTGCACATGCTCAGTAGATGGACAATAAGAACAATGTCTACTCCGTCGTGTCACGACTCCCAGTCCATATTCTCCTGGGATTAGGTAGATTTATAGTTGACAGTCACCGTAATAACAATTCAACTTGGACATTTGTCTACTCCATCATTTTTAAGGGTTTCTATCATTTCCCCGGAAATGGACGTCGTTTTCAATATGTTGCCGTGTAAACGCGAAACTTTTCTGAAATGAAAAAGCAAAAACGATGAGTTTTCACTTGAAACGCTGTTCACCCTGTTAATTTGTGGTTTTGTTTCTTTTTTCTTTTTATACAAACATACCATAACGGCAGAGAAATGTACAATGAAGATCATCGTTAAAATAGGTTTAATTTTAACGAGGTTTAAGATTTTCTTTTAAAAATATTTAAAAAATTAAACAGTCTGCTGGGAACCTGCAACCCAAAAAATCAGTAAATAATCACTGGAATCAAAGCAAGTGCATCTCAAAAAATGTGGAAATCACTGGAAATTAAATTATTCTGTTATTTCCACACTGAGATAAAAGAAATTGCATTTTTATTATTATTTTAAATAATACTGGATAATAATTACTGTATAAATTCGAGGAAAAACATTCAAATTTATAGAATATTGTAATATTTGATATACAATATTTGGAAATTACGGAAAATCACTACTAAAATGATTTTTAAATCAACAAAAGAGGTTGACGTGTGTCAGTTTATGTAGAGAAGACAATAGTTTTTTTATTAATCGTGTACACACACACACACAGACACACACACACAGTAACGTAAAATATGAAGAAAAATCATTAATAAACTGTTAGTATTCAGAAATAAAAGGATAAACTTGGAATGGTAGATGTCGAAGCATTACTCTTTATTTCCCCTTGAATGCTGCCCACGTTTGAAAACCACAGAAAATGATCCATTAAATCCAACATTTTGTTTAAATGTTTTAAACGTCGTATTAAAGTGGGGAGGCAGCCACTAAAGTGGGGAGCAGAACAGATAAAAAGTAGTTTGGTAATATTATATTAAACAGCTTCATAGCTGAAGCTAAAGAGCGGCTTTTCTTACCTTAAAGCAGTTTGCATGTTCCGTTATAAAGCAGACGAACTTCTCCTGGTTCGAGGAGCTTCTTCTCACGAAGTGGAGGCTCCGAGGTTCGTATGGCAGGTTTAATTAGAGCAGCTGCGTCGCGAGCGTAGCCGCCATGTTGGACCGGGCAACTAGCTTGTGTTTCGTACGGAAACCTACGGGAATCTACTTTATCAACATGCAACGTATGAATGCACTTAAAAGGGTTAAATGCACCACTACAATTCAATTCAATTCAATTCAATCACTACATGTAGTCAAATGCATTTCTAACTTCCGCCAAGAGTTGAGAAACAAAATGTTTCTGGATCACCTCCAGAATTAAATGGAATATTCCATGGCCTAATTTCTATCTGGTAAAAAGTTCGACAAAATCAGAGGAGTAGTTTTGACGTAATCATGCTGACAGACAGACAAATTGACATTGATGATTTTATTATGTCCTTGGTGGACTTAATTATTGAAAATGAAATGTATTATTAACATACACTAAAAATTGTCACATTACTATGGATAGACAAACTGAAGTAACACAACATACAGTATATGTTTTACTCACACAAACACACACACACACAAATGTTTACAATACACAACTTTTAACATTTAAATAGAAACTGAAAAAACCCAACACATTTTACAAGTACTTGTTTATTGCTGTTTATTAGGTCATGGAAGCCTATTAGTACCACTCCACTCAAAGATGTGGGACATTTTGGTTGTGAGGTTTCAGAAGTGGTTTAGACAGTACATTTCTTAGTTCCACCCTCCATGTTACAGCAATAATGTGATATTTTGGCGATTTTTTAAATTAGTTTTTTGCATGAAGCAGCTACAACCGGGGCTACCCGCTCTGATTGCACAATTCTGAATAAATTCAGTTGACAGAATGGATGGATAACATATCTTTTGCTTTCTAACACTTTGCCAGCAATGTCATATTTGTAAGACATTACAGTTCACATTAATACAAGTAATATTTTTGAAGTTAGCTATCTAGCCAGCCAGCCAAAGCCTGTACGGTCATATTAGTCCAGTGTACAGTCTGCCCTGGAATCGTAAACTCAGCTGCTTAACAAACTCAAAACCGTTTCTGAAATTGCAAGCTGGACTAGATTATTTAGTGACTCTACTGCCACCTATTGCACAGAAGTGGAACTATTTTAATTGTACATATTGCACCTTTAAATAGCAAACAAGGAGAAACAAAATGAGGCAGTCCATACTTCTGGTTTACTGCAGGGGGCAGTACTGACCACTTATTGAGAAGTAAAAGTCGGACTACGCTTACTTGGCGCAACGCAATCACAGCTGAAACCAAGTGCTTCACATAAACTTCTGTACTTTATAGTATGTATACTAAGCCAAATTCACACAAAACCTAAAAAGGTATAAAAGTTAAAATAACAAAATGTTAGAAAAAGACAAACCACCACATCCAGTTTGTCGCCGGTCCAGTTAGCTAACACTCCAAGTACCTGCTCAGGCTCCTTTCTACTCCAGCACTTTCTATTCACCTCCATATTTCCTCCCAATAAGCAGCGATCAAAGGAGACAGGCACAATTGTAGGTAGTGGAGTGGCCATGCCGTGTCAGTAATGGTGAAATAATGTCCACAACAAAGACCTTATGGGGCTCTTACTGTCTTTTATCTGACTGAGGCAAGGCATGAAGAGAGAGAACATGCAAGAGAGCGTCATTACAAGTCCATCTGCACTCTTTATCTAATCACTAATGGCTTTGGAGTGGAGTTTCAAAACCATCGACAGTGCTGTTTCACAAGGTTTCCCGCAATATCACCCAACACAGGCGGCCATTATGTAAATGACAACACAAACCAAGCCTTTCCCGGCTTTTTGCCTCCTCTCCGTTTGACCGTGACATGCGGAATGAAAGACACGGCCATTTTGCCAACGGAAAAGAGACAAAATAAGAGCGATCTCTCGAGGACTGGAAGTGATTTTGACGTCTGATGTGACAGGCGCGTTTCAGGAGCCTGTCAAGGTGACCTCTTTATCAGAGGGAAAGGATCTGAATGTGCAGTTGTCAAACAATGGAGGGCTCGTCGCATTAGCGCTGGCTGTCGTGTTTCCCCTTTTGAGCTAAAGGGCAACATCGTCTTCCTGAAGGCCACCTCATACCAGCCCGTCACAGCTCTCCTTGGATCTATACCATCGTGTGCCCAGTGGAAGATTCCTGCCAGCGTAGTGTCATGGGTAGCGCCACGTGGAGGGTGTGACCTTTTCAACCAAGTGTCAGCTGCCCGTGATGCTCTGGGTGGCCCGCTCAGCGTCGTGTGTGTGTGAATGTCAGTGTCGTAATGCTCTCGTGGAGCAACCAGAGGCCCAGAGATGGTTTAATCGCACAGAGTCACGGCATTCATTTCAATATTCGCCCAGTAGAAGTTGGCAAATGTTCACTTCGTGGATTTCATGACGTATAAAACACTTTGCTTTGCATCAGTTTCCCCAAACTCACACGCGAAGTAGTAGTTTATGGTTGGATGTCAGATTTCTTCACTGATAGGCCGAGTACGAACACCAACCTTTGGCTACTTGAAGATACCGAGCGCCGACACGAGTACTTACTAAATGCCATAAAGCCTCATTCATACTCCAAATTCAGACGAAACGCGACCACTACACGTTGCCGTGGGTAACCGCCGCACAGCCTCTGCGTCGACTCACCAAATTTACAGCTCTTAAAAAAAAAAAGTCTGTTGTAATGATTTCTTCTCTTTAAATTGTAAATACTTGGGCTCACTTACTAAAACGGAAAGTTTAACTTCACTCAGCTCACACAGTAAATATGTGTTTACTCTCGTTTGACATTTTGCATTCACTTTATTGTAAAACATGTTTTAAAGCCAGTGGAGGAATATCGGTCTTCAACCTTCATTAGCCACTTATTGAAATAACTGGGAATGGAAAATTTGTGACTTTTTCATGTCAATCTTTAAAAAAAAAAAAGAAGAAAGCCAAAATGTTATTCAGATTCAATAAAAAAAAAAGTGGGAACATGTAATACTAATCAAAATGACATTGTGTGTCATCATCTAGTGTTTAAAACAGTTCTCTATAGGCTAAAATGATCACCAGATGTCAAAAATGTTTGTTTTTATAAGAAAAGTTTACTTTTAGCGGTGAGTAGTCATTTACCAGTAACTCTTTAGTAATAAAGAAAAGAGATTTTCAAACAGTTTTAGCAGATTTGTGTTATATAGTTGGAAAAAAAAAAAGGATCCAGAAGCTGCAAAAAGAGCAACATCCTCTCATATTTGCATGCAGGTTTTTACACCTGCAGCAACATTATTCTAATGGTTAATGTTATTATGCGGTGAGTTTCCTCTGGCTGTGGAGCATGCTGACTCTGACAGTCACTCTGAAGGCTGTGCAGGCAAACAACAACACAGTCTGAACCTCTGCAGGACAAGGTTTCATTAAAATCGGCTTTATTTTGACATTGTAGTCGTTTTCCGTGGTAATATACTCATATACCCTGCGCCACAACAAAGAAAAACATTAAAGTTTCAATTTTAATGTTAACATGGCGCTATTTTATATGGGGAAAAAATTTAAATGACCATATATGGTCATTTACCGAAGTAAGGACTAAAAGCTTATCTCACAATCAATTTCTATAAAATACCTTCCTAGTTTGGAACCTTTGAAAAATGACCTGCATGTAGTTTAGCGAGGAACGGTGGCAGATGGGTTGACCTTCAGAGTGACTCTTCGTCTTTGAGCGACGGGTCATGACGGGCGGCTTCCGAGTGTTGGAGGTGCGCGTCCTCTCCAACAGGAGCGAGGAAGAAACCAAACGGGGATAATTGCCTTGTTAGGGCTTCCTGTGAAGTCAGCTCCCCAGCGAGCTGCCATGGGAATGGTCATGCATATATGGATGAACCCTGCACTCCTCCTTCACACCGAGGAGCCACCTGTGAGCCGTCTGCCGTCGCACACGCTCTGTCGACGAGGCGGGCGGCGAGGTGGCAACAAACCAGCTGAGATAAACTACTTGCACGCAGACACATTCGAGGCGACGCAACAGGCTCATGCCGCTGCAGGCGGCCTCCTTCGCCGGGAGTTCGGTGAAATAGTAACAGTTGAAACGCCCACCAGTGCTAATGCGAGCGCGCTACTGCCAAAAGCTCGGACGTTTGAGTATGAATGGAAGGACAGAGAGGATGTCTTCCTTTACGTGTTTGGATGACAGATGGCTGATTTATGCGTGTGCGTGATCCATCTGCGGAGTCAACTCGCACGCTGTTCACATATTGCAGGACGGCGCGAAGGTGAAGCTCCGGCCACTTTGGCTCCTCGCGCTCGAAAGAAGGTGCTTGAGTCGCAGACAGAGAGGGAGATAGCGTGTGTCTCCCGGGGGGAAAGCTCAGAATGAGACTCTGCTCAGGGCTGAACATGCACCTCTGCCTCTCCCCTGCTGACTCTGTAGTGCTGATAATGAGGAGGAGGAGGAGGAGGAAGAGGAGGGGGGGACATGTCTGTGTGTGCGTAGACGCCGTTGTCGTTGGAGCGCTCCTCTCAAGGCAGGTCACCTCTTAAATCATGCCACGCAACAACACGAACACACGACCGGCAACAACTTCTCGGAGGGAGGCCGGCGCTGTCATGGTAACAGCGCGGAGTGACCTTCAGAGGCTGTTGATGCTCTCCAGAGTCCGCCTCCTATTCTGCTTGGCATGGACTTTGTGAGTCATCAACAACATTCAAATTCACATGCTCTCGCTCTCTGGAGGTTCGGGCTTATTAAAATGGATGAGCAAATGGGGGGGGAAACACGGAAATAGCAACAACCCAAGCGTAATAAAAGCTTTTCCAGCTTGTGCAACCTGATTAGCAAAGATAATAACAAATCCATCACAAACAAGATCTGGCCTAAACAAGATTAAGATTATAGCACGCTCAGGATCAAAGGAGGCTCTGATCCACCATTAATCCATCAGAGTTTACAATCAGTGGCAGGAGGACGGAGGCTCTTATGTAAGAGTGATTAAAGGGAAGGAATCTATAGAAACTCCACCAACCCACAGGTGGACTAAGAAATGACACCTTCCCACTCAACGACTCGATGCTGGATTCCTACACTAACCTCTGCTGAGTTAATACATCACAGGGTCTACC
The DNA here is from genome assembly GCF_963383615.2 of Lipophrys pholis. Lineage (NCBI taxonomy): Eukaryota > Metazoa > Chordata > Actinopteri > Blenniiformes > Blenniidae > Lipophrys > Lipophrys pholis. The sequence goes on along the minus strand of NC_137644.1, from coordinate 6,763,877 downwards.
TCCAGGAGAGCCAGTCACTCAGGATCACTGAACACACGAGCCTGTGAAGAAGAAAAAAAACACCCAGCAGAGCCATGATAGGCTTCCTCTTCATCTCACACTTGATCCAGGCTGAGGACACTGCCCCCCACTGGTGGGAAGCAAGAAGTGACGCACGATGGAGTGATAGGAGAAGCTCTCCATCTTCTTCTGGAGCAATCAGCCAAAAACATGACGACCACTGAGGTGAAGTGAATAAAACTCATCATCTCTCCAGTCAGAGTTTCCAGGTAGAAAGTGTCTTGCAGACTGAGCAGATAGGAACAGAAAAATGTGACTACCTGGCGATCACATGGCAGCAGGAGCCTCAGGCCAACTGGACTCCACACCGTTCTGAGGTACCGGCGTCGTTCTGCCACGAAGCAAAAACAATTTAGAAAAATTCGAGGAACATAAACTGGGACTTTAACCCAAAAAATTCTCCAGCTGTCAACCCAATCGATCATCTGTGGGATGAGCTGCACAAACAAAATGATGCAATGTAAAGCGTCCTTGTGTGTCCTTAAAAGTGCTAAATAAAACCCATGCATTATTATTATTATTTAGGTTTTTTTCCCTATAAATGGCACATAATTAATACATAAGCACATATTAACACTCTCAGCTCTATGGTTTCAATTTCAAGATGTTTCAATGAGGGAAGAATAAAGGTTGAATGTATCTGCTGCTGTCATCAGAAGAGTGGAGGCCTTGATGGGTCGGTTCTAAAGACATTATGAGGTCATGATGTTCTGGCTGATCGGTGTATTTCACCTCGACTGGCGTGTGTGTGCAAGATGGGAGGATCTTCACTAGGACTTCTCTCTCAGATGGATGCGGCCAGATGACCAGACACAATTTTTCAAAACATCAATACACATGTCGTACACACTGTTGCCACGGCAACCATGTCGGCTGGCGTTACATCTCCAGTGCAGATGACTTAATTCCCCAAAGGAGCAATGAGTCTGCGAGGAAAGGCTCCTCACTTTTGTGTATTAGTGTGTCAGTGTGTTGGGTTGAAGGCTGGAACTGAACTCGGGGTCAACATGAAGCCATTGTGAGTCACTTCTACGTCTCTGCCTGGGGACGGATGTTGGACGTCTCAAGGGGATCAAGTTTTTAATGCAGGAGAATCTTGCATGAACTGATTTTTGGGGTGAACTGTGGGATCGAACCCCGAGACAACTCCGCCACCGAGCGTAATCAACGTATTGTAATTGGTTCAAGTTTAATCAAATTCCATTTTTCTTGGTCTGCCACGTACCTTTTGTTCATTTCATGCAGTCAGACTTGTTCTGCATTAAATTTGGGGGCTTTTAGACCAATTGAAAATGACATTACTCACCTGCTGTGATGCTGCTCCCCTCACTTGTTTGGACGTGATGAGAAAAGGAAGAAATTGCAGATTTGATCATTCATGGTTATAAAATGCTAAACAGTCACTAATTCCACCTCACGGGTCACAGTCCCCTCCCGTCAGAACAGGATGCATGAGCTACGCAAATGGAATTCTAGGGTTTTGTTTCAAGATGGACATTAAAAGTTGCTTCTAATATCAATCTCATCCAGTCAACTTACTTTGATGTGCATCACATCCGCTGAGTGGAAGAAATGAAATCAATCATTACATTCAAAGATGAAAAAAAACCTAAATGAAACAAAAAAATAATTTAAGCAATAATGTGATGAAAGTATTAACGTATCAAAGATTAAATGAAAATATTTTCATTTGATAAAAGTTTTGCGTTCACGCGTCAACTATGTCATTTTTTATGGAAATGCTGAAAAATATGTAGTTAGCCTGTTTGGCCACAAGTTGGTGCTGTTTGTTTTTGTAAGGAACTCACACACACATGGACACAGAAAACAATAGAGAACATAGAATGACGCCCCAGAAGTGAAGACAGTCTGTCCTCTCTCTTCCTGGCTTGTTTTGATTTTTAAAAAGTGTGTTGCTCTAACCAGCCAATCAGAACTCAAACCCTGAATAGTGTCATCAGGGATTTAGCCAATCCCAATCAAGGTAGGCTCCTCCCTTTGACTCCTCCCACAATCAGGCAGCTCTGGTCTGGCACATGGCACCACGAGAGGAAGTACTTCCTCCTCTTCTCAAGATGGCCATGTGTGGGCGGCGCCAGTCCAGCTCACAGAGACACAGCAGATTCTGAATGCAGCTCCTATGATCCAATATTCAATTGGCTGAAAATCAAAGAAAAGTTGGATTTGGGGAAATAAACTTTGAATACAATGTTTTTGGATCAACGAGACCATGGGAAAGTGTTGAAAAGCTGTAGAATATGACACCTTGAAGTGTATTTAACATTCACTCAACCAACTAGCACAGGAAGTCAACGTCTGAAACTCCTTTTCACAGTATAACTCACGATTTTAATATTTTTTTTACATCAACAGACCAATTTATATGCAAATATTAACATCACACTTGTTTTGTCTTTATCACCATTCACCACCACCAGTCACAGCTCGAACAAGATAATAAGAATTTGCAACTTTTTAATTGGCGTCCACAATCTAATCCTGCCTCAGGACACAAGTTCAGAATTATTATTGTCTTAAAGAAAGCCCAACTTAGTTTTTAGGTGCCGACACATCCCAAATATCCTTTAAAATCAGCCTGAGGCAGAAGTAAATCAACACATTTGTGTAGTGGTTTCTATTCCTCGCAGTTCTGTGTGTGAACACATTCGAGTGAACTGAGTGCAGAAAATGTTTTGATAGTTTCCTGTGCATCTAAAAGTCAAGGCCCCCCTGCAGATCTGCCAGGTTTGTGTTTGCTCTCCAACCTGCAGAGCTTCCTCATGAATATTGAGGTCCAAATCAAAGAGCGGCTCTGGCTAATTGCATTCAGAATAATTCAACTCTGACAAATAAGTCGAGGAAAAACTCAGTAGTTTTCTTTTCTTCACAGGCAGTAAAAATGTGCAATGCTCTACTGCTGGATAAAAAAAGACCATTGAGGCTGAATGGAGGAAACACGAGTCCAAATTGTTCTGCACACGCTCAGTAGCAGGACAAGAACAAGGTTTCCTCCGTCATGTCATGACTCCCAGTCCACATTCTCCTGGGACTTGGTAGTTTTGTAGTTGACAGTCACCGTAATAACAAGCCAACTTGGTCGTCTGTCCACTAGAATGTCTGTTTACTGGCATTGTTATTGTTTACATCGTATTGTTCTCTGCTGCATGTTGTGTAGAGGCCCAACATGAAAAATTTTTTTTGCTACATTTCTGCCATTTCCATGTAAATGGACGTCGTTTGCAAAAGTTGCAGTGTAAATGCAAAACTTTGGGGGCGTCGTCCAACTTTCTATGTGTTTGATGGTTTAGTAGTTTTGATGAAGGTGCACCCAGGTTTCTTTTTTTTTTGTGGGGATTTTCCATTTTCTTGTTATTTTTTCCACTTTATTTAAATCTATTTTCTTTTTGTTCACGCTGCTTTCACTCATTGTCACCCTAAAGCCCTGTTTACATGACGATTTCAAGTTAAAACGACAAACTTTCTTTGCATTTTGGATGTTCATTTCGTTGACTACTTTGGACGAAGTTGTTGAAAATGGCTTCCAAGGCGTTTTTAAAAAAAAAAGTTTCATCTTCAGTGACTCCGAGCGCCACTGTCATGTAAACAGACATTTAAAACGCTCCGTTTTCACACCAAAACATCATGTAAACAGGGACAAATTTAACGGTTTCTTGCATCCGCTGCCTAAATCATAAACGTGGACGAGATATTTGAACCGTTAAACACGTTTTAAGAAAATCGGAATTTTTCTTACCCTGATGAGCTAAACTGTGACATTCGGTAAATGTCACGCCTGTGTTGCTGCTATCAGCTGATTTCTTTGCATTGGCGAGCTGTGTCAGCATCCCATTGACTTTTACGGGCCTTTTCCACAAAGGGCAGCTCGGCATGCGGCCCCCGGGGATTGAAGACGAAGCGTCTGAAGTCTCGTTTTTTGCAGTTTTCCAGCTCCGACATGGTGCCGATTGTCTTCAGAGGACGCAGAAATCTCACCGACTTGAAAGGGTCGGCGGGAGTTTGTCGTTTCACCGCCCGTTTGAATATTGCCTTCACAGCGTCACCTCGGTTTGGAGATAATGAGCTGTAAGTGGTCGTTTGAGAAATATGTGGCTGTGATAAAGCAGAGAAGAAGAAGAGTCTCACTCCATCCGTCCGTCCATTCGGGCTCCTCATGGCTTCCTGACCCGGCCGTACGAGTGCTCGCCTGCTTCACGGACCCTGCAGATGAAGATCTGCAGCCGAACCGGAGGCCATGAAACCAGCCAATAATGAAATCTGGATGTTTCTCTACAGGAACTAGATAAAACCTGCTCATTCAGCTCGACGCCGACTATCAGCACTCCGAGATCTAATACACTCCGGGGGAGAGGACGAGTGTGTTCACGGCCGTATGAACACACACGTGGACATCAGCAGATCTACGACAGCAGCAATAGCCTGGAAATAAATGGAAGCAAACTCAAAAACGGTCACAGAAAAAGACAACAATGCCTAATAGAATTAAAGCTGAACTCCAACAGCCGATACCTTTCATTGGCGTATCACAGTTGGTTACCACACTGATCCCAAAATGCCTTCCAACCAAAAGCCTTTTGCACAACATGAGCCCGAGCAGCACTTTCCAGACATAAACCACACGAATAAGCAAAAGAACAAATACATATATAGAAGTGAAGGAATGACATTTTGAAGAACTGCAGAAAAAAACCAACCGCACCCGCTGGAGTCTGATGTTTCCGTAGAAACCAACACGGTTATCAAAACGTTTAACATGAAGACACAAAACCTTCATATGAAAATTAGCAACCTGCACCTTACCCTGAGCCTTTTTGGGGCTCTTTGCAGTACTGCCTGCATTTTATTTGTCATATATACCAAGTCCCTAAGCAGAAAATAACACATTTGGCACGTTCATCTGAATTCGTGCACCGCCACCAGAGATTAAGTGGTTAGAACGGTATTTGGGAGGATCCTTTAGAGTGGAATAACCCACCAGGAGACCATCCAACGGTGCCTGTACGTAATCCTCCAAACAAGAAGAACATGAACCGCCGATAAATGTTGACGGTGCAGAGGGACTTTCTGCAGACCTTCACAAAAGAACCGCGATCTGGCCGGGACAGAAAGAAACAAGCCTGCTGAGAAAACGTGTTCGCAGGCAGTGAAACCTGTAATTTACCGAGCGGCGATAAGACAGGAAGGATTGTGACGCTTTCGTGGGGTTCCGATTGTGCTGCTGGGAGCGAGCTAGCAGCTTATTATGACAAACCAAAGGCAGATAGGGACTGTGGGTGCACCTCTTCTCACTATTCCAAATGACAAACCCTACAACTGTCCATAAAAATGCTAATAGGGATTATGAAGAGAGCCTGCAGCACTTTCCATCAGCTGAGAGGAGCTATTATCTGGAAATTTAACTGACATTAGTGTTGATACGGCGCCTATATGAAACCTCCCCACTCAGTCACCAGGTGAGGGAGTTAATGTGTTCCAGTGTGGGTGTGTGTGTGTGTGTGTGTGTGTGTGTGTGTGTGTGTGTGTGTGTGTGTGTGTGTGTGTGTGTGTGCGCGAGGGGGAGATGGAGGTTTCATATCCCAGCCAGGTTTGTGATTGGCATGTTGAATCAGTGTGTGTGTGTGTGTGTGTGTGTGTGTGTCACATTGTATTACCGCCTCAGTGGCATGGTATCATCACATCAAATTAGTCTTAATGAACACAAGCGAGTCGACTGAGGAGAGAGATAATCAAACTTTTATTAAATGACTTGATCTTCTGTACATGCATAATGTAATGGGGAGAGACAGAGACAGAGAGAGACGGGCCTATGACGTCTGCCCGTGATGATCTTCACCCCTCAAATCTGTGAGTGTACGCAGAAGCAGAACGATTGTATTTGTCTATAGATACAGACGAGCCTGTTTCCCGCGAGTAAACAATGGAGGTGCATTTTCAACAGTATGTTCCCTCAGTTCATTTGGTTATCATACAAAAAAAAAATGTACTCCAGGCATCCGTTTAAGGTTTGAAGAAAGCCGCTAAACATCTACGAGCTATTGCATCGTATAAACCAGAACAGGATCCATATATATACTCAAAGAAAGCACTGCTTTGGGGTATTATAAAAGCAAAATGGCTCAGGTGTGTGTGTGTGTGTGTGTGTGTGTGTGTGTGTGTGTGTGTGTGTGTGTGTGTGTGTGTGTGTGTGTGTGTGTGTGTGTTGATATGTGCGAGTCTGTATTGAGATTTTTACGTGCAAATAAAAATGTGTGCATGTGTGGGATAAGGATCTATAAATGTGTTTTTTGCCCTGGATTTGTCCTGGCAGGCTCAAGCTCGTCAGGCTGTATGACTTTTGGTCTGTACTGTGATCTGTAATAACACCAAGTGGAACTGCAGTGAATCAATGTGATTGCAAACTTTATAGAAGAAACAAGCCTGTGAGTCTAAACTGAGGGTAACAAAACCCCCACTAACAAATCTTAGAGTCAAAAGTACCATTACACACAAATCTACACCCAAAAGTCCTTTTGCTTCCAAAATAGTCCAAAATGTTTCTTCACTGACAGTATTAATACTCCTTTACTGCGAAAAGCACATAATCGATATAGCCTTGCATCAAATTGTTTAACATATTTAAAATGAAACTTTATTGAGATGTGTTTTAGAAGCCCCCGCCCCCTCAAGTGGGATTAACAATGTACCAAAAAAACCTTAATCTGGTGTCGATGTTCATTAGTAAAGCTCCAGGCTTTCACCAGTATTCCTTTGTGAGTCTATATTACAAAACGTGAGACACTGAGCCGCTTTGGCTGCCGACACGTGAGCAGAAGTCGTGTTGAATTTGGTCCAAGCTGCTCAGACAGAATTCAAACAACGGAGACGTTTTCACCTGCTGTGTGGGAATGTCTCTATCCAAGCCTCTTCAGCTGTTTTCTTGCAGCACATACATTCACATATTTTTCCTTTTATTTTTTCTGGTTTTTTTAAAGACTTTATCAGAAATCCCCCCCCAAAAAATTAACAATCTAAGTGGCCTATATACAAAACATTTACATTAAATATGGATAGGATGACCTCCACCTCTCAGCTCAGCTTTCACCACAAACAGAATACATCCTCCCCGGGGAGGGGAGTTTGCGTTTTAAAGGCGACAAGCCTCCGAGGACGACTAACGTACAGTCTCACCTCTAACAGACAAAGACGGGGAGGATAAGGCAGCGTGGTCGGACGTCAGGACGGGACGGAGTTGGGCTCCGTTCGTCGGCTGGAGGTCGGGGTCGGCGCGTCGGGTTCTACCTCGTCAGCTGACCCACCACTTTCAGCAGCGTCTTGTTCTCCTGTTTGAGCTGATCGTTCTCGTCTTCCAGGTCATCCAGATCCTGGAAAACAAAATGGAAAGGTCAATAATCAGAGTTGGACCTCGGAGCCACCGCACATCATCACAAGAGTACTAGACTCGCTACCTGGTCGGGTTAAGAGGAGCTTGTCTGACAGGTAAAGAGCGCCATGCTCTCTGCCAGCTTCCTCCTCTCCTCCAGTTAGTTAGGCCGCCTTGATCGTAACAAATTAGACATTAACAGCTTCAATTAGCTGCAAATGAGAGCGGCTCCGAGTTGCCGCCGCCTCGTCTCGTCAAAGTGACACTCCTGGTTTTCAGCTTCTTCCATCAGCCCTCGTGACGGCAGGGCTGTGGGGAACGAGCTGATCGACACCTTCAGGAAGGTGGAAAGTCAGACGATGGAGGCCACGGGGCTGGAGCGCGGAGCGCAGCAGAAACCAGAGACGACTTTAAAGGGACTAACCTCCCCGATCAGCAGAGCGACTCTCAACTAACTGCTGTTTACTCACTGCTGAGAACAGAGATCCACCTTTTTTGTTACCAACATTTAGAATCAGTCATTTACAAATCTTAAAAATATATAAGCACCTTTTTTTAATTTCCTTCATCAAACAATTTCTTTTTATCACATTCATGCATTCTTGGGTTGAAGTTACGAGGTGGAAATTTATTTATTTTTTGGAATTGTCACATCTAACCATAAATATGAGTTTAATGAACTTACAGGTTGATTTTTCTTGACACACACATTAACTCGTCTCATTAGTTATCACCCGTTTCATTATGGATGCAATATTTACACTTGCCAACCACTTTATTAGTTGCTCTTGTACAATGTCATGTGATCCAGAAAAGCAGTTTATCCAGTTTTTAATAGTGTTTAGTGGTGTCTCTCGGTCTTGATTCAATCTTGGGTTTTTTGCAGTGGCTTCCTCCTCTATATTGAGAAGTTTAAAGATTTGTGCACCTAATTAACATAGATGTCAGGACTAAAGCATTTGAAAGACCTCAGAATGGCAATAATGATCATTATTACAGACAATTGTTCATTCTAAGATTGTAGTTCATGAGGTCGCGATGGCCCTCTTTACGATCCGTTCCACAAACGTCCTGCCTCGGCAACAATTTCAGATTTCCAACCTGGAAATGTACATTCTATCTTGAATGTGACCCGACCACATTAAATGTGTTATATAATAATGAAAATCCAAAGAAATGTCTTCTAAATAAACTAATCAAATCAGTTCTTTAAAAACTGCCAGAAAATGTCTTTTATATGTTGTAATTGGACATAATCATATTTTATCAATAGTATACAAAAGATATCTAAACAAGTGGAATTGTTTAACATTTGTAAATATGTTGAAATGCCACTTAATGTAAGAATATAAGAGACGCTGGAAAAGCAGAGGAGAGGAGGTGGATGTCGTCGACAAACGATGTTGGACAGGAGACGACAGGAAGACCCCAAAGAAGACTGATGGACGAAGTGACGGAGGACATGGAGCTGGTTGGAGGAAGAGTCGAGGAGGCGGTGGAAACGGTGACGCCATCAGCCAAAGAGAAAGACAGGCGATTGTCAGGCAGACCTCGGAAACCGCTCCTGGTTTTGAGGGCATGTTCACCAGAGCGTGACTTTGCTGGAATGTCTCGGCAGATCAGAGATCCGAGTTTAGATTCAATCCGTCAGACTCCAGGGAAATACGTTTGGTAATCGCTGATTTCGAAGGAGACTGAATATTGATAAATGTTGCTTTTGTATCGTCTAGATAAACATGATGGGCAATCACATGACTGTATCAGCTCGACTTCAACCCCCCCAAAAAAACTGCCAGTTTAACTTCCCAAACTACAAAATCCGTCTCCCTTTATCATTAGATGTCTAATCCTGTCTGTGGCAGTGGCCGTCTGAACTCCCGACAAGACAGGATTTCTGTCTGAAAAGCTTATCGAAAGTAAGCAACACACACAGCAGTTAAACTTTATCTTTTCATTCTCTCTCAAACAAACTTCTCCGGTGACTCCGGGTTCAATCCTCCACTGCAGAGACGCCCTCTGGCTTTAGCATCGGGCCCCGCAGGAGCCTCGCTCGGGGACATTTGTGACGCCTCCCGCCGCGCCGACCCTCCTGACATCAAGCACTTCTCTTACAAACAGCTTTCCATCCTGGTGACGCTCTCGGTGGAGTGCCTCCCCAGACGCTCTGCCCTCTGTGCCCTCTGATGGGCTGCGAGCCGTGCACCAAAATGATTCCCAGGTAATAACATTATTTCTGAAAATGTACACACGGATGAGTGTTTTAGCTGAGCTCCATATAGATTATTTTAGATTTCTTGTTTTGCCTCCACAGGAAACATCCATGATCTATTCTCTCGGAATATCAGAGACATAAAAGCCCTTCGGATCCGTCTCCTCCTGCCACATTTGCCTCGGAGATGCCAAAAAAAAACCCCACTCTGTTATGTTGCAGTGCCAGACGCTGTGGTCCAGAAAACACAGGCGAGGGCTGTAAGCTGAGACGGCATTGTTGACAGTTCGGGGTGGAATAGAGCGATCAGGGTTCAGAGGGTGTGAGGAAGCTTCACTCCGGCTGCTGAATATGAAGAGACATCAGCTAACATGTGCACAGCCTGACCTGTGAACCCTGCCGGCCGAGTGGAGAGGAAACAGGACCCGCGACCCACAAACACAGGAGAACACACACAAGCCCTGCCACCGTGTCGCCCTCAGTGTGAGGCTGCGATGGCTGCAGGCTGCGGCTGAAGTTCTAACTGAGTGAAGACTTGTTCAGGCCTGAGAAGAGCCGCTTCCTCTTCATCAAACCAACTTCAGCTTTTCATACGATGTCCGTTGAAATGCTCCGGAGTTGGAATCATTCTTCAAATACGAAATATCCAAAAACCCAAGACACATTCTACAAATAAAAAACTCAAAGGTTCTCGAATCCCGACACAATCGAGGAGTCGAGACACGACCGCACTTGGATACGTTCTACGATCCGACGCGTCCCGGGACCCCGACAAGTCCTACAACTATAACCAACTGTGGAACTCTCTTTGCATAGCCGATGAACAAAGATGAACTAAAATCAATTAAAATCATTTCTGTTAAATTGGAAGCGTGATATCAAAGGTGAACCAAGCTGTCAAACACTAATAACAGAACTAATAAAAGGTCAACTGAAGTGGGAATCTGGTGATCTTTCATTTTGAATGACAGAAAAATATCAAATCAAAGCTTGTAAGGTTCACACGGACTGAGTTCTGAAGGCTGTTGTCTTGTTCTCCGCCTCAAAGTGCAGAAGACTGAAAGCTGGTGTTTACAGCTGAATGCTGTGATCTTGGTGATGCTTTCAGCTGCCACGCTAAAATTCCTTCTTTATTGATCCTCATTGTTGGTTTTTTAAATGTTCAACAGAGACTATTCATCTGAAGCTGATGAAAGGAGCCACAGCAGGGACCCACTGGAAATACTCTCAAATTTAAGTTAACACAAAGAGCACTTTTCTAGACACACAGAATCTAGTTTGATGAATCAATAAAGCGTAAAGCGACAAGGACGTCCAGGAATAATCCGTTTGAGCGGCATTTTAAGAGCGAAATGTGTTTCTAAAGAGATCTTGCTTCCAGCATGTACAAATCTACAAAGAAAACATTTGTTTGTATCCAAACACACCCACCCACCCACCCACCCACACACCCAGAAGTGATGCAGGCGGGACTCACTCTGTACAGCAATTCAATTTCCTCTTTCATCTTCTCGATGAGCTCGTCTTTGTCCTGGTGAGCCTTCTGCAACCGGCCGTTCTCCTGCCGCTCTCTGGCCAGCTCCTGCAACACACACACATTAGCAGCATGGCCACTGGACCGTGGTTAATCGGAAACTGTTGGAAACTCCACGCACAATAATTACAGACAGTTGTGTCGGGTAAATAAATCTTTCTTCTGATTTGCTCCCATTTAAATGAAGCCACATCTGCACGGGAGATGAATTTGTGGGACGAGCACCAGAAGAAGGAAAAAAAAAAAGTGAAACCATCATGTTGAACAGTGATGACGTGTGACATGTTTTTCGTTCGTACAAAAAAAAAGGAGCTTTTTCTAAGGCCCCGTTACCGTGACATTTTCAATTGAAAACTTTCGTTGGGTCTTGGAGGCCCAATTACGTGAAAACGGTGGTCCGCCTCACTGAAAACACCACTTTTTGAAAGTATTGTTCTCTTTGTGCGCGCATCGGTGGTTCTATTCCATGAAAACAGCACCCACTTGTGGTCCGATAGGAAAACTACGTTTTTGCCATTTTCATGGAGACGGTCATAGTTTTCAAAACTTTTTTCACTTGAAACGCCGTGTCTTGTCGATATGACTGAGAAACGCTCTCGACTCGGTGTGAGAATCCCAGTCCGAGTCTTGAAGGCCTTTCTGGACAGACATTGATCGCTCTCTATTGATTTTCTAGAGCAGGGGTGTTAAACTCAAGTCCTGGAGGGCCGAGCCCTGCATGTTTTCCATGTCTCCCTGCAGTGAGCAGCTCGTTATCAGGCTTTCTGTTGAACTCTGTGTTGGTACCATCATGAGATTCAGGTGTGTGTGTGAGCCAATGTCCTTGCAGTTGGCACTTTCCCCTCATATATAAAAACACAGATTCATTTGGTCATCGAGAAATAAATCCAGACGGTTGTGTTCCTCTTCGTTGTTTACTGTGGCGTCACCTGATTATCTAGTGATTGTTGAGTCTACTGGTCTGAACTGCCTGTTTTGTATAAATAAGTGTGGGAAGGCAATTATTCTTCACTGAGCTCGCAGGGATCAGCTCCAGCTCATGGAGGACAACTCGGACCAAGTCGATGGTCCTGATTTATTCAAGTAGGAAATACTTCATAGAAGCCGTTGGTTCTTGTTACCTGCATAACCAGGAGCACTTGTAATATTTGGTGTGACCAATCCTTGCTTTTAAAATGGAGCCAATTCAATGAAGTCACATTTTGAAAAAAAAAAAACTACTTTGGCAGGGAGGCTGTTCCAAGCATCTTGAGGAATTTTCTACGGTTCTTCACTTATTTTAGGTGCTCTGGTTTTTTTTTTGTCTATTCATGTAAGAAGATACCGACTCTGAGTTCGGTGTAGCATAAAAGTGGAGAACAATTGTGTATTTCTTCAAGAATCCAACATATGAAGTACAAGATACTTGTAAAAATATCAATAATTTGCCGAAAGACTTGGTCTGATTGAGCGGTCAGTTCCTTCTATCTATGGAGACGACGAACAGAGCACTTCGGTAAGCTGTATATAACGCTACAAAGTGTGATGATAAGACGTCCCTGTCATTGTTTTGTTAGCATTAGCAGTTGCACCGTCTTCATATGTTAGCGCTGTGTGCTCGTTTTAGATTAGAATGTAACTTCTGTGTTAAATAGTCGTTGTAATACAGGCAGTATTGTAGTAGTGGGCATGGATGGAGAAGTTAGTGTAAATATAGTAACACACCATTGCGTTACATCCATATGAAGACGTTGTTCTGTAGGTGCATCATCGTCATTTTCATCTCGCTCCGCCGGGTCCGACTCTGGCTCCAACATGTATGGCTGGATGGACAAATCTTCCGTTGTTGACATTTTGTAAATAATGTGTGAATATAAAGTTTCTGCGCCGCTAGATAATTGTATCTGTTCGATCAAACTACAAAGATGGCCGAACAGGGTGGCGTTGAACCGAGTGTCACCTCTGCAACCTGGAGAGGAGGCGGGGTATGAAGTGTCTCATTTGCATTTGAAGAGACCGCCCCAAAACGAGTTGCTCTCAGAAGCACATCAGAAAAGGGGTAGAAAAGGGGCCTGTGGAGCTATAATAATGAGGAATTCAGACCCAAGCATTGCAGTTCCGCTTTATATAGACCACAACTGTATGATTTATATGTAAAAAGGAAGGATTTAAAAGCATGATATGTCTCCTTTAAGGTTTTGCGTTTCCATGGCAATGTTTGAAAACAAAGTACATTTCCACGGGAATGACAATAACACTCGAAAGGCTGTAGTTAGCATGCCAGGCCAGGAGGTGGCGCAGTTTGATTTGTAATGAAACCACACATGCCCATTGTTCTTATTGTTCATCTACTGAGCATGTGCAGAAGAAATATTTACTACGTTCGCGGTGCACATGACCAGTAGCACCTTTTTCGAAAACTTAGGATTTTGTCCATCTGCAGCGGCGGAGCGTTTTCAGAAAGTTGTGTTTTCAGTGACTCTGAGCACCGCTGTCGTTTAAACGGGGCCAAAATGTAACTGATGCATGTAAACCAACCTCAATCCAATTCAAAGGTTTTCCTCACAATAGAAGTTAAACAACCATCTACTGTGAATCTTATTCAGTGTTTGTCAAAAAAAAAAAAAGTTTCCGTTTTAAAAACACAAGATTGCACCGACTTTTCATTAAATGACAGCTTTAATGAAAGTATGTCATTTTCTGTTTCCTAATTCCGAACTCTTCAGTGTTCCAAACGCCACAATAACGACTCCACACAGACTGCCAGCCAATAACCGTCTCTTTTATGTAATACTTTTGTCTTTCTTTCAATTGTACTTAAAAGCCAGCGACGTCTTGTCCGCCTCCTCTCGCGGCGGCGAGGAAATTAATGATTATTGTTCCTCTCAGAGAGACAAAGGATTGGATGCTCCCAGTAAACAGAGAGGGTTCACGTGCACACGTTTCCAAACCTCGGTGGAAGATCAGTCAGAGATTTTCACATTTCTTCGTGTAGCAGAGGAGAACTAAAATTGTTTCTGAAGAAATTCATTGTGCAGGTACAGAAAGAAGCTTTTATTCATCCCGACATGTGCAGGTTTAATTCATGGTCGCTTTGAATCCTCACAGAAACTACTGAACAAACATTGTGTGCACTCCTTTCAGGCCCACGCAAGTGGCACGTTCTTATACTATTCAGACTCCAAAATAAAATGACAAATTCACCATTTTTTTTTTTACAAACACACTCATTGAAGTCTGCTGTGCCGCTGCTTTGACTGTAACTTTGAGGGTCCCGATTCCCCCCAAACCCAACGTTAATAACAAAAGGCCCGTCAATCTCCTTGAAGTTGCACTGTGACTGTAAAAGTCGAGCTCTGCAGGCTCCTCCACTTGGGCCTGTGGAGGTTTTCTGTGAGGAATTAAAGTCTAAAATCTAAGAAACTTGCAGCCCTGTGCCAAACTCTGTCCAAAAAGACAAGAAATAGGATTTGAAAAGCGTCTCTCATAGTTTGACCCGCAACGACGTCGCAGTGACGGAGGTCAGAGCTGCACTTACTTTAAAAAACCTTTTTCCCCCCCTATTCTAGAAAACCACCGGCGTGACATTTGATTTGGAGTTGAGTTTCCACAGAGGGAGCAGCGAGGGGTTGAGTGTCTGATCGGAGTCGTGTGGAAGGGAAAGTCATGTAAAAGGTCATCACTGCAACTGCACCGAGCCGAGCCGCAGCTTCCAGCCAGTAAATCAGAAATCAGAAAATCAAACGTGGAAATGCATCCGAGCAGAGTTCTGAAGGACGACGGCTTCAGTCTGGAGGCTCTCTTGATGTGCGAGTTGTTTTCAGGCTCACTTTAGCTTTGGTTAAAGGATTATTTATTAATTTTTTTATACTATCAGTTGATGTTGAACCTTCGGGGTGTAACCACTTGATTTATAGTGCATTCCTGCAGCTGGTAAAGTGGAGAATTACCAGTTCCCAGTTTGCAGCATTCCCAAAACCTCCAGCAATGAGACAAACCGTCTCATCACATAAAAAAATGACAAACGTCATCATCAAATTCACATTGCGTTTCTTTACATTTGCTCTTTAGTGTAACGGTTATAACTCTCATTTAGGTTTATTTGACTGAAAAGTGGAAAAATATAAAAAATATAGTGAAAAAAACTAAAAATATTCGGTCGTATTCCCTCCCTCTGATGAAACATCCACTTTACAAGTGTTGCAAGTTGCCCTGTTGTCATCCTGTCTTGTGAAGTGGAACCAAAGGTTTGAGCCTTTGTGCCGCCCGGGCGCCATGTTTCCTGCTGGCTGCGCTGGTGAATGACATCACCACATTGCGTAGCTTGTTGTCATTGACAGTCACGGAAGCGTGGAAAACCCGGTAATGTGTGAAATACCTTCTCCAGGTCTTCTATCCTCTTCTCCAGGCTTCCAGCAGCTCCTCCGTCTCGGCCTTGGCGGTTGTGTCGTTGTCTCGCCTCGTCGTCACATCCTTGTGTAGAACTGCCACAAACAAACAAAAAGAAACTAAAACACTCAGTACAACTACTTTCTTCTT
This sequence comes from Lipophrys pholis, assembly GCF_963383615.2. Classification (NCBI taxonomy): domain Eukaryota; kingdom Metazoa; phylum Chordata; class Actinopteri; order Blenniiformes; family Blenniidae; genus Lipophrys; species Lipophrys pholis. The sequence goes on along the minus strand of NC_137644.1, from coordinate 6,748,178 downwards.
TTTTAACCTTAGATTATTCACCAGTATGGTGTTTTGATTTTCACGATTCGTCGTGACCGGTGCTGCATTCACGTCCAGGCCGTTTGAAGGTATGAATCATTCGCACATTATGGAGCTTCAATAGGATGACACATCCATCATCAAAAGAACAGGTGGGAATATCTTCTGCCTATTTGCCCTTTCAATTAGGCATGCATTATTAACAGCCCCTCTGTCTTTTATTCTTTTAATGGAGAAAAGGCCGTCAAGGATTTGCAACTTTGGTGCAAAAAGGATTCTGATTAGGAAACAATTTACATATTACGACTTCAAATAGGCTCAGGAATGGCAGCGGCAACCTGTGCGTCACTGTTCTTAAGCTGTCGAGGGCAAGAGAAATGGTTTTACAGCTCTTTGTATGCAGCCGGAGCAGAACATTAACCTTATCTCCTTTTCACTTCCTCGCTGCTCGCAGACGGAGTCCGGGGCATCCGGGGAGGAATATTCATGTGCGGCTTATTTCTTACTGACCTTATTCCAATAATTATTGACGTGGAAACTTGGAATAAAGCATTGGCTCCAGCCCCCGCTGCCTGCTATCCACAGAGTATGACAGGTTCATAAAATCTCCCGGGGAATCAAATTACTGGGGAGTCTGCAGGCTTCACCGAGTTGTCGAAAGCGGGACCGTTGGCAGATTTCAGACAGACAGGAAAGTTGTTGGCAAGACAAAGGACAAATATAACTCCTTTGTACCATCTGCGCTCTTTTTAAGACCTGCCAGATATGACGTCCCAGTTATACAACCAGTCCATGAAGGAGTTTACCTCCGAGGATTCAAACACAGAAAACTCAATCTTTTTTGTTTTGTTTTCGCCTTTTATGGAGCAGAAAAGCCTCAAAGCAAGTTTCTCTGTTGGAGTTTGATTTGGGCTTTCTTCTGCTTCTTCTCCTACTTCAAACTCTGAGATTCACCATTCAGCTTCAAAGTCTAATTTTGGGACTTAGACTACGTTTACATGATAACGTTTTCTACTGAATGAACCCACAAAACGTTCTTTGCGTTTATTGGGTTCATTCGGTGCTCCGAGTCACTGAAAACACAACTTTTTAAAAACGCTTCGCACCACGGCCGTAGTAAATAGTTGCTCTGCACATGCTCAGTAGATGGACAATAAGAGTGTCATGACTCCATCAAGTGGCCCCACATGAAAACTACATAATTTAAAGAATTTCTGCTGTTTTTATGTAATGCGTCATGTTTCAAAACAGTGCCGTGTAAATGGAAAAACGACGCGTTTTCACTCGAGATGTTTTGTAAACGGAATCTTAAAGAATAATTTAATCGGTCTCATTCACAAGGGGGCCAAACATTGCAGCTTTTGGTAAAGAGGGAATCCTTGAAACACGTGTCCATTTCATTTGTCTTTGTCAGTGTGTCTTCATCGCGAGCCCACCTTTATCAACGCACACACGCAGTGTTGGGGAATACACAGATATGTGCACACTGATATGGCGCAAGCAATACAAACTGTGGCCTTAAAACATGCAAAAAGAGTACAAGGACACTTCTCGTGTGTTCATGCTTGTTTAAAGGGCCCCAACACACACAAATAACATACATGGACGGGTACTCCAGCATGAACAGCGGGTGTTGAAGCCGAGCCTAACCATCCAGGCAGCCATGCTAAATATCACACTGCGGCCCATTAGCACCCCGCGGGGTGAGGTCTGGGGGAGAGAGGGGCTGAGCCAATCACACTCTTGGGAGTCTCGGCGGGGGGTGGGGGGACAGCACCATGCGCAGAGAGCCGGGAACAGCAGCAGGCACAGGTAGAGCAATGTCTGCACAAACTCCAGCGTCAATATGGAGAAAGTCAGAACTGAACACGTCGAGGTATTCAAGCATCTGATCAACGGCCCGGGTGCGTGCCATGACTTTTCGTTTGGAGCCGTTTGAGGCTGATGCAGTCTGTGTTATAGAAATGGCTGCTGCTGACACTTCAAGCTTTCAGAATGGGGCTGGATGACTTGGTTGTGCTTCAGTTGTGAATGCACCGATATCCCACATACAGTCCAATTTCATCTCGAGTGGGCCAGACTAGGTAGAATAGTGCCAAAATAACCTTTAAATTAAAAGTTTTAAGTGTTTCTTTGTTGTGGTGCAGACTGCGTGTGAAGAAAATGTCAATATTTTTCCCCAAAAACAAACAATTACTACAGAAAATGACAACAATCTCAACATAAAGCCAATTTTAATGAAACCTTCTGGTGCAAAATAGAACGAAACGTCCAAAAAGCTTCTCCTATAACTGTTGCTTTATGCGTGTTTTTACAAACTCCTGACAGCGTGGCTTTGAGGCTAGTTTAATAGCAGCGCGGTCGCTCGCTTTCATGGCAGCGTCACCGATATCTCACCCCAGGTCTAAAGAAATAAGTTCAAATATCAATATTTTCTTTGAAATGTTTACAATTTTCAAGGCCGTTCGGCTGAATTGGAGCGTCTTGCTGGCCAGTTTTGGCCCACAGGCCTTATGTTTGACACCTTTGCACCAACATGCGCTGAAGAAAATTTTTAAATAAAATAAAGTAGTGGTCCAGGACTGAAATTGTCAGATTTTCCCCAAAATATTGAATTTGAACATCATTAGTTTCTCTGGAACGTCATATTGAATATTTGCTCCACTCTTGAGTAACTTGACAGAAATGTTCTATTAAATGTATCATCTTAATATAAAAAAATATAATCATACATTCTTTAGAGGTTCCACCGTTGAGAATATTGGTGACATTTCCCCATTAATTATGAGATTATTAGTGGGTGTTACTTTACTGCATAATGAAGATTTTTGAAACGATAATTATCTAAACCAAAGTTTTCAGGAACATTAAAGGTCTGGATGGTTTGACACAAGTTTTAAGGTGACAAAAAGCAGACGGATGGTTTGAAAGTGGAGCAATATAGAAAGAAAAGTGTTTCTCTAAAGTTGCTCTTTGAGCCGCCTGGTGCCGCCCGGCCCACCTGGCGGGTCACCCGAGTGTCCAAGTGTAGCCGGGCCAGCTGACGAGAGCAGCCGCCATAATTACACGGCCAGATTGAACGTCAGCTGGTGAACCCGGCCGTCCGGGTTGGATGAAACTTCTCATTTTGGTAGCAAACACTGAAAAAAAAAACATGTGGCGGCTTCACACGGAGACTCGGAAAGGTCTTTGACTTAAACTAAATTGTTCACGTCATCTAATTTGAAAAACAAAAAAAATCAGGGTGGGGGGCCATTATCAACATTCAAAGTTTAACCACGTTGATGTTTTTGACCAAAGGCACCGAAAATGTTACCGAGGTTTTCTGTTTTCACTTGAAAACATTTGTTTATTGATCGACTCTCCTTTAAAGTTGTGAATAACTTTTCTCTTGTAAAATGTCTATTTGATTCAGTTTCTCTCATGGATCCCAGATCAATTATTTTTTGCCACAGTGGAGTTCCTTCTTTTTTATTGCGAGGGGGATAAAATGTATGAACTTATAATATTGACATGCGGTTGGGACAATTACACATTAAAAAACTATTTTAACATCCAAATAACAGCAAAGCTACAAACAATCAGGAGCCAAGAGTCACTTAAGTGTAAAATGTAAAAAAAAATTTAATTAAAGAAAAGAATAAATTCGACTTTAGAGGTCTGAATGAATGTTTGATCAAAGACACATCAGGATGGTTTAAGTGTTGTTTAATTATTCAACTTGAACTTGTTAACATTTTCCTCGTCTGCAAACTTATGAATCAAAATTATTCCTGTTAAGAGCGTCTATGTGAGGCAGGCCTGTGGTTATGCTGATGAATTTGAAACATAAATTTAGTTCTGAGTGACACTTTGTCATCATCAACTACTACTGAGGTGAACGGGGACAAAAAAAAAAAACGAACCGCAAAAGACGTTTTCACTCTGAAAGTGGACCTCAGGTCTTTACCATAGATCTTTATAATGAAACCATTTATATTCCTGTATTTGTCATACATGTGGCAGTTGTGTGGCCAATTCACCATTCTGAGATATGAATTCTTTAAAAAGTCACTAAATACATGTGGATTTTTTTAGAGAAAACATATTTTTTTGGGGCGATTTCCACAACTCATTATCTTCACGTTGGCCTGATACCTTGAGGTAACTATAATATGGCTTAAGATCTTTTTAATTTTATCTGATTTTAATTTATCATAACTCTTATTGTTGATCCTGCAAATGAGACAAATGAATCATCTTTAATTTTATTCAATCTATATATTCTATCATCTCATCTATTCTTACTTATCCTGTTAATCATCTGACTGAACTGCTAAAATGTCAATGATTTTTGAATTGATCCATAAGAGACCTGTTGTTTGGAAGAGCAAACCTCTAAGCACACAGACGTCACATATTCGCCTGATAATCTCAGTAATAGATGACGAGACGGCGAGTCCCTCGTCCAACCAGACCAAACCTCAAATGCTCTCAAAGCAAATCATTTTCCTTTCAACACTCCCTTCCAGGCACAGCAGGGATGTGACGGCCTGGACAAACTGTCCCGGGTCCAGATGGCGTCCTGTCAACTACGGTTCAAAACAACCATCAACCATCTTGAACCACAACAGGAAAAAAAATAAATATATATTAAAAAAAAAAAAAAAAAAAAAGATGAGCGCTTTGAAGGAAAAACAACAGTGAGGCATCAGGAGAAAAAAAAAAAAAGAAGCCCTCGGACCATTTCAGGGAAAAGCTGCTCTCGTAATTAATGACTCAAAATGATGTTTCTCATCGCAGCCTCGCTTCATTTTTTTCACACATTAGCGACGATGCTGAGGCAGATACACTCCACACACACACACACACACACACACACACACCCCCACCACCACAGACACACAAAGTCTCACCTTTTGTGGCGGCCAGTTCCAGATCTGGGAGCCTCCTGAGGGCAAGAAAGAAAGAAACGGTGTGAAAATAAATCTTAAAATCTTCAACAACAATGTTAAAGCTGCAATTTCATACAGATTTTAAAAAGCAGAAGATATCAAACCTCCAGACGCTTAATGAGTTATATTATGAAAACACCTGCCTGCACACACACACATAACCACATTAGCATTTATATACACTTAAAATAAAAAACTACTAATTCTTCCGTTTCGGAGAAAAATTGTACTTCAGACTTCAATCATTTAATCCACCAAATGATTCAAAAAGAAAAAATGAACAAAGGATGCTGCTCATCCCACAAATGCATTATCCTTCCTCACTTTATACAAACAAACTTCATCGATACGTACATGCAGACATATGAAGGTAAGAGTTCACCCACCACTCAGCCAATCACAGGACAGCAACTCTAGATATTTATCACGAAGGCGGCGTTTACACGACAAAGTTTCAAGCAGAAACACACGATTTTTTTCCATTTTCGTTTTAGAAAAGTTTTGCGTTTACACAGCAACATTTTTTAAAACTATGTAGTTAGAATGCCGGGCAACAAGTTGGCGCTGTTGTTTGTTCTTATGGACGGACAAAGTTGGACTGCTAATATGGACACTTTGCAGAATAAAATGCATCAACACTTATTCAGTTCTGAGGGAAAAGACAGATCAGTACACACGACAACGGTTTTAGTGAAAATTCAAAACTTGCATAACGTTTTGGAGGTCCGTTTACACAACGGCAGTAAGAGCCACTGACAAGGCAACTTTTTGAAAATGGCTGCCAAGGTTAAACATTTAGAGAACACTCCGACTCCGTCTCCATGGAAAAGGGGGAATTGCAACTTTACCGAGAGGCTGCTACTGGGCCTGCACACGACGGCCCGCGTAAATATTTCTTCTGCACGTGCTCAGTAGAGGAACCATAAGAACAATGTTTTCTCCAGATCGTCTGTGTACTCCCAATGTTAAAGTTTACAGCGTATTGCTCTCTGCTGCATGTGTGTGGTTTCATTACAAAAATAACAACAGCATCTACTAGTGGTCCAACATGAAAACTACATCAATTTCAGCATTTCTGCTGTTTCAGTGAAAACAGATATTGTTTTCAAGTTGTTGCAATGTAACTGCAAAACCAAGGAGTTTTCACTTTAACTGTGTAAACAGGGTCTTATATACAACATAAATATATAGATATAGATGTATAGGTATGGATGCACACTACATTTTTATGAAAACAAGATTCAGTAAAAATTGAAAACATGACAAAGACCGTTATGGTTTACCATGGTTGTGAAGAAAAAAATAACTACAAGAAAAGAGAAATTTCAAAGGAGCATCATTTATAGAAAACCCTGAAGGTTGTGCATGAATGTTTGTGAATAGGCGCTTCTTATCTGATGAATAGCCGGGCTTTAATGCATCTAATAGCCCAGCAGAAATCCAGTCGCCCCGAGTTGTGGAGGGACAATCTCGTTTTGAGACACGACGGTGCATGTTTATCTTATTGTTCCCCATTATTGCATGATCTCAAGGTTGTTTAGATCTATTCTGCGGTGATGCTTGCCTTGGGTAGAAAAGCGTTCCTCTCACCAAATAAAGTGTGTGTCACGGATGGTGTGAGATGAATACGCAGCTCTTCTATCCTGGGGTCCTGTGCAGTCAAGGGTCGCAGGTGTGATTGAGGAGCCTCGGCTCTGCTGCAATCTATCAGTCAGAGCTCGGCTTTGGCCTGAATCCTAGCATACTGCTGCCTGCCTCATCCAGGTATCATCCATTACCTGTGGGTGAAATCCTGACCCTCATCTCTTATACGGCTCAGGCCGGGACGGATTTAGTGAGAAGGTAGACGAGGGAAGTATGTAGCAGCAGTCGCCTTTACACTCTAATGGCACATGAACGCAGCCGGTCTGACTAATATGACGACTGCAAGGAAAAGCAATTTGATGACTATTGCTCCACAAGTTGACAGCCGCTCATTAAGATACACGGTGGCGTTCCACACTATTCTCCGAGCACCGAACCCATTAAGCCCATTACACCGCAGGACATTAACTATATAGTCGACTTAACAGAGAAACCGCAAGACCATCTCCTAGTGTTGGAGTCAAGACTTGGATTCAACACCAAGAGCGAGTCTAGACCAACACCAGAGCATCCCAAGAGCAAGCCAGGACACGGTCTGGACTCAGTCTTGGTCTTGACAAAAGACCTTGAAATTGAGGTCTCCAGTACTAAAACACAAACGTCTCCAAATTTAAGGCTGCAAATATAAATAATATTCATTAACATCATGTTGCAAACTGATAGTTTCTCTGTTCCCTCGGTTGTTTTCTCATTCTACACTTCTTCTAAACCTGCAACAAAATAGTAAATTTTTTCTCGGCCAATCAATGAAGTACATACAAAAATAAAATGCTGTCTAAATGTAAATGTAGTTTTACTGTCTTGCGTCCACTGGCTGATGTAAGTAAGCCAGGAGGATTCTTTGAATATACAATTGACGGGTGTCCCTCTGGCGTCTGATAATGTGAGAAATTATTCTTTGCTTTCACAGAGAAAATCCAGCACTGCTATTTCGTGTGACGCTGCCGCATGAGTTCGTTCCTCATATCGAGTCTGCCGGCTGACAGACGAGGGCGAGCGAAGTGGATTATTTCCTGAGGTAATATGAGTCAGAACAACAGAGTGCAGGAAGGTCACGGCGGTCGCAGCCCCGGCGATGCCGTGCCGCCGCTTGTTTGTACGCGGTGACATGAACATTCAAAACAAAAGGGTAACAAGATACCGAGAATACATCTGCTTTATAAGTCACTTTAAAGTGAAGACCGCACATAGATTAGCACCGTGATCCCAACCGGGGGGGTGGGGGGGTTATGTTTGTTCTTCGACTCGTGTGTCTGATCGGTGGGCTCTGAGGCCCTCAGCAGGCATGTGGTTCTGCTTATCAGACTTTACTTTCCTCTGGTATGCAGGTCCTGCAAGGAGAAGCCCGACTCTATGCTCCAGCAGCCAGAAGCATATGGAACATTCCTCCGAGTCATCTGCTTTAATGCGGCGCCCCGCTCGGGTTCAGTCTGGTCTCCTACACCTGGACCACAGCTTCCATCCAGCATCCAGCGCAGTCCATCGAGCCTCATTTGCATTTTTAATTAGCACCACTCTGTCCAGAAGCGGTGGCGGTGCCGAGCCCACCGTCTGGACAGCAGGGAAACGTTTGGCGCGCGTCACATTTCTTAATGGGAGGCAGGACATGTGGTCATTTTCACGCCTCCGTTGGTTCAAGATTTTGAGAAGTTTAGTGATGTTTTTCAGTAACTTCAGCTAAAGGTGAAGTCAACTCGGCTCGGTAAAAGAAGTTGTGTCTGTTTTGACTTGTGCATTGCCTCCAGTCGCACAGCTGCAACACAGCTGGACACAACGTCCACCTCCACATGTAGATCTCTTCCTCCCAAAAACCACCACCATTGTAAATACAATAACGGCACATCACAAGGTAGGACGATAAAATTTGCTTAAACAAAGTGAATGATGAGAATATTAATGGGCAAATGACGACATTCAAATAGAGTTCATTGAGAAGTGATGAGGTCGACAGTAATTCTAACTATTATCAGTTTCACAGCAGTCATCAGTTATTAGAGCGTCGCCGCAACAACTAGGAGCAAAGACTTTATTTCCAAACTACAAAGTTACTGTACAATCATGCTATCTAACATCTTGCAAAGAAGATAGGAGTCGGACATGTACGATTCTAATCTGGTTTTCTCAAATGCATGTACACTGTACTTTCTTTCCAGATTTATGTAGTAGGTTAGCTATCTGGTCCATGCACTCTTAAAATCCCCAAGAATGCTTCTTTTTTTTATTTTTTAACTTGACCTTCAGTGAAACGGTGATCTTTATCACTGTTTCACACTGTGTGAGTGCTACTTGGCTAAACATCTAGTCCTTCAGAGAGGAATCCCATAGAGGCCATTAGATTTAATAACCTGTCAGAGCTTAGATTATAAATCCATGCGTGCAACTCGTGTCCCATCACACACTCAAACCTCACAGTGAAGAACAGGAAGGTGCAAAGGGCTGGAGTTGGGTGATAAAGTGCTTGTTTTACTGCAGATATTTTTAGTCTGTGTATTCTCAGGGAGTCTGCGCAGCGCTGTGGCTTGTGGAAGCTGTCAGCGCAGCTCAAGCATGATAAATAAAGTTACACAAGCTTGTTTTGTGTGCAGGGAGGGAGTTGTACATGAATTACTCTGGCCTTGGCTCACACACCAGGCAGGTGGTGAAACATTATTGAGAGGTGACATTTCCACTGCACATATGATTATGTGAGGTTATGGATGCACATTGGTAATGTGTGGCATTAACTTAAATTGCTATGCAGACGATACGCCGGTCTATGGCCCTCTGAGCCCCGGCACTACAGATATTACACACATTCTAGACTGTCAGGCAGGTTTTTATGGCTGAATGACTCAAATCTGAAATCAATCTTGTTAAACCTTCAGGCCCCGAACCAAAGCTTTACGCCATCTATCAGGTAGTCTGCCTTATGCCCCGTGTACACAATATTTTCAAGTGAAAACACTACTCTGAGGTACTCGGAGACTCTGAAAACACAACTGTTTGAAAGCACTGGGTGGCTGTGAAAACGCGAAACCTTTCTGAAGCGAAAACGTGAAAATGATGGACGTGATCGTTCATACGTAGATTGTTTTGGTTGAGATGTTCTTGGACCCGGGGCACAAGACCACCAGTCTCCCATCTCTCCATTTAAAAAAACCTCTCCAGCTGGAAGGTTCAGCTCCTCGCTGTACATCATAACAGGCTTGACATGGCAATCCCTCGTCTGGCTCTTGATAAATGCTCCCCGAGAGGAACGTCACATTTTTGAGAAGCTCCATCTTTCACAGACGTCTCCAGCTGACAGCTCTGTTGTATGAATCCCGCCTCTCCCGCTCGGCTTCTCGTGGGCAGAATGGGCACGGGACCCTCAGCAGAAAAAAAAAAAATATCAGTTCTTTATGAGTGACATAATGGTTACATCCTGTACCGCCACATCTGGAGCGTGTTGGAGCATGTACAGAGGGGGAAAGATCAGATTCAGAGGGCACAAAGCCCTCCACAGAACCAGATGTGTGTCAGCTCGTCTGAACCACTTGCCGTTTGTTTACATGTCAACGCTTCATGTAAATACCCAAATCCTTTGCTTTCTACTTTTTTTCTACTTTTCTCAAGGCCATATCTCAGCAGGTGCTGTCACAATCTTCCCGTTAGCGTAGTGTTTGTGTACATATTTCATTCACGGGACTTTGATTTGCGTAAACAGCCCCCCCCCCCCAAACAAGAACAAAATAAGCCCGCTGATGCATAACAGCCAATCCATGTGGAACGCCACTCGCAGCTACATCACCACAGTTGTCACACACGGCAAGAGACCATTTCGTTTTCTTTTTTTTCCCCCGGACGTATTTTAAAATGGCAATTTTCATGTCAGTCAGAGGATTTTTTTTTGTTGCAGGAATACAAACAGAGCGGATGTTTTGCCCGTTCGTACACAGCTGGGCTCTTTTCACACCCGTGCTTTATTTCATATCGAAAATCACTCGGTGTGCATCGGGAGGCACTTTGAAAATCACTACACACAAATTACAAGTGAGACACTTTTCTGTTCCGTTTCATTACTAAATCGTTTATGTCCCTGCTTTATAGATCGTTTACAGGACTTTGTGGAAAGAAGAGACAGCTTAATTTTATTAAACACAGCGCGACATGGCGTTTCTCCACTGTGCGTGCGTCATAAGTAAACGTAGAGGGCTGTGTGACATGCAGGAGGCTCCGTCTCCTGCACCATCGCATGTATTTGTTGACGAACAGAAGCCCTCAACATGATGTGAGGCCTCACACACATTCTGCATGTGTTCTGCAAACAGGGAAAGGGGCACGGATTGAATAGTGTCCAACACTGGGAGCCTCGGTTCTGCATGTTTTAGGTGTTTCAACACACCTGGTCACAATGAAAGGCTCCTTGTTGGGTTGAGAGATCTAACCCAACAACCACAGCAGGAGCCCTCCAGCACCAACTCAGGGTAAAAAGATGTACAAGATACTGTAATGAAGTAGTAGTTAGCAGGAGGAAGATGCTCTATAATCTAGACGTTTGCCCTTCTTAAAATGAACTGATTTATGCACCGACAACAAAAAGAAGCAGCAACAAAACATCTGAGATTTACTACCGTTAGAAAAGAGATGATCAAAGTGAGCAAACATTTAAAATACGGTGACCACAGAAATCTTCAATCGGCTGAGCTTGGAAGGCTCACATCTTTTAAAAGAGGTTGGTGCCACTCATTCTTTTATATTTAACAGGATTTCTTCAGCAAAATCTACATTTGTTACCATTTACAACACAATCCTCTTGATCTGCAAGGTGTTCACCAACACTGACATCTACTGGAATCGACCCTGTTCAGTGGTCCTGACTAAAACACCTGAAAGTGTTAATTTTCTGAAGCAAAAATGTTAAATTCTGCAGTTTCAGATCATATTGACCCGTTTCCTCCTGTGGAGACACACACAACCACACACCTGAGTGAAGTGTGATGAATGGGGCTCTTCAATGTGCTGGCCTGAGTTCTGGGCTTTACATCTACTTCTGATCAAAAATCATAATTATGATCGCAAATCGATAATCGCTAAACAGTTCAAATCTTAAAAAGAGAAAGTGTGTATCAGCCCACAATGACAGCAGAAACTTCTGTTTTGGAAACACGTCAGTGAAAAAGTGTTGATTCCAGTAGCTTTAGTAGCATTTCAGGGTGTTTCTTCTGGCTTTCGGCCCGACTCCTCCGTTGTGATGAAATGCTGAGACTCCTTCGAATGTTGCATCACTTGAAGAGCTGCTGAGCTCTGCTGGTGTCTCCTGAAGCAACACTGCCTCCGTTTGGCAGCAGATACGAAACGATCAGCACAAGATTCTGGCCGGCAGCCACAACGAGCTGGGAAGACCACGTGAAGACCAGCACCGCCCCTCCCCATGTGGGTTCTTACCATCAGGTGTCCCGTGGCAGCGTCGGCCGTCATGGACTCGTTCTGGAAAGTGTTGGCCTGAACCAGCTCTTCCTCCTCCCTCCGGCCCTTCTCCCCAACGTCATCATCATCCAGCTCGTCCAGACTCTGAAAAGAAAAGAAAAAAAAAAAAGATTTAGTGACATGACACATGAAATTAGTCTTTATTTTTACGATTCCAACATCCAACCCTTTGTCTTAGGGATGCACCGATAACGATACCACTGTTGGATATTGCTTGGAGTACTCGTAGTACCCAGATTTTGGATAACTCACTTTAAAAGTACACTTTTCCATCTTTTAACTCTCACATAACCTGACTTCCAGCTCTCTCCCTTTATGACTCACTCAAGGATAGAGGTATGGTGTGCCGTTTTATTTATTTATTTATTTGTATTCTTATTCTCATTTTATTTAATTTCTTTGTTTGCTTTTATATAAAAAAAAATCCTGTTTGCCCTGTTCCTGTACATTAAGGGTGTGTGTGATGTACAGAATGTGACCGCCTGCTGTGGATATGTACTGGGATCTATGTGAAGCTTCTCTATCATTCATACTGCATATACTAATACAATTGTACAAAGTCGGACCTTTTTATACAGTGCGAATCAGCATCTGTTGCATATTTCTGAATATATGTACTATCATTGTGAAATTATGTGAAAACTCAATAAAAATATTGTTGAGGGGAAAAAAATGAAGTTGTTTAAGCTCCAATCATCTAGACTCAATTTCCCTGCAGAGTTTCTTCATAAAGTACACTGTGAACATGAAAACGCCAAAGACAGAAAAGCCCAGAGTGAAATCCAGGGTTAATCCAAGGTTTCCCTTTTTCCTTCAATTGAAACTTTTTGTTGCATGATGCTTTAATTTGCTACAAAAATTGGAATTATTCAAAGTGGACGTGTGTTTGTGAAAAAGTATGGGGCCATTGCATGGCTCTGCGACTTCAGAAACACTAAACAATGCAAACCACTACTCCACCGTGCCGCCCTCACTCGCCACCTTCAAGAGAAAATCTCACTCCAGTGGACACGACTTAACATTCAGAAAAAGAGCCAACGTGGTTGCCATGGCAGCCTAGTTACCACATCACGCTTGCAGTGTGAATCAGTTTTTACTAGTTTTCCTGGTTTGCAGTATCAGATCCCTGCAATAAACCACCGGCAGCCCGGTCACGTCGCTGCATGTGAATGCACTGACAGCCCAGGTCGTTCCCACAATAACAGTGATACCGACCTCTGGCTGCACACAACCAGGGTCTCCTCTTAATCCTCTTAAGACATGATCACATTCACTTCCAGAAATCCCTCGGGAGTTCGAACACTGCCCGGCACCACGTGAACTCTGCTGAGGCGACAGGAAAACTGTCCGAGCAAAGGCCTTTCACCTCCTGGGGACGGTCGGAGGGGGTTTCTTTTGGCCGGTGGAATGTCCCCTGAAAACACAATAAAAGACGACGTGTATAAACACACAGGGAGCAAACATCCCTCTGACAGGCTGGATGGGAGTTAGCTTTCATTACTCAGGCAGACATCTCAGACATTTCCTGGGAAAACCTCCAACTTCACTCCTTCTTCGGAGTCTGGATTCTTTGCTTTATCTCGGGAAAACGCGCGCGCTGCCCCCGGCTTCCCACTTCCAGCGTGGCAGAGGTAACGGGTTCATCTGTCGGGACTGGTGAAGACGGATTGCATAAACAAGAGCTTAACCGTTGAGATGGATGGTCGGCCTGTTACGGGAGAGACAGACTCCCCGAGGGGCACAATGCAAAGCGGCCTTTCCTGTTCGGCGCTGCAGGGCGAACAAAAGATGCCCACTCCACAGATACGTCAGCGGTAAAAATAGCCTTACAAGGTTAACAAGGAATGCAGTCATTTGCGAGGCCTTTCCTGCCAAACGGTTTATCGGTCACCCCGGGGGAGAATGCCAGCTCCTTTTCTCGTCGCTCAAAGCCCAACTCGATGCCCGCAACTCCTTCTCTCTTCCCCTCGCACACACAAGCTCAGAAATAAACACCCGCACCAGAGGCTTGGATTTTCGTAATCGTCCTTTAATTGTCTCCATCCACGTGTAAACACGCCCGCACGCGAGATGTTCGCTCCCGAGCTGACGGAGGCATCATTTTAGGATTAGAACCAAAACAATATGTGGGAAATAAGAAGAAGGGAAAAAAAGACATTAAACAGAAGTCCGTCTGTGTCAACACGACGTGAACTGCGCAGTGACTAAGCTCTCTGCTATGCACAAACTTGCCTGAAATGTGAAATTGGGAATCTTAAAAGTTTATTTTGGACCGACATGCAGCTCCATTTTGCTCTCCGCGATCCCAAATTGTGCCATTTTTTTTTCTTCTTCTAATCCAAATAAAGGGGGGAAAGAGGGATCTGCTTCAAACCATATAAGGGATGATTTTACTCCCGATATCCTTGAAACGTGTGTATTTTGCAGACTGGTTCCGTAACAGCTGAAATAATCATTGAGTTTTAAAACATTGTCAGACATTTGCTTCTCATCACTTTCACGAAGTGCTGAAAGAAAGAGATTTTTAGTTGGCTGTTTAAATGGGGATTTGAGTAAAATATTACAATATTTATATATTTTTAGATGAAATGTCACATTGAGATCTTGCTTTGTTTTTAATAACTGCATTTTGACTTATTTTTGCATATTTGGATCTATTTAGGGAGCGAGCACTCGATCGGTTACTGCCAACAGTACAACTTCCTTATTGACTAAACTAAAAGTTAAAACAGTCAGGATTTATACTTCTGTATTTTTAACACCATCTTTGTAAATATCGTGCACAGAAAGAGCTTTCTGAAGCCTTTAATCACAACCATCGACATACATATCAGGTTTGAAATGCTGCTGAAGTTAATGAAAGCTGCGTTACCTCAAACTGAGCTGGATCACGGCGTCTCTGGGTAAATTATGTCCGATTGGCCCGAGTGTAGAGAGCAGTCGTTCTTTGCAGGTTCACACTCAAATACTTGAGCTGAGTTATATTATGCCAGGTTTTTTCCCTCCAGAACAGCCTCAGTGGGCTGGAATGGCAAAATGACGCCATATTAACCTTAAACTTCAAAATTTAAAAGGGGTCATATTATGCAAAATTCACTTTCTCATGGTTTTCCAGCAGTAATATGCGTCCCCATAGTGGGGAATGACGCCCCAGAATTTAAGATAATCCGTCATCTCTCTCCCTGGCTTATTCCGATTTATAAAAAGTGTGTTGCTCCAACGGGCAAATCAGAAATCAAACCCTATATAGTGTCATCAGGGGTGTAGCCAATGACAATCAAGGTAGACCCTCCCACAATTAGGCAGCTCTGCACTGGCACATGGCACCACAAGCCTGTCCAGCTCACACAGACACAGCAGATTCTGAATGCAGCTCATTTGATCCAATATTCAACTTGCTGAAAATCAAGGAAAAGCTGGATTTGGGGACGTGAATGCAACATTTTCGGACCATGTAAATTTTCACAAAACCAAACTATTACTGCAGAAAATGACTCCAATCTCAACATGAAGCCAATTTTAATGAAACCTTGTGGTGTAAAATACAGCAAAATGTCCCAAAAACTTCTATACCCTTTGCATTATGGGTGTTTTTACAAACTCCTCCCGACTGAGGCTGGTTTCATAGCAACAAGGCAGCTGGCTTTCAAGGCAGCATCACCAACATCTCGGCTCAGGTCTTGTGTTAAGTCACTACTCTTAAGAAATTTGTTTAAAAAAAAAAAAAAGAATGTTTTCTTTGAATTTTCTAGTTTGCTTGGTCGATTGGCCAACTGGGAGCCTCTTGCTGGCCGGTTTTGGCTCACAGGCTTTATGTCCGACGCTTCTGTTCTGGAAGGACGTACAGGTCAACCATACCTGATTTACAAAAGGACATTAACAGACTTTCCGGATTATCGTCTTCTGTCGCTTTAACCATTGGTCGGCTATTTCATGATAGTTAAGTGGCCACATTACATAAATAAAACACAAACCCAAGTGCCAGAACGTAATATTTTCTTTCTTTAAACCAGCTGCTTGCATGCCCAAAGAAACCGAGTGGAAAAACAGTGGAAAATACTTTTATCATTGAAAAGCTTCTTATTTGTTTGTAGATGTCCATGCTGCCAAACTGTGACCCCGTCCACACGGACATGGAATCTTTGGAGGATTCAAATAAAACCAACAAGGCCTGTGACTACTTATGCACGATGAAGACACTTAACTTAATCTGAGAATGCTAGAGTTAGGACATTGTTGGATTACGCCGTGAATAACTCCAGGGAATTAACAGTAAATTATTTTAACTGCCTCCTGGCAAGTAAAAATCTAAAACTAGGATGGTATAATGCTGCCAAAAGTCAATGCACATAACCACAACGATGTTGATCCATGAGGATGACGAGGACACATGCCAAGTCAGAGAGATTAGAGAAGTTGTGTGGGAGAGATGCACACGAGGGGCCAGACCTCCAGGATGCTCCCTGCTTCCTGTTTACAACGGGATGGAGTGTCAAGGCCTCACTAAAGTGTTTACTCAAGTAAAAAAAAATAAAAAAATCCCAGCCTCAGTTTGTACATCCATCGTGCCGCACATAAAGAATTAAAGAAGCTACATCTGGAGCAGAGATTCACGGTCTATTGGAAAGTCTGTTGTGGTTGGAAACTCTCTCTTTGGGGAGGAAAACGATCGCTCATCTCTTCTGAAGCTCCAGCTCTGGCAGCAGGAATGTGGATGCAGCGAAGTCTTTGTCTGCGGCGCGCCATCTGATTTATGTCAGTATGTAGGATGGCAGCACAGGGAGAAGGTAGACACGGTATGAAAAGCCAGTCGAATATCAGAGGAATTTACAGGAGATAATCAATGAGATAAATACTAAGTTCAGAGTTTTACTGTAATAAGAGTTTTGTAGCACTGATTAATCGTTGGATCTAATTGACCTTTGAATTTTTGCATTATATTGAAATCACTAATTAATCTGCATTTTTTTTCCATCTTCCAGCTTTTGTTTTTCTTTTCTTGATTATCACGTGATTTTCTGAAGTGTCAGAAGAACTTCAAGGCTCCACAAAAGCTTCTCAACAGCACAGATGAACATAATGTATATTAAAATGCTGTGATTCATGAAAAATTATTTCTAACCTTTCACATTTCTTTAATTAACTAACAATAATATAGTGATGAGAGTCACAGGATCAGAGCCCATACTTATAAAACACTTGAGTATCGAGTCCACATTTGAACTTTAATGGACAACCAATGAGAATTTGTTCTAATTAAAAAGCCTTTTTGCCTCATTTAACATATGGAGATATAACACATAATGATATGTATATGTTTCCTTCGTATATATTAATTTCTAGTTTCGGAGCACTTCAATGAATTTCCTGAGAGAGTTGAAGGAAAAACTATTTGCAGAAGGAGTGCACACAGACACACACAATCATGGAAGACCAGCTGTCTTGTAACAATACAAACACACCAGAACAATGGATTATTCTCATAACAACGTTCCAAGTTAAAATGCATAGTTTTTGGGTTTTCGTGTCAGAAGTTTCACATTTCAATGGAAACGCTGAAAACGATGTAGCTAACATGCCAGGCCACTAGTGGGTGCAGTTGGTTGTTATTGTAATGAAACCACACGCACATACCCGTTGTGTTTTCATTGACTTTGAGCACCGTTGTCTTATAACGTAACGAAGGTTTTCCGTTTTCAATTGAAAACATCATGTAAATAGGTATAAGTATTAAGAATTATGTAATGCCAGTTTGGTGCACTGGGTGGCAGTTGTGAGTCACCGCACATAATTTTTTTTTCGCTGATGCCAAGAACCCGTTAAAGGTTCTGCACTTACCTGCATTCAAATTTGAAACAGCTGCTTCAAAGACTCACTACACCACCTTGTGGCACAAAGCAATATTGCAATATTGATGAGGTTTATGCTAGCCGTTTCACTTAAATAGATCAGTTGCTTTAAGACCACATGAGCCGTTTTGTGGCCGTGCCAGCGGCCCGTCCACTTAGCCCTCAGATTTATTTCTAAACAAGCAAAGGGCAGCACGCTCTTATACCGCACCCTTAATGACTTGTGTGTATTAATCAATGGCGCTCGCCGCAGCGCAGCGGCTTCATTAAGATGATCTATTACAGGAGAGAGCGACACTCGCACGCCGCCTCTTCTCTTCTACACTGCCAGTCACTTCGGGTAACGGCGCAGTGCTGCGCTCAGGTACGGCAGAGATCAGAGTGAGAACATCCACACCGGAGCTGCTGGCTGATTAATGTGACGCCACCGACGGCCAAGGTCAGCGCCGGGTCTGGCAGAGGCACGCCAGCTCTGAGCCGGAGTGAGACATCATTTGACAGCCGTGAAAAGAGGAGAGCAGATCATAGCTGGCAAAAAAAATCTCATTTAATCCCGTAAAAAAAAAAAACTTTTCTCACCTGTTGTGGCCTCTAACTGATATGAAGTTTTCTTTTATCTAGCAGGGCTAAAGTTGGCGAGTGCAGGGTGACTCGATGCCAGCTCTCGCGTGTGTGGTACACTCCAAACTTTTGTTCGACTTTATCCAAGGAAAATTTAAGCAAATGAATTCAAGAGATGGGCAGATTACCGTCTTTAACAACTTGTTCCCATAAATGTATGGATTCCTGAAGAAGACTAAAAAACAAAGTCACACAATTATGTATTCAAGAAAAAAAGACTTCAGAGTTCCAGATTTGATTGAGATTTTTAGGAGCTAATTACATGTGAAATCTGTAAAGCTACATGAGCAAATAAAATTAGAGGCGGGGCCGAGATAATCTATGAGCATTTCTATTGGATTACAAATAAGAAAATCCCACCAGACCTTTTTAGAATTTAGATTTTAAAACTGTTTAGTAGAGAAACAGATGAACATATAACTGAACCGTTAGCCTGTAGGCAGAAAACATGCTTTTGTTATTTCAGGGATTTTTTATTTTCTTCAGAAAATCACAACCAGTATAACTCAGCTTAATCACAATTGGCAAAGCCAGAACAGTAGTGATCATTTTGTCCAAAATCTAAATCGGGTCCCCAAATGGTAGAGCAGAGTTATTTTCTTTGTCACGGGGTTATTTGGGGACGGAGTCAAACAGTGTGTGAGACATTGTCAAGAGTCACAGCTTGTATTGGCCTCGGAGCCCCAAGCTGCTGCCTTCAAAATGACGTGTTTATCAAGTTAAATCCTCTCACTTCAACTTAAAAGTCAGCTTGAGCTCTATTTTACACTCCAATAGGGACTCTAATGCTTTAATCAGCACTCATCCGGGCGGTAAAATATGCTCTATTTAAACAAGGGGGGGGTGGGGGGGGTGCTTTTAGGAAATAATTTCAGAAAACAATCTACGGGGGTCTGGAAATGCAAGACAACCCAGCGAGAAGCGTCAGTGTTCCTATGGAAGTGTCGGAGTAAGCTGGAGGCCGGGGGGGTGGGGGGGGGGCAGTTGGACTGAGCTGTGCTGGGCAGAGATCTTAATACATGTGTGGGAAACCGCTCTCTGCGTGCTTTGCCAAACTTGTTCTCTGGTCTATAACCTACGCAGCAGTTTGGAACGGAGCAGCGGTTTCAGCTGGGCTTGTAAAGTTTCTGGCTACGAGTGTCTGCAGGGCTGAGCGGACGGGACGGGGTAGAGGGGGTACTTAAAGTGACTTTACACTCCAACCCCACAGACAAATCCCTTCAGCTTGGACGGGACTGGATTGAATAATATTATGTTACAGCAGAAATGTCCGTGCATACATACATATTGGTACAAACGCACAAAAAAACAAGCTGCACCAGTTTCATGCATGTTCAAGTTAGATTTACCAAGTTCCTAGTGATTTTTTATTTCTTGTAATGACAGTATCATCGGCATAAAAAAAAGTAAATCGCTGTTCTACTACAGATTTCTGCAATGCATTATTCAGTCTCTTTGGTTGTGTGAAGCTCATATGTGTGTATTAGTAAGAATCTGGTGGTATGATAATTAACTGCTAGATTGTGATATCCAACAACGTTACAGTCAAGGTGATTTAATGCCATTTCTCCCACAATACCATGTATCATTAAAAAACTTGCATCTGGATTTTACAAAACTCACTTTTAGCAATCTTAAAACACTCATGAAACATGAAAACTATAAGAACTACACACACCTCAAAAAACAAAGAAAAACACAAAATAGTAACCTAAAACTTGAAAAACCTCGACTCAAAAAACCCGAGAAATAAGTCCACACATCAGACTTGTGCCTTTTTTAACATGATATATGTGATATCCAACTCAAACACAAAGAATGCTGCATTAGACATGAAAACTCATCAATTCAACTGCAATAAGAAAAATGAAGAAACAATTAGTAAGTGCACTTTAATATAAGGACAAGTCGCAGTATATAGATGTATCTTTGATTGCATATTTAAACTGATGAGGATTAATTTACGGAGAAGAGACAATATTTAGGATATAAACACAGAGATAGATATAGATATACAGATATATTAAGTTTTGGACATGCAAACACTTTGTATTGCAGTTTTCTCATCGACTCCTCTCACTTTGTATTTTTTCAACATTTTTTGATGATTAAACACATATGAAAAGAAAAACAAACGGTAAATCAGTTTTAATACTGAAATTGGCAATAATATCGATACGACGTATGAAAGTATTTCAGATGTCTTATGTTCGTGCCGAGCACTGGAGTTTAAACCAGGTAATCTCCAAAAAGATTGCGGCACGCAAGAACCTTTTCTGAAATGTTGATGCTTGGCTATAAGTGCGTTGTGAGTGCGTCACTGAAAAGATGAAACCTGCTATCACCCCCATCAGTCAGAGCTGTTGTGTCTCTGGCATCAACAGGTACCGTACCAGCAGGTGTGTATTATGTGGTTTCTTTGTGGGCCGATAATAAATAACAGTTATTCGCCTTCAAAAAGCCGCCTGAAACAAGACGGCTCTTCAATTCAGACGATGAAATGGGAGTGTGGGAGAGGTCGGAGGAGGACCTGGAGTAACCCTCCTCTCCTCTCCCAGCAGCTGCTGCTGCGACCCGAAGCACAAGCCGACTCGTTTACTGGCACGAGCGGAATATCAATCCGGTGACAGGCAGAGTTTTACACTGTCAAAACAGTGATTATCAGGTCCAACCGGGGCTGAGGTGGCAAAGTGTGAGAATTAAAGGGGCAGGTTAAATCAGGACTCACACTCTTGGCCATGTTTACACAAAACTTTTGTTGCAATTTACGTGACAACAGTGCTCTGAGCCACTGAAAACTTTTTGAAAACGTGCCGACTCCGTCGCAGGATGGAAAAAGCTGCTACTGGTTATTCCCACCACAGCTGTGGTAACTAATTGTTGATGGACATTAAGAAAGTTTATTCCAGAAAGTCATGACTCCCAGTCCACATTCTCCTGGAACTTGGTAGTTTTATAGTTGACTGTCACTCTGATAATCAAACTTGGTCGTCTGTCCACTAGAATGTCCATGGACTCCCATTTTTAATAGAAACAGCATTACGTTCTCTGCGCACGTGTGTGTAGTTTCATTACAAAAACAGTCAACAGCACCCACTAGTGGCCCTACATGCAAACTACATCGGTTTCAGCATTTCTGCCATTATTGTGTAAATGGACAGTGCTTTCAAAATGTTGGACGACAAAACCTTTTTTTGTAACAAAAACACAAATTATGCATTTTCACTTGAACGCAGTAACTAATGTGCATAAATAAGGTACAATTGCGTGTTATTTCTGTGTGCTGTTTTATGAACAAAAATCTTTTTTAAGCATCCACAAGCTCGAATACAATAAAACTACCAAAAAAAAAGAAACCTCTTATTTACCAGCTTGGGAGTGCATCAAAGTCATGTTTTCTATTGTTTCACAAAGCCTGGCCGGTACTCGCTCTCCATTTCCTCCAGGCATAAACACTGTCAGCTCAGGAAACACAAAGCAGGCCAGGACTGTTGTGGAGGAGGCCTTCATCTGTGGGTTTATTTGCAAAAACTGCTTCACATTACCGATGCTGACCTGCATCTGGCCGCAGGAGAGTCATGGTGTAGATACAGCAGCAGGACAAAGGCTCATATCTCTATTTAGAAATGAGAATGTAATGAATTTAGTTCATTTAAATGAAGTGTTACAACAAACATAACCAGAAGGGTTTGTTATAAGTATATTCCAATACATTAAATGTACAGTGCTCGGGTCAATAAGACAAATATTGGTACCGTATTCTCCAGACTATAAGTCAGAATTGTTTATAACAGTTTGGCTGCTCATGTGATTTATTTGAGAGAACTTATATACTCGTAAATACCATCTGACAACACAACGCTGCACAAAAAAACCTTGATTAATACCATGTTTAATCATAATAAGGTGCCACTTACAGTCCAGAAAATACAGTAAATGTTCTAATCCCATCAAATGTAATCAGATTTCTGGCTTGATGCCGTTTATATTCATCCTATTCAATCTTTTTGTGGCTTTTTTGTGGAAGAAACGGCTGTGAATGGATAAGTTCACTGCATTCTCGTGGCTAAATTGGTTAGGGCATTAATTTCTTGATAAATGCATCTGGTACATAACATGTGGCACCGTATGGGGACTGAATCAAAGCGCCAGATTTCATTGCATTCTTTGTATTTTGAGTTGTAGTCGTCAAAACCGGTCATGGTTTCGACACCATTGCGGTGTGAGGCCGCATTTTCAAGGTCTTGGCGTTCATATATTTTTACATTGGGGCTATGAAAACTTGCAATATTGTGTTGTTCTTCTGGATGGGGGATAGGTTTATCTGGAAACTCCTGCTGTGCACCGCTTCCCATTCCACGCAGCATGAAAATCTATTAGTTGAATCTTAAGTTGCGCAATTCATCATGGCAAGCTTGCATTATGCAGAGTTACTTTTTTAAGAGTTTTTAAAACAAGTGGATGACAATTCAAAGTGCCTCAGAAGTTAAAAAGATTTCAGCCAGTTTCTGGAATCTACCATTGTAAAGCCATTAATGTAGCATCAACTACAACAATGCACAATAAAAGTCATACCTGAGTAAATAAAAATGTAGACAATGACGGATAGTGCGGTTACAAATGTTCCGCCGTCCTGACATGGCGGGCCCATCAAGACACTCATCCTCCTAATACATGACATTGAGTAATAACTGCGTTGGTTCTGGGGAAGATGGTTTAAACATGTGTACGTCCTGACCGCAGACCAGGACGACTGTAACTCAAGCCACAGGCCGAGGAGACGGCTGCTGGAGCGTTTATCCTGCGTCCTGCTTCCCAGTAATGAATCCTGCTGGTGTAAGCCAGCAGTAATAACGGGGTGCCTTCTTGGGGGAAGTGGTCCTGTGTTTTGTCTAACCCCCTAATCTTGTTTTCGCCCCAGGGCTGGCATGCACACATCTTCCTTCACGTCCACTTTGTTTTTAGTGTAAACCCTCCAGTGGTGCCAAGATGCAGCACGACGTTTGACTGTACACTAAAGAGAACTTGAGACCTAATGAAACCTCAGAGTTGCCCCATGGTTTTCTGTTTTACGTCCTGTTGTCCAAATATGAGCCGTATTAAAACCACATGTACACAAGCTGCTATGGAAAACCATATAAACACTAATGGAGACAATGGAGCACTCAGAAAACATCCAACACCCGCTGCTTTAATATCATAGCATCTTTCCAGGAAAACTACAGGCTGCTCTTCCACAACTATTTAATTTAAAGTTTCATTTGCAGAAATATTACAATTGCATCAAACCTTTGGTGTCAACTTCCAGGGAGAGTAGCCACGATACCAAGGCCCTCGCTGCGTTTTGGGGAGCCATATGTGTGTGTGGTTTCATGACAAAAACAAACAGCAGCCACTAGTGGCCCAAAATGCCAACTACATCATTTTCAGCATTTCTGCTGTCGACATGTAAATTGTTTCCAAAACATTGCCGAGTAAACAATGCACTTTCACTTGAAACATTGTCGTATAAACGTGGTCTTCAGGAGGGATCAATCTTCACTAAACAGTGTTCCAGACCAGCAATGTAATGGTGGCAGATAGCTACCATCCTGAATTAAAGCCGTACGATTACCTCACTTTGAACAAACATGATAACGGCTGCAGAAACCCTCTATTGAGAGACAATCACATCTTCTTACAGGTTAATTATCTGTATTTTTGCAGAAAATTCCAATGATGCATTAGTATTTTCTTACATTAAAGCTACCATTTTATCAAATTAAAGTCAACTGCTCTTTTTAATGAAGTCCAGATTTGTGAAAATAAGTGAACTCTGCATGAGCAGCCACAGTGCATGTACAATATGTCTGGCAGCCTTGTGACAGAGACTGATAAGAGGGATATCTTGTACCTAGCTTGGAGTTAATAATGGCTTATCTCATGGACGTTTTATCAGAGGTCTACAATGTGATCCCTGACCCCGGGCTGCGGCTGAAAGCCTCCAACCTCTCCACTAACCTCCTCCCAGGAATGTCTGGTATCTCCTCACATGTAGACTTGATCGCGGCCCCGCGGCCTGCTGGCGCGATGCCAAATGGGTTGTTTAACATCTGGTTAATGCTTCTATTTTAGCAACTAAAAGCCCTGGAGTGTGCTGGCCTGGGTTCACCTCGCAGCCTGGCACGCAGCGAGCCCGTCCGTTTGGCTGGAAGCTCTTTGACAGAGGGGATCTCTCAGGATGGACACCTCCCAGAGAGACGAGCCAACGTGGAACTGCGACACTTGAGGAGCAGAAACGTGTCCCGCCTCTCTGACTGGGTTCACCTCACGAGAACCGAGCCAGATGCCATTCAGTCCTCAGTCCGTCGTGTTTCTTGGCTGGGTTTTCTTGGCCCCGGGGCTTGTTCTCATTCAGAGCTCTGACAACTCGGGGACTATCCGGCTTTCACAAACCTATCGGAGGTACCACAGACCTGGTCGGGAGCGACGCCGGGTCTACGGCGTCCAAAAGCGGCATGACCACAATAGCTTTCACACATCGTCAGAGAGCGTGATGGCAAACTGTTAAAACGTTGAAGAGCATGCAATACGAGACCTCTCGGGGCATTTTTACAAGGAAAACAACAGACCTGGCTCACAGATTCTTACCGTGATCCGTAACCACTTTCACAGTCCAACAGCTTGTACAGGAAGTGGTCTCCAATCTGGTTGCATAACACTTTGGATTTTACCTTGATACTCGTCTTGTGCAAGTTCGACCCATTTTTGGTGCTTGAAATGAGTCTATGGGGCATTGCAGTGGTTTAGCACTCCCAACTCCTAGTGAGAAAGTGCCCGGTTCAAATCCGATTTGGGCTTCAGGGTCGAAACTTTCTTCCTCTCATGCATGGATTTACTCCTGCTACTCCCACAGTCCTCCTTTACACAACAAGGTTTTCAAGGTAAAACACAAAACTTTTCTTGTGCTAAATAAATGGATCCCAAAACACAACGGTGTTCGGAGCCACTGAAGAAAACATTTTGAAAATGCTGTCTCGGTCTTCGTGGAAACGTGGGAAAACACAACTTTTCTGAAACGCAGTTACAGCGCATGCCCTCAATAAAAAGTAATTTTGCACATGCTCAGTAATAATGCAATAATATCTGTAAATATAGGTTTGTCTCACTTTTACCAAAACAGCAAAGCAAAAATGAAATCCATTCACCTTCTAGAATTATAATGTCTTTATATCTATACCAACATCATCCACTTTAGGGTCATGAGGTTAAAGCCTGTCCAGCATTCCCTTGGGCGAATGGTAGAATACACCCTGGAGGAGAGACCACCAGTCAACCAAAAGGCCAACGACAAAAGACAGCCAACCAATAACTGAGGATTTCAGGTCTGAAACTTCACCATGAGCCAATTTCACCCCCTCCCCTCATACACACACACACGGAGAAGGAAAATCCACTCAGACAAGTGGTGTAAGGCAACAGTTTTAATCAGAGAGTGCAGCAACAACAAAATTAACATGTTAAGACTAATTTTAGGTTGCACCTGTGCGAGTTATGTCTTGTCTTGATAGGGTAAATTACAAAACAAGTAATTGCCTTCTAATTTTCTACATTTGCATTTCAAAATGAGGTGCTGCGTCCCGCCACACTTAAGATGCTTTGGCAGTTTGTGCCTGACCTGATACATATTAATCCCATTTTTACAGGACCTTAATTCAGGTTTAGAACCGAGGCCGTAACGACCATCTGCAGACACGCCATGCAAAACTCTCATCAAGGACAAGTAATGGTTTTACTCGCAACTGAGGTTGCACTTTCCATAATAATTATGGTAATCACATTTACAAAGAGTTAATAATCATGGGGGAAAATGAGCACTATTGCGTTTGCTTGAGAATCATTCTAATTTGGCTGGACTGAAACGCTGGGCTGCAATTCCAGTTAAAACCTGATGAGTTCAGGCCTAAATAACTATCATTCCTGTACCCAGTCGGAGCTGGCTTCAAATACTAGTCAAAGAATGAATTCAAATAAAGGCACAATACAACAGTCAGACCCAAATGATTTTCAGTATTTTCATATGTGTGACCCTTTATGTCCTTGAGATGTCCACGACATGCCTGTGCAGAATAATGAAGTCCTGAGATGGTTCGTGCCTGATGAGTGAGTGATTATAACGATAGGACTAAAGAGCAGTGAGTCAACCAGTGTGTGTGTGTGTGTGTGTGTGTGTGTGTGTGTGTGTGTGTGTGTCTCAGCTGCAGAGCAGTAGCAGCCTGAGGGCACCTGATGGCACTGCCTAACCATCCCGTTTCCTGACCAGCACACCTGGCAATAAAAAGGCTTTGTGGTTGTGTTACATCTCCTGGTAAACACAGCTGCTGGCATCGTGGAGCCTCACAGGGGAAAGATCAAAAACGGTGCAGAGAGACGCCGGCTGGCGGGCGTGTGCTGCCGTGCCTGCATCGTCGTGTTATTTGTAATCAAAGTTATCTCACATCACTATTGGGATTTCTCCCTGTTTCTTCATTTGCATCCAATTCAAGATCAATCTCCAGCTTAGGTTTCGGAGGAGTTCTGTCAACATGTTTTCAGGTTCAGATCAGCAAACACTACGAGTGGCGTCCAAATCAGTAGTACACAGAAACGAACACAATGCAGAGGAAGAATGATGATGCATAACCTTCAGCTTGGTGAAGTTAGTAGCACAACTGTGTGAATGTAGCTTGTTTTCTTCGTGCATTTGACAGGAAACTCCTTGTAAGATGCATCACAGCTGTTTTCGGAGCATGTCGGCTTCCCAGGCCTTGTTTACACTGGCCCCGCCCACATTATTGTGACATGCAGCTTTGTGAGGCATCTCTTCGGCACCGACGGAAACAACAGCTTCAGACATGAACATTAAGGGCACGTTTGCATGTTTTCAAGTGAAAATGCAAAACTTTTGTTGTATTTTGAGGGTTCATCTACAGTAGTACGGTGCTCAGAGTCACTGAAAACGCAACTTTTTGAAAACGCTCTGACTCAATCTCCAGTACCAACTTGTGTCCCGACATGAAAACTACATGGTTTCTGCTGTTCCCAAAGCGTTGCAGTGTAAACATGCAACTTTCCTGAAACAAAAATGACGCGTTTTCACTTGAACGGGTCCAAGGCAACAGATTGAAACCAAATGTTGTCCTTTCATTGCATGTAAACCTTGGAAGCTGAGTAGAAAATGCACAATGGACCTGTAGATGCAATCAGACGTAGATTTGAAGGTTCATTCGAAGGTCGCTAAAAACACAATGAGGCTTCGCTCTGCACAGATTTCAATACTACGATTTTGTGAGTGCGTCTTACATCAGGAACCTTTAAAAGTAGCTTTGTACAGAGAAAAATAAACTCTCCCACACTCGAGCCAGTAGTGGATTTAGTCTTCTCTCGAGTACATTCAGTCACATATAAAAACAGTGTGGAGGCTCAACAAGCCGGGGATTGTTGTTTTGATCAAGTCATTAGGGGAGAACGGCCAGGAGAGCAAAGATTTCCTCAAGAGATTTTTTGCCCTTTGTCATTTTTAAAGAGTTTGGCCTGACGGAGGAGAATTTTAGGGAGCCTAATTAAGGAGATAATGTCTTGTAGATGCAAAAAGAAAACCTCTGGGTACTGGCGTGCAGCTTCAGAGCAGGTCGCAATTCAATTATTTTACACGGAGCACAACATGAGGCCAAGGCTGTCTCTTAAAAGTCAAATTCAACCGTGGGATTAAGCTGCTTTACAGGAAATAAATGGCCTTCGTTGTCTGCTTAGCTCTGGATCCGTCTCTATTCTCGACTTTCTGCTCACATACGGAGCCAAACATTGAAATATCACTCAATCCAAAGGTGCATGTTCAGACAACACAGAGTAAACACCGGTTTATTAATGTGCAGGTGCTTTATAATTAATAACGTCTGGTGAGCAAGCCTCGGACCCATTGTCTTCTTCCCACAATGCAACTAAATCCATCTGTTCGGATTCGCTTTGTACCTTTTATTCCGTTTGTTTTTAATAGAGTTTTCATTGTGAGACGTAGAAAAGGGCAGAGGAGAAAGCTCACATTTCACAGGATGTTGCATTTCAACGACAGATGGGAGGTATTCGCTGCAACATTGAGTGAATACACATAGAACACATTTCAATCGGCAATGCAGTTTTAAAGGCTGCAAAAACAAATAAGTCGCTGTTCATCACTGAGTAGTTTTAAAAAACGGTCCAAAATTTCCTGAAAATATACGATGAAAAATGATAATAGCTAAAGTTTTTCCAGAATTTGCAAAGTCCCAGGCCTTGTGTAACGATTGAGTGACGGTTGTCCACAAGTGCAAAACAATGACTTTTCACTGGAATCGTCATGTGAACGGAGCCTAAACCACAAGGTCCGTGGGAGTACACCAGATACTAAATGCCGGAAAAAAGACAGATGAACTCTGCTGTGTTGGAAGATATCCACATAAGATATTTCTTGCTATGTTTATTATGATGAGGGGCACGATGCTACTTTACAATGAATGTCTACACATAACCTTTAAAAGTGACATCAAACCCAACAACCTGCGTCCTCACATCAAGTCTTCTCTTTTGTTGCGGTTGCATGACGTCCTGCACGGCTGCTTCCATATGAGACCTGATAGCTGAGGCCGGTTATAGCCCATAGGAGCGTCTCGTTCAAACAAACATGGGATGGGGGGCCATCTACCTACCACACAGCACAGCGGGAGAGGGGCCTGGGGGGTGGGGGGGTGGGGGGGTGGACTACTGTAGCCATGATTGACACCGCTTACAAAAAAAACCCTCACTTCTATTTAAAGCCCATGTCTGCCATCCTATTCTCCACGCAGTGGCTTTTCATTTCTATCCATGATGACTCCTGTTGAGAGATGGACCATTGCAGATGAAAGAGACGCGAGCTGGATGGCGGATACATTCGAAAACATGATTTATGGAGGGAGGGGGGCTTTCTGTGAGTTCCTTATTCATGAATAACATTAGAAGGTTTAACAGCAGCATCTGCTTGACAGCTGGAGTGTGGAAAGGTAGAAAATCAACAAATTCCCAGGACATTTGGAAGCATTTAACTGAAGTATGCATTGTTTACACTGGAGTTATCCTCTTTGTGCACAGTCTGTAATTGTTGCCATTTACAAAGACTTCATAACTTACACCCGCTTGTAAAAAGCGGGGTGTCTACTTCAGCTACAGGCAGGTGCTATTTGGGAAAAAAATTCTGTCCTCGGCCAGTTGGGGGGGAAAAAAGAACAAATAGCAGTTGCAACAGGAAGCCAATTCTAGTGACCAGCACTGCTAAAAATACTAAACTGTGCCGCGAGAGTTTCTAAAACAGGGTTCCTACAGGTTTCTACAAGCTAAATTTAAGAACTATCTAAAGTCTATCTAGAACCGATTTTAATGCCAATTTCAAACCATACTTCACGGTCAGCGTAAACTGGCTCCTAATTGGAACAGGGTCCACTAATGTTACTTTCTTTGCAGTTTGGACATTTCCCCGACACCTCTAAACACAATATACAGCAAAAACAAATGTATGGCAACAAAACTTTAGTTTGGTCCCTAATGGCTAATTTTGCAACGATCATTCTTTTCGCTAATTCAAAAAATTAAATAAATCAAATGTTGCTATTTATTTGTGATTATTTTATTTTGAATACAACTCAGGGGCCAGAACATAAATGCATAAAATGTAAACAATAAAATAAATAAAATGAACCAAAAACCAAAAAAAAATAAGTTTACAAATATAGTTACTGTATATCAATAAAAAAATGTATATCAATACAATAACCCCCTTTACATTACTGCTGCACATTCTAAGTAGCCTCTGTATCATCCAAAGACAGTCATGGACAATAAAAAGTACAGACTATCTCACAGTTTCATTAATAATCATCTACTTATGTTCAGTGCTGTATTGATTCTGGAGAGGTTGGTACACACTCAATGTGGGCCTTCTTCAAAAGCTGCCCAGAATAAAAAAATTGTTTTTTGGCATATAAGGCTACTTTATTTAGTGAAAATCCATCAATAATATTTGCTCATTGTCATTTAATCTCGGTACAATTTAGCGGTTGTCGACACTTCATAATATCCCGCCCTACTCTGCCTGATTGGTTCCTCATGCAGCACAGTAAGAATAGACATTAAGCCGATCAGAAGCAGAGTAGAGCGGGTCCCCGAGACGCGTTTGTCCAACCAGGTGCAGCACGGAACTCTGAGCCCTGTTACATGCTCAGGACTTTAGGGGCTCACACGGTAGTGAGGCTACATGCTATACATGATTAAAGAATGAGTGATACACTCATCAGCGAGCTGGTCGCCACCGCTCCCCCTAGTGGACACGCCGCACCTGCCGAAGAATTTTTTTATCAGAACAGTGGAGGAGGAAGAGGAGCAGGTTTAACTAGCAGCGAACGCAGCACGGACAGTGCTGCCAGAGAATATTTATTGTCAATTGTGTCGACTATTCGCAGCAGCTCTAAAACATTTAAGACCTACAATACCAAATTTAATACCGTTAAGACTTTTTAAGGGTATAAAATGCAGAATTGTAAATGCAATACGTTTAAGACATTTTAAGACCCCGTGGGAACCCTGTAAAAGATGTATGATTCATGATCAACATTGTCCTTGAACACATTTTCAAAACTGGCCTTTTGGACTTTAAAAACCTTTGAACCACTGAATGTCCATTGGAAACGATGGGCACTCTGAACTGTTCTTGAACTCCTCTTTAAAAGTGCCAGACGCTGAGATAACAGACTCTCTCGACTGTCATCAGACAGCTTTTATGTAACTGCCAAAAGTCAATCGCACTCTCAACTCTGCCTGAACACCTCTTAGAAACCTTCAACAGTCCACACAACTGACACACCGGACTGTCCGTGAACACCTCTCCAAACTCTTCTGAAGCTGAGAGAACCAACACTCACTCAACGCAGCTAAAAATGCTGAAAACTATGTAGTTTTCATGTTGGGCCACTAGTGGGTGCTGTTGGTTTTTTGTAATGAAACCACACACACGTACAGAACATTACGCTATGAACATTAACAATGGGAGAACTCGGACATTCTAGTGGACAGACAGCCAAGATGAATTGTTATCATGGTGACTGTAGAATACAGACTGGGAGTCATGCCAGGACGGTGGAAACATTCTTATTGTCACTCTACTGAGCATGTGCAGAATACATATTTACTGCAGACATGGTGTGTACACGCAGTAGCAGCATTTAAGAGAAGCAGCGTTTTTCCTCGTTTTCAGTGAGAGCCAAAGCATTTTCAAAAAAGTTCCACTTGTAGAAGCAGTTTTCAAAATGTTGTGTTTTCAGTGGCTCTGAGCACCGTTGCCATGTTAACAGACGCCTATAATGTAACGCAAGTTTTGCGTTTTCCCTTCCTTGTGTACAGGGCCGTATGCTGACAATCTGATTTACCCTCGGAATAATACATAACTGGTGAAAGTCACAAATGAAAGGATTTATCAGCTTTAGTGGAGAAAATCGACAAGTGTTGACAGCTCAATAACCAGCAGCAACAGCAATGGGACCGGGACCGTATTTATGACTTGTGAATAATCTCTTCCAGATGGAAAAGCTCCACAAACAAATAAAAAACATGTCTGTTTTATGAACCAGCCAGTGTGAAGATTTGGTGCAACAGCAGCTCCAGTGGACGCGAGTGTCTGGATTTGAACTAGGAGAGCCCGGTGAGCTGGCTTCAAATATCAGAGGAATTTCAATGAAGTAGGAGTCGATCCCCAGAGCCACGGCAGCGGGACACTCATCAAGCTTGTGTGGCGTAACCTGCCAAAACAAACCCACAGACTCTCCAGAATCAGCACAGATGAGTCGCAGACACTTAGGAAAATAACCTTTGTTTCTCTCCCCGCTGTGCAGCTGCCCAACACCACACTTACATCTGCTGGTGTGATTGAACCTGTGTGGCCAAACC
Organism: Lipophrys pholis; assembly: GCF_963383615.2. Lineage (NCBI taxonomy): Eukaryota > Metazoa > Chordata > Actinopteri > Blenniiformes > Blenniidae > Lipophrys > Lipophrys pholis. The sequence continues at coordinate 6,715,714 of NC_137644.1, read as the reverse complement.
CGAGCTCCGTCCTCACTGCAGATGAGGAGTTTAAAGTGCTGCTTCCAGCCTGAGACAATAAATCCAAATGGAAGCGATAGCGTCGACTTTGAACAGATAGAAACAAGAAAGGAGTGGCGTGAGATTGATATGACAAGACGGGCTGCCCGTACCTAAACAGAAACCACGTTCAATATGTGAGGAGATATTATCCGAGGCCTCAGAATAAACAGAGAGCAGACTCATTTCACTGGCAGGTACAGTCTTATCGGACTTCAGCAGACGAGTTTCAAAACAGCAGATAGAGCCGAGAGGACGAGAGCGAGTATCTGGCGTTGTGCCGTGGTGGGCTTCGCTCAGCGTGGAGTCTCCTCGGGACGACGACACACAAAGCAAAGACTGGCTGTACCTCCCTCTGTGTAATGATCGGCAACAGAACAATTGTCCGTTATGTTTACTGCTCAGGGTTTTATAAACTCCCAGACCCTAAACGCGAGAACTGTTGATACAAACAAACACCTAAACATAAAGTCCCCTAATAATAGTGCCCATGAAACATCATTTTAACACAATCTATGCTATTCCAATCCTTGTAAAGAAATATTGTATTGAAAACTGCTATAATCCACAAGTTGGCTGTTAGACTTTGTCTAATAAATACCATTTAACTTTGTTTTTAACCCCAAATAAATGAAATCCTTTAACTATATTGACATGAAATTAAGCTTTTGAAAATTAGAAACATTTCAACTTAAACCTTTACATTAACTCATAGCCACAATAGCAGTGTTAGCATTAGCAGCATTAGCACGTCAGGCTGTATCTCTCGTTACTCTAAAAAACAAATGACAAACTGCAATATACCAACCTTATTGGCTGCATTACACGACACAGGAGGCAAGTCTTGTCTTTTAGCGCTCTTAAACTTCTATTAAACACGTTGAGAACTTCTAAGCACTTTCGTCTGTCCACCAATTAAATATGTCCCCCTGGAAACAACCACAGACATACAGTGACGCCTGGCATAGTACTGTCTTTAGGGGGAGAAACCAAAATTTAATGGTGTGAAAAATAATTGATGCACTGCTAATGTGACGCAGTTACACCGGCGTTAAACCAACTTTACACGGTAGTTGAAGATGTTTACTCGGTTTTCTCTCTTTGTTGGAAACGATACACAAACCAGCCAGAACATCAGCACCACTGACTGAATACATCTCTACGACGCCACCTGTTGGGAGGTTGGACATTTTCTTTGAAAAACTGGGTGAAGATATGAGCAAAAGCGGCTTGAGCCAAGAAAAAGAAGGACCTTTAAACAGGATCTTGGAAAACGAACACTCAACGGCTGACTCGATACTGTGGCTCGATTGAGAAGTGAACGTTGGAAATCTGGATGATCTGTGTAAATACAGCCAACGAGTCACTCTGCGGTGGTCCAACATTGGTTTCCTTCGAATTAAACTTTTTTTTTCTCAAATTGAGAAAATATTTTAATTCCACACTACAACGTTACAAGGGTTGGTTTCATGACCACTTTCACATTGTGAGCGTCTCTTCGGGATATTCGTCACTGGCCTCGTCTCCAGTTATCTGTGGTTTTATGGTCCAACCAGCGGTTGGATGCAGTTCTGTTTTCTGATCTGGATGGGGTTTTTTCCATCCCAGTTGACGACAGCAAGCATTAGAAGGTAAAACCCAGTCAGATCCATCACTTCATTTTCCAGAAGATCCTTCAGGGGTTTCTGGATAAAACTGAATATAAAAATATATCACCTCAGGCATTTTTCCAGTTTGTGTGGATTTTCAAGGCAAAAACAACCAACAGCACCAACTCGTGGCCTGGCATGCCAACTACATCTTTTTAGCATTTAACACAAAACTTTTCTGAAACGGGGCCTAAATGTTCAACTTCTATTTTTACTCACCACAGTGTTCCCGGAGCCGTCTCCCTTCAACTTTCCTTCGTCTCCACCTCCTGCTTTTACGATGTTTTCTGCCTTTAAATTAAATTTTGACACTAAACCTGCTCGGAGTTTCTATTTGCTCAGGAGGCGGAAAGTCAACACGCGGCACGGCTTTACTGGAAGCAGTGACAGTGAGTGGGGGGATTAGATAAAGGCAGAGGAAGAATTACGCATGTGTGTGGCTGCAGTAGCCTGTGATTATGTTATGTAATTTCCACTGGAGGTAACAATGGTTTGCCTTTTATTGTTGCATGCCAGTCCACCCCCACCCCCCCACTACATAGCGATTACATCCTTCCTGGCGTTAATGGGGTCAAACCGGGCTCTTATCTTTTGGGGGCAGGGTTCTGCTTTCCCACATATGACCTCCTTCCTTGTCTCTCAAGTGTTCGAGCAGGCTGAGGAGCGACTGCAGCTACCATCTGATCCCTCCAGCCCCGAAGGCAGGACTCTCCAGAGCAATCAAGGCTGCAATTTCAACCATAAAACAGCAGTTAAACGGACGTCCCTGTAGACAAACACGGAATCTGGGCTGAAACAAACATTGCTCGGACGCTCGGAGAGAAAACGAGCAGATTGAGTGAATCTGTGGCACAAATCGCTTTCTAATGAGGAAGTGAACCGGCTCGACGAGCTCGGCAGAATCCGACGGCTGTTTGCATGCGGCGGCACTTACGATGAAAACTCTGCCGAAATCTGTACCTCAAGACGCTTTACTGATTCTTCTGAATCATTGCTGAATTCTGGTTGCAGTATTGATGACTTTTACAAGTACTCTGTGCAGTATCGGGCCTGATACCCGATAATGGTATTTGTATCGGTGTATCCATAATAATCATCAATACTGCAATCATCAATTCTGGTTGCAGTATTGATGATTATTATGGATACACCGATACAAATACCATTATCGGGTATCAGGCCCGATACTGCACAGAGTACTTGTAAAAGTTCCCTGGTACAACACGGCGAGTACGACACAAAGTCAACCGTCAAAATCACCTGCAGCTTCGCAAGAGACTATGAAAGATATCTGCGGTTTTGAGATCCCTTAAAATGAATGTGAAAGACAAAATTAAGACGGCCTGTAAATTATGTTCTGCCAAAATATCAAGAGGCGAAAGATCGCTGGTTCGAGAAAAGCAAGTTAAATTAGCATTTAATAAGTACTCATATCAGTACTCGATCGGCAAGTAGCTAAAGGTTAGTAGTTGTCAACTGATTCTTCCAAGAAACGGTCCAGATTAAGACAAACTCTAAAACACTTGGTAGTCGAAACCTTTGCTACTATTATTTCCAACAAAACGGTGAATGTGAAGCCAGACCCAGCAGGCAGATCCCGCTTGAACTTGTTTTTATTCATAAAAACAGGTAGAAGAGCTGGGCGGAGGTTACGCAGGGTTTTGTTTGTCCAGTGGGGCTGCTTTTTGTAACACACGATAATACGCCATGTTGTGTATTTATAGCCGCTGTAAAGAAACCAACGTTAAATTGGCCCTGTGACAGGCAGCGAGTGAGGAGGAAAGACAAACAGTGGCACTAATAAAACTCCTCTTAAATACCTGTTAACCCCTTCCTCACCGCCTGTGGGAGTGCAAAGATCCTGCTCACTCTCTACATAACTGCTTTCACCACGTGGCAAGTAATCAAGTATTCCTACTTTAACCAGTCTTTGAATTACAAATATCTCAACTTGTACTTAAATAGTTTGGCGTATTATTCATCAAAATTGCCAACAAACAGAGAAAACGCCACGTTTTGTGCTCAAACACCTTATTTCTAGTCTAGATAAGAGTAATCGCACTCGCATCCCACAGAAGCTGGTTATGAACCAGACAGTCTGGTTTTTCACAGGTTTAGTTTGTCCAGACTTAAATAAACATTTGACTCTTTGATCATCCATCCTTATCTAATCTTTGTGGAAATGTGCATGATCACACTGTAATTACTCACTTTCATCAGCAGTCTGATATTGTAGAGGAGTGAATGTGGTTTAATCTCTTCTATTAGGCTTAATATCAATTAGAAAATTTGACACTACAGTATTGTTAAAGAGCATTTCATAATGTATTTTTATCACGTGGGGCAATTCGATATGTTTGGTGAATGTAGGTAAACAGAGATATTACTAGAACGTGAACATTTATTTCATCATCTGCATACGTGGAGACATTTATCCAACACTGAACATTGAGTCAGGATCTACCAGGAGTCTGCAACATTTCTAACCAGAACAGCCATTTTAGTGATTTTCCAACAAATAACCTTTGTCTAGAGCTGCAAAACATGTTATTTATCTGAAATGAAGAGGGGGGGAGGCTATATGTATAAATACTGGTACAAAACGCTGGAAAAAAAACCCAAAATTACAATTTAGAAACATTTTATAACATTGCATATCATAAAAAAAACAAACCTTCAGAGTTTTCACAAGTCAGAACTGAAAGCCGAATCAGTCATTATCAGGTGCTGATGAGTGTGAAAACAACGTCCAATTATATAGTGGTGTTATCACACAACGCGGCTCTAAAAGAGGATTCATCAGCACTAAAAACAACTCGGACGAATTTGTGATTTGGATTAATTGCGGCGCCGTTATCAGCAGTCAGTCAGTCAATCTGGGAGTGACAGCAGCTTCGCTTCACAGATGGAAAACAAGTGGTGTCTTCGTGAGTGCGCTGGATCTCGTTTGTGTGCGAAGCGACGTGCACGCACTTCCAGGACGAGTCAGGAAGGAAGGAAGGAAAGCACACGTGGACTTTTTCATGACACTTAAACAGAGTCTGACTTGATTGTTCGTGAATGAAAATGCAAAACGACGCAAACGTAATCAACTTTTTGACCTTGATCGGAAATACAGAAATTTTAGTTGAAATTCTTGATTTCCGAGTGGAAGATAATCTGAAAAACAGACCCGAGGGAAAAGGAGGCGCTCTTATTGCAAAACGTTTGCCGTCTCACCACGTGGAGTGACATCTATTCCAGTGCGACTGGTTACAGCATTACCTGAGAAAACGAGAGCAGCAGTATAGTTTGACCGAGCACAGCATGTTCTGGGAAACAAGAAGTTTTAAATCTCTTCGCTATGCGAGGAACGCAGCTCCTGAGCAGGTCGTAATAGTTTTCTTGACGACGTTTTATACACAGAGGACTTAGGAAACATTTCTGCTTCTGCACTGGATTAAAAATCCGCTTAAACTTATTGACCACAAAGACGCTGCTGCAAGAAACTGGACATGAATTAAGAACATAAAGGGACTAAAGAAAGCCACAATCGGGTCACTGGGAGATTAGAAAGATATTCTACGTTCGCTTCCTCTTCTGAATTCGGCGTCGTTTACACAACAACACTTCACGTACAAACGCATCGTTTTTGTGTCTATATGTTAAAATAGTTTCACATTTACACAGCAAGGTTTTGAAAACGATGTCTGTTTTTCACTGAAACATCAGAAACGCTGAAAATGTAGTTTTCCTGTTGGGCCACTAGTGGGTGCAGTTTGTTTTTGTAATGTTATTATGATGACTGTCGACTGTAAAACTACCAAGCACTAGGAGAATCTGGACTGGGAGTCGTGACACGACGGAGGAAACATTGTTCTTATTGTCCAGCTACTGAGCATGTGCAGAACTACTAGTTACTACGCCTGTGGTGTGCATGCAAAGTGGTCGCGTTTCACAAAAGTTGCTTTCCCCCTGTTTACATGGGAATGGAGCGAATTGGAAAAGTTCCACCTTGGGGGGCCGGGGCTTTAAGTTTTCTGTGTTCTGGTTCATCGGGAATCGGGTCACGTCGTTCCCATCATAGTAAGAGAAAGGAGGCCGGGTGGGAAAATCAGAGCGAGGCTTCCTGGAAGAACAAACCAAAAGCGAGCTTCCCACTCGGCCTGCTCTCTGCCTTCTCTAAAAGAAACCCTTGCTGGGGATTTTTTTTGTGTGTTTTGGTGGTTTCCCATGGATTAGTGAAGGCAGGGCATTGCAGGGCGGTTGTGTGATTAGTGCATTCCTCACCGCTTCATCCCAGTCGGCGGAGCAGCACAGAGACAGTCGGTGGACTCGAGCTCGCGGTTTCAATATCGTTTCCCTTCTCCGTTCCCTCCCGACTCGCTGTAAAGAGCCGATTCATCGCATCACTGCTTCCCCGTATTTACATACAAATAAGAGAACGGATGTGGACGGTTATCGCGGCGTGCCCGCCCATCTGAGCACCGGCACATCTCGGGTTAGTTGCCAGGTTGTTTTTTTTGTGGGGATAGTCAGATAGGAAAAGCCTCTGGTTCTGCCGAGGGCCATTGAGCTTTACTTTAACACAGATAAGGACACGCAGCAAGAATAAGAATGAAACATTTGAGCGAGGGACTTCAGATATCAGCTTGTAACAACCAATAAAGCTGGCTGACAAGTCTTTTAAAAACATTTAGGTACATTTCATCAACAGAACAAAATATCATCTAGAAAAAAAATGTAGTATATATATACACACATGAACACATATGAAATCAACTTCTCGTCAAAAACAAACTCACTAAACACACTTTTAGACAACTCCACAGCCAATAAATTAATAAAATCAACAGTTTTAGCTCTGAACAGGTAAAGCTAGATGGCTTCACCTGCGTATAAGTATCTTCAATTTGGGGGCTCATATTGACACTTAAAAGATTGTCCACTTCTTGATTGGACATCTTATCAAGACGTCCCAAGAACATGATTCTGCCTCAGCAACCTTGTACCCAAACTGGTCTGTCGTTATTGACTCAGGTCCCATTTACAAGACGTTTTAGTGAAAACCGAAACCTCCGTTTACCTTTTGGGCGTCTGTTTACACCACAACAGAGAACGGCTCCCAAAGTGGAACTTTTTGAAAATGCTCCAACTCTGTCTCCATGGAAACGGGTTGACAACATTAACAAGGGGAGTATGTGGAAATTCGTATGGACAGACGTGGAGTCAGAACGTTTTCAAAACATAACCACCCACAACGGGATCCGTTTTTAAAAAGATGTGTTTTCAGTGACTCCATGTACGGTTGTTGTGTAAACAGACGCCCAAAATGCAACGAAAGTTTTTCATTTTCACTTTAAAATGTGTCAAAAGCCCCGTCGACACGACAAAGTTTTAGAGCAAGAAATGATTAAATAAGTGCAATTTTCGTCATTTTCACACATTTCTATCAGATTTTATAATAAAGCATCAAACACAGGAGTCGTTTCTTTCACTTTGGTGCCTTTAAGAAGAATCTAGTAAAAACAGACTTTTTCAAGGGTACTTGAGTATTTTAAATGAGACATGCTAAACTCCTGAGATGACTTTGTAATTAGTGCTTCTATTACAAATTAAATAAGGCCTCCTTTAAATCATCTGCTTTATTTTCTCCATAGCAGGTAAATTTGCTGCATCCCCTTTAAAACACTGGATAAAGGAGGGTTGCATTAGGGTTTGTGACGAAGAGGCGGGAATCGGTTCGCTGTTGGATAACGCATATCTCTGCCCTGATGAACAGTTGAGCTTCTTCCAGAGAGGAAGAGCGGGAGAGATGAAGACAAAGAGTTGCACAGCAAATGAGTGTGTGTTCAGGCGTGTCCGGAAGCCAAAGGCAAGAGCTGACGGGGCTCACACCAAATGTGCAGAAAAAACCAAAAAAACAACCACCCCAAATATATTCCAATTTATCTTTATCAACCCCACACAGAAAACTTTGGCGTTTAAAAAGTGAAGTGCGCACACCGCAGTGACCTGAGGTGTGCGGTTACTGCAGCTGGATGTAGAATCAACAAGAGCTTAATGGGAGAGTTTTAATTTTTCCAACACTGAAGCTCTTTATCTGCCCTGTGAAGTGTCACTGGAGGAGCGGAGGGCAGCCGAGACGTCAGAAGTGGCAGAGCTTTGCATGCAAATGAGGCGGCGGGAATAAACAGAGCCCGCTTGATTAAAAAACCCCTCGATGCAAAAAGCAGCAGCCAAACCAACAACTTTATGACATCAGTTCGCCAACGCTTTGGACCGGGTTTACACGTCAACATTTTGAAAATGATTGAGTGTAACACGCAATAATATTACTTACAAATGTTAATCTCTTTGTGCTTTGAGAGTTTTTCCTTCCAGATAACAGTCCTGTAATTTACACTGCCGTGTCAGGAAACCAGTTCTTTCTTTGTTGTTGTGATTATTCCAATCACATGGTAACTTGATGTTCCCAGAAGCCGATCGGTTTGTTTACTCGTTGGCACGGTTGCACGATATATCAAAATAAGGAAAAAACAACAACAAAGTCAACAACCTGCTTTAGTTCTGGTGGGAAGTGCAAATACACTTGTGATGGAAAAAAACAAATCAAACAAAGGGAAAAAATATATAAAGGTCACATCGGTCGATACGCAGAGAGACGGAATGCAAAGTGCTTGGAAACATAATTTATTGCAGTTCAGTCAGAATTCTTCCAGCATGAAAGTTATAAATTTTCAATACATGGTGAAACTAAGACAAGAAAAATCAGCTTTTCTGATGAAAAACTGGTTTGAAATGATCCCAGCTGTGCGTCACAACTCCAGAGCAACGTTACGTAACTGACCTCCAGGGAAAATTGCTCTCCATTAGAAATTGTTTCTGCAAAAGGCGGCAGAGGTTTACCTGCGTTTTCGTGTCACACGCACACAGCGGGGGACACCTGAAGCTGCGTTAACCTCCTCCACCTTCTCATCCTCCCTCGTCGCACGGCAAGCGAGAAGCATCAAAGCAGAGGTGGGGACTTTCTCGACAAGAACAGGCCTCCCATTAACCCCGAGGGCGAGGGGAGGGGCGTGAACCGCCAATTACGAAGGCAGGAAATATGACAGCCAACTGATGGGAGAGCCGCGAGCTGTTGTTACTCAGCAGCGTTCTGCACATTCCCATCAGGAAGTTTTGTCTTTAACAACGAGAGGAGAAAGCAAGAGGACGGTCGGTTCGTCAGAAAGTATCGCCTCCATAATCTCACCAAGGTCTCAGAGGTTATTATGGTTGGAAAACGTATTTACTAAACCTTTAAATGTCGCTTAAATGAAGGACTTAACGTTAACTAACCAAACAAGCAATGGAACAAACTTTTAAACTCAAAGGTTTTCCCCCCAAAAAAATAATAATCAGGTGTCCATTTTCCAAAAGATCACAAACGCAGCGCATGTAGTCGGCATGCCTTTCAAAACAAAGTGTCCCATTATCTGACTGACGTACAGAGTGACCAGTCTAAGATCTCACAACGTAATAATCAGTAAAAACATGAGTCAAAGCCAAGGTGCAGTCAAAACTATTATACGTCACCGATAAATTTGATCATGGGTTTGTTGTTGTCGCGCAATTATTGTGGCCGAGCTGGTTTCTGATCTACTGGATTCCACGATAACCACGAGCAGCACGTTACAGCTAAAGAAGCCAAACACCCTGCTTCTAACACCTCTAACAAACAACCGCGTTCGTGAGATGCTCAGACGTGAACACAAACCGGGACAGTCGTGGTAATTAGGCGTGTTTGCAGCTCGGGTGCACCGGGTAACACGATCCTCACATATACAGTATCGGAAACCGTTAGAGCGTGTTTTGCATTCCAGCAGGAGAGAGGCAGGACCATTGTGTACAGAGGCCATTGTGTTGCGTCCGCTGGCAGACAGACACCCAACCAGACCGTGAGTCACGGAGGCAAAGTCTGAACTCCCCCCAGGAACCTGGGAGAGCTGGGAGAGGTTAAGTCCTCCTCACCGCGGCTCAGGATTCCAGTCTGCTTCCACATGTTGTCTCGTTATCAACACTCCTGGAAGGATTGTGCAACTCGGAGAAATTAATTTCACATGTGACACGAGCCGGGAGCTCTCTTCCAGTCCACGGAGATGATTCAATTTGAAGCTTGGTTATTTCCCCGACACCTTCTGTTCTTTGGGAGCCGTGAATGATAATCCAGCAGTTAGTTAAATGAGCCTTACCTTTAACGGGGTGTATTTCAATGCTGCTCTGAGCAAAGTGGGAAAAAGGAACAAAGTGGCAGCTGAGGAGTTTTAACGTTAACGACCGGGAAGCAACACGGAGCAGAATAAACACATGTTCAATCAATACCTGCAATATCGAGCTGAATGCAATTTTCACTAAATTACTGACAAATTTCATCTGAAATTATCTGCAGGCTGATTCCCCCAGGCCACTCCGCTCAGATTACACCCAAAAAGACCCAAAATACCTCAAACTGGGATCAACCAAACAACGCCACTCGCTTTAATCTACATTACCAATAATATTTAGAGTATTCTCTATCCATCAATCTTCTATGCTGCTTTATACAGGACAGAATTACATTTATACCTACGGACACTTTATGGTCAACAACTATCCTTAAATCCAAGTTTTTGGACTCTGGAAGAAGACCTGTGTAAGTCCAACAGAGAACATGCAAACTCTCCACAGAAAAGCCTCCAAGCTCTGAATCGTTCACTGAGGCGAGAGCACTAAAAACTATAATCACACACTTTAAAGGACTCAAGCTCCCACATGGTTTTAGAAATGCACCAATTTGTATAATTCAATGAAACAACAGATTTCCGTTGTTTTTGTGTCTTAGTTTTACGAAATGATATATCAGGGGGCAATTATCATTTTTTCCAATAAAGAAAGGGTTGAAGTGTCAAAGGAAACCCGCAATGGGTTTTTCTCAAAACACATGTACCATTTGTGATATTTTATTTAAGAATCCAGCCACGATAGTCAGAAAATCCAAAAAGTATCTGTAGTGACTGAACCAGGCAGACGGATGTAAACGTCATTCAGAAAAGCAACTTATTGGTCGGTTTTGCTTCAAAAGCAGCCGGAGAAGAATCCCCAGGGGGCCGTGCAACACTCGCTCCCTGTCCTCCAGATAATGTTGAGGCAGCGACTGTTTGCACTTGATTGCTTGACCTTTGGGTCTGACGCGGGGAAGATAAACCCGGCCGGTGGACAGACGGAGCCGGCGACACCGGCCCATTCATCCTGCACCGGGACAACTGCAGCGCCGGCCAAACGGGAGGAAAAATAAAGAGCAGGGCGCGAGGGCATGGGGGGTCCACATGGAGAGAGAGAAACCTCATGTTCACTCGTGAGGTTGAAGCCCTAAGTCGTTGGACACGAAGTGCGGACGGAAGAAAGCTGAAGGACTGATTTACTAATGAGCCGGCTGAGGACAGGAGAGGGAGGGAAACAACGTGACCACGGGCCAAACACCAAATGAAAGAGAGGAAGCAAACAAAAATACAAAGAAGGAGCTGGAGGTGGAAAGAGAGAGAAGTCGACACAAACTATACAAGCGAGTGATGAGAATCCGATCAGTCGCGCCGAGCAGAGAGTTTCTCTGGTTATGAATGTTTCAGGAGGCTGTCGGCGCCACGGGGAGAGGTTAACACTCACACAGGAGAGAGATTACCGCTGTTTGTGTACACGAAGGCGTGACGGCGGCGTCTCGACATCTGTCTGATTCCAGTTTCACACGCAGGTTTGGACACGAGCGACGCAGCCCGACAGCAACAGGTGGAAAAGCACTTAGCCGCAGCATCAATTATGCAACGTTTCCTCTTACGCTTCAGAAATTAAAGTAGGAAAAAAAATTGCCCGAGCAGTGGGAAATGATAACTCCAGGGCGTGAAATATTACGCTGCTGTGATCGGCTCACTGGACAGTTTGAGACGGGACGCGGATGAAATGGAAGTGGCGGCGCCAAACAGCCTCCGGAGGACGCAAAGAAACATGGAGGAAAAGACACGCGCTAGGGTTACCGATTACATGACAACAATGCTCAGTAGCTGAAAATACTTTTAGAAAAAGCTCTGACGCCGTTTCCATGGAAACGGGGGGGAAAACTCATCAACCCAACTTGTCCATACTTTTTTTTTATTACAGTGTTAATGCTTATAGCAAGTGTTATTGTTTCATTACAAAAATAAACAGCGGCAACTTGTGGCCAAACATTCTAACTGCGTCATTTTCAATGTTTCTGCCGTTTCCATGGAAACAAACAATTTTCAAAATGGTGTAAACGTGAAACCTTCTGACAAACTTTACAACGATGTGATTCTTACGACCTGAAAGCTAATAAACGTATTAGTCTTAAAAAGGCAGAGTTTTGTTTTGTTTTTGTTTTTTTTAAATCATCTTTCCTTCAAAGACTTTAATGTTTCTGAATCTCCGGACCACGGTGACTAATTATCAGCATGAAAAGAAGGAAGCAACAGAAAAAAATGATTGGCTGAAGGTCAGCGTGAACACAAATCAAACGCTTCTCGCCCTGTGTTGTCTGGCGTCGTGAATTAATCGCGACGCGGCAGCGTCGGCTCCGGTGGCACCGTGAAAGATGTTTGTCACCGAGATGAAAAGGCGTACCATTATCTCTCCTCCAGCCGGCTGACTCAGCATCTCGGCTCGCTTAAGAACGGGTCTGGATGTGGGTCAGAATGCTGCGATGACCCGGCCGTGAGGGGGCGGGGCGAGCGCCTGCAGAGCCACCGCAGCAGAGAGCCATTAGTAAAGAAAACATGGCAGAGGATGCAGTGAGTCAGAGTGTTTACACACACACATAGGACCAGAGGTTAGTTTCTCTCTGTGACGAGTCCGAGGAAGCCTGCTGCGTTCGAAAATCCAAACAAAGACAAAACCAATTGAGCTAAAAATACAAATTGTGCAATCAATCTAAAGATATCAGCTCATTAAGCTGTAAAACTGGAGTTGGAGTTGGCGGTTAACCCACTCAGCTGTCCTAGTGATTAATGTGAGGAGGCTCACTATTGGTGTTATTGTTTGGAGAACAAGATCCATGATGTGTGTATGAGACGCTCATCCTGAGTGTTTGAGTCTCCATGAAGCGGCACCACGGCGAACTCTCAGCAACACAAAGACACTCCAGCCACGAGGCTGCAGCTCGACGCCCCAGCAGGTCGGCCCTCCGCGGAGACCGAGCCGCTTTGAGGCTCGCAGATCAAGGCGTCACCGGTTCTGCAGCTTCACAAGAAACATTTGTTCAATTTCAAGGGATTTCTGGGTCGGCGTTTTCAATCAGGTCTGCTTTTGAAGTGCGACTTCTTCAGTCCAATGGATGATTTTTAAAATGAACACAAGGAAAGGAAATCCTATGTAGAGCTGGAAAGCTAAAGCAAATCCAGTCATCTTTATCAATTCATGCATGTTCTTTATGTACAGAAGAGCAATCGGCTGGAAAGTCTCCGTTTTAGAAAAATAAATGCTGTAGTTTGTATGCGAGGCCACCGGGGGTGCTGTGGCTTTCTAATGTGCACAGAAAACTTATTAGTATGGACACAAAGAATCTGGAATATGTTCAAAACCAAACGTGCCTCGAAGACAAAGCACCAAGAGCTTTCAACAACATTAATCTTCTTCTATTAAACAGTAGAAAGTTATTTTCCAACAATCAAAACAGTGAGATTCATTACACAAAAACTAATATAGATTTGTTAAAATGTTTAGTTAAGTCATGAAAATGAACCAAATACTGGAAAACACTGCATAATTATGTTTTGTTTGTTTAAACCAAACCCACCAATTTTCTCAACTTCAATTTTAAAAGAAAACTTGAAACCTTTTTCTATACAAGTACAGAAAAAAATGAATTGTTGTAATATTCCATTTTTTTTTTTTTTAGATGAGCTCACTTTGAGTACTTTGAAGAAAACAGCTCTGTTTGTGTTTGTAAAAATTAATTAGGTCCGGAGGAGGAGGAGGAGGAGGAGGAAGATTGTTTGTTCGTTGCTCCTCGTGTGCGAGTCGAGACACACGTGTAAAACCGGCTCTTCCCACAGCGCAGCGGCGGCGTTCATGTCGACGGAGCGATCGGGCGTCGCCGCGGCGACGTGACGGAGCGGAGCGAGAAAACCTGCTGGACAGAAACGAGCCTGTCGGTGTGCAGCCACTCAGACCAGGTCAACGGAGGTCGGTCGTCCCGACGCGACTCCACAAGGTTCCAGGTCAAAGCTCAGAGGGAATCTGAATGGGAACTCCCCGGACTGGAACCAGCGACACCTGGACTCCGACTCGCTGCGGTTTCACTTTCTTGACAAAGAGTCAGTCGAGTCATAAACCAAACCGGTTTCTTCGGCTCAAATCAACACGGCGCTCAAGATTGCAAAGAGGGAAGAAAATAATCCTGCTACTCTTCATATCTTTAACCCTTAATGGGAAAATGTACCAGAGTACTTTGGATGATTAGAGTTTTTTCACGATATAAAGTAAACAATGCCATTTGAGGTCATTATTGAAAAATAAAATCAGTGAAAACTGGCAAAAGTGAACCTCACCTGCGTATGTGATTACATTCAATACAAATCATGCAGTGATGATACTCCACTTTTTACAGGATTGCACATCACATGTGCACTCAGTATCTCTGAACTTGAGGTTTTGAACGTCACACTCCAACATTTTTCGAACAGAATTGAACATTTTTCCATATTTTAAAAACCATAAAAGATAACTAGTTCATGCAAAGTGGGAAAAAAACCACACTAAAGTATTACAATCACAAGAAGCGATTAAAGAAGTTGTCATGATGTTTTAGGAATTCTATAAATGAAGTCTTCGAGTATTTTTGATCAGCTTCTTGTTTGGGAACAAGTTTCTCCTGGAGCTTGTAATTAGAGGAAAAAAGTGTTGAAGTGAATTTTCCCAGCGACAGCGATGAGAGAAAACTGATAAACAAGCAGAACAAATGAAAGAAGAGAAGAGCGCGATGGAGGGAGGGAGGGAGGGAGGGAGGGAGGGAGGGAGGGAGAGAAAGAAAGTAATTCCACTTTAATGAATCCAAAATGCCTCATCATGCAGAGTGGCCTGATTAGAGTCGACTCACAAATTCCAACACGAAGGAATGTGCGACAGAAAGGTTCAACATCACAAACAAAACCGTCTCGGCCGCAGATTATTTCTACAGACGGCGACGGAGAAACAAGACGAGCAAGACAAGGAAAGAAAAGACACACAAACACACAAAGTGGAGCAGCAAGCCGAGGAAACTTCAGATATGAAGGGAAACAATCAGACGGCTGAGGATTGAATCGGCCTCCTGCTGAGAGACCACGCCTCGCCGTGCACGAGCGTCGTGCATGACGGTGCATTCCTGTTCGTGCCGTGCGGGACGGCCGCTTGCCGGCCGTGACGCAGGGGAAGAGCAGTGACCTGGATAGAGGAGACTTTGAACCGAGCGTGCAGAAAACTGCTGAGCTCCGACAGGAAACGCCAAAACAGGAAAAGGCCAAACGGTCTTCTGGACCAACAAACAGACGGATCATGTCGCGGCGGTCAACTCAACAGAGTGAAAATCAAAGAAGACCGTAGTCGTTTCTCTCTCCAAATGTTTGCTTTTGAGGGAATCTGAGATGATTTGATTTTTGAAGTCTCAATTCCATCTTTCAACTTCATCGCATGGAAATCTGATTTTCTAATTTAGTTTTCTCATTTCTATATAAAAACTGTGAGCCAAAGCCTGCCAGAGGCGACAGGATGGCAATGAATGGGTTAAAATGTCAAACACATCCACGTTTAATCTGGTTCATGGAAACATTGTCAAACAAATAATCTGTCTTTTAAACTAAAACTAAACTAAACTGCTACTCCTTGTACAGTGATTGTGGCATCGAGCACGACAACCTTCATCCCTCCTCTGTGGCTTTAAGCAGCTTTTCATTGCTTCATCCTCCTCAGTCAGCTGCTTCCCACCGGAGCGGCTTGCATACATACGTTTTAGTACTTTTCCTTCAGAAATCAGCACGAACAATGCAGAAATATTCATTACAATTTCTAAATTAGGTCAATATGGTTGTGCAAAGTTTGACCACGAGGTATTTGTCATGCACAGATTGGTGCAGGACATTTTATCTTTGATTCTTTGGGAATGCCAGAACGAGCTCGAAAAATGTGGAACTGCATCCAAATTTGGGTTAAAGAAAAACAAAAAACCTTCGGGCACTGCACCAGATCGCCTCGAGACAAAAAACTGAAGAAGTGGGTCAAATCTGGGTCCCACTTGTTAAACTGTCGCAAAAAACCCCCCCCACAGAAATCATTGATATGAAAGCAGCAGCAGAGTCGAGCTGAATGTCTGCCGGGTTCGATCCTCTCGGCTCTGGAACAAACACTTCCCCTCCAGAATCCGTTTCATGTTTCACGCCGAGCTGCACGGTTTGAGAACTCTCCTGGTCGCACTTTAAAGGGTTAAGTCCTCCAGAAACAACTGTGTCATCGACGTAAGGCCTTAAATTATTAGAACAAAGTGCATAAAACAAGAGAATGCAGCCCTCAGCCAATCAGTCATCCCCTTTATGCAATAAGATTAACAAAACTCAATCATATTATCCGCAGTCCGGTGAACACAAACCCCTGGGAAATGTCTTCAGTCGGATGAAAACACTGAATCGCTTCTGCTTGTTCTCTTTCAAACTAAATTAGACTTTATGTTTTATTTTCCTAAACAGTGACTGTGGATGCAGAATATCAAATTAGCTAAATAAAGTGAAAAAAAAAAATGGAAATAAACTCGCCCAGAAACGACAAATCAAAGGTGGCAAACGAGCGAGCCAATAACTGGTGCAACTTGACACAATAAGATCAGCAAAACTGAGAATGAAACGACTTTATCCACGTTCCATTCGGCACAATCCCCGGGGAAATACTAAGTTCTACATTAGTTGAGAAAGCTGGAGCATTTCTGCCTCTTTCCTTTACAAATATTGAATCCGTTTGTGTCAGCGGTTCCTTTATAATGCAGATTACTCAAGTCTTAGTCTTATAAAATGGGAGATTTCTTCAATGGAACCCCAAGTTATTTTATTATCTTTCACTGATAAGAACAGTCTGAACGACTACACCAATGACACGCTGTTAATTACTTTAATACAGACACTCAGTATGTTTTACAATATTTACCTTGTTTTTTCTTTGACATTGGAGCAAAACTAAGAAGAAGAATCCCAGAAAGTGGACTGTACATAGCACACACGGTCACCGTTTATAATTTAGATATAAACCTGATGACATTTCAAAAAGCCTGTGTTCAGACTCGGTGAAGGTTAAGGCATGTTGGAGTGAAACAAAGTTTTAAAATGGACTTTAAAAAAGTTAGTTCAAAGGGTTTCGAGACATCCAAGTTTCACAACTAGTTTTCACACAATATCATTGTTTATCTTAAAGTGACAGTTTATGACGGCTACTCTACGCCTTATATTAAAAACAAGTGAACTAAAACACGTAATCGGTTTCTGTTTTAGTGTAATTTAACACCAGCTTCATAGCCTTCTGACCAGCATGGAAACTATTTCAAGTGAAAAACGCAAACCTTTTGTTGCACTTTGGTTGTCAGAGCACTCTGCACGTGTGTGAGGTTTCGTTAAAAAAACTAACCGCAGCACCAACTAGTGGCCCAAAATACTAACTACGATGTTAAATTTGCAGTTTTCGGACACTTCAGCCGGTTTAGAACAACCGACACCGTCATTAAACATGGAAACGTAGAAACAAGCTTCTAGTTTGTGCTGAACTCGCTGGGCTCATGCAACGTTAAACCCGTTGACCTCTTGAGTGACGCTGCAGACCAATACCACCCCACCCATACACACCCCCCCCCCCCCCCCCCCCCCCCCCGGAGCGTCTCACCGCCGCCTCATAACTCACGGTTCATAAGAGGGGAGCACAATGAGCGTCGTGATTCACCGCCGGGCGGCATGCGGCGTGACCGACGGGAAACACGCTTACATCACGACCCAAAACATTTTCACATGAGGGGGGCCCCACACACACACACACACACACACACACACACACACACACACACACACACACACACACACACACACACACACACACACACACACACACACACACACACACACACACACACACACACACACACACACACACACACACACACACACACACACACACACACACACACACACACACACACACACACACACACACACACACACACACACACACACACACACACACACATTCCTGCGTTGCATAAGCATGTCGCGAGCAGGTCAAAGGGCAGCAGCAACAACAATGCGCTCCCGTCGGAGGTGAGAGAAAGGGGACACCTTCCCGGGAGGAGGCGGGGCCAAGCAGAAGTGCCTTTTCTCCAGGATTGCGGGAAGCTGTTATCGGACCATTGTGGCCTCAACAGGCAGGAGATTGGGTTCCCCAGATGCTCTGAAATCCCGTCAACGGCCATTATGCTGCAGAGAAATGAGCGGGCAGATAATCCCTCCCATCTCCATTCACACCTGTCCACTCAGATGAACATCACAAAGGGAGCTTGTGTGAGCGGCTCCTCATTTGCATAGTTTTTCTTTTTCTAAATGCAGCAGGAGGAGAAAATGAAACATTTGCAGTGTTTTCCTGTTTGTCTGGTTACAGTGTCTCTGGAAAAAAAAGGTGAAAAAGTTCTTCCTCAAAGAGGAAACGTGAGCTGGTGTTCAGCTCGACAGGAGATTTAAAGGGTTAAAAAGGTGTAGTGGTTTGTATTCCCATCATAGACCAACCCCGGTTTGAGTCTAGGTTTAGGACTAGTCCACATGAGCCAAAACAATCTTTTTCTCTTCCCCTCGCCCCCCCCATCCACACAAGGGCATAAAAATAACTCAAAACGACAGTAGTAGTATATATGCCAGGCCTATAGGGGGCACTGTGAGTCTGCTGCAGAAATACACCAAAAAGAAAAAGGCAATGATGAATGAAAAAAATCCTTGTATTCAAAAAATCTGACATTTGGCCTTATTAAAGCGACGAGCATCAGCAGCTTCTGCAGCCCGACCTGGAGGGTTATCGGGTCGAGAAGGGCAATGACATCATCGCTTTCAGAAGAAGACCAGAAGCCTGAACATGAAACTCTCTGCAATTACGGACACGCAGGCAAGAACAGAGTCGTTTGTGAGGTCTGATGACAAAGTACTTCTTCTAGTAATTTGTTGGTTTTCATCAGAGGTTTGACTAATGAGTCGTAAAAGGCAGAACAAGCCCAGTAGCTTCTGCAGCGTAAACCCTGTAATTCTCCGGCATGTAGGTAAAGAGAAGGGCGAGGCCATGACATCAGCGTTTTAGTGTTTTCACCCGCATGAACGAGGACGCCAAGCAAGCAGTTTTACATTAATCCTCCCCGGGAGTCGGTTTCAGAAGTTTCACTCTCCAACGGGAGCAATTTCAGGTTTAAGGTCAAGACGACCCGTCGTAAAAACCGAGTTACACGTGATTCAACGACGACGATCTGCAGAAAACAGCGTCGGGTTTCTGATTGGTCGTGCTGACGACGTCTCCACCAACAGAACGGCAGGACACATTCAAAATGCTGGAGTTTTCATAACGGGTCGAATCTATACACCGTCTGCTACTCACTCTTTAATTTTACAGCTTTCTCCAAACAAACAGCTGGAGCTGCACAGGCCGTAATAAGTTACAGAAGCAAAGTTCTACAAACACATTGTACGGACTTTGTTACACAACCACAGAGAACTGCCAACAAACCGCCTGTAAAACGAGAGCGTGATGCAGAATACCGTACATTCCTCTAGCATAGCGTACGGTATTATGCACCCCAACAAAGCCCTTTAATTTCTTTTTCTTTTTTCCATTTAGGAATTTGCATAACTGCGACGTCGCTGCCAAACAGAATCTTGGAAGATCCGATTAGCTGGCGACCGGACGACCTCGCTGTAATGAAGCCTTAGAGATCAAGATCTAGATCAAGATGGATCTCAGACCGTCGAGGTGACGGATCCGTCGGTACGTCGATGACTTCAATGTGTCAATGGAAGTCACCGCTTTACTTTGAGTAATTTGGGTCCCGTTTCCACGGCAACGATTTCAAGTGAAAAGGCAAAACGTTTTGAGTGCACATTTATGCGACAATGGTGCTCCGGGAAACTGAAAACTGAACTCTGTGAAAACGCGCGTTGTGAAGAAACCCTGCTACTGTGCATGTGCACCACGATGGTAGTACATAGTTCTGCACATGCTCAGTAGATGGACAATAAGAACAATGTTTCCTCCAGAGTGTCATGACTCCCGGTCCAGATTCTCCTGGACTCGGTAGTTTTATAGTGGTCAGCTGGTGGAGTGAACAACCGACCACGTCGTCGTAGAGATCCGCCCCCCCTCCCCTCCCCCTCCGTCCATTCACCCACTTCACTACATAATCAGCAGCCTATGGGCTCCGTGTCTCTCTCTCTCTCGGCTCGAGCCGCCCAGGGTTTATAGTCTGGCTCCTGGCCAGTTCTCCAGCCTCTCTGCCGAGCACCTAATGACAGGACGCCGAGCGCCAAGCGACGGACCGGGCAGACGCAGGAGCCCCCGGGGGCAAACGCTGAGGGTGGGGTGGTGGGGGTTATCAAACCGACACGCTGCGGTCCCCGTTCAGTCCGGAGAGCCGGCCTTCACACCATTTTTGGACATTTCTAGGAGTTTAAAATTGCAGATCTGGCAGCGTTCGTGTTCCTCTGGCACGGCTTCAGATCCGAGTTACTTCATGTGCCTGAACCACAGGAATCAGAGAGCGACACGTTTCAAATTCAATAACCACACACACCCCCCCTCCACGAGCTGCTCTTTTGTCTTCCTAAAGCAGACATGTCAAGGAGGAAATTAGAAATCCTCTGAAAACTCTTCGGATTTATCCATTCCTGCACAATTAAACCCAGGGAACTACGTTTCAAGCGGGAATGTTTTTTAAAACACTGAAAACATCCTGAAGTTCACTTCCAGCACAGCGATCCAATGAAGACAGTGTGAGGAGGTCAAACATTCGCTGAGGATTTCTCACTTTGCAGTGAAGATAACCTCCGATCAGACTTCTACAATCACAGAAAAACATTAAAACTCTCATAAAAAGCTGCAGACGCATCAGGAAAATGTCCAACTGAGGCCTTTCTTAATGATTCAGTCGACTTTCTTTACATAAATGCACATAAACAAGGGTCACGATTGATACATAATTTGATAGAAATGGATTTTAAAGAGATTTTGGGACAAAAAGAAGCTGTTTAACTATCTTACATTGAGCCTTATAAAACAAAACAAAAATGTTTGGCTCCAAGCACATGATGTTAATCACTTTACTGACAATATTTAACCCTGCGCAGCTTTTGAATCCATCCAAAGGAACTTAAAATATCTAATTTATTAGTTAAAAACCAAATGTTGCTCCATTAAATAAATATTCATTCACCACTTATCATCATTTACTTATTACTTTCTACAGAAGTGTGAACGAACCCAAACGTGGCACGAAAACTCTTCAGATCAAAGTGTATGATGATTTAACCTTCTATAAAATATTCTATGTAGATTCTTATCACACGTTTGCTCTTGTGGGCTGGTGTCAAACCAAGCTTGTACATTTTAACCTGATCCAGAGAATATCTACATATCTGAAATGAGCTTAAAATAAAGAAATGCTCCCCAGAAATATCACACTTTCCTCACTAAACACTTTGTTTTAATTTGAGTCATTTTGTATTCTGTAAACGTCCTTATGCTGTTTCATCACATGTTTAAAGTAAATTTCTCGTTTTGTGGATGAATGCAAACAAAACATGGAACTTCCTCCAAAAATGATCCCCTTGCTCTCAGTAAACGTTGTTTAGTCAATATTTGCAGTATTTTGAATTCTCTAAACTGTTTTATGTAACTTTTCTCTACATTTTTGGCTTCATGGCTCAAGGAAGAATGAAAACAAGGCAGGTCATTTCTTCCAGCTCATTCCGAGCCTGTTTATCGTCCCAAAGCAGCTGGAAATCTTATAAAAAACATCACCTTCCTCAAAATAAATACAATGATTATGAGGATTATGTTTATTTTTGCCTGCTTTCAACTTGGAGTTTGTTTGTTTTTTTACAACATTTTCAATAAAAATCTGACTGGATGCATGAAAAAGTGTCTTTGTTCTACAGAGCATGTTTATTCAGACCCAGAGGAGCTTCAAATCGTGTCATTTCGCCCCAAAAATTGTAAATAAATCAGCTCATAATATACATCTTTGACTATCGGGGCTCGAGGAAGAATGCAAACAAAGCACGCGATATCTTCCAACTTATTCAAGCATGTTTATCATCCCAGAGCAGCTTGAAAACTCTAAAAATATCACCTTTCCCAGATTAAGTACAATGATGAAAAGTAGTTTGTTTATTTTTGCATGCCAAGTTTTTTTGGGTGGAATTCTAGGAGGTATACAAAGAAAGTGTAAATGTTTTTAAGGTTTATCCAGACTCCAAGGGAGCTTAAAATATGGTCATTTCTTGAAATTCATACAATTTGTGCATGCTTTCAACTGCTTTATCTTTTTTTTTTTTATTAACTGAGAATTGTGGCGGTATGCAAAAAAGTTTTGTTTTTCTTCTCCAGAACTTCTTCATCCAGACCCAAAATAGCTTAAAATCTATTAATGTATCGAAAAAACACACACGATAAAGTCTTACAATACATAGTTTAGATTCCTTAGTGTTCTTTTGACTTTTTAGGGCGTTTTCTGCAACTCTTGGCACGAATGTTTGTGGATGAATGCAGGGTTGTGGCGGCACCAACAATCCAAAACACACAGAGAGGAATGAGCGATGCTTTTCTCAAGACGCAGTGATTCAACAACTAAAAGCACTTAAATTTAGTTGATGCTGGTTGAGGAGAAGAGCTGAAGAGCTGGAGAAGAGCTGAAGGAGACACTGACCTCATTAGAAGGGATGCTGACAACACCTGTGGATCTCCTCTTCTCCCTCAGCTTCCTCTTCTCGATCTGCCCTTTGCCCTTCCTGGCGCTGGGCCCGCTGCTCTTCTTGCCCTTGCCGGGTGAGGGGCTCTCCTTGTCGCTGTCGTTGCACGCCATGGGGCTGGAGGAGTCCGGAGAGGCGCACGGCTCCGCGGCCGCACCGGAGGAGGAGCACCGGGACGCGGAGGGCTGGCAGCTCCCGGCGGAGGCGCTCCTCTCCGGGGTGAAGGGGAGCTCGGTGCCCGGGGAGGAGGGAGCAGGAGAGGGAGGAGGTGTTGTAGGGGGGGGAGGAGGAGGAGGAGCGTGGCGGCTGTTGGGCGAGCTGTTTGCGTTAGTGGCACCGAGAGGAGCGCCCGTCGCCGCCGCGATGTCCCCCAGCATTTTGGCTCGCATTTTCTCCCGTTTGGCTTTCCACTCCTCCAGGAAATCCGTCGTGGCGCTCGACTTGAACCCTCCCGTGGCCATTATCCCTTTTGAGTGTGTTTTAGATAAAGTTCCTTTGCGGAAAAGCCAAAAAAAAAAAAAAAAAAGAAGAAGAAGTTGGAGTGAACGTGAAGTTTCAGCTGGGCGCTTCGTCCTTAATGGCCCCGCCGCATTCCTCAAGTGATTAACTCTGCTGACAGGTACAAGACATGAAGTCAGCCTCCCCACCAACAAACTTCCTCTCAAAACTCTCAAACAAGTGACTTTCTCGCGCTGCGGCTGCTGATTAAGTGACTAAAACAGTCGTAAATGCCCGCACGGTGCAGCGCTGTATGAATGTTTTACTCCTCCAAGGAGAGCGTTAAAGTGTGTGAAAGTGTCTGCGAGTGTGTTAAAGTGAGGTTGGAAGAATAAACTCACCTGTGCGAAGTCGTTGGAGTCGGTAAACTGCTGCTTTCTCCGCGACCAGGTGTGCCCACGCTGCGCTCGGATGAATGGCGCAGATCACGTCTGAAGCGCACAGAGCTCACCGGTGGAGGCCGGAAACAGCCGAACACTTCCGACTGAAGCCGAAGTGATGAGCGAGAGACGAGCTCCGAGACTCCGGAGGAGGCCGGAATCACCCGAACAATTCCGACTGCAGCCGAAAAGCAGCGCGAGCGAAGAGCTCCGGTATGTCGGCGGAGGCCGGAAAACGCCGAACCTTTCCGACTGCAGCCCAAGCGAAGCGCGTGAGAAATGCGCTGGCTTGTCGAAGGAGGGCGGAAACGCCCGAACGACCTCCGATCGATTAACTTATTAATTCTTTTTTTCTGTTTTGGTTTCCTTAGGCTTCTTATTGTTATTCAAATAATTTCCATGTGAGATTAATCAAATATTTTTTATTCTATTGTTTAACTATTATGTTCTTTTAGAAAAAAATTCTTAAACAAATTTTAAGTAATTTCAATTAAAACTTTTTTAATCATTTATCCTCAAATCTTCAATTTTACTATTTACTTTTTTTGTCTTCATTTTAAAAAGAACTAAAAGTTTGAGAAGAACTCGGGGTCCGCGAGGGTTCATAGGAAGAAAGAAAGAAGACATTTAAAAGGGATTAACTTTTAAATAGGACATTTTGAAAATGTTGTTTTCGACGTATACAAACATAAGATATTATTCTCCATCCAGGTGATAAAAAACAGCCTAGAGCTTCATCTGTGCTTTACTGTTGCTGAATTGACTCCACAAGTGGTCCTGCCGGGCCGGCTGCTCTGCTCACTGGCTGCAAAATGAGGAATAGTTTTCCTGAACAGAGTAATGAGTCAGGAAACTGGAGTACCAGTAATCCAAAACACTACAGGAGTACAACATTTTACTGAAGTAAAAATCCTTTTACATTTTATCCAGGAGTACAGTTTCTTCCAAGTTACACATATGTTGACAATAAAGTTGAAGTAGAGAACTTTTAATGTAGTATATTTGCAAAGTTGTCTGAATGATCCTCCTCCACTGTTCAAACTGCTCCTCGTGGATGTGCAAACTTTTCATGGTATCTTGAAATGTGCGACAGTGTTAACACATGAAGCGTTGCCATGGAAACAAAGCCAGTCTTCCCCTGAAACCTCTGAACTGCTGTCATCCTGGTCACCCTCCTCTTCATCTTCCTCCGACATGAGGGAAGATGAGTGGACTGTGTCACCCCTGCAGGTTAAAACAGCAGTGCAGTGCCCAGTGACCCTCTCCTGTCCCGCCTCTAGATGGCGCTAAAGTGAAAAAGAACAACCAGTTGACTACATCATTCTGAGGTTTGACATTTTTGTGAAAATATCACAACTGGGTGAGTGAATAAAGGTTATTATGGTTCATAGAAAGTTATTTACAGCGGATTTTGATGTCCTCTTCAGTTTTGTGAAGGAGGTTGTGAAGTTTGTCCAATTCCATTCTTAAGATATTGGTAATGCCGAGTCATCGACTTCACAAGGCTTCCTCCTCCTCCTCCTCCTCCTCCTCCTCCTCCTCCTCCTCCTCCTCCTCCTCCTCCATACGTCTGACGAGCAGGACTCGGTCACCGTCACCTCCTCCAGCAGAACAAACAACTAAGAGAACAGATCAACCAACATCAGACTCTCCACCTTCTGATGGTTCCATCCCAGGACAAACACAGTCATATCTGCATATTAAGAAAAAAATACAACGCAAAATTATGGGATTAAATTTTAATAACATCTAGTCATATTAAATTCTATTTTGTAATCTGGCGTTGCACCTGACTTGGTCATGTGTTTTATAGTCAGAGCTGCTCTTGAGAGGAAGCTATTGATTGGCTCCACCTCCTCGCCGATGGTATTTCCAGCACCTTCCTGGTTTTACCCGCCGCTCCTCACCTGTTCCAAAACCAATACTTCACTTAGTTTTACAGCAAACAAAAATGTGTTTCCGTGTTCTGTTACTTCTATATACAGCTCGCCTTCAGGCCGTTCAGTGAATGTTTCTAATTGATGGTTATATTTGATTCGGTCACTAAATTATTTCACTAATGTGAACTGTTTCGTCAATGTTTGTGCTTAAAGAGATTATAAAATGTCCAGAGCCAGAGAAGGTGGCAACGTGTTCCTAAAAACATACCGTGACACAAACATTTCACTTTTCTGTGTGAGCCCTGGCGTGTATTAAAGCAAGAAATAGTTTCATCTGTGGTGTGTGTGTGTGTGTGTGTCTGTGTGTGTGTGTGTGTGTGTGTGTGTGTCTCTCTCTCCCTGGTTCAGAGCAGCAGACGCTGTATAACTACGACCTCTCATGACCTCTCATCTCGACTTTGATTTTCAACTTTTTCTGGAGTGCATGAAGGTTTTTGTTTTTTCTTCAGTGGTCCGAATACTCTTCCCTAGTTTTCTTTCATGATTGTGAGTAAAATTGGTGTTGATGAAGAACCATAGCGACTCTTAATTCTTTGTGTTCATGTGGAGGAGCCGACTGACGATAACCTGCGCCGTTGTCATGGTAACGGGAGGTTGCAGGGTATGAAAGGCCCCGCGCATCTTTCATACTCGCCTCTCTGCACCCGGACCTTTGACCGAATGCGGAGCTCAAACTTGCTGCGGAGGACAACCGATGGAAAAGACTTCAGATCTACTGAACATCGTCGCACGTCTGTGGAGGAGAAATCTGTAGGATCAGTGAAGACTGAGACTCTGGAGACGGACTTCCACAGGGCGCCGGAGGAGCAGCACCTGCTGAGAGGAGCTGGTATGGAGCTCGACTTTTTCTTCACTCTTTTAACTTTATTTAATTTTAACATCGCACTGAGTTCACTTTGTGATTAGATATTTAACATCGTGTGTCGGATTGAATCACACTTGAACTTATTTTTGTGTCCAAACAAACGTAATGTTTTGTGCATCAGAATGTGTTAACTGCCGTTTACAGCAGAAAATTTATGAAAAATGTTCATTTACTGGTGTTTGAGTGAGTAAAAATGTTTCTAAATCTGTTTATTATTTTGCTAAAATGCCAAACAGTGTTTTTTTTTTGGTGTGCTGGAGGCGTTCAAACACTCCAGTCTGATCTCTGCAGCAGGTGATCATCAGCCTCACGTCTCCTTTCAATGCATGAAGCCTTCAATTTCATTTGCTCGGAGGCTCCACAGTGAGAAATATGAAGGCCGCCTGTGACGTCTCTCTCTAATCCTTACAATACCCAGTAAACATGCACTTTTTCATTGTTTGATACGCAACAACAGTTTGAAGAGTTAAACTTTGGATGTTTTCAGGAAACAAAAACAGAACGGATGGAAAGTAATGAACGACTTCGCTTACTGGGTAAAGTAGAAATGTTCACAAAAGAGAGAAAAGTTGAGTGTGTATTCATGCAAGTCTAGTAATGCAACGTGTGTGTTGTTACGTCTCTCATCATGGAGTCATGATGCGTCGAGGTTAAAACAAGAAATCAGACAGTCTGGAGACTGAAAGGAGTCGGAATTACAGAGATTCGTGTGCAGATGTCAGGGGGAAATGAAAACGTTCACAAATACTCAAGTTTACTACAGGTGCTTGAGAAATGTACAAAACGGAGTATTGGTACTTCTAACCAGGGATGCACCGATACCAGTATCGGGTTCGATACTGCACGGAGTACTCCCCAGTACAATGAGGATGTGTCCGTACATGTTCTGAGCATTTTTTTAAAGACAGCGCTACCTACCATTGATTTGTGCTTTGACTTTATCAGCAGGAGGAAACTTTTAGAAAATCTCAAATCAAATTGTGCTCAGTATGTCTGATGTCCCCGACTCCAAAAACCCTCGTCGTTTTGGGTGATGAAGAGGTGGAGCATGACCTCATGTTACCACCTCTTGAAGACTTTGAGGAGGACGAGGACGCAGAGGTGAACCGTGGCTTCGTGCTACCACGTCCTGAAGACTTCGAGGTGGAGCAGTACCGTGCCCTCGTCGTCCTGGGTGATGAAGAGGTGGAATATGGCCTCATGCTCCCCCCTCCTGGCCCCCAGCAGCCCCCTGTGCCGAGCCCCCAGGTGGCTGTTTGCCCTCCTGAGCCCGACCCCACACACTCTTCTCATTGTCTTCTTCTTCTGTGGTGGCGGGTTTGGGAAGTTCCTCACACGCAGACTTGGAGACAACAGGAAAGACTTCACAGCAGTTCAGACCTCGGCATTAAATCTTTACAATTAAAAAAAAAAAAAAAAGAGTAAACGGGTAAAGAGTCTGTTTTTTATGTTTGTTCTCCACACAGGTGTCACTGATTAATGTGATAAAACATTGTCTTATGAACTGTGGCAGCTGCGCACAGGCTTTATGAAGACTATTAGGCGGGTTGGAGCAATTATCCACCCATCAATCAATCTTCCATTTTACTATCTAATTCAGTGTCATGTGGCTCCGGTGCCAGTCGAGGCTTGTATAGCTGTGTGAATGTCACCCTGGTGTCGTGTCCAGGCTACGCCCTGCAAACACACACAGACACACACTCACTTTCAGACCTGCGGTCCATTGAATGTAGCCTTTGACCGCCGAATGCATGGGAGGAAATTAATTACAAGGAGAAAAAAACAAAACATTGCATGCAAAATCTACAGGGAAAGGCCCACAAGCTCAACCACAAGCAGGTGAGCTCAGAGCAGGTGAAAGTGGTCGAGGAGGGGGCGTGGCAGCCATCTTTAACTCTCAGTTACTAATTAACATGAACCCAAAACCCAACTTTAGTTCTTTTGAGAGTCTGAGCATGACCATGCGACACCCGTCAAATAAAATAGTAAATTCTGTAGAATTTGTAATCATTTATCGTCCTCCTGGACCTTATTCAACTTTTCTAACTGAATTCTCTGAATTTTTGTCAGATCTAGCCCTGACTAAAGATAAGGTTATCATGGTAGGAGACTTCAATGTTCATGTTGACGTAGAAAATGATAGTTTCAGTGCCAGCTTTAAATCTACACTTGACTCTCTAGGTTTCTCTCAGGTAGTAGACGGGCCTACCCATAAACATCTACACACCTTAGACCTTATTCTAACTTATGGTTTGAATATAGAGCATCTGACCATCTCTCCTCACAATGATTTCCTGTCAGATCACTTCTTAATAACCTTTGACTTTGTTCTAAATAGTTATAAACCTCCGGCTAAAGCCGTGTTAACCAGGTCTCTCTCTGATAACATAGTAACTAAATTCAAGGAAAGAATTCCCTCTGCTATAGAATCAGTAGTGAATCTTCCTGACCCGTATACTGTTGCTAGCTCAGACATTGAATACCTAACAAACAGTCTGACAGATATGCTAAAAACAACGCTAGACGACATAGCTCCTCAAAAAATGAAAATGAAAAAACAGGAAAAGTCATCCCCATGGTTTAACTCATCAACCCGCGAGCTTAAACAACGCTCCCGTAGATTAGAAAGAACTTGGCGTTCAACAAAAACAGACCTAGATTATATAGCCTGGAAGGATAGCTTCAAAACTTATAAGAAAGCTCTGAGTAGAAGTAGAACTAATTACTACTCATCCTTAATAGAGGAAAACAAAAACAACCCTCGGTTTCTTTTCAGTACTGTAGCCAAACTGACCAAGAACCAAAATAGCGTTGAGCCCACCATTCCTAACAATATATGTAGTGAGGACTTCATGAAGTTCTTTCAAAATAAAATTACAACGCTTAGGGATAACATCCATCAAACCTTACCGTCCGTTAGCCCCATAACAGAGGAACTGGTTAAACCTAACAGTCATCTGGAATCCTTTCAGCAAATACAACTAGTCCAACTAAATTCCCTTATTTCTTCTGCTAAACCAACTACTAGCCTGTTGGACCCAATTCCTACTAGAATTCTGAAAGAGGCACTGCCACTAATTAATAATTCTATACTCGCAATTATTAACCAGTCTCTATCAATAGGCTATGTGCCCCAATCCTTTAAACTAGCAGTTATTAAACCTCTCATTAAGAAGCCAAACTTAGACACAAGCCTTCTCTCAAACTACAGGCCCATCTCCAACCTTCCTTTCCTGTCAAAGGTTCTGGAGAAAGTAGTCGCTAAACAACTCAATGATTATCTGCACGAGAATAATCTGTTAGAGGACCTTCAGTCCGGCTTCAGAATGAACCACAGTACAGAGAATGCACTGCTAAAAGTTACTAATGACCTTCTAACGGCCTCAGATAGAGGTCTTCTATCTGTTTTAGTTCTTCTGGACCTTAGTGCCGCATTTGATACTGTCGATCATAATATACTTTTAAGGAGATTAGAAGATGCCGTCGGCATTAAAAACTTAGCCTTAAACTGGTTTAAATCATATTTATCTGACCGGTTTCAATTTGTTCATGTAAATAACAAATCTTCAATGCATGAACGGGTCCTGTGTGGAGTACCACAAGGCTCCGTCCTCGGACCGATATTGTTTAATCTCTATATGTTGCCACTCGGAAATATAATTAGGAAACACAGCATTAACTTTCATTGTTATGCAGATGATACTCAGCTATATTTATCAATTAAAGCCAATCAGGCCGACCAACTTGTTAAACTAGAGTCCTGCCTCAGGGATGTTAAGTCCTGGATGTCTATCAACTTCTTAATGCTCAACACATCCAAGACTGAGGTTCTAATCCTAGGTCCTAAAAAGCTCAGGGATTACTTTTCAGACAGTCTGATTAGGTTAGATAATATTACCTTAACCTCTAACAGTGATATTAGGAACCTGGGTGTTATTTTTGATCAGGATCTGTCCTTTATTTCCCATGTTAAACATGTCTCCAGGACAGCCTTCTTCCATCTAAGGAATATTGCAAAAATTAGAAACTTCTTGTCCTTCAAAGATGCAGAAAAAATTATTCATGCCTTTGTGACTTCAAGATTAGATTATTGTAACTCCCTAATGTCAGGATGTCCAAACTCCTCTGTTAGGACCTTACAGCTAGTGCAGAACGCTGCTGCACGTTTACTAACCAGAACTGGAAGAAGAGAGCACATCTCCCCAGTCTTAGCATCCTTACACTGGCTTCCAATTAAATCTAGAATAGAATTCAAGATCCTTCTGATCACATATAAAACTCTTCATCAGAAGGCTCCGTCCTATATCGAGAAACTTCTAGAAGTTTATCACCCTCCACGAGCCCTTCGCTCTGAGGATGCAGGACTGTTGGTAATCCCTAAAGTCCATAAAAGTAAAACAGGAGGCAGGAGTTTCAGCCATATGGCTCCTTTACTCTGGAATCAACTACCAGCCTCGGTCCGAAAGGCCGACACCATTAGTTTATTTAAGAGTAGACTAAAAACATTCCTATTTGATAAAGCTTATCCTTAGGAATAAAATAGGAATAAAATAGGACCACTAAGTTGAGCTGCTATCGGCCTAGACTGCTGAGGGGATTTTTTCTCTCCCGTTAAAGGGAGGAACTCTACATTTGGAGGTTCTGTTTCTTGTCTTTCTTTCTCTCTCTCTGTGTAACAACATTACTGTAGCCACCAGACACTGCCGCCGTCTTTTTTATCCCTGACAGGAGGAGAGCAGGATCCAGGGGATCAGACCCAAGACTCACAGAGTGGAGTTACGACGGTCCAACTACCCGACCCCACCACAGCACCGGGACCCCACCGCAACGGCACGGCCCTTAAACTCCAGACTGAGATTGGCTCATCATCAGACCAACGCTCATCATAGACTTTTCTTAGTATTTGTACTTATCTGGCCTGTCTGCCACTCTCTCTCTCCCTCTTCTTTTCCTCTCTCTCCCTGTCCTATCCCATGTACTTCTCCCCCCAACCGGTCAAGGCGGATGGCCGTCCTTCCAGAGTCTAGGGTCCGCCCCACGGTTTCTTCCTGAAGAGGGAGTTCTTGAACTTCTCTCCATGCGAGGGAGTTTTTCCTGGCCACTGTTGCTTGTTACACCTGCTTGCTTTGGAAGGGTTTAGTTGGGTCCTGTTGTTCTCTATCATTGTAAGAGCGCTTTGAGATGTTTGTTGATGTGATTTAGCGCTTTACAAATAAAATTGAATTGAATTGAATTGAACCCTGACTTGCAGCAGGGACGAGGCAACGAGGCGACCGTGTTAACCGCTACACCCCTTAGCAGCTCATGAATGAAATCACAGCAACATATCTTTTTTTTTTTAATTCTTTTTATAATTTCCATTGTATCGGTATGGTATCGGCGATACTGGCCCTGTATTTTCCTTGGTATCGCATCGAGTATCGCACACCAGTAGTGCAGGATGTTCAGTTCCCTCAGACGGCGACTGAAACGTCTCTATATCTCCTCCACCGCCTCCTCATTCACATTTCTCTCACTGTGTTTATCTTCGTTTCAGTGACGGATTCGAGACGTCGCTTCAGCCGGACGCTTCCATTCGTCATCGTTTATCATCGGGGAGAGAAAGAAAAACCCGACGCTGTTCGTCCTCCGAGCATCAGGAGCCTCTGCTCACACAGAGGAAGAGGAGGAGGGAGAAGGAGGGAATGAAGGGGGAGAAGAGGAGGAGGAGCAAAAGGAGAAGAGGAGGAAGAGGAGGTGGAGGAAAAGGAGAAGAGAAAAATGAGGAGAAGGAAGAAGGAAAGGCAGAAGAGGAAGAGGAGTAGGAAGAGGAGTAGGAAGAGAAGAGGGTAAGGAGAAGAGGAGGATGAAGAGGAAAAAGAGGAGGAAGAGAAGTAGGATGAGGAGGAAAATGAAAAAAGGAGGAAGAAGAAGAGGAAAAGAAGGAGGAAGGAAAAGTGGAAGAGGAAGAGAAGGCGTAAGAAGAGTAGGAAGAGAGGAAGGGGAAAAGGAGAAGCGGAAAAGGAGGAGGAAGAGAAGGAGGAAGGAAAGGAGGCTTGCTTGTGTTGTCACACCTTGCGGCCGTTGTGCAAATTAAATAAGTATAAAGGAATCCTGAATCTCCATTTACACGACATCGTATTCAGTGTTTCTTGCGTCTCCATGGAAACGGACGTTGTTTTCAACTCGTTGCAGTTTAACGCGCCAAACAAACAGCGCGTAGCAGAGTCGTACAACAACATTCAACTGGATACTGCAAAAATGACCAGCGTATGCCGCATTATGCTAACACAAATACACCACAGAAGTACCCAACAGATAATGATACACAGCAAAACACTGGGAAATATTCACCACGATCATACAGGATGGTTCCGTCAAAATACCTCAGGACTATCAAATACACCATTGTAATATGATACTGTCAAGAACAGCTAAATAGTACGATGATGGTACCATCGTGAACAGCATGATACTGTCAATAACATCAGAGTACTGCATGATGTACCACTGTGCCGGTGATCAAACTGCGATATGCAGTATGAGGCCATGCAACAAACAAAGGTACTGTCAAATATACGGTATACTTCTAAATAACCCATACACAGTATGAGATACTGTCAGAAAGACCATGGCAATGTCATTAAATACCATAGTAGAGTACCATTCTACTTCTGATTGGTATAGAGTATAATAATGTCTGGAACACTAAGGTACTGTCAAATACACATTGTAACTTCCAAATAATCAATGGTGTACAAAATAAGATACTGTCACAAATATTATAGTGCTGCCAAATACACCATGGCGGTTCAGTTTAACCCTTGTAATACACTCTGGCCCTGTCAGAAATACCAACTGTATTGTAGTATATGATTGGTACCGTCAGAAATACCATAGTGGAGTCCATTATAGCACAGAGTACAGTAAGATACCGGACAAAATGACTTTACTGTCAAACACACCATGGCACACAGAAGATGCTCTCAGAAATACTGCGGTCGTAATAACATAATCGTCATAAAGTATAATACTTCCAAATATATCACTGTGCTGTGATAGAGATCTCTGATCCGAGATCTTTTCTTTTCATCCAGGTGGTTCCAGTTGTTTTCACATCTTAAGTTTGTATTTACACCAGTTTGCTGAAACAGTGTCCTGGTGTGTGTGTGTGTGTGTGTGTGTGTGTGTGTGTGTGTGTGTGTGTGTGTGTGTGTGTGTGTGTGTGTGTGTGTGTGTGTGTGTGTGTGTGCATCACTTCCACACTCATGAACGAGGGTGGATTTGCACTGGTCGTGACTGGAGTGTAAAGCCGTGCGCCATCTACTGGCAGGACAGCGGAACAGCACTATGAACACAGACAGACAGACAGACAGACAGACAGACAGACAGACAGACAGACAGACAGACAGACAGACAGACAGACAGACAGACAGACAGACAGACAGACAGACAGACAGACAGACGAGAATAAAGAGCCGTGGGAACTTTACAATGTACAAGTTTATTTTAATGAACTCTTCAGTGGTTGGTAGTCACAGCACAGCTTGCATGTATTAAGCCACACACCTATTTTACAAGATGATGGAGAAAAAAAAAAATAATAATAAAGAAAAACAGAAACAAAACAAAAACAGTAGATGGCCATCAGTCCATCTGCAGTGACTCTTTCTGTAACTTCTTTCACTTAAAATCTCCTTAAAAAGGCCACTGAAATGCATAAAACGTCCCGGGGTGAATGTGGCGGTTTGAACCTGACATCGAGACTCCTCGCGCGGCGCCGACAGTGCATGTAGACTGGGTGAGCAACTCCTAAACACCTCGGCTAGGATCCTACAGCTCGAGAAAAACCAACAGCACTCCTCCAAGATACCGAGTACAACGAAAGTGAAATGTAGTGATTACTTCTTTTTATTCTTCTTATTATCTCACAATTACGCGGACGCGGAGAAGCCGGCGGGTAACGAGGGAGGCTCGAACCGCGCGGCGTCCCGCGTCTTTTACACTAAAAGAAAGAATTAAAACACACCTGTTTGTCCTCTGGAATTTGTATACTTTTTAATAGTAACAGACGGGAACCATAAACGCATGCCATGTGCTGGTCTCAAACGAATACATACAGGTATATACAGCGTCACTCAGTACCTGCTAAAACAAAGTGAGGAATACAGAGTATAAACTGACTACACTACAAACTTAAAACAAACACAGAGGGGAAGAAAATGAGCGATGGAAGCGGTGGAAGAGTGAAAAACAAATCCTACGTGTGATGGAAACTCACCATTAAAGCATTTTTTTTTTTTTTTTTAAAAAGAGAAGAAATGCATATTGCACATACAGTGAAAGCTTAAATTCCACCAGGTCCCCTCTTCGAGGAAGACACGCAGAGGTACAAAAAAAAAAAAAAGAAAAAAAAAAGGGGGATGTGTGCATGGTGGGAAAAACAAGTAAAACTGGGGGAGATGTGGGCGGGGCCACGAGGGGGAAAACTGCACTGCACACTACATGAGAAGAGGAAAGAAAAACAATAGACTGTGGCACAAATAAAATCAGGTGTTGGATAATATCTGGGGGGGGGGGGGGGAGAAGAGAGAGAGAGAGAGAGAGAGAGAGAGAGAGAGAGAGAGAGAGAGAGAGAGAGAGAGAGAGAGAGAGAGGGGCTTTTTTTCCTTTTTCTCTTTATGTACAACTAAGGCTTATTGGTTAAATAGTTTTCAGGCTGTCCTCCCCTCCCCGACGCGACGCTTTTACATTCCGATCGCGTAAAGACAAAATAAAATAAAAAAAAAATAATAAGAGAAAAAAAAAATCCCGTTATCGTTGTGTAAACTGGGCGGGAGAGCAGTGGAGCGAGGGGCGGATGGATGGGTGCCGGAGGAGAACAAAACAAAACGAAAAACAAAATAAAAAAAAAAAAGGAGTCTCTGATGTCTGATGCAATTAATATCTAAATGTGCAATTCCATTAGTCACTTCCAGGGGGCGCTAGAGGAGGAGGAGGTGCAGAAGAGGGGGGGGGGATACGGAGGGAGGAAGGGGGTGGGGGTTCTACTTGGAAAGCTTGCTAATGACTCGAATGAGCGCTCCGTTCTCGTCCTTTAGTCTCTGGTTGTCTGCTTTCAAGTCTGGGAGCATCTGGAAGGGAAGAAAAGAAAATCCAGGAAGAAGAAAGAAAGAAAGAAAGAAAAAAAAAAAAAAGACTTAGACAAGTTTTTACACGGTTCCTCCAGTCAGACCTGTTTCTGTTAATAGCAGTCCTGCCAGTCACACAGCATCTCTCAACTTTATCTTCTTTTTTTTTTTTTTTTGAAAACGACAAAAAAAAAAAAAAAAAAGAAATGTGCATTTTGGTTCAGAAAAGAGAGTAAGAGAGGAGTGAAATTAAAAAAAAATAAATAAAAAAAAAGGTGTAAACTAAAGCGGACACACCACAGGCCAAAGCCATGCAGAGTCTGAGAGGAAACACCAGAGGAAGGAGGAAGAGGAGGAGGAAGAGGAACTTCATCTCCACGGCTCCCACTGATTGATTGTCAATAATCACGTTTAACTTTTTGTTCTCCTGGTTTCTTTCTGCCCGATCGGCTTCAGATTCGTCTACATTTTGACTTTCAACTCAAGTTTGACATCGTTAAGGCAGAAAATCACAAATCATATCAAAATAAATATAAACACAAATCATAATACATTTCTTTCCTTAAAATATATTTACCGTTTTTTTCTTCGCTCTTTAGTTGTTTTACATTTTTATTAAACTTTTCTATTTTATAATTGCATTTAAAATGTTTAACTTTTTTGAAAATGTTTACAATTCTTGTTATTGTATTTTAATTTGACTACGGTTTAAATTTGCATAGATTTTTTTATAAAATTATATTTAAACATATAGTTGCTGGGTTTTCTCTTTTAATAAAATGTTTTGTTTTTAATTTGTTTATTTCCCATTTTTTGTTTATTTCTTAAATATATTCAATAGTTTAATTAATTTAAATTTTTTTAATAGTTTTTTTAGTTTATTAAAAAATAAGTTTATTTATATCATTTTTTTCCAGTTTTTTTAAATAATGAGATTTGGTTACGTTTTAATGATTTCATTTACTATTTCTGCTCTTTAATTATTTTGTTTTCTTTTTATTATATTGACTGGTTTTCTTATTTTTTTTCATTATTGAGTTTTCTTGGTTCATGTTTTCATTTAAGAGTTTTGTTGATAATGTAAAAAAGGATCTCTGTATGATTTGATTTGTACTTTTTTATTTAACTGAAATTCAGACAAAAAAAATAAAAAAAATAAATAAAAGTGAACATGCGTCCTCCGTCCACTTGTTCTCACACGACTCCTGCAGGCGAAATATTCAAAACTAGAACTTTGTTCTGGAGACGAAACAAACTGTTGAGGAGGATTTCTCACATCTTTATTAGCTTTTCCACTTCATTCTCCATAAAAAGAGTTGCTTTTATAGAACATTTAACCCTTTTATTCCCTCACAGTGACATTTGCTTCCCAGAGGTCTCTATAGTCTCAGACTCTGTTAGTTCTGATGCTTCATGCAACAGGAATCAGAACCTGGATCTGCGTTAATCCACATGTAATGCTACTTGATCATTCGGATCATTGTAAAGTTTTAAAAACACAGAGCCAATGGATGTATTCTGAATAAACCACCCGGCCTGAGAGTGTGTGCATGCAGTTCTTCACTCTGTCCGGACGA
Organism: Lipophrys pholis; assembly: GCF_963383615.2. Taxonomy (NCBI): domain Eukaryota; kingdom Metazoa; phylum Chordata; class Actinopteri; order Blenniiformes; family Blenniidae; genus Lipophrys; species Lipophrys pholis. The sequence continues at coordinate 6,678,648 of NC_137644.1, read as the reverse complement.
GGGTCGGTCTCGAAAGATCCGCTTTTAACAACTTGATTTAAAAGAAGCCACTTCATGCAGAGAAGCCAGAACAAGCCAAACCGGCGGAGCTCGTTCTGATCAGAAGCACACCGAGGACACTTTCCTCCACAGCAGGTGCTTCAACACCGGGAGCAGCTTTGAGCTCCGGGAGGTTTATTCAAGGCGCGACTGCGAGAGGAGAGTGTCCCGTGGTCAAAAACAAAGAAAAGACACCCTCCCCGGTCTGAGTAAAACCCTGTGGGGAGGCAGAAGGGAGCTGATGGAGGGCCGGCTGACACCTGCCTGTCTACGTGTGCGGGGCAGAGCACGAATGGAGCATGAGGAGGAGAAGGGGGGGACAGGGGGGGACAGGGGGGGGGAGTGAAGAGGCTTAGAGGTCGACGGTGGGCAGCTGGCTGCAGGCCGACTGCGACAGCTTGGCCACCACTCGGGCCAGCGCCCGGTTCTCAGCCTGCAGCCGCTCCTTAACCTGCCGCAGGGCCTGAACCTGCTTTACCTGGGGGAGGTTCTGCGGGTGGGGGGGGGGGGGGGGGGGGGGGGGGGGGGGGGGACAACAGGCACAACGACAGAGAGGGAGACAAATCAACACAGAGAGGGTTAATGGGAGACGGGACGGTGTAAATGAAGAGGAGAGGAGAGAGGGGAAGAAAAGGAAGACTGTTAGAAAGTGAGGACAGACTTCAGAACGGCGAGATTAAGAAGGAAAGGAGACACCCGACGAATGAAAACACTGGAGCAGCCCTGTCGTCTCCCATCACCGTCATCACTTCCTCTTTTCTCTCATTCACTTTTCTCCACAAAGGAAACAAACAAACAGCTGAACTGGATTCAAACGTTAACGTTCCACAGATTAACAATCACCGAATGACTTCACATCCAAAACTGCTGCTTTAAATGTGTTTTCACTCAGTTTTAGGCTCCATTAACACGACCTTTCAAAATAAAACGCATCATTCTTGTGTTCAGAAGAGAGACGGAACATGATGGAGTTTCCCTGTGCAGAACGACTATTGACTACGGTGCGAATGACCAGTAGCAGCATTTATGCCATTTCCACGGAGACCAAACATCTCCAGACATTTATAATGTCTCTGTTTCCATGGCGACGGGGTCAGAGCATTTTCAAAAAGTTGTGTTTCCAGTGACTCGGAGCACCCAAAACGCTACCACAATTGTGTTTTTTTTTGTTTTTTCTTTAATTGAAAACGTTGTGGAAACTGGGCCTCAATGTAATAGATTACAGATTACACCCTGGAAGAAATAAGTGCTCATTGATATGTAACGAGAATCATTTTTAAAAGTTCTCTGATATCAATCTAACAGAGCAACAGAGAGATTTTCCTCCAAACAAACTGAAACTCGAGTACGAAGGAGAAAAAGGCAAAAAAAGACTGAAGCCTCCAGATTTGAAACTTCTCACAGATTAACTTTCCTTTTAATCTCGACACGGGGTCTTTTAATCTCCAGCTCTGGGTTCCAGAAAACAAATGTACGATTTGGAAAAGTAACAGACGTCTTGAATAAATATTCATGATCCGTTCTTTCTTGTCTCGTCATTGTTAATTCTTCATTTTGTTCATGTTTCTTGTGATTTTGGTCAATATTATACTTTTCTATACATTTTATAATTTCTAGATGGTTCAGAGTTTTAGGTTTAAGAAATTCTTATCTGACACTGGTATTTCAATAAATGTCTATAAAGATATTAGAAGTATAGTTAGGTAAAACTTTCTTTTTTAATTCGATTCAAAACTGTACATAAATTATAATGAGGTCTGGATTGAATTCTTTCCTCTCATAAGCTTTAAAGCTCAAAATATTTCATTTTTGGGGGACTTTATTTGGACCGCATGTGGTCGTCTGGATTAAAGTTTACAGACTTCTGAAGGTCCTTTAAACTGTGAGAAGTCCGGTTTAAAATATTTCACCAAATCACCTAATAAACACAAAACAAAAACAGATGAGTTAAAAAAAACAACCACAAAAGTAGGAAAATGCATTTGGTGGAGCTCTGTGCTGCCACCTGCAGGGTGGGATGAGAGGTGCAGGGTTACTGTGGCTGGATGTAGTTCATCACATTTATGTGATTGAGAATTACATACTTTTTAAAGATAAACAAACTTTACGGCGTCATCCTCATAAACATGACGGTGAGCGAGTGTGTGTGTGTGTGTGTGTGTGTGTATGTGTGTGTGTGTGTGTGTGTGTGTGTGTGTTGGCACCTTAAGTTCCTCCTCCATCTCAGAGATCTTCCTTTCTAGAGCTCTTCTTTCCTGTTGGGAGGAAAACAGGTTCAACTCGTGCTCGTCGATGACAATCGGTAGGAAACACACGTGGGAGCAAAGCTTTCAAGGAGTAAAAAGAAGTGTGTGACGCGGTGAGGGTGCAGCAGAAGCACACGTTCACAGTGGAGGCGTCTACAAGCAACAGTATTGAGTGACAGATACACGGATGCACGTCTGGACCGTCTAATGATGAAGTTTGATGGAGTGAATGATGATTAGATGTCGTTTCAAATGGAGGGTTAATGAATCAAATGTCTTTTTCTGAGTTAAAAAAGGGACATTTCTGCGCTAATAAAAGGCTGGAGAGAAAAAGATGAATGGATGACGATGCCACAGACATCGGATAGTGGATGAAATTGATTAATCTACAGGTTTTATTGTCACCAAAGACGCCAGCGTCAGGACTGAATGAGTGAAAACACACAAACACACACACACATGCACAGGTTCTGTCAACAGCTGCTCCACTACCTAGATATATATATATATATATTTTTTTTTTAAACCAAACACACTTCAAAATGAGGAGAAATAAGCAGTCTGGAGAAGTAAAGGTGACCACACGCTGCCTCTGGGGCTGAAAACACGTGAACAGAGAAGGTGGCGTGGAGGGGACGGAGGGACGGAGGGAGGGGGGCGCCCCCCCGCCCCCCCCCCCCCCCCCGTCTGAGCCCGGCTACACGGACTCATGTGACACGACAGCCAGCAGCAGAGATAAAAAAAAAAATAAACAACTGAGGGGAAGATCATACCACCACCCAGATGATATTGGGGTCTGCTTGTTACCTTTAACATATAAACCCATCGGCAGAGTTACTATCGACTCGAAACCAAAGTAACCGAGTACTTCTCAACTGTATTTAGTCTGAAACACACTCAAGATGGAAGTTAAGCTTCTTATCAGTGAAAGTGTTAATGAACAGAGGGACATCTGTGAAAGTGCCGTTACCCTTTTCTCCATCTCCAGCTGTGATCGGTCGGCGTAGCGTTCCTGCCTCTGCAGAGAAAACAAACAAAAACAAACATGACAAACCTCTATCATGAAAAGAAGAAGAAAAAAAAAAAACTTCAGAAACTATTCATCCCATCTATCCAAGGCTGCATTGAGGTGACAACAATCCTGGGAGCCACTAAATGGAGATTTACATTCTGAAGTTAATCGTTTGTTTGTTTCTGACTGAAACTGGAGCGTTTCATCAGGAGAACTTGCCCGATCAATAATTTATGAATGGTCCCGAATGGAATCGGTTCCATCGGCTCATAACTGGATGACTTCTCTTTGAAGGTTGTTTTTATTTAAAAAAAACATTTTTCTTCCGGAGGGGGGCACATACAACCACCTCTGGTCTGTAGAGAAATCCAACTGGACTGGTTCGAGTTCAGCGTACCTGTGTGGCCTTCTCTAGTTGTAGCTTCAAGTCTGCCAGCTCCAGATCCGTGTCACGTAACTGGGCCTTCAACTTCTCGTTCTCAGCTAAGATCTGCTCGTAGAGCTGCAGCGAGGAAGACACCGGGAGAATTACATTTCTAATGGGATTATCAATACATTATCATCATTTCAACACATGATGTCCCTTGGCCTTCTTCTTATACTTTATTCAAACGTTGTAAAACATGAAACTGTGTTGTACATATGCTTTGAGAGCACAACACAACAATAATAATAAGATAAATATGAATCAAGCTTGTACCTTTTTATAGTCGGTGGTGTCGTCTCGATCCAGTCGGCTCGAGTACGGCCTTCGACTCTCACCGTAGCTGCGGCTAAAAAGAAGGTCGTTACGATCTAAAGATGAAGTGCTCTCGTTCCTGTAAGAAACACAGTTGTTTTTTTTTTTTACAATTAAAATCTGTGAGACACACAAATGCAAAGGTGATTTGGAGGAGGAGATACCGACCTGGACAATCTGTCACTCTGTAAGAAAAGAAAAGAAAAAAAAACATTAAATATAATCTGGTGTTAATGCACCTAAAGAGTGTGGGTCGCGTATTTTCAGATTAAGTCAGAAACAGAGGTCAGATTGAAGGATTCGGTCTTTGTAGTACTAAAACACAGAACACACAGTGGAGCCCCACATCAGATATGGTTGTGCAGTGTGAGCGGCAGCTCTTCCAGCTACTTTACAAAAAAACAAAAAACGGTCTCCTTCCTGATGCAAACCGAAGGTGGTGGCACGATAATCTGAACTGAAAACGGCTAAAGCTGCAGCTTGAATGTGGAAAGTGACTTGATCAAATGACGCCACGTGGATTTTGGTGTTTGGATTGAAAAAAGTTATTTATAACTGGAACCAGAAGAATGGACAAGAGATTAAAAAAAAAACGCTCAGAAGAGCTTCTGTTGCTTCCTCACTGGAAGCCTTAAACGTGTGTGAGGCAGACTTCCCCTCATTTGTGCGTCTGATCTTTAGGTTTCCACAATCACAGGAAGATAAAAAGAAGGAAATGGGAGCTTTGATGATCGGACTTGAGGAGATGAGACACAAGGAAGGAGACCGTTTTTTTGTTTTTTAAAGTACCTGGAAGAGCTGCTGCTCCAACCTCACCTCCATATCTGATGTGGGGGCTCCACTGTGTGTTCTGTGTTTTTGTACTGCAAGGACCGAGACATGACGAACAGGAAGTGGAGACGACATGCGGCGCTCCGGTCAGAGTCAAGTTCCGTTTCCACCACGTTTCAAGTGAAAATGCATCGCCTTTGTGTTTTTGTTACAGAAAAGTTTCAAGTTCAAACGGCAACATTTTGAAAACGATGCCCGTTTCCATGGAAACGACAAAACTGCCATAAAGAAGAAAAAAAACGTGATTAGCATGCCGGGCTACTAGTTGCACTTTCTCCCGTTTCCACAGAGACAGAGGTGATCTTAAAAAGTTGCGTTTCCAGTGGCTCCGAGCACCGTTGTCATGGAAACGGACACCCAAATCGCAATGAACCTTTAGCGGTTTCGCTTGAAAACGTTGTGGTGCAAACGGGCCTCAGTCTCATCTGGTCCGTTTACCTGTGGCTCTCCCTTGGTGCTGCCCTCCTCCGAGTCGGACTGCTGGTCGGGGTCGTTTTCATCACCCTGGAATACAAAATAATGTTGATTAAACAGAAACACTTTTGCAAACTGCAAAACTTCCCGGCTAAAATGTCTGAGAGGCGAAGAAGTGTGTTACATCTTGAGTCCAGAAGGAGACGCCGGTGGAGCGTCTCTTCTCGCGGGGCCGCCTGCGATCCCGGATGGAGCGAGGCTGAGACTTGTCCTCGCCCTCCTTCTCCTCCTCCTTCTTGTCTGCTTCTGAAAACCAAACGCAACATAATCCTGTCAGCAGGAAAACACATTCAAGTAAAACAGTACAACTACAAAGACTGATAATTAGAACCCAAATTCTTTTATTTTCCAGTGGCTTCTCTTCTGTATCCAGATTTATCACACCGTTCTCCTTTATGTCTCCTTTCAACGTATTCATGTACCTCTTCTCTATTTCCACTATACTCAGAATGACTCAATCCACTGAAATCATCAACACGCTCAGATGTTTGTGAGGTTTTGCTGCGTCGGACCTTTTTCTGTGTCTCTGGACGAGCGGCTGTAGGAGGAGGTGATCCCCGTCAGGCTGTTGGGCCGGTTTAGGGAGCTGGAGCTGGAGGACAACGTGTAGGAAGGGGTGGAGGCAGTGCTGACTGTGGAGATGGCCGAGGTGGAGGAGGACGATGAAGGCCGGTATCGCTGGAAAGGAGAGAGAGAGAGAGAGAGAGAGAATGTGAGGAAGAAAAAAAAAACGCCAAACTTTTCTGAAACTAAAAACGATGCGTTTTCACTGTCGTCTCTAACGTAGCTGTGTTGTAACAAACAGGAGAGTCGTACTTCTTCGAAGCTGCGGTACTTGGATCGGTAGTCGTCCTCCTTGGTCTCCGTCTCCTTCTTCTCCTCCTGCTTCTCTTTGTCCTGCTTCTCCTCCTTCTCCTCCTCTCGGGTCTTTGGGGTACGACTCCTGCCGATGGTTTTCTCGGCCTCCTGCAGGTCGGTCAGCGTCACACCCTGGCGGAAAGAAAAAGAAAAAGAAAAATCAGGCCCATTTCCTTTAATTCATGAATGTTGGAATTAAAGAGCTGCAGTCTGACGTTACCATGTTTGGTTTGAGGATCATAAACACTGAAAACACCTCAGGGGTCTGAATATTGAAAAACTGAAGCAGGAGGACAAACACTACATATCGGAGGTGAACCAACCTGGGTGGACCTCCTCGACTGTCGAGCCTGTCTGGATCGAGCTTTCCTCTGAGACTCCGACTCCTCGTCTCGCACTGGTGTCAGGTAAGACCTGAGGAGGAAACACACACACACGCACACACACACACACGCACACACACACACACGCACACACACAAACACAGAGGTTAAACAACTCTATAAATCAACATGTAACGCTGTTTTCTGCTCTTCATAGTGAAATATCTCAAACTGAATAAACTATTGCTGGAACCGAACCGTCAAGGGAGGAAATATAAGTTTGAGGAGACTGTCGATAAAAGAGGATGTAACCGGGAAACAACCTGTTGAGCCCCTATACGCTTACGTCCTCTTACTGATGTTGTCTTTTTATCATCTTCACAGCAGAAAATATAATTCAAGTCATTAAAAAATGTATGGCTGCACAATATGAGCACATTAAATACAGTACACTTGTGTTTTGACACAATAAAGATGATTTCCTTCATGAAATATATAAGTGGTAAGGACATGCCCGTGGAATCAGATCTTCAGGTTTAATGGGACCGTTAACAGGAATATGAAGTTTGAAGGGCTGCAGGACGATGACGACATTCAGAGTCTCGCTCGGCCTTGAGCTAAACCTCAGCCCACCTTCCTTATAAGGAGAAGTTTCTGGAGCAGATCTGAACCGGCCCGACTCCCCCGGTGACAGGTGGCTTACTTCAGACGCACACACACACGAGCTTCCTTTTTAGCAGAAACAGACAAATCTCTCACTCCCGCCCCACAAAGCCGAGGGTCAGACCAAATGCATCCGGGTTATTTTGCTTACTGAGGGAACATTTTCCAGGTACTGACAATAATTCTCGGAGCCATTACTCTTTAGACACGGCTTCCAAACTGTCCTGAAACACGTGAGCACGTTGTACTAAACACTGATTGAGCCCATCTACCACAAAGCTGCTCATTCAAAAGTGTGTGAAAATATATGACCGTGTATATTATGTGCCACAACAAAGAAAAACTTTAAAGTTTAAATTTAAAGGTTATGACAGCATTATTTTGACTGAATTTATAATAAATAAGACAAATAAAAAAGGTAATTCGTTACTTTTATGACTCTAACAGGGGTTGCAGAGAATTTAACCCTTTAAAATGTTGAGAAATACTATAAATGACTTTTTAGACCATCACCTGTGAAACTGATCAGCGGACTATGTTGGCATAAAACACACAACAAAAGGACGCTGCAGTGTCTGAATGAGCCAAAGGCACCGAGCTGAGGGGATATTTGCTCCAAAAAAATTACAGTTGGTGAAATAATGTTAATTGGCAACTGACTTTATGAAATCAGTCAGTTTCAGACCCTGTGTGAGCCATCTGCTCCTGGAGTTTGTTTCTAACTTACCTGCGTCTTTCGGAGCCGGTGACGATGCCGGTGGTGGTGGTGGCCGTCGTGGTGGATATGGCCGTGGTGGTGGTGGTGGTGGCGGATATGTTGGTGGTGGTAGAGCCAGTGTTTATAGTCGGGATGACCGCAGCAGATTCCTTCTCCTTCTCTTTTTCCCTCTCTGCACTCTCCTCTGACCAGTACCTGCTCACACAGAGACGAGTCGATGAGGCGTCTGCGCAGTCGCCTGCGTGGAGCCGAGGTCTGTGGGCCGACACCAACCTGCTGGTGAGACTGGTGGAGCCAGTGCGAGTGGAGGAGGAGCCCAGGCTGGAGAGCAGGCCGCGGTGGCCTGTGGGCGAGGTAACGGAGGAGGAGGTGGTCGTAGAAGAGGAGGTGGTGGAGGAGCTCAGGTCCTCGTGTCTTCTGCCGAAGGAGCCGCTGTGGGACAGAGAGCAGCGGTGAAAAGCCAGTGAGAGGCTGCGTGGTTTCACCTCACTGAGATTAACCACAACAATACTGAAGGAAGAAAAAGAACTACGATCACTGAATGAAGGTCAAGTTTAGATTTCTTCTGATGTTCTTTTAAGCACAAAGCAAAACTGGAGCTAGACCTGAACACTATTTAATCACTTAAGAATTTTAACACACTATTATTGGACTCATTTGGCTCCTTTACACTGATTATTTTGCATGAAAATAAATAAATAAAATATGAAAATAAAAATATTTATGGAAACAAATATGGAGGTAAATAGATATTGGGGGGAAAAACAATAAAAAAATAAATAAATAACTGAGAAAAAACAATGTGGAAACAAATTAATAATCAATATACTAATGAATAAAATAATGTGTACAAATATCAAATAAATATGTAAATTAAACAAATAAATAATGCAATTTAAAAAAACATGGGAGTAAGTCTTCATATTAAAATAACTATTAAAAATATGTTAAAACATGAAATGGTGCAGTTCTGTTATGAACTGTTGATAAGAGATTTTCTTAATCAAAAGTAAAAAAAAAATGGCAGGACTGGATTGTAGAATTTGTCTTTGTAAATTATTCACTTTGTGAGATTTAACTGGACCTCAAATACGTTTCTGTGACCATCATGTGATTGTTTTCATAAATCGATGCGGTTTTAGTTTTTAACATCCATCCAGAGGGAGGAACGCACACACGTCTCCAGCGGGAGGATAAAAGTGGACGGGGACACCGAGAGGACGCGGTGGACACTCCGGCAGAGCAGAGCTGCAGAGTGAGAGGACGGATGGGTGTGCAGACGGTGCCGCTGCTGCTGTACCTGCGGTAAATGCTGTAAGACTGGTAGTGGGAGGTGGGCGGCTGCCAGGGTTTAGTATTACAGGTGTTAGGGTCCAAGCTGGAGGTGGACGAAGACTTGGCTGGCACGTCCCGCGTGCTGCCGCTCCGCCCGAGCGCTAGCGTATGGGAAGTGCTAGCGTGGTGGCAAGGCAGGTGGGCGAGAGAGGCATGTTAGCGGTGAAAGCTCACACACACACACACACACACACACACACACACACGCACATATACATATACATTTACAGTACAAGAAACATACATATTCAAGACTATAAAGCTTCAACACACTGTGGTGCATTCATGTCACATGGGAGAAGTTCGATTAGCAAGAAAATGGAGCCAATTATGAGAAAGATTGCTACATAAAAACTTCCCAAGCAGCTCGAACGAGCAGAAAACAAGCTTGTCTTCACTTTGTGGCTGGCAGCCAGCACTTGTCCCATAAGACATGAATGAAGCATGAGGCCACGTCGAGGTTCTGCGCCACAAACCACTCTGGGAATTTGATTTACTCGATTTGCATGAGGGACCTGCGCTCGTTAAAATACCAGAGCGGCACATCGATAGCAGAAGTGGCGCAGCGACCTGACGGGACAGGTACAGTCATGCAACAGACTGGAGGTGATGGGCATTGCTGCTGCAAACAGAAGCATGTGCAAACCAACTTAAAAGCAAAAATAACTGAGGAATCCATCAACGTCTACTGGCAGTCGATTTGGGTCTCCAACGGAGGGACGCATCAGATCAGAGGAGGATCTGACGAGGGGAAGGAGGTGGCGGGGTCTGCGGGGCAGCGGAGGCTAACCTGCGCTGGTAGCTGGGGGTTCGGTTGGTGGAGGCGCTTCCTTCGCTGTTCTTCAGCTCGTCGTCCCAGCGCCGCCGGGTGTAGGAGCCACTGCGTATCAGGGCAGTGGAGTCCCTGGAGAACCACAAGTTTCTAACATGTATCTCACGTTTGACTTCAAGAATAAGCACTGCTTCTGGCTGCGCAGCATGCAGAGCCACGCCGCAGCCGGCAACCGGAGACACTCGTGCAGGTTCAGAGTCTGCAGGGAGGAGACGGCTCACCTGTTCTCCTTCTCGTCGATATCAGAAGTACTGGCCAGGCGCCTGGGGATGGTCGGGGCCACGTAGGCCAGCCGGGTTCCCTTATCCTTCTCCTGCAGGCGGAGGAGCAGACAGGTGAAATAAATCATCATCATCAATAAACATTTTCAAACTGGTTTATTTTCTGTAATTAATGCATCATATAGTCTGACAGTGGGACTCAGAGAGAGAATTGATCAAATTTGGAAATTGTGTATGCTGAAAATCATAAACTTTGTTTCATTTAGGTCAGTTCAACACTTTTGACCCTTTTTGTAAATCCTAAAAATGGCACATTAACAATGGTTAATCACTCTTAAAGCAGGAGTTGCAAAAATTAGGCCCGTGGGCCAAAAGCGGGCCACAAGACACTTCAATCCGACCAAACTGCCTAGAAAAGTGTAAACATTTCCAAGAAAACATTATTTATTTTTCTAAACAAAATTCTTAAAAGCAGCAGACACAACACAATACTGAGCCCCGGGGTGAGGCATCTGTGATGTTGCCATGACAGCCTGCAAACTGGTATTAGCCTCAGAGCCCTGCTGTCAGAGTGAGTTTGGAAAAACGTAAACATAAAGTGAAATGTCAAAATAAATGCAACTTTTTTTGATATTTCACTGTATTATGCAGCAGGTTTCATTAAAATTGGCTTTATGTTACGATTGTGGTCATTTTCAATTTGTTTATTGTGAAAATATTGATATTTTCTTCACTGTACTCTGTGCCACAACAAAGAAACACTTTAAAATTTTAATCCAAAGGTTTTTATTGCACTACTTTACTGTCCGGCCTACTCATGATGAAACTGGACTGTACATGGGCCCTGAACTAAAATGTGTTTGACCTCCCCGGTTTAAAGTCTTGAATCGCACTCTGGGATTGAAACTTTGTCCGATTGAGATGAGCGTCCATTAAGGGGTTAAAAAGGGTTAAAAGTAATGCCCATGTGTGTTTTAGCCAGAGGGGATCATGTGATCCTCATGTTTGATTTGGCAGGTTGAGCCGGATGTCCTTCCTGAAGCCTGAGCAGGTGGATGTTAGAGGCCACGTTTGCGGCTGTGGGATTCAAACCAGGAAACATCGGCTGTGGGCCGGCGTTCCTCACGTCTCGGCTCACAGTGGTCATGTATCTATCAGTTATTGTTTTTCAATACAACAAAAGTTTGTTTTCACACGTAAAAGGGACCTCGATATGAATTTCCCACCTTGTCTTTGTCCTTGTTGTCCAGGGACGAGGAGAGCCGCGGGCTGGAGGCCGAGCGCATCACGCCGGTGGTGTCCTTCTCCCTCTGCGCCTCCTTGGTGGCCGTGATCTCGGCCAGCGCCCCGTAGCTGCCCGTCTTCCTCAGACCGAGGCGCCATGACGCCGGGGACTCGTCCTTCCTCTCCTCTTCCACTTTAGCCGAGACCTTTCCTGCAGGCTGAGTGACCTGAAAGGGAACAAACGGCTCCGTGAGTGCAGAGTTGAGAGTTAAATGGAGGACGAGGTTAATCCGGGTTTTTAGTCGCGTCGGTGAGTAGCACTAAAGTCAAATCAGGTCAATTGATTAACCCAGACACCAGGGTCTTGAAAGAAAAGACATGCCAGCGAATGGACGTAGATCACGTTTATACCTGTGCCATTAAAAAAAAAAAAAAATACTGTTTATCTCAAAATGTAACTGGAATCAGTTTGTGATCTGTACTTTCTACATCTGACGCCGAGCAGCACAAACAGAACAGAGGAGGAGGAGCAGGATTAGGAAGACGGTGTGTTGTGGTGGGTGAAAGTGAGCGATCGGGGGGGGGGGGGGGGGGGGGGGGGGGGGGGTGTTCAGACAGTGTTTGGATCTTTCCACGAAGGCTGGTTAGTCACAGATCAGTTGTGCCGACTTGCTGTGGGTGTTTTTCCACTGCTGTGAAGGTAAACTGGTTCATCTGCAGCTCTGTGGCGACGCCTCAGAGACTCAGTCTCTTCAAAAAAAAAAAAAAAAAGTCAGATCCAGCAATACACAGGTAAACAAGGCGGTGTGCAGAATGCACACTTAGATTTAAAAGAAAAATATATTGTCATTCATATATATATATATATATATATATATATATTTAAAATAACAACCCATGAAACTGATCGAGCTGTATGATTTCCTGAAAGATATTTCACTAATGTAAGGCATATAGTCACTATAAATGACTTCTCTCCACTTAACGACTAATTGTTCTTGTTCAGCTACATCGGATATGATTTTTTTCATTTCATATTATTCTACTTAAACTTTTCCTGTGTGACAAGTCCAGCGAGGCTTGTTTGAATTAAATGTATAATCATGATAATTAAATATAATTGACGCATTCAGGAGAACAACACTGAGCAAATTATCATCTGTAATATAATCCATGTGTGCAACAATTTAGATTTTAATCACTGCAGAAACAACCTGAGGTATATTTTATTGGAGGCCATCTTTGGAAACTATATTGTTGTTGTGTAAATGAGACCTTAGACTAATCTGTATTGAAATTACATTTATTTCCTCTGATCATTCATATTCAAAATGCAGATTTTTTTAATAGAAGTTTGGGATTTTTGCTCAGTTGTGACCCAGCTTATGGAAAAACCCTCCATCACCAGGCCAGTTAGGTACGAGTGCTGTTTTTTCTGTCATCAGTGCACAGGTGCGTGTGAGACGAGGGAATGACTCCGGTGCACAACAAAGCCTCACCATGGGTTTTTTGGGCACAAGAGAAATGCCAGTTTTGCGCAAACCTTGACGCCACAATGCAGGACAGCCTGGCTCCGCCACAGGCATGGGGGGGGAAACACAATCAAACTAAAGCCAACCAAGACATGAGGAAGGAGGTAGGGAGGGGACAGACAGGTTCGAAACAGAGGGGGGGGGGGGAAGCCAGAATAAGACTGAAGCAGCAGCAAAAGTGACACACTTTAAGGATAAGGGCGCCGTTTTTTAAAGCCTCGTCACACCACATCAAAGCAGGACGAACGCATGACACTGGAGGTGACAGATGCACCGATTTGAATGTTGTTCACTCACTTATTAGACGAACGTGGTGCGTGGGGCTTTAAAAAAAAAGGAGTTTATCGAAAGAAAAGAGGCAGACACAAAAAGGAGGCCAAAGGGAGAGGTTTAAAACAGAGGTAACTGAGGACGTGAGTCTTGGAGGATGAATTCAAGGCAGGCGGATCGATGCAGGCTGCAGATGTGCATCCAGAACATTTTAACGCATTTGTCACGTTATAAAAATGGGGAATAAATAGTGAATATATATACAATCTTTACCAGAACTCATTTATCCGATTATAGAACTGCCGACAAGAGTCCCAATATTGGACAGAAGCGGAGATCCCAACCATCTATGGCTACTTTCTTTTCCTTTTTAGTTTGGTTACATTGGTTAAATTAAACAGATTTTAAGACCAGGTCGTCATTGTGAAAGAGAACTTGTTCTCGATTCATTTACCTGGTAAATCAAGGTGAAATAAATAAATGATCAGCTTAGGAGGAACAAAAACATGTTAATTGTACTTGTATATTCTGTGACGTTTAGGTATTTTGGAATGAATTTCACCCCAAATAAATAAATAATAGAAAACATATATGTAATAACAAAATAAATAAATTTGACTAAATCAAATGCATATATTAGTGAAGCAGTGGCAGCTACCATACTTTTTTCTTTAACCTTTTTTTTTTTTTTAATCATTTTATTAGATTTGGTGACTGTTTTCTGCCTTCTGTGTATTCGATTTCCTCATTTGGAAGAAAAGTAGAGCTAAATCAAGTATTAAAAGGGTCAAAAATCTAAAACTGTGAAAACAGTTTGATCATTTATTGACTTGTTTGCAGTTATTAAGGTGATTTATGAAAACAAAAGGTTGAAATAAATATGGATGAATAATGACACAAAGGCTGTTTTTATAATGAAGTTGTTCTGCGAGTCAAAAATGATTTAAAAACATTAAAAAGGTTCCAGAAAACCTCCAGAGGTTAGACAGATTCACAACAGGCTGGATTTGGGTGAATGCTCTGTCTCAGTTTTCCAGTAGAGGGCAGCAGACTCACAAAGACAAACACGGATTTGAGCTCCAGTTTTAGTCCTGACAAGCATCCAAAGCTGCCGCTCTGTGTACAGTCTAGGCTTCTTGTATTTGATCAGCTTTAGAGGAATCATTCAGTTTGTGACTTCAAAGCTCAATGACATGTTACGCGAGATCGCCGTGAAGCGGTTACTCTGCCTCATGTTCACGACGTTCACTGGAACTAATAATAAACCCTCAGTATTGTCTTTAAAAGTCTGTAATAATTTTGTCTAAATGTCTCGACGTATCGAAGTGAAAGCAGTTTTGCTGTTTAACCTGATATTGACATGATGCAGCGGCTTCCTCAAAAGCTGCCGTGAGCGAGTCAGCGCTGTTCACCACGCCGTACCTTTTTAACTGGTGAAGTGGGAGTCGTCACCTGGTTAGTTGGGCTGGCCGGAGAAGACACGGTGATGCTGGTCGGGCCGGTCGTTGTGCTGTTGCTCACCGCTGGCGTGGATTTGTTCTTTTCTGGAGGAGACATGAATACGAGGGTCAGAGAAGCTCAGCAAACCAACAGAAGGCTCACTAGACTGGTTAACCCTTTAACTAATTCAGCGAGTTAATTTATTTGGAGTATTTGGCTGTTGAATTGTTAATTGTTTAAAGAACAATCCACAATACCTGCTTCAGTCTCCGACTCCGAGTCCTCCTCCTCCTCTTCCTCACTGGAGCAGCTCGATTCGTCCTTCTTCCCCTCGTCTTCTTCGTCCACCTTCTCTGGCTCCAAGGTCTCGATGCGAGGGGCGCTCTTCTCCGGCTCCAGGAGCAGAGTTTCTTTGCTGCGACAGACAAATGAAACAATGTCAACGACAGCGAGGACTTTCTGTGCCGGGTTGGGATGCTCTCCCCGGGTTTCCTCCCGCAGTCCAAAAGCCTTCGCTTCAATCCAATTTTTGAATACTGGTAACCGGGTATGGATACACACTGTAGAGCAGGGGCGTTAAACATGAGGCCCGGGGGACAGAACCGGCCAGGAAGAGGCTCCAATCCGACCAAACCACCAAGAAAATGAATTTCTTAAGTGTAGCGGACAACACAACACTGAGACCTGAGCTGAGATATCGTGATGCTGTCATGAAAGCTAGTAAACGAGCATGAGCCTCAACGACGTCAGGGGGAGTTTGTAAAAACATCAAACATCCATAATGTAACAGGAATTGGTTTTCTGAGATCAAATATTCAGCAAAAACTAAACTTCAACTTGACGTCACAACAAAGAAAAAAGTTTAAAGTTTAATCTAAAGGTTATTACGGCACCATTTTACCGGTCCAGCCCACTCAGGATGAGATTGGGCTGTGTCGGACACCCCTGCTGTAAAGTGAAACTTCTCAGATATTTCCTGGTTACAAAGTTTTGTCCTCTGGTTTTATGCCTGTTCGTCCTGTAGCGTGTCATCCGAAAGCATTTGGAGGACGCCTGTATCCTCTGAAAGCCTCGCCACGATCACCATCATGTTCCTAACATGCGCCTGACGTCTGACCGGCTCAGTCAGAAATCCATGAATCACATCCAACAGGTTCCTCTTGTTTGAGGATCCCATCTCGTTGGCGTTAGTAGAACTCGGCAGAAACTGAATATTAAAACCTGAATAGAAGATTTGTTTCCCCCCCAGACCTTTCGTATCCAAACCAATACGGTTGTTATCGACTAATAAAGCATTTACCTCTTGAGTGGTTTCAGTGATTGATTGTTATCCCCTGTGGTTGTTGTTTCAATCCAAGGAGACTTCTTAACATCCTTCTTGTCACCAATCAGCTGGAATCAAGAGAACAGAAGGTAAACATTTCATTCACTCCTTCTCTGTAACCTCAGTTATCCAGTGGATTTGAACAAACTCACCAGATCTTGCTTCTTTTGTAGTTCTTCTAAGTATCCTAGAACGTCTTCATCAGCTACATCAAAAGGGGTCTGGCCCTGATCCGGAGAAATGAGACCAGGTGAAGGTTTGCACGGGCGCTCAACGACAAGATTCCTGACTTTTCTCGTCACTCACCATTTTGTTAATGAGGTCCATGTCACAGAGATGCTCCACCAGAATCCTACACGCTTCTTCTTTGCCCCAGTGTGCGGCTGCGTGTAGAGGAGTCCAGCCATCGTAGTCCTTAATATTTACATCATACCCTGCTTGGATTAAAAGTCTGGGGGGAAAGGAGAGGACAAAAATGTTTCAGTTAGTGCTTCTTGGATTTAAGTAAGGTCTGATACTGCACGGGGTCCTCGTACTCGTGAAACATCCCCAATACAACCGGGTGAGCTTTACGTGATGTCACCTGTCAGCAACGTCAACAGCAGGTTGATAAGCGAGCATGAGCAATGTCAGTGGTTTGGAGATTCTTTAATACTAATGAGAATGACAAAAGTAAGGGACTGGAAATTACATCCTGCCAAAATATCAAGAGGAGAAAAAAAGAAAGGAGTACGCCAGCTTTGTAACTCCACATGACATTCAGAGTAAACTTCAGATTCAATCTGAAAAACGCCTCTTTGCAAAGCTGGGACAATTTAGACCGGTGACATTTCAGCCAGTGAATCTGTCGTTGAGGAGAAAACCTTTCGATCCCCGTCTTGTGTACGGTGGCTGCACTAAACATCTGAGATCTTCGAGCTATCTATGGCAGCAGAGCGTGCTGGCCGGCTGCCCGGACCAGATGGACGGGCGGCTACAGCGCCGATCCTCCAACAGTCACTGTATGTCGGAACAGAGCGCCGTGACAAGACGCAGAAGCTCGGATGTGTTTGGCATTAGCCGAGTAAAGAAAAACGGATCCTGGGCCTCGGCTGTAAACAGTATTTATATCGCGTAACGTGCAGGAGAACTCTCATGCAACAGGCTAGAAAAGTGTTGTCATCACATACGTGTTGCACAAACTTCACATCCTGTGAATTCAAGTCGGCAGGCTTACTTTAAAACCTCCACGTATCCCTTCGCGGCGGCCACGTGGAGCGCCGTCCCGCCGGACTTGGTGTGCCGGACGTCTTGGATCTGACCACTGTTGAGCCACTGCCGGGCGTCTCGCAGCATGACGCGCTCCTCCTCTTTCCGCGCCGACTCGATGTCCACTCCTAGAGAGACGGGAGGAGACGGACGCTGTAACGCTGACATGCAGAGATTAACTGCTGCTTAGGAACCCAGAGAGAGAACCGGGAAAACTCCAAACATCAGTAGAACATTTATGACGCTTTAAACCAGCGGTGTCAAACACATTTCAAATACAGTCCAAAATATATAAACATTTGGAATAACCACTCTGTAATCACACATGAGAAGAATTTATGTGAAATCCTTCTAAAATAATAAGAACATGTTCCTGGTACTGGTTCCTTCAACATGACGCTATTTTGATTAGTTTACAAGTCTCATCAATCAAGATAAACTCCTCAGCTCAACACCACACCTTTAGATTTCAAGGCTTAGCTTCAATCCTATCAAATAAAAGCAACAAAAAACAGATTATAAAAGAGCAAATCCAGCTGAATGAGTTCATCATCTTCAATAACAACCTTCAAACGTGTTATTGGTCCTTTTCTCAAAGGAGTTGTGCAATCTCAGTGAGAATACAAACGTCAAAGGCTAACACATTAACATCACCTACGCATGTTTTTGTATTTACAATTGATTACATAATTTGTTTTTTTATCGTTTTGCAATCTACAGAGCATTTTGGAAAAGTTCCCCCTTGAGAGCAATTTTCCCAAAAGTTGTCAGTGGCTCTGAGAAACATTGTCATGTAAACAAAGGCCCAAGAAGTGATGAGAGCTTTGCGTTTTCACTTGAAATCGTTGCAGAGTCAACAAGGCCTAAGCTGATTGTTGTTCACCACCTTTTGAAAGGTTGAACAATGATGAATACGGGCATAAAACTTGAAAATCAACTGTTCAGTTATGGATTCAAAAAGCTTTAAAACTGGTATATCAAATGAAGCCTTTGCACAGTTACAGCATTATTTATCCAGGTGTAGGAGGTATTGATTATCTTTGAGTCTCCATAGAAGATAAACAGACGTTTTACTGGCTCATACTCTGGTGTTGACAATCGGATCCTTTCTGGGACATTTCCCTGCCAATCTCCTGTCAGTTTAACCACAGAACAGTAGCTGTGAAAAGCCCCTGGCCGGTGAAGTGGGTCAACACGTCTCAGCTATACGCTGCACGCAGGACAGCGCTGAAAACAGGCCTGTATTGTCTTGTTGCCACCTGGTTGGAACATAAGACCGTCTGAAACACGCTGCTGCGTGAGTCAGCGGAGAGTTTAGCTGCGCTCAGCTATATAAACAAGGATCCAGAAAGCGCTCCGGGGAAGGAGCCAGAGCTTCAGCTGATCTTATAGCTTTTTGTTGGGGATACGTCATTACTCTCCGTCTGTGAAACCCAAGAAGACTTCAAGACTGGGTTGTGGGGTTTTTAACACTGATGAAAATATACTGGAGTCAGCACGTTTGGCCTGACAGCAGGAGGGAGGGCAGGATAGACGAAAAGGAGTACAAGAGGACACGGAATTGTCTTTTTGACTTCACAAATTCAGAATTTTTTATTTATTTTTTGTTCCTTTTCATCGTTTGTCAAACCGACTGTCCACTCCTCAATGGCTTTTTACATTTTCTCATCACAGTGGACAGTCACCGTAATAACAATCCAACTTGGTCGTCTGTCCACTAGAATGTCTGAACTCCCAATCTTAAATCTTTATCACTCTGCTGCATGTGTGTGGTTTCATTACAAAAACAAACAGCTTGGCCCAACATGTTCACTACATCGTTTTCAGTGTTTCTGCTGTTCGTTTCAGCTGAATATTGTTTTCAAAACCTAAACAGAAAAACTTGAAACGCTGCGTAAACGAGGCCATAATGTTACAAGCATGTTTCACAATAATTCCAGCTAAACTAAGCTGATGTGACTGAAGCTTTTAGGCACAGTTGAAGTGTTTACTGATGTCATATTTGTTAATCATTCAAAACTGTTTGCAGATTAATAAAGTATGAATATGTAAATATCCAATCTGGAATAATCAGACCGGGATCAGTCTCCAAAAATCCCTTGTTTAATATCATTAATCTAGTTTGTTTACAAATGATTTCCACTGCTTCGGATTTGTAGTAAAGGGTCAATAATGCGTGTTCAAAACAAATGTGGCCTTTCAAGCTCGTGTTGTGTGGGTTTTTTCCACAAGTCATACTTGTACAAAACTGGAAATTCTGCTCATTAGGAGGATTAGTGAGCTGAAATCTGAGAAAAACAAAGAAAGAGGATGAGTCAGTGTCTGACTTTATTGTTTGACCGGATTTCCAGTTTCATTGCAGCAGAGCAGCAGGACAGACAGTGGACTATTTCTACCAGAAATGTGGGCTCATGACTAAAAGAGTGACACAGACCACAACGTTGAAAATAATACCAGAAGAGTGGTATTTAATGTGTTAAAGTGTGTGCTTGTTAAAGGTAGAGCCAAACTGCCCAAACATACTGCTTTCCTAATTCACACTTAATGTCGATAAGATCCCAGCACAAATGTCAAATTCAGTCCAAATTTCCTCGATGGCCAAGAGGAAAGTCAAAGTAAAAATAAAGCGTGCTGGGATGGGGGCTGGCCAGGTAGGCCAACATCTTCGGATCTCTCGGGAAGCAGCCTACACCGTCTAAAAAAAGCAGGAAGCCTCGCGGCTTCCAAGTAGAGCTACACAGAGCGCAGTGGAGGAGCCGGCCACGGTTCAAAGTTCACTTTTTTTTACAAGAGAACGGCACATCTTCTGCCGCAGCATTGAGGAAGATAAAGGAGGGGAAACAAAGGCGACCA
Organism: Lipophrys pholis; assembly: GCF_963383615.2. NCBI lineage: Eukaryota > Metazoa > Chordata > Actinopteri > Blenniiformes > Blenniidae > Lipophrys > Lipophrys pholis. The sequence goes on along the minus strand of NC_137644.1, from coordinate 6,658,466 downwards.
AAAAAGGATGTGGTTGTGGATGTGGAACTGATAATGCGTCCGACAGAAGCTAAGAGAGATATAATGACATCTATCTACACTGAAACAATCGCATCTCAAAACAAAGCACACGAGAGGTTTTTTCCCTTCTGTTTAAAACCCTTTTTCGCGTAGGTGGCACGACCTTCCAAACGGGGTCAAGCAGAGGATCAAGAGGCCGTCCCCACTAACTGCACACCACGGTCACTTTGCTAACAAGTTTAACCCCGTGACTGGTTTCTCTTTGAGAGGAGAAAATCACATTACAAACATACAGAAGCGTTACACAACAGCCAGTTGCATAATGCGCCCTGCTACCTCTCGCATGAAGAACTGAGCGGTGGATTGTCCGCTGCTGCCCTCGGGTCAGGACGGCTGCACATCGCTCTGCGGCGGCCCAGCTCAAAAACTGCTCCGTGTGTTCATAAATACAGAAACTTGAGAGAGTACCCTGGACATCGGAGGAGGCCATGCAGAGTTTGAAGCAGCGCTGCATCTACCAGACAACAGTTAAATCGACGCCGACAGGAGCTGCTGCCCCAGATGCTTCAGGTTCGGTGGGTGCAGATCTCATCACCGTTACATAACACGTCCAAGGAGCAGAACACGCAGCCAGCACTCTTTATCACTGCATGTCAGCGTCTTCAAAACATTCAGACCTCCAAGAGTCGAAAGACTGACAGCTTAGACATGAAGTGGTACGCAGCTTCTACAAAATTCAGGAAAATCTTCAGATTCTTACCAATGGAAAGATTTCAAATCGAGTTAGAAATACGCAATATCTTCACAGTTAAGGTGGACAATATCAACTTATTAGCTTGATTAACACTGGTAATGAGTCCTCTGAATCTGTCTAACTTGCTCAGTGCAGAGATTTCTGTTACTTCCACAGTTTGTAACTTTCAGATAACTATGTCCAGGAAATCAATACATTTTCACAAATCAATCAATAAAATCAGTTTGAGCCAAATGATACATATTTCAAACATCATGAATGAATTAGGAAATCAGTTTCTTTTGTGTTAAATCATCCTTTGGGCTGAAATGGACCGTTTGGGGTTCTACAAGGCAGATCCACAACAGGAGAGAGGTGGTTAAATTCAGCTTATCAGATGTCCAACTGTCGCTGCCCCTCGTCTGTGCAGGTCGTAATAGAAACCATTGAGGACATAATGCCCCAGACGTGGGCAAAGCCAGCCAAACTTTGTGAGTGAATGTGAGCTGAGGAGCCCCCCTCTGGCGCGGGGCCAGGTAACACGTCTGCTCGGCTTCACACTGTCTGGGAAGAGGGCCTTCCATCAAGAATGCCCTCTCCAGAAATAGAAAGGCCCGACGTCTCGCTGGTGAACGATCACATGAGGACCCGGGACACAGCTGGATCACTGTTGGGTGTTATGCAAGTTCTCTTCAGACAGCAGGTGAATTCAGAGCGTGTTGGGAAACACACTTGAACTTGGTTGAGGCAGACACGAGGCCAGGACACCATCGACATCAGGACTAATTTCTTCTGTGATTGGATGAGATTACACAACAACGCTTCACCGTGAAACATCCTCACACGGAGGACCAAACCTAGACTAAACACCCACAGATCATTTTTCTGCTTTTTTTTCTCTGACATTCGGAATATTTTTGGCCCAAAGCGTACGGACTCCTTTATTAAAAGCTGCTCTCAATTAGGAGACTGATCCGTTCCAACACAGCAGAGATTAAAGCCTCTTCTGCTGCAATTCAAATCTACTCTCACACCCCATGTACATTGATGATGACAACTCGGAACTTGCGTCGAATCTTGAAACTTATTGATGATACTTCAATTATGAAACAATGGGCATTTAAAGGTCCAGGTTAGTGAATGCAAACATCAAAACACAAAGAAAGCGGAAATTATTCCTATAATTCAAAACTGTGAAACCTTAAATACATGTGAACTGAATTATTTCCAGACTTTTTGGTTTTATTTCTAATCATTTAAGCATAAAAGGTCATTCAAAACAGTGCAATATTTCATAAGATCCAACAATGGGAGGCCAAAATCGTCACAGTCAAACTATGAAATGTTTTTCAAACTTTTTTTAGTTTAAGATAGAGTAGAAATCACTGGGAAAATTATGTTTTCACTTCGCAGATTTCTGATGTTTTAATATGTACCTGTATACTCACAAACTGTCGAATTAATGGATTAACACTAACGCTTGTTTAACACTTTCATTTGACTCTATTACTTTAAGTGTGTTGTTGCCTTTTTAACCCTCAGCTTAGGCCCTGTTTACATCGCAAGTGAAAGCGAATTGCTTTTAAGTTTTTGTTTCAGAAATGTTTCACATTTACAGGGAAACATTTTGAAGATGTCCGTTTACAAGGAAAAGGAAGGAATTTGGAGCAATCTCTCCGAGTATGGATGGAAGAGCAGTGAAGATATGGCCGTGGTGACAAAGATGTGGACGTACCTTGCCGGTTGATTTCGTTCTGCAGGAGCTCCTCCATCGCCTCCTCTTCAGCGATGTCCAGAGGCGTCTCTCCTTCACTGTTCACCACCCCGACACTGGCACCCTGACCGATGAGATATCTGCAAAGACACAGACATGAGGAACGTCAGCTTAACAGTATTAGTTTGAGGTCAAACGGAGGCCTCTAGAAGAAAAAAGGTAAAAGCAAATGTCCCTTCCTTTTAACAGATGAAGGAACAGCTGAAGGACAGGAGATGTGTAATGTAGCTTTTGGGTCATCGCCAACATCGATTGACACCACGCTGCAGTCTGCACGCACGGTTTAGCCAGTTGCATTGTCCCAATACTGTTAGGTCAAATTATATACATACATTCACCAATTACAGTAATTACAATGGCTCCCCTGCACAATTATCCATTTCAATTTAATAACTGCTCCACATGGCACACGATGACGGACATATTCATTTGAACAAAAGTACACAAATGAGAAAGAACGATGGTGTTCAAAGCACACGGCTGCATAACCGCAGCATATGTTCAATTAAATCGGGTAATCATGTGCCTGCAGTTTTTAGCACATATGCACACATTCAGAAAGTCACAAAATAGCTTTGTCTCAAGGACTCAGTAAACGATGGAACCTCCAGTGTTTCTATTATTACGACCAGATGACCAAAATCAATATTTAACACCAGATTCAGAGAGACTTAAATGGTAAATCTCTTATATAGCCATCATTGTGTCTCAAAATACACCAAGGTGAGCAAAAGCTCTTTGTCTTTGCCTCTTACCAGTCTAACACTTTTATGCACGTTCTAGACATTCTACTCGGTTCTTGGAAGTGGGTGGGTTTCTGTGACAACAGGACTAAGTGTATTACTGGACAATAAAATCAAGTGTCGAAATTTGCACGTCACACAGTCACGTGCAGGAATAGCGGCTGGCTGCAACATGTAATGTACATTTACAGCACTGCCCAATTCAAAACTGTGCTCAACGCCAATTGAGGAACCTTTAAAGGGTTCAGTCTCCTGCTCAAGGGCACTTGGACAGACGGAGATGAGGGGTCAACCATCCAACTTTGGGATTGGATGGCTACCCACTTAGTGATTTAACCCTTCGTGTCGTGGCCTCCCTCTAGCAGTGATACTAGATATTTTAACCAACATCTTGAGTCCAGCTGCTTCCAATTAAAGCTGTGGTGAGACTCGGGGCCTTCTCATTAGACCGACACACCACTTGAAACGCTCTTGGTGCCCTCGACTTCCCCTCCGATGGCAGCTGAGTGACTGCAGCGTTTTATTTCCTTTTGATTGGACTTTCTATTCTGCCTATTTTAGGGTTGGATGGCTTTGTGGTCTCCCGTCCCGCTGGGAGCTTCCTGACCAACCCTACCACCAGACGGTCGTGGGGACACCGGGGGACAACAGATACAGGCCTGCACTACCGCTCCTGCTGTCCAGAGTGAGGATGCTGGGACCGAACACCAGCCTATTGAGAACTCGCCGCCCACGTCAGATTGTAGAGTTTCTCCCTGTGACACGATGTCTCCATTACTCACCCGTAACAGGACGGCCACTTGACCTTTTCACTCAAAATGTGACGACGACAACAACGGGTTTGTTTTTCGTAATAGTGGCACTGTGCCGATGCTCAGTTCATGAGGCCACTCTGATCTCACGCATCAACAATTTTAAACATTTAAAAAATGGGAGCGCATCAAGAAAAGACAGTTCATGTATTGTTTTGTCACGATGCTCCAGAAAAAGTCGAGTTGAAAACTTTGATGAGGATTGTTCATTTTAACAAATTCTAAACAGAAAAACATAAGCCTGATTAAATTAGTTTTTTTCTGACACTAAAGGAAAAAAAGGGTATTTACCAATAAATTCAGTTGTTTTGAAAAAAAAAAAAATAAGTGTCATTCATGTTCAGTACTTGGAAAAGAAAGTTGTTTTTTTTATTTTCGATGAGGATAAAGATGCTTGAGACCATGCAGAGGATGAGTCTATCACTCTTGATAGTCATGACACACTCTGGATGCAAACATTGTTCTTATTGTCCATCTACTGAGCATGTGCAGAACAACTATCTACTACGGCCGTGATGCGCTTGTGTGATAGTGCTTCAGAAAAGTTGCACTTTCCCTCCATTGCCACGGAGTTAGAGCATTTTTGAAAAGTTCCACTTTTGGGAGTCGTTTTTCAAAAATTTGCATTGTCAGTGACTCTGACTAACGTTGTCGTGTAACTGGAACTCCAAACCGCAACACTTGGAAACGTTGTTGTGTAAACGGGGCTTTAATATGTTCTTCAAAAACACATAACTGCCCTCAGCCGTCTGCGTCGCATGTCTTCATTGGCAATAACACAAAACTACAAGCAAACATCTTGATGGAGGATTTACAACTGAAATATTAGAAAAGTTTGAGCCACTTTCATTTACAAACACAGTCCACCTAAGAAACAATCGTGTTGACGTATTTCCAACACCAAATGGCAAATGCTTAAACTATAGTCTTGACCTGAGCGTCTGCTGAGGCTCGGACATATTTCTTCTTCCTTTACAGTAAAGTTAAACATCAATAGAAGGGATAATCTTTAGCCAGGTTCCTGTAATGTAACACAGAAGTAAAGCAGGTCACAGCACACTCCCAATATGCTGAACAATGAGCACAGCGGCGCTCCGTCAGGCCGCTTCAGCCTGTTTAACTATCCTCTGATAACATCTGCTGTGCTTATGGCCCGCAGGTCGTGTTCTTACGTTGGAAAAAAAAAAAGACACGGGGGCGAGAAAACAACTGTGGAGCTTGATTCCAGATATAGTGAGTGACCCTGATCTCTGCATATTTGATTACATCACAGTTGCATTGTGTGCCTGAGCTATCAGATGGGTGGGCTGCTGCTCCAGTCGAGGAGTCCAGGAGACAGTGGCGGGTCTGCTGGTTGTGTTATATTATGTAAATGATCAGTATTTTCTTAATTCAATGCCATTGCTGAAGAGAATACAGCCAAAGTGTTCATTCCATTCAGAACAACACGCTCAAATTTAACCAATTTCCCTCAGAGCAGTGCTGAGCACAGTCCGTCCTTGGAGAGATTCACTTCAGGCAAACCTTCCCAACTAGTGACTGAATTCCCAGGACAATAGTCAAAACAAGATCAATTCAATCCGACAGGAGCTGAAAGTTAAAGGGAAGTGTGCGGCCACTCTGTATTTTGCATATTCCTGAGATGATTCATGCTCCACTTACTCCAGCTCGCAAACAATTTAGACTTCGAGTTGATAAGGGATTTGTGGTCGGAGGTTTGTTTGAAAACTAACAACTTCAAAGAAAGGTTTTAAGTCTGATGCTTTTTGTTCGAGCTGTGAAGGGAAGGAAGCAGAACACCCAATATGTTGAGTCGAGGCTTTTCCCAAACATGGTGATGCAGGGCATTGAAGCCAATGTCGGGGGCTTACATTCCTCAAATACTGACAAACTAAACACAATTTTCTAAGGTGGCAATTTGCAAATATGTGCATTTTGGTTTAATAATCTTAACGATTATCTTAAGTTTTCATGTTATATATCAGTTATATAAATGATAAACATCAATCAGCCATAACATTATCAATACCTGCACAACATGTATCTTATCAAACTGGTTTGTATTAATGTTAAATCTGGATTTCACACCTGTAGTTTTAATGTCATACACAGCTTCTCCGGATTCTTCTTCAGATGTTCCATTTTCCAACAGTAGCAACATACATGTACCGCTCCTACTGTTGCACTGCCCTGTCACTATGGAAACGGCACAATACCCCAGTTGATGTGAACAGGAACTACTCCAGGGGTGTTCAACCTTTATGAGCCATTTTCATCACTTTCCACCAAATCAAATTTAACTGGAGCCGCAAAACACCTTAAACCTTTACAATGAGGGTGACACGGCTCCTAAAGTTTCATATATAGTTTTGATAAAGGAACATAAAGTGTGTCTTATGTGAAGTTTAAATTACAATTTAGGATGATAAACATTTCATTTTTAGTTGTTTAGCTGTTTTTGTACCTGATTTTAGAGGTTTCAACCTTCTTTTTCAGGATTATGTAGACAATTTTGACATTTTGGAAAAGAATAGAAGAGAAATGCTATATTAATTCCAGAGGGTAAATCTTCTTTTAACTATTTTGGCTATTTTTTTCAAGCAGTTTTGTGTGAAATGCAAAAATGATGCGTTTTCACGTCAATTGTGTAAATCGGGGCCTCAGGCTGTTTGTGGTCGCACATCCACAGCAGATAGCATCACGGCTTCATTTGAGATGCTCGCTCATGGCTCAATTTACAGGCAACCATTAAATCCACAACATACTGAGACCTGGCTCATTAGTCCAACACTTGGAGTGGGAATACAGAGCCAGAGGTCACTAACGAGAGGCCCGGAGGGCTGACGGGAGAGTGCAGGCCTCAGCTGGAGGCCGGCCATGTCAGTCCTGAAGTCACTTTGAGCTTGCTGGCCCAAATGAAATTGAATCATATGGAGCTAAAAACATCACACCAACAGCTTCACGGCGCAGTGCGGCAGTTATGACAAACCTCGTCGAATGAGCTGTTCCAGAAACAAAACAGGATATGAAGATCAGTTTGCAGAATTCAGATAGGACGGCGTTCTTGGTACTCACTCTGCTATGTCGAGGTATCCACAGGAGGCTGCGGCGTGGAGGGGGATCCAGCCCTCATTGTCGGGCTGATTGATGCACGCTCCGTGCTCCACCAGGAAAGTCACCATGTCAACATTGTCATCGATGCATGCCTGAACGAGAGAGAAGCAGCAGAGAAGGTGGGGGGGTGTTAAGGGCACTGTAAAAAGCAAAGGACCATGACGTGCCCTGTGTGTGTGTTTATGTGTGTGTGAGCTTATGTCAGCGGGACGGCCCGCTCTCCGGTTACAAACGTCTTGCACGGAAAGAGCGTTACGCTGCGTCTGATAGATTGCCATGTGTGTCCAGAATTGTTGGGGAATTTTTGGCAGCAGGAGCGTTCCCAAAATGCCTCCGCATAGCGGGGCTGCTTGAAATACCACATAGCATAGTACTGCCGATTGAGGCGTGGAGGTGCTGCGTGTGGATGGGTGGAAACCAAATTAATTTTAAAATGAATACCTCACTAAAATACATTCCCCCCAAAAAATTAAAAACCTAAAATTTAACTAGCCAATATATTTTCACTAAGTCTTTATCATGAGGAGGTCCGTTTCCGCCACAGATTCAATTTACACTAGTTTCCTCCAAGACAAAGTCCTTGTTGATAGACTGAGAAGCTCGGTAACGTCAGACCTTCAGATTACACCGTCTCTGGGTAAATGATGTCAATTTGGACTGAACGCCATTAGCGAGCAATATAATCAATAAAATAGAGCAATTCTAACCTGAGATATTGTTGCCTTATATAAAAATGTACTGAAATAGAAATGTAAAGCTGTTGTTAAGCAAAAGATTCAGATTCCCGTCTCCTATTCCCGATATATACTTATTGCACAGGTGTACATTAGCAGCAACAACACAAACTGTAAACGCCCAAAGAAACCCAGCCATTAAAATATTGAGCATTGAGCAACATTAACAAACAAGATCAGAAGTACAGATCTTGAACTTGGGTTATCAGAAATCGTCAACTCAGTTGCTTAACCATTTCCTGAAACTGAACCGTACCCGGCACCCGAAACAATGAAAACAAAAGTAGAACCCAGCGCAATACAGAGCACAGCTGCCAGTGGGAGGCATCTAATCCAGGATTTTCCAGCTGTTGTACGTTTATCTATAAGTTGAGGCTGAAATATGAAGCATAGTGGGCATTTAATCAGGAGCTGCTGACAAAAAGTATACAAAATCTGCATTTATCAAGCGAAGTACAGCTTACAAAAATGTAATTCCCCTTATTTGCCTTTGTCGAACCACAGCGTCTCATACAACTCATTGTGTTTCTGTTAAAAACAATTGACACATTTCTGCAATTCAAATCATTTTTGAGTTCCCAATAGGACGTTTGTGGTGTAAACTGTTGACGAGGTTCAGTTAAGGTGGCAAAAGTTGTTGATTTTGTCGATCGTTGCTGCTTTTTAGCCTAAAGTTGCCACCACGAGATTTTGCATCGATACAGACAGATCGATTTTACAACAACGTTCATGTGAGGAACTTCCTGTATGACCATAACAAGAAGGAGGAAGCGTCCTTAAAGAGTTCCTGGACGTGTCAGAAAGGCCAAGATCAGACCTGGTGTAAACTAATCATTGAGTGCACATTCACCATAACTTCTCCAGGCATTTACAAGAGAAAAACGCAATTAGCTCATTGCTCATTTCTTGAAATCGCCATTATACGAGCATATCACCGAGCTCAACAAGCCTAGTTACAAATATTAAAAAGTGTGCGTGCTTTAAACACAGTTAAAGCATTAAGACTGCTGCTCCTTTTCAGGGCGACGCAGCAAATCGTGGCTTTCCTAACTTTCAGGACTTTAGTCAAAATCAAATCCTTGATAGCTTGTAGTGTTCTCTTCATTCATAAACACAAAAACCTTGAAGTCATGGAGCTGTCTCACACAAAAAGTGACGGGCAAAGTCCTCTCAAGGAGAAATAAAGTGACTTTTCAAGTATGTTTGCAGCTTTCTTAAACAGCTTGAAAGAAAGTAATGTCCACTGACAGCCACCGTGGTGAAGAATTACTACAAACATTAGAAATCTATAAAATGTAATTGTCACTTATTGATATCTAAACTCTGCTCCCGACTCCTCGGATCCATCAGTGAACACCGTGCCTGGACCGTCTCACTCCGTCCTGCGGTTGCTATGGCAACAGGAGCGTAGACACACAAAAAAACAGATACACGTGAACACACATGGCCGCCTCACGTTCGGGGCACACGACTATCTGGCTGGAATCCTTGTCCAAATTTGGGCCGTTTACAGCAGCGGGGCTGAAGAGAGCCTCGGTAGAGATTATCTCAGTGTGTGTGTGTGTGTGTGTGTGTGTGTGTGTGTGTGTGTGTGTGTGTGTGTGTGTGTGTGTGTGTGTGTGTGTGTGTGTGTGTGTGTGTGTGTGTGTGTGTGTGTGTGTGATTTCAGAAGTTCACAGGCTGCAGATGGACTTTTTGACAAAGAAGAACAGATGATACCCATTAAATCCATCTATCGCCATCTCATCACATCAGTAGCTGCTGTGCGTTTCTCAGCGAGGACGACGGGTCCTGATTCTTCACAGCCAGTTCCAATCCTCAGAGGTTCATTATCATGCCGTCTCCTTCTGGAGTGAAAATGAGGACAAGTGATGGTGCCTCGCAGGCAAACTCGAGAGTTTTTACACTGACCTGGCAACCCACTAATCCTAACCCATCCTGATGTTGCAGGGTTAGGCGCCGTTCACACGACAATGTTTTCAAGTGAAAACGCAAAACTTTTGTTGCATTTTGGTTCTTCGTTTAGACAACGATGATATTTGGAATCACTGAAAAAGCAACATTTTGAAAACGCTCCGACTCCGCAAAAACAGGGGGAAGTGCAACTTTTCTGAAACGCTGCTACTTCACATGCAAACTTTCCAAATCTTCTTTTCTCCGAATTATAATATCTGCCTTATACGTTTGCTGATTTTTTTTCTTTTAATGAATTCTTGAGACATCAAAACACTCAACTATGCTCAGGTTTTGTGTGTTAAACCATTGGTGAAGTTAACATTGTACTGTTTTCTCATTCAAAATGTAGAAAATAAAGAAGATGCATAAAAAGCAGAAATTTCAATGAGAAGACCTTCAGCTTATTAATTAAAAGTTTAAAAATATAGACAGGAGGTCCCTGACGCATGAGATGCAGGCATAGGTGTCACAAAAAAATCTAAAGCTCAAGGCACTATACCATATTTCCATTATTACTAAAGCAACTGGATTCAACATTCCAGCACTTCAAAGGTGGTTGATGTGAAACAGGTTTTCAATTTTCCAGCTGATTTAATAGTTCAAGTAGAAATATAATGGATCTTTTTCAATATCCAACCTCCTTCATTGGTTTATTTTGAGGGAATAAAAGTTTCCTATAAGTTTACACACGAGATAAAATAATCTTAACGCATTTCATCGCCTTCTGACAAATGGCCACATCCAGTTTCTTCTTTGGAAGAGAGTTTATTACCTCCTATGCAGCTGTTGTATATCCAGCTCATATCTAAGCAGTCAGATGGTGATTAGCAGTTTTAAAAGCCCTGCTTCTCATCTAAAAACTCTTCTCTGCACCCTCATCCAAATCCTCCCCCTCGGTCATTATCTCTTCAAAGTCTTGTCCTGGCCCAAGAATGGAAACAAGCCCCTTAAGGTGAATGCGGTGATGGCTGCGACCTCCCTCTTGGCTGCGTCACCGGCCTCCCTGCGCCGACTCCTCCCAGAAGCTATCGGAGCCCAACAAAGGTAATCCCCTTGATGGCTCTGTAATTGTCTGTGGTTGACAGGTGCCAGAGTCACGGCCTGCATGGAGGGTATGCTTAGCGTAGCGCCCGGGGGACGGCGAGGAGCGAGTGGAACAAAGCCAAAGATGATCATTACCTCTGCAGCATCAGAGAGGGTGAAAGTCTGTGAAGCATCTTCGTATGTGCACACATGTGCACCCTCAATCCTTGTATGGTACAAACCATAAAAGTATTTTATAACAGAGAGACAGCATCAAAAAAAGCAGGGCAAGGGCACGTAACCAATAATTCAAGTTATATTAGGAAACGCTGTGGGCCTAATCCAGTCTTGCACATCACAGTCAGCCCCCAAGTGACATATAGAACCTGTACGGAGCTCACGGTGGAACATTCAGACGTGCTGTGACTCACTCTCAAACAGACACGTAGCCATTTAAACCTGTTTGGCCAGTGCGCCTCGGAAGGAGGACAGAGGAGGCCCCGTCAAGCTGGAAGTCAATAAGATGGAAGGGAGGGAAAACAGCGAGCCGAAGAGTGAAGAACACAAATCTAAGAGTGGAAATCGCTCATTCCGATGGGATGAAAAGAAAGTAATTTCCTCTAGAACAGGGATGTCCAACGCTTTTTAGTTCAGAGCCACATACAGCCCAATTTCACCATAAGTGGGTCGGGCCAGTAAAACAGTGTTATAGTGACCTTAAATAAATACTAATTATTATAAATCAGTAAATTTGAACTTTAAAGTTTTTCTTTGTTGTGGCACAGAGTATACGTTTTGATAAAGTCTGTTTTCCAAAACCAAACATTTAGTACGGAAAACTACTACAATAAACAAAGCCAATTTTAATGAAATGACGATGAGGAATCAGGAAGAGCAGCAACACTTAATGCCAAATGTGCAGTTAATGTCATTTGTTATTTATATTCTACACAAGGCCATCCTAAAACCTCGTTTGGGCCCGTTTTGGCCAGTGGGCTGCATGTTTGACACACGAGACTGACTTAAGTCCTACAGATAGTTGCAACTTTCTACTTTGATACTCAAGTACATTTCAGAATGAGGGCTTATACTTTTATCTGAATCTATCTTTTTTTAGTACCTGTACTTCTACTGGAGTAAAGAACGGGAGTAATCTGGGTACTGAACAAACAGCGCTGGCCCCTGCTCGTTGTTCGCCGTCAGTTTGTGAGGAGACGCAGCAGGATGCTGCTCGCTCTGGTAAAAGCTCCTCTAAAATGGAAAACCGCTGCTTTCTGGGAAGTTGATGTGACAGCAAAAATCCAATCAGGCACTAAACCGATCGATGGACACCGGATGCTGCGTTTGATTGGTCGACGGGCTTTAATGTGCATCGTATAGCCGGCCTCAGAAAGAGGAGGTTATTCCATTAGACTTTGCAGGGTGTGATTGGGAAGGCACAGAACTACAGTAACGTAAAACTACACAGAGTCGGCATCACATTTCACAACACAGCAGCAGGCTGGAGGGGTTCAGTGTGAAACGATGAAAAACTCCACATAAAGGCTCTGATCATAGAAGGAAAATATGGGGAAACGCAACTTTGTGAAAATTTCCATATGTCCATTTCCATATGAATGTCCGGTAAAATTTATAGTGTATTGTTCTCTGGTGCGTGTTTCTGTGGTTTCATTACAAACACATACCAATAGCCCCAACTCATGACCCGACATGCCAACTGGATCACTTTCAGTGTTTCTGCCGTTTCCATATAAACAGACATTGGTTCCTAAGCGTTGCCGCATAAACATGAAACTTTTCTGAAGCAGAAACGCAAAAACGAGGCAGTTTCGCTGGAATCGCTGTGTAAACGGGGTCTAAATGTTTACAGAGCGGTGCCATTTGTGCCCTTTTATGTGCATTTTCTGTATATTAAATTACAAATTTTAAATGGTATAACAATTTAAAAAAGGATATGGGTTTGTGTCAAAAGCTTTAACTTTACTCCTAAACACAAATATGATTTGATAGCTGAGAAATGTGCTTGAACACTCAGATGGTGTAATAGCCGTTACTAAATAAACTACTCAAGCGAAAACACGAAGGCTTGTTAAAAACCACTAAAATGGTGCTGATGTCTGCATCACTTTATAATCTGAATAATCTGGCATAGTGCTGTTCCAGACATTAAATTATACTGGTACAATGATGCTCAATGCAATAAAATATTCTAAAAACAAACAAGTGTGTATAAAAACTAATCGAAAGCAGAACTTTAGCCGCTATTGAGAGAGGAAAAAAGAGAAGAGCCACCACCAAAGTTCCAGGAGAAAGTAGTTCCACCACTTCAAGGAATCATCAATTAACAATGTGATTTAAAAGTTCAACGGTGGGATTAATGTAAAATATGTAACACATTGAGATCATACACAGCTGCCTGATCCTGAAATCATATGGATTATTCTGGATCTTAGACTTAACAAAAAAGATGGGCTAATCCACTCTGGGGAAAAAAAAGAAGAAGAAGAAGAAGAAGAAGAAGCTGCACCCATGACGTGAGACTGAGAAAGGAGGCCGGTCTGTTGCCACGACAGCAAAGCCAAAGAAAGAACAGGGTTAAGACCTTGTAAGAAACATAAATAAATAGAGAAAAGACTTCATTTTAAAGTGCACGGGGGTTCTTCACAAAGCGCCCGACAGCGGTGCAAAAGGCAAACGGCCGGTTGGTTCAAAGATGTTCCTGTTGCAGACGCCACCTTTTATGTACAATAGAGCCGACCTGGACTGTGATCCTGAGGAGCGGAGATCTCCATGTTTAGGTTCATTACAATGTATGACAGAAGTATGTGTGCGGACGTCAGAGCTGATATAGCAATGTCAGACATAACTGTTCTATCCTAAAGTGTCTATTCAAACAGCCATAGCAACTTGATTGCTAGTTATTTACCAAGGATGGCATTAATGCCCCAGGGTAACTGACATAACGTTTACGTGACCGTATGGGTGAAAAAACATTTCTAGGTTTTTGTTTCAGAAAACGTGGTGCGTGTTTCGAAAAAGTTCCACCTTGCAAGCTGTTTATTTATAAAAAAAAAAAAAAAAAAAAAAAAAAAAAAAAAAAGGTGTTTTCAGTGGCTCCGAGCACCATCGTCGTGTAAACACTCAAAATGCAACGGAATTTTTCTGTTTTCACTTGAAAACATCAAGTAAACGGGCCCCCGAGTCTGAAGTACAATGTTTAACCAAAAACTACCACAGGGAACTATGGTACACCAACATGACATTGTACTGTGAATCATTGGATTTCAGGGGTCAAACCGTCAAGGTGACGTCTCTTTCCTTTAAATTTTGAGAATAAATCATGATTGAAATAAATAAGTAAAGAGACCACTGAATACAGTTACTGCATATCAAGACTTCAAAGATTGAGCACAACACGTTAAATTTAATAGTCTCTATTGTGAATAACATGAGGAAGTCCAGTACTCAACCTAAAATTAGTACTTGAAGCCCACTTTCTTACTAATCTTGAAAATTTCCATCTTATGAATGAATTTGAGCCACAAACCAAAACAATACAAAAACAGCAGTGTTTGTACTTGTGCCACGTGTTTTTCCACCATTCCCGGCTTTTATTACGAGAGTTCACAAATGAAATCCAACATGATGGAGTCATAAAAACACACCAGATGACCTGCAACAAGCTCATAAAATGAGAACTCCGTTTGTGTGCTTGAATATTGTCCAAAAGCATTGATGGCATTCGCACTGTTGTGAAACCTGAAACCAGTTGTTCAATGAGTTCCTCCTGTTATTGTTCAAGGCTACTGTATGTGTGTGTAAAAAGGTCTGGTGTTTTTTGTTTTGTTTTTAATCTGCGGCGAGATCGTGCGGAGAGCTCCAAGCTTAATTTAGCAACACTCCACATCAAGGAGACACTTGAAGACCCCTCCCCTCCTTGACTTCCTTTAGTAGCACCCTCGGACGAACGACTGGAGCAGAAAGTTACTGCGAGTGTGACCCGGGCTGCCAGCTCACTGTGCAAACAGCTCCGACAGCCGAGGAAGGTGTCAGTGGTGCACGTCCATCATGACATCCAACTGAAACTTCATCTAATGGCGAGTTAATTCCAATTTACCAAAGGGTTCCACAAAGACGTCATTCAACCAACTCCACACTTTGAAAAAGATTCCTGCACATGAACAGACACATCTCCAACGAATTACATGTGATGCTTCAGGCACACATAACTCAGCTATTCCTTCAAGGTCACTTTGTACAGACCAATATAAAAGGTGCATTCAGTGGCTAAAGCCACATACATTTATTTTTTCTCACCTCTTGAGGCCTCCACATTTGAAAAGCATGTTTTTGTTAATGTTATTGGACATGTTGTTAACAATACACAGCATTTCTTTGAGATCCCTTCTGGTTGCTTTTTCCTTCAAAGTACCTTTCTGCATTAGGGCAAATAAACTAACCTCTTGCCACGTGTATTCTGTCAAACAAGGCATATAAAGTCATTTCTAGCTGAGTTAAAAGGAAACATTGTGGAACACTGAGCTCTCTGCATCCGTGTAAAGTGTGAATTGTGCAAGTGTTGTTGCCCTGCACATAATTTTCCGCTTTGTTGATATTCTACATACTTCAGTGATTGATGAAAAGGTCAATTCAACACGCACACGGATTCCTGTTCGTACAGCTGTACTTGTGGGGCTTGATTGAGATAATGCTTTCAACATAAGATGATTGCCATTTCTTTAATGGTGACCTTTGGCCTGTAACCACATTTTAACCATTAAATGGAGTAAGCGTTGTGGAATCCGGCATTGTGGTGGTTTCATCACAAGTTTCAGGCCCCACAAGGAAGGCAAAATGAGCAATCTCTCACAGATACAACCAAAACTACATTTTTCCTCTCTTTTCCATAGTTGTATCTGACCTTGCACATAATTGGGATTGTAGCCGTTGTTTGCCAATGTCAGTGAGTGTTTCTCAACTCAACAGTCGCAAATTTTGATCGAACTGCAAATCAACTCGAGTCGTGAGGAGCTGCGTTTTCTGCTCCGGTCGCAGCGTCTCTGGCCATGATGATTAACATAAAATCAGGCTTGCTTGCAGCACTACCACCAGCAGTCATTCGACTATACAGTTTAACGTTTGCGTTGGATATGGAGTCGTTTCCTGATGATCACAGTACTGCCAATACATCTCTGGTTTTGCAAGAAGAAACCTCTCCAACCCCAAATTCTTTTGAAGTGAATTAAGAAATATTGATCATTTTTGGCATTAACTCACAATGAGATGGATGTTTGAATGTTTAACCAGGGTCCACATACAGCCCAATTTCACTTTGAGTGATCCAGACAAGTAAAATAGCGTCATAATAACTTGATTTCTATATTTTAAAGTTTTTCTTTGTTGTGACACGGAGTATATTTATAAAACCAAACAATAACTACCAAAACTGACTACAATCTCAACATGATGCCAATTTGAATTAAATCTTTTGGTGCAAAACACAGTCAAATGTCCCAAAAAACTTCTATAGCTGTTGCATGTTTTTACAAACTCAGCCCGACAGTATGGCTTTGAGGCGAGCTAGCTTTTATCAGCAATATCTCAGCTCGGGTCTCAGTGTTGTGTTGCGTCTGCTACTCATAAGAAAATTGTTTAAAAGAAAATTTATGTTTTCTTTGAAATCTTTACCATTTACTTGGTGGTTTGGCCAGATTGGAGCTGGTTTGGGCCTCTGGTTTAACGAGATAACCAGGTAATACCTCAAATAACCACAACACACAGCTTTATTTGTGAGCACCCGTTCTCAGACACTGACCGTCTCGGTGTTCTCAGAGAGGCTTCAGGTTCTCTCAGTGATGTGAAAAGAGGCAAACCGGCTGTAATCATGGACAAAACCCATGAACACTTGTCAGAAAAGCTACAGGTATTCCCGATTAAGGTTTCTGAAACATTGTGTGACCAATATTTAGAGGGAAAGAAGGCGTGATGCTCAAGGTATTAGAGACAATCTAGCTCCCATATGAAGCAACACCATGGACAGCAAAGTAGCTTCTGCCAGAGCGCTGAGCTGGCCTCTTGCTTACTTTACTCCTCTCCCTCCCCCCTGCAGTACTACAACTTCTCACTGCAGCCACAGAGTCAGAAAGCAGAAGCAAAGGCCCTGGACTAGCATACCAGTGGAGAAATTCCCAGATAAGTAATACTCCTAGCCTTGGGGCTTCAGGCATCAGCGCTCTGGCCACTCCTGCCGGGCTACGTCATTGGCTCAGAGGCGCACAGCCACTTCCACAAAAGGAATTCCTTCTTACCGCCTGTATGTAAGTATGAGTATGTTACGCGGCTGTATTTGCATGCATGTGAGAGTGTGTGCGCCTGTGTGTGCCCGTGCGTGTGACAGGTCAACCCAGGAGCAGAGCACCAACACTGAAAATGAAAAATACACGGAGGCAGATAAGAGGAAACTGATTAGAGAAAGTGTGTTTCAAAGAAATACAGGAGCGCAACGGCTTGTTGGGGACGGCTGTTGTGTATCTGGAAGCGTGTGTTTATGACTGAGACAAAGACCTCACAGCTCCCGTGCTATTGGCAGGGTTCAGGAGGCCAGAGGGTACGAGGGGGAGGGTTGAAGCGCTGCGGGGCGACCAGCTGGGTCCCTACGCTAGATGAGCTCTGCAGGGAGCTGTAACCAGACTGCTCACACCACACGCACACACACACTCTCTCGGTCTCACACACACACACACTTCAGTGCTGCTACCAAGGACGACCATATATGGCCCTGGGATTCCCGTGGAAAAAGAAGACCAGGACTGAGGAAGAGGGAGGGGGGGGAAGGCCGGTGAAGATTATAACTGTATGTTTCACTTCGGCTTTTTCGCTCGACTGCCAAAACAATGGCCTCACTTGAGAGCCAAGTTTGTCTCCATGTGAGGGGTCCAAAGGCGAGAGAGCCGGGCAGCGAAGCGAGAGGCCGAGGGGTCGCACGGCCACGGAGAGATACAACCTCTGTTGATATTTCCATAGAATAGTCCCCTTATGTGGAGGCTTCTATACAGACAGCAGAGAGCTCAGTCAGCAGTCAGCCACAGTGGACTAAAGAGGCATTGAGTCTCTCCACAACTCCCCCCCCCCCCAACATGTTGGCACTGTGTCTGCCCATCACGCTGACCAGCTCGAAACCTAGGAGGTTAAACGGATTGTGTGGATGCCAAGCTCGTGCCAGGCGTTCCACCAATTTATAGCTCGAGCTCAACGCACATAAAAGGGTTATGACAGCATCATGTATGGAGCAAGACGACTTCCACCCTTTAAGGCAGAGCTGTCGCACTTATACAGACCGATGTGCTCTCGATTGGAACTTTCTACAAATATTCCCAACAACGGGAAGGAAAAAACATCTAGGATCACCACAGTGCTCCTCCTCCAACTATGTGGACAAAAGCCCATCCATTCCCACAACACGGAAATTCTTTACCAATTCACCGTCACAGGATAGCTTCAATGCTGATGCTATTGAGTTCGCAATTAAATTAGCCATCTTCCACTAATCTGTTGCTTCGGGGCTCAGAGTTGCATTACGACTTCTACTTTCATTAAAACAAAGCGACAAATTAAGAGCAGCAACTGTTCTACAAATATTTGTGTTGTGTATTTTTTTTTTTTTCATTTTTAAGGTCAACCCATTGGCCAGAGTGGGAACGTTTGAGGGCTGTTTTGTTCCGCAGACCACATGTTTGGCACCCATGCTATAAAGTATTAACAAAAGGACTCAGAGGATATTTGATAAATATGTGACTCCATAAGACATGAACTTGCACCTTAAACTTGGCCAATTCTGACAATCGGACGCGTTCTACAGCAGCCGTGACTCAAACCAGGGTTACCAACACTAATACTGGACATCAGAGTGGAAACCATTAGATTCGATCATTACAAAAGTACTCATGAAGCTCTGTAGAAAACATCTAAATTGGCAGACAGAATAACTTTTTTTATGTCCGTCTGATTTCAGAAAACTCGGTGATGAAAGCAGTGGCTTCATGAAAACACGCTCACAGGCGTCCATGTTGGGCTCGTGTGACAGACTCCGAGGGGAGTGGAAGAAGTGGAGCCTCAAAGAGGATATGAGAAAAATAAACAGCCACTTCCTGTTCCTCTCTGGCCCGAAGTCTCCAACACGCAACGTAGACCCCTCCTACCAACGCCACCTTGGTCAGGACAGATGAGCAAGAAAAGCTCAGAAATACACTGAAAACACTCTGTGGGCGTTCAGCCAGACAAAAAGGGAGGTGCATGCAAATTATATCAAATAGTAGCGACATCAATATTTAAGAAGTTCGCTTTTTAAAAAAACATGTGGTGCATTAGAGATGAAGCCATATCAAAGTTTTATATCACAACTGTCATGACTGATCATCTACAATATTGAGATATCTAAAAGTACTCAAACACACAACTATGGAGGAGTAGTCTGGGTAGTAGATGGGGATGGTTTTCTTTGACTTAAAACAAGCCTACTGAGCATACTGTGCTTTCATTAACCCAAGGTTTATATTGTTTTTTGGTATAACAACAAAAAAAAAAAAAACACATTCTGTGTTCCCAACCTGGGGTCTTGAACCCCCTGGAGAGGGCCCCGAGGCTTTGTCTGCTCCGAGGTTGTCAAGATCAGAATAACATGTCTAAGGCAACACGAATAAGATGTGTTGTAGAAATTAGAATCTTCTTGACCCCATTGTTTTGTCCAATCGATATAAAGTCAGAGAAACAAAATGCCTTTATTAGACAAAAGAAGGTGGGGAATCTCTGTTCTATATGCATGCACAGCCTGAGTTGTTTTGGTTCATTAATTATTCATTAACATCTCAGCTTGATTGGACTCAGTGACCTCACATTTATGCTCTATAAAACAAACACAGAAATTTGGTCTGAGGGCATATGATTAGGCATTCTTTGGTTTTGGATCTCTTTATATACAGTGTATATTAAAAAATGCATCACGAAAAAAAAAGAAAAGCTGCTGGTTCTAATTTCCTGTCTACTGAGGGACATCACTGACGTGCCCAGTCCACATTTATAACCTCAGGATTTTTTTTACAACATGAAAAACAGATATACACAACAACAAAGAGGCCACACTTATGTAAGTCCATTTGAATGGAGAGTCAAAGTACTCAGCCCGTCAGCCTGTCAAGGTCTAGGCCCATTTACTGACAGACATTTATCTGCAGGAAGAGGCTTGATCGCATGCGCTCGCTCACAGGAACACTAATGGAGGGACGACAGGCTCACTCAATCTCACGACTGGTCAGAAACAACTAAATCAATGGGATGTATAAGCAAATGAATGCACAGGTTCTTGTGCTAAGATTTGAAATATCTGGTAAGCCTCGCACTTTCTTGCCAAATACATTAAAACTCTAACAACACTTCCTTAAATCTTAACTCGTTGTGTAAATGGTGAATGTAGAAGTAATGAGGGGGTGAAAACAATCGTTATTGAACAATAAAGGCTTGTCACTGTTTCCACTCGTCTCTCTAAAGGTGCATCCACTTTAACAACAACTGGAAAGAATGCAAGCTCATCCCTCCTCAGACGACCAAATTGGACATTCTGCTTTAATTGAGCTCGCCCTTCTAAAAAGACAATGAAGAATCCGGCGTCTCTGAGGTCCAGGTGTTTTCAGTTGAAAAACAGCTCATAAAAACACTCGGCGTGAGGCATGAGGCCGCCGCTGCCGCCGCCGTGCAGATAACAGCAGGACGGCTTGGAGAGGACCCGGCGCGAGGGGAAGACAGACACGGTGCCACGGGGAGGGAAATAAAAAACAAGCTGAAGTCATCCCGCAAACATCTTTAAGAGAGGGTCATTAATGTGTGGAAAGACACCTGACCAGATAATTTACCTTTAACTGTCACACTCGTTCAATCTCATAACGCAGGACGAGACGCAGCCGAGTGCGCGCGCGTGTGTGTGTGTGTGTGTGTGTGTGTGTGTGTGTGTGTGTGTGTGTGTGTGTGTGTGTGTGTGTGTGTGTGTGTGTGTGTGTGTGTGTGTGTGACAAATACTCATCAAAGACACACACTGACATCAGCAGAGAGGAGGCTGGTAAAAATAGCTGCCTTTGGTTTGAACTTCTCATTTTCTTCCAAATTCCTGCACAGCGACTCTGCCAGGTTCCAGCGATGCAATAATTACATCTGGGTCAAAACTCCAGGATGACTAGTTTTAAAAAATAAATAAATAAAAAGGTGCTTCATGTGGCACGAGGTGCCCTCAGCTTCTTGCTTAATGTCGGAAAGGGGACGCTGCCAATTAACAAGTAACTGTACCATGACACTGTAATGCCACTGTTAATATCATAACTATTTTTGAAAAAGGCCCTGATTTCTCGATATCTCAAGTGAAAACGCATCGTTTTTGTGTTTTCGTTTCAGAAAACCTGGACCCCAACCTGAACTCAAACCAAGGCAATAATGACGAGGAAGTCAGAGTTCTGACTAGTAAACGACATAAAATAAAGGATCAAACTTGAAGTGTCATCATTTGACTTCCAAATACGTGATGCTGAACTTAATGAATGAATCAGTTCGTAGACTGACCCAACAACGCTCACAGATAATGCCACTCACCCTACAACAATACAACCGAGTTCACAGCAAGTCACCTTTCCCCGAACTAACCGTCAGTAACTTGCACAACTGGTAACGTCCACCTCGGCTCATAAACGTGGCAGAAGCGTCACACCGCTGAGGAATTCCCATTACGACCCCGGGTGAACCAGTTCAGACCTGCAGCACTGCTCATCAGAAATGCTCCAGACACGGAGATCCTCAGGTGGGGAGCCGTTTATCACTGCTGTGCATTATCAGGATGCCATAAAGAGGGTGGAGCGCACAGTTCAGAATCGACTGTTTTCAACCGACAGTTCAGTTTTCTTCTCAGCCGTATAAACACGACAAGAGGGAATCCTACCACATAAACCTGTAACACACATTTATAGTTTGAAAGTCACATGTTGTGTTGACATCGACGTGTCACAATCAGCAGATGACCCGGCATCTTGCAATGTGTTGGCGAGCAACAACAAGAATGAAAAAAAAAGAAGGCAGAAAAACAGCACAACGACTTCCTGTCGTTGATTATGGGGTTGGTGCAGGAGCCTGAATGAAACCGAGTGAGGCCAGCTTGACAAGGAGAGACCTGCCAATTACACACAGGTGAAATATACCCGTCGTAGGGCTCCCATGCTAAAATTAACCCTCCCAGTCGTCAGGCGGGCTGATGTTACAATAGATTCACTGGAGGCTGGAATCCAGCTTTGACTTTCATGACCTGTACATTTGCGGTTACATCCAGAGTGTTGTGTTTTTCTTTTGTTTTCCAGCAATTTCAGTTTTGGCCTGCCAATGCAAACAGTTTTCCTAATGCTGCTCCTATTTGTTTAACCCAACAGTGCCACAATAACCTTTAAATTTAAACTTTAAAGTTTTTCTTTGTTGTGGCGCTGTGGAGTAAACGCGATGAAACTGTCTCCATTTTAACAAAACCAAACAATTAATACAATCTCAACATGAAGCCAATTTTAATGAAAACCTATGGTACAAAATACAGTGAAAGTCCCCAAAAACTTCTATAGCTGTTGCATTATGGGTATTTTTACAAACAACCTTACAGCATGGCTTTGGGGCCAATGCTCGTTTACTAGCTTTCATGGCTGCATCACTGATCTCAGCGTGTGTCTTAGTGTTGTGTTGTCTTTTTACTCCTTAAGGTCGCGTTTACACTGCAACATTTCAAGTGAAAACGCACCGTTTTTGCATTTTGTTTCAGAAAAGTTTCACATTCACCCAAAACAGCAGTTAGCATGTGAAGCCACAAGTTGGCACTGTTGGTCATTTTTGTAATGGAACCACACACACGTCACAGAAACCAATACACTATAAACATTAACAATAGGAGAACACAGACATAAATAGTGGACAAGCAACCCGTTGTCAAAAAGTTCCGTTTTCAGTCGTGTGAACGGACACCGAAAACACAAAGTTTTCACGTTTTCACTTGAAAATATGTAAACGGGCCTTAAAGCACACCTGGATTCTAGAAACTTTGGAAACTACACCTGAATATTCCAGACCTGATCAGGATCCTGATCCTTTAAACAAGAGTCAGGCTGTCGAAAACATGTTGATTCATCAAACTTTTACACAGGAAAGCCAAACTTTTTGCACTTGACTGACCTCTATAAACCAGAGCCAGAATCTTCGCAATAAATTCTTTGAAGATGTAGGGAACCCTTACGGATTATGTTAGAGGGTTAAATCCAGAGAAAGGTTACAGTTTATTTTTGTTTTGTTTCATCGGTCACTTAATTTGATGATGCAATATTATTTCATCTCCTACTACTATTCAAAGGCTGTAAATCCATTCCAATCCATGCATCATGAAGACTGATGCTGAGGAATGAATGCAAAAACAACCGGGCTTTTGAACACATTCTTTTAGCCTGAGTGGATCCTAAACGTGGTTTTGAGTCACACACAAACATACATTGCATAATGAGCGCTAAATAGCTGTTGAAGCTAAAAACAACAAGAACAAAAAAAAAAAAAACACATGGCTGGTGAAATTAGAAGATTGGAGCCAGACAAAGAACAATCAACTCTAGATGGTCTAGATTGTAGCCTATGAATTATTGAGTCGCATCTTAATGTATTCAGCAATGTGTTAGACATGCATGGGTGACGAGGTGAGCGAGTCTCGTGCCCCTTGTTTAACAACAACAGTTAGGAGTGGAGCTGAGAGACACTATTAGGTCTGAATACTGAAGCAATTTAGCAGGATATGAGAGAAATTATTTGGATTTTATTGAACCAAATGTGTGATCACAGTTAGTGTTGTTACTTTAGTCATAAAGCTATCAGCACCACAGCCCGAGAAAACATATTTGAATCATATTCAGTCACACGCCCAGTTAAAAAGTACATATATCTGTTTGCTGTCATTGTTGAATCCTTCCTGGGTGTCAAAAACATTTTAGTTTTGGCCCACGTGCCTTATGTTTGACACACCTGCTCTAAATTCTTGACAAAATTAGTGAAATTGAAACAGCATGGGTGTTAAAAAGGAGACATTTAAAAGGTTACATGTTGTCAGAAAAAGGACTGATCCCTAAAATCTTCAATGTGTCCAATAACAAAGTATTTGTACTTCATCACTTCCCATCTTAGTTTATCGTAAACAGCAAGTAATGATGCTCAAACAGTGATTAAAATACCAGAACCTTCCTTGCCCAGTAAAGCTGAGAGACGTACTCTTTGAACCTTAAGGTTGATAAATAAAGCTAAACTTCGGATCGATGGACCCGGTTAGGGGGTCTAATCCAGCTTGCAGGAGTTTGTGCAGAAATTATCGAGAAAACGACAATTTTTGCAATCAAACAAGAATAAAATTAACCAAGAGAGTTGATATGTCTTCTAAAAATAGACGTCCAAGATCAAAAACACCCAGAACTGAACATGTGGTTAGCTAATTGCTCCATGGCAAAATGAACACTTATGGATCCATTAACACCAAACTGGGCTGGATGTGGGCCCCGGATTAACAGCAGTTTATAAACTCATTGACTGATTGGAAAGCACTTCAATAGGTAAGCTAGAAAAAAAAGCTAAGGTGCTGAGTGCAATGAGAAAGTATCACATTAAAAATTCTGTTTGTCTTCTTGATTGTACATGAAAAGAAATACTCACTCTGTCAACTAATGTTGCTGCAGCCTTTAAGCCACGTGCTGCACTCCCATGAACCCCCCCAAGCTGCTGAAAAACTAAAAACAGCGCCGTGCCTCGCATCTCATCCTCAAAATATGTAATCGGAGGTAGTCCTTATCTAACAGTCATCAGATCTGGGAGTCATTACGTGGGCAGATCGCAGAGCTGGAGACTTGACAGATTTTCATAGATTAAGCTTTTTTGTGTGTGTGTGTGTGTGTGTGTGTGTGTGTGTGTGTGTGTGTGTGTGTGTGTGTGTGTGTGTGTGTGTGTGTGTGTGTGTGTGTGTGTGTCTAACCTGCCTACCTATTGTGTGGGCAAACAGAACAGGTGAGAGCGGCACAGATCTGTAATGTGATGTGATGTGATGTGATGTGGGAGAAGATGCCATCCTGTCTTTATCAGGGTGGGATGAAGGTGGGTAAGGAGGGAGAGGGGCGCTGTAGCGAGATCCACAGTAATTATGTAATGTGTTAATATGACTGATGCCGGTCGCAGCCACCTCATCTTCTTCCACCGCACGCTCTGCGATTGTTCCATTACAGATTCATGCGGCCGACTCTCCTTTGGAACTGCCAAAGACTCTCTCTGTTCAGTCTGTTATGCAACTCCCACACTGTCCATGCAAATCCACCGACGCAAGCGACTAGCAACCTACCGAGTGGTAGCCATGGAGACGGAGCGAGATAGTGTTCATAGACTTTAGGGCCGTAATGAGGGTGTGTAATGTCAACAGAGCGCGGGCATTGTAACGCCCGCTAAGCCGGGCTGAGTCCTGTCACCTCGGTCCCGGGGATCAGCGCGCGCCACGAGCACTGGAGGAACAAGTTCAGGTGTGGGTCAGCGGGGAGATTTGCCTGCTGCGAAGCCACAAGCCCCCGTTACCTCCACTCTAATTGCCTTGATGGAGCTCAGTGGGCGACAGTCATCCTCGCCCTGGCATGGTACGGAGGGGCGGGGGTTAGGTGACAGCTGAGGAATGTCTTCCCCGCTCGCTCTTTGCTATGGTTTCCAGGGACCGTCATGTGAGGAATGCACGGGCCGGGACGACGGGGACTCGGAATGTTTCCCTCCTAGACGAGGTCAGCTGACGGGATCCGGGACCTCTGCTCGTGCCCGGGACCCCTCCTTCACTCCACCGCGATCCACCCGCATCTATGTACACCAATCTGTTTCAATCCAGTCTAAAACTGTGAAATGGCAAAAGTGAATACTGAATCTGACAAACTCCTATCAGCCAATCTGATTCTGATTTGGTCGGCCCAGTAGAAAGATGGCATAATAACTGTAAACATTGTGCAATGACATCTTTAATCCTCCGTTTTTCATCAGTATGCACTACAGTTGCGAGACTATATAACAAGTACTGCTCTCAGAAACACCAACAACCCCCCCCCCCCCCCCCCCCCCCCACATACCCCAACATGAACAATTCACACGCTGCACTTTTAACTCTTCTAACAATGTAAATAATGTCACTGTCAATGTCTGGTGAGATATTTTTACTGTCATTTTGCAAACCTATTAATTATAGTTTTTCTTTTACTATTCTTTCATTTATTTACTGTCCACTGGCAGCTGTAAACTATGTAAATCTCCAGATTGTGGGACAAATGAAGGACTATCCATTGATCTATTATGACAGATTTGCTATTTTTCAAGAGTTTTTTTCTTTTAATGCCCACGACACACGTTGTGATCTTAAGAATCTTATAAGTTCACAGCTAGTTACACTGTAGGACGTTAATCTAATATACTTTGGTCACCTGAAGTTCGCTATGAAAATACAAGCTAAAATCACAACCTACGATCTACGCAAGTCGATGAAATTGCACACGAATAAAACATCATAACCATGAACAAACCGCTCACCCTTGTTGCATTTATGTGTTTGCAGAAAAATTGCAAAAAAAGGTTGTTTTTTTGGGGGTTTTTTATATTGCCATACTTTTGACGCTTCTTGCCATTGTAGCCGCAAAGCATCTATATGGTTTTAGTGCCAGTGTCGCTGAGGATAGTTAGTTGATCTACGTCCCAGCAGTCTCGATCACCACAAATATCCCACACCTTCTGAATTTTATCACAAGTCGTCTTTGGTCGCAACTTGAAAAACTTGCTGTGTATTCGCTGCTAGAGCTCATATGAAGAAAGATTTTACTTTCATATGCTCTCTATCTGTTGGTTGGTGCAAGTTTTTGATCAATAGTTTCTTAATCCCAAAGGGAAATTATTTAAACCAATAGATGTGGCTGCCACACAAGACACACTTTCCATCCAATGACAGCAGTTTGGGGTTCAGAGTCTTGCTCAAGGACACTTCAACAGGAAGAGATAGGGATTCGAACCTGAAGCATTTCAATGGAAAAGACCACCACAGCTGCACCAAAACCCTATAAAACCTTCTCTAAACACCACAGCACCACTCAAACAATAGTCCAGGATTATGTTTCTGGGCTTTTCTTTAACAAGTCGATTCTAAAGTGACGGCAGGTCGGCCGGTGACTCACTCAGGGACCTCTCGCTTAAATGTGAGATTATAGCCGGGCCGCACTACAAAGCGGAGCTACAGACTCTGACTCATACCCAAACTTAGTATCATCTGCTGCAAACCCAGTTAGGGAGAACTTGTGGCAGTGGTATTTATAACCCTGGACTGGTCACCAGCGATGGGAGTGATAGCTCTGCAGGAGTGACGAGTGACCGCGACACACTTCACAACAAAAGGTGGAGGTCACTCACCCACCCAAACACTTTTACTTCATTGCTTTTTTCTACCACAGCTAAGAAAAGCACTGAAAAGACAAGTGTCTTCAACTACGATCAACACAAACTCTTGTACCCTTTCGAAGACCTCAAAATCCAGGGATCACATGCTGCCCTGTAACACACACACACACACACAGTACAGCAGCATCTAGTCTCCAGACATGGTTAAATCTGAAGAGCGGCAAATTCTTTCCTCACTCGAGCCGCTCATCCCTGGACATCAGCCCAAAAAAAGGCAACGTTTCCACTTAGTGCGTTTGCACAGGGGGCCATGCTAATTCCAGATTTAAATATAGCCAACGATGAGCAGAAGTAGAGTTCCATTTAGTGCGATTGATAACTGCACAGACGAGATATCAACTTGAAGCTTACACATCACAGACATTGTGTGCTCACAAGGAAAATCATACTCTGGCTTAGTTAAACTACACATGTAGACATGAGTAATCATGGGGAGATATACAATGACATGATACATTTAATGTGTTGTTCCTTGATCATTTAAACATTCTACATGCATGGAGGAAGAGGAGGAAGAAAATACCACTGCAAGTTCTTCAAGTAAACCTTTATGCAACAGTACTAACGATCTTTGATATTCAAGTCAAAAAAACAGGGAGCTCACAAAAATCCACCTCTATGAATAAAGATAAACACTAGGAGTTTACATCTATTAGCTTCAGTTGAATCCGTGCAGAAATAGTGTGCATTTAGATCTTAAAGTCACTTGCACGGAGCATCAAAACACATAGGAATACCCAAACGTATATTTCCACAGCAGTCAACCAACTCTAAAGACAGAAAAGGGACATTTTAATGCAAATCCAGGGTTGGATTGCATCACTGCTTTCTACCTAGTCACAACTTTGTGCAAGCTAACTGCACCAAAAGGCTCACACAGCAATTTAACGAGGAAGTCACTGATAAAGTGTAGATCGTGTTTGAAATGTAGCGTGGTATGTGATGTTAAAGCAGGAAACCCGAGGTGCCATTTTCAGTATTTGAGTGGAAACAACCGAGGCTACAACACGAAGCTATCGTGGCTACATAGCTTGGCTTTATGACACTCCGGCTCCAACGCTACGTATCAACCACATTCGGCTTTTTAGTTAGTTTTACACACAACGAGGCGATTGGATGTCGGTTTAGGAACAGAGACATCGCTGCAGTGTCGTTTCTCAGGCCAGATAGTGAATGAATTGACCCCCCCACAACAGCTAGCGCCTGCTAGCACTGAATGCTAACGTTAGCACACACTCCGCTCGGCTAAAAGCGAACCGTTTCCACCACTTCTCTGCAGAAATACTGAAAATATCGCCCGCGTGAACGTTTCCACGAAACAACATGTGGAGCACCAGCACAACCAGGTAGCTGGATGTCGTTTTAACCGACTGTCGGTCGCTATCTGAGCCTTCCAGAGGGAGGTAAACAACGGGATGAGAGTGGCTTCCATTTGACAGGTGCTCCGGGGGAAGCGGCCGGCGAGCAGCGAGGCCCCGGTCCGGGCGCAGGGCGAGCGGGCAGCGGGGAGCACTGACCTGGTGGAGCGCCGTCAGACCGTCCACATTGGCGTAGTTGATGTCGGCGCCGCGGTCGAGCATTCGCAGCACCTCCTCGGTGTCGCCACTGGAGCAGGCGGCCAGAAACACGGCGCCATCGTCGAACTTCACCTTCGTCTTCTTCTTCTTGAGAACCGGCGGCTCCTGGTCCGTCTCCGAGCCCAGCCAGCGCTTCAACTGCTCATTCCGCTTCTGCTTGGCGTCCGCCATCTTCATCCCCCTCCTGTCTCGGGCTTCTTATCTTTCTCCGAGAGAGGATATACTTTATAGTGGCACTATCCCACCGCGCACTGGGGCGTGGGAAGGGAGGGAGGGAGGGCTGTGGAGGGGGAGGAGGAGGAGGGGGGGAGGAGGAGAATTGTTCAGCGAAGTCTCGCGAGATGTGGAGTCTGCAGTATAACGTCATCACGAGAGGATGATGAGGATGATGATGATGATGGAGGGTGAGCAGGGTCAAATTCATACTGTTATAGATTGAGTTACACAATGAGTTATAGTCTGTATCTCAGTGTGTAATACAATGTATAACACACTGCATTACATTGTGGTAACTCTGGGTTATTCACAGTCTATAACTCTGAGTATAATTATACTATATTTCGCTGCTGTAAACACTGTCTTTTAACATTGCTTCCACACTGACAATTAAGAACCATTCAGTTCTATAACACTGTTATGTGTTACACAATGTGTTTTACACTGAGTTAGATACTGTCTATAACTCTGTGTCTAACACTGTATAACTGGGTTATACACTGTTATACACAGTGTTTAATTCAGAGTATAACACTGAGTTAAACACTCTGTATAGCCTTCAGTTATTCACAGTGTAGATAGATAGATAGATAGATAGATAGATAGATAGATAGATAGATAGATGGATAGATGGATGGATGGATGGATGGATGGATGGATGGATGGATGGATGGATGGATGGATGGATAGATAGATAGATAGCCAAGTTCTGAACAGTATCAAACTTGTTCCCAATCATGTGGTTCTCGATCCTCCGTGGCTTCAGAAGAAGCAGCCAAACAACAAACCCACATATTCAAGCAAATTGAATAAAACTTAGGTACCCAGCAAACTGGAGGCAGCAGTAATGAAATATGACAGAGTGTTTTATTTCAAGAAAATGGAAAAAGAAATTCACATGTTCCCAAACACATTGCTTTTCAAGCAATAACGTGTATGTTCAAAGTGGAAAGCTGGTACTTGTGGGTCCCTGCAGTTTCCTTTTGCTCCATGAAAGTCACTGGTCATATTTATTTCCCAACTAACACTTCATGAATTGAACCAAAAACCTTCTTGTGGGTTCAGTTGGGTTCAGTACGTGAAAGAGTTGACGTACATTCCTCTTTATTTGAGTTCCCTTTTTTTCTTGTGTTATTAGTAATAGTGAACCTATTGAACTTGTGTGTTTAATTTTTTATGTGTTTTCTCGGATTTTTCTTGAAACACATAAATGAAATAGCTGATTTGACTGTTTTCACCCAAAATTGTTTCCTTGGTAGACATTGCCACAACTGAAGTGCATTTCTTTTTACTTAAATTCCATTTTTATGTCATGCAATTACGGTTTTTATTTAAGGAAGTGCTAACAACACAAACTCAAATTTTAAAGGTCATCACAGAAAATATTTTTTGTAATTACACAACTGAATTCCATAGACTAATTTTTTGGTCATTCTCGTGAGTTTCGTCAACTCATCCTCTTTAATTTGACTTAATGCACTAATATAGCTATAACATGGTTAAAATGATTTTTTTTTGTTAGAATGAAATTCATTAGAACCTTCAATTATTTATGTCAGAGGTGCAAATGGTACAAATAAAAAAAAATAAACATTTCAAATTTCAAATTTTATTGAATTTATATCATAGATTGTACTTGTGATGTAAAGATCAGCTCATCCAAGACAGAGTCAAGACCAAGACTTTAAGGAGCCGGTCTTGATTACCACAACACCAGACTGAGCCTTGTTTGCTTAACTATCCTGCAAATCTTAGGGATTTGATGATAGTAGAGTAATTTTATTAACTTGACTCAAAACTTGAACACAAACCAGATAATCCCTGCTGATTAAATTGTTTGAGTTAATAAATGTTAACGATTTCATGCGATCAGTGAACTCAAAGTATTTCAGTTGTACCAAGTCATCTGGTTTTACGGTTCATTTCTCTTAGTAAGTTCCCATTTCATGTCATGTTATTAGTCAGTGTGAGGTCAGGTTTTCATTTCAGGAAGTGTCAAGAACATAAATGTTCATTTTCTTGCCATTTCCCCGTTTTGTTTCTGTGCCGAATGTAACACGCTCAATTTTCTCCTAATAAAAACGTGCCGCTCGCCGAGAGAGGATAAAATCCGTCTCACCGCAGAGTACCTGTGATGATTTGATGGGGGACACCCGAAGTGTTAGGACTGCAGCAACAGGGTGGTCCGGCTCAGACATGGAGTGAAAACATGGTGGCCAGGCATGAAGTGAATAATTTTTTTTTTTTTACATTTCTGGCTCTGCCATGTGTTATTGCTGGCAGACGCCCATGTGTACTCAGCGGGGGATGCGTTGTTGCCTTCTCATATGCAAGTTGTGGGTATGAGGCACGCGGCCGTCTTTGTTTTTTTACACACTGAGGTGTCATTAGAGATGATAGCGATGCTGTTTGAAGACATTTAGATTGGAAACCACCCACTGAACTTGACATCCTGAAAAACAAGCTGCTCAAGTCAAATCCCGATCCAAAACATTTACACAGTGACTGTGTGAAGCCACGCTAGGCGAATTCTCTCATCTCTGACCCAATCTTCTTGTCTGTGACACTGATTGTGGACAGATTGCAAATTGAATGAAGGCTCGGAAAGGACAAGTGGGTCGGCCGATTGCTGATCCTTCATGTTGCTGAAATGTCAGGGTGAGTTTGTCGCAAACAGCAGCGGCGTCAGTGTCGGGAAGTTGAGCTGATATCAGGAGGGTCCGGTGGGGGAATTGATGCTCCGGCAATCGTCTGGAGTAGAGGGACAACTTTAAACTGACTGGTAACAACGGCAGGGGTTGGGGCGACATCCAAGTTCTGGGCCTGAATTAATTGTCTGAAATATATTTCCCCTTAAGAATGATTAAGGCCTGTTCGCAGGTGAAAACTGAAAACTTTCATAATGTTTTGGCATCTGTTTACATGACAACAGTGCTGGGAGTTACTGAAACGCAACTTATTGAAAGCACACCGACTCCGTCTCCACGGAAACGAAGGAAATGGTCATTTTCTGAAAGTCTGCTACTGCGCATGCACACCACGGCCGTGGTAAACAGTTGTTCTGCACATGCTCAGTAGATGGACTGAATAAGAACAATGTTTCCTCCAGAGTGTCAGACTCCCCCCAGTCCATATTCTTCTGGGACTTGGTAGTTTTATAGCTGGCAGTCATGAATGTCCGTGTTTTCCCATTGTTAATGTTTAGAATGTATTGTTCTCTGCATGCATGTGTGTGTGTGTGATTTCATTACAAAAAGAACCAAGAGCGCCAACTCGTGGTTGTGTGGAAAAAACGAAGGATTTCTGGGGGGGATTAGCTCTTGACTAATATATATATCATGTACAATCTCTTGTGATTTTGTATACACATACACTTTATGCATACACTTTATGCATATGTACATATTTTATGCTATTAATGAGTAGAAATGATAAAGTAATGACAGAAAGGTTTATCTTTGCACTGCGGCTAACTATCAACCTTTCAGTGATTGTTCACACTCGATCGAACCAATGTGAAAAATAGTAGATGCTGTGGAAACCTTCCCTAAAAACACTTTCATATGTAACCATTTTGGGACTGTTTTGTACATTTCCTGTGGGTATTGTGTGTTTTACCCCTCCAGTCACTGTTACATAATGGGGAAGCACTGAAGTCTCGGAAACTTTAACATGTATTTGCATACTCGACTCAACTCGGTTTGCATCCTGTTTACACTTCCTGTTGTGCCGCCAGCAGCTGTATTTACCCCAGTGGAGCCCGTCGCAGTGTCTACATGGTGTGCTTCAGCTTCTTGTAGTGAATATAATAGTAGTGAATCAAAGAACCTTTCAATGGTGAGTAGTTGATGAGTATTTCCCATGCTGCGTCAGACAAACCCCCCATCTTTCATCACCCGTCGCTTGGATCCGCCGGGACTGTTTGCTGCTGTTCCTCGAAAGTATAAAAGTGTCTGGGAATGACTCAAGTGTATCAATGACACAAATGACTCTTCCTGTTTATCTCCGGCCACTGAGTGAGCCGGTTTAAAGAAGCACCTACGACCCATCCCTGAGAGGAAGTCACTGTTTACTGCAATAATGGAGTATTTCCGAAGGGGACCGCTCTTTGGTGCGGCTTGTGAAACCAGATGAGGTGTGTGAGTCAAGTGTTCAGGCAGGACAGCTGCAGACGGGGGGGGTGGGGGTGAGTGTGAGTGTGCACAAGTGAGTGCATTTATGGGAATGCTACACAGTACTCCCGATTCTCCCGATAAGGTGAACTTGCCCCATCTCAACTACTGTTGTCGAGATGTTTTTCAGGAAATATCCCAATCATGGATATTTTGGGGGAAATTAAAACTTTTAGAACTTGGTAGTTTTATAGTTGACAGTCACCGTAATGACAATCCAACCTGGTCGCTTGTCTATTAGAATGTCCGTGTTCTCCCATTGTTAATGTTAATAGCTTTTTGTTCTCTACGCACATGTGCATGTGGTTTCATAACAAAAAAAAACAAAAGGGGCAACTCGTGGTCTGGCATGCTAACTCCATCATATTCAGTATTTCTGCCATTTCCATGTAAATGAGCATCGTTTTCAAAACATTGCTGTGTGAACATGAAACTTTTCTAAGATGAAAATGCAAAAATGGTGCATTTTCACTTGAAAGGTTTTGGTTTAAAGAGGCTTATTACAACAGGAAATCCTTGTAAAATTCATATCAGTTCAATCAAACGTGACCAATATTGACTTGTTTATTTTCGGGGGGTTTTATGGTCCTTTCAGTTACTGTATGCACCAGCACACGAGTGCAGGTGACCCAGAGTCGCAGCACTCGCAGAGTCGTGACCAGTGAAGTGTGGACGTCTCAGTCCCATCTGAGAGAAACCAGACGCAACGCTCCTGTGCTCCCATGTCTCCCATGTCTCCCAAAGCCTGTTGTTGGCGCCGGCGACGCTGAGCACTCAGCTCCGTCCCCCAGGCTCGATACAGCCGATAGAAATAGTCATGCTTTGATGCTTTATCCGAGGACTCCTAAAAAGTGATGTGAAGAAATACCCCGATAATGCTTGCTCAGCCCTCAATTAGCCTCCGCTGGATTGGAAAGTGTTGTTCTGTCCTGTGGTATCAGGTGAGAGTTCACAGCTCAGCAGACAATGATGTCTAATTCCGGTGAGAAACAAAAATAATCTTCCCGGAAAGTTTCATAAGCAACGACCTCGGGGTGACACCGGGGGAGTGGACTGAACCCAAAATTCCGCAGTGATGATTGGGCTTTCAGTTTGCAGCATGGTAGATATGTGTCAAACGTACCCTCCCCATTCACTCGGAGCATCAACTGTCAAAATATTCCGAGACCGAGAGGAACGACAAGCCAAATCCAGTCCAAGACCAATCATGTCTTGGACTGGATTGGTCCATGGATTGGTCCATGGAGAGGAAGCAGCAGGCAGAGGACGGTGGGAGGGGTAGTGAAGACCCCTGAGACTGTTCTCATGAAGACGGTCAACAGTCGGATGTGGTCAGCGCTCACATGTTGTGGCCCGTCATTGCTCGTGTCCGGGTTTGTCTGGTGTAAATCCGATCTTGGCTTGTAGAAATGGGTTGAGCGTGTCAGCAGACACTTGAGTGATGGATGTTTGAAATGAATGGTCCATTCGGGCGAGCGACAACTTCTTCAAATCATTTCACAGACAGATAATAATCAAAAACTCCTGAACTGATTATGGTTCTGAGTTATTCGGATCTAAGTTATTATAATTTTCAATTGGAGTATTGGAGTTACAATAGGTCCTGACAAAATAAAGACAGCCTGACGGAGTGTGTATTCGTGGTCGTACAACAGAGATTTCTGACGTCCGCCAAAGGTTGACCTGGACTAAGAAAAAAAAAAGCTTCAGGATCACCTCCTAAAATTCAATGGAATCTTCCAGGGTCTAATATCTATCTGTGGTGAAAATTTTGACAAAATCCGTGCAGTAGTTTTGATGTAATCTTGCCTACAGACATACAAACAGGTAAATATACGCCTATGATTTTATTACGTAATGGCCGACGAAACTACTAATCAAGTTTACTCAACCCATAAAGTGTTGCTGTTAACACTGTAGAAGTTAAAATGTACAGCTGATCCGTGTCAATATTTGGATTCTGCTAGAGTTACACCATCCTGCTCATTTTTTAGAGTGTTCATGATGTGATCTACTTGCAGACGACAGCTGAGCTGCAGCCCCGGACAGAAATAGGTCACGTTCACTTAGCGGGGGACATACAGCCTGAGCATCGTCAGATTCTGCTCTTTCAATCACACACCATTACGCTGGCATGGCAACAATGGCTGCTTGATTGTGCTAACTCAGTTCGCTTGTGCCAGGCCTGTGAAAATGAACAGCGGACTCAGTGTGTGACGAAGACGCCATGTAACTCCATGTGGCGTGTTTCTTTAAGGATGCACAGTCGTGAGAGCCCACGAAGACAAGGCCATTGGAGTGACCTTGTTTCCTCGAGAAAAGAGGCTAATAATAGGC
Organism: Lipophrys pholis; assembly: GCF_963383615.2. Lineage (NCBI taxonomy): Eukaryota > Metazoa > Chordata > Actinopteri > Blenniiformes > Blenniidae > Lipophrys > Lipophrys pholis. The sequence continues at coordinate 6,622,721 of NC_137644.1, read as the reverse complement.
CAAAATCTAGAGCTGCGGTGACGCCTGTAATGGGTTACGTCTAAAAGCTGCGATGAATCATTCCAGCCAAGCAAACCGTGGAAAAAGAGATCATCGATTTCAGCTGTCAAAAATAAATATTGCAGTCCCGCTCGATGAAGACGAGCATGTTTTGTGTCTCCGCATGACTTCGCCTGCAAGGAAACACATTGCCAGATCACAAATGGCCAAGCGGCATCTGTAATAAAGGAAACATTCATGTACAATGAGTGATTGGGGCTGAAATCTATCCACTTGTGTGTTTTCTTTCAGTTTGAGTCCAACATGTTGAAGAAAACAGTGAAACAAACAGCTGATTCATTAAAGGAAAAGAAAAGTCCTGAGGCAGATATACAGAGTTACTGAACACTCCAGATTTCCACAATTTCATGAGGAAGAAGCCATTTTAACCATTTCAATCTTGAAAATAGAAACTATTTCTTGAAAATACGTTTTTCTGTAAAACGTTGCATCATCTGCAAAAACACTGAATGAACAACTCTGACTTTGTTGTTTTTATGATTCAAGTTTATGTATACTGTCTTCAACCACATTTCTTTCTACCTTCAGATTTGTGATCTGTCTCAGAACAAGTAGAACAAGCATGTGAACATCATGTGGTGATGTTTTGTGAATAAATATTTGCAATTCTTGCTTCTCTTCCTGACTGTTGCTGGTTTATTTGTGTTTGTTTTTCTTCTTAAACTTTCTCATTTGTAACTGTATGCCTTGATGGTACTATTGAAGTTAATGATGTGTTAGAAATAAGTGATGTGAAATGGAAAAGGCCTAAAAAGTCATTCAACAGAAGTAAAGCAGTGCTGTTAATTTTTTTTTTCCATTAGCTTTTGTCTTTCTTGGAAATTGGTCTCAAAAATGACAGTCAGTATCTGAAAAGGTGATGCAAGGAAAAAACATATCTGGTGCAATACCATCAGTGTAACAGGTTTGATGGCTGAAGGGCACGTCCACATGAATTCTGCTACAAAAGTAAAATTCCTAAAATGCTTGTCATTGCCTACGTTCGAACTCCTTCAGTCTTCAATTACAAAAGTTTGATCTACAAACAGGATTGAATATGACAAGGAAAATAACACAGAGTAAAGTTTTAGCAATTCGCACTGAGGACTATGGAATATCAAGCTCATCTCCCACACTGTGCATCCCGTACAATGTGCAATGTGATTCACTGCTTCTTGGTGTTCATTGTTTTATCTGTTTTTACTGTGTATGGAAAGCAGCAAATTCTAATGAGCTCAGCTCCTGTTATATTGGACAGGAGGCGAAATGTCCTCTAATGGCAAATAGCAGCGTTTTCAAAAAGTTGCATTTTCCCTTGTACCCATGGAGTAAGCGTTTTCCAAAAGTTTGGGAGCCATTTTCAAAAGCTTTTCAGTGGGTCTGACCACCGTTGTCGTGTAAACAGACACCCAAAATGTCAACGTGTGAATCTTCGTACAGCATCGTAAGCAAAGCTGGTGCTACAGCGTCATAGTTCATTTGCATTTTTAAATTGAACTATTTGATGTGTTTATTCCGGTCTGCTTGAATCACTCTAACTGGAAAATGCATTTTATTCCCCTGCGATAAAAATAATTCATCAGATGAGGCAATAGGCTTCAGGGGCCTATTGGAAAATTAGACCCCACAAAAATACAAAGTAATTAATCCATGCACTACAGAACAGTTTAAAAGGTTTCTTAAAACGAACACTCCCATAAGTTCTCCCATTGGTAAGATTTATCTCCGAGATCATGTCAAGGCTTTGGTTATCCTGTTTTAGAGTTCTTGATTTAGCTTTCAAAGCCCTCTGCCCTCATTATTTCCATCCACCTTGATGAAAAGGAGACTGAGCGGAAAAACAGAGCTGTGCTCAGTCTTTAAAGCCTCGGCGCTCTCAGGTTCAAATGCCGCTCACACCCTGCGAACTCGGCTCTGCCCACGTGGACGGTCACGGAGGGCTTTCGGCGGGGTTAAAGGTGGCTGCCCATCTCATTCATCATGGACGCTACTTCAAGGGACTTCGCTCCACATGTGGGAAGTTTCCTCTGACGATTAAACAGGTGTCGTATATCTGCGTTAATCTCCCGCGGCCCTTCTAATCCTGAAATGTGCGGCAGCCTGCAGACGATGTCTCTTCGAGGCCTTAATGACGAGAATGAGAGTGGAGCGTTTATCCCTCCTCTGTTCAATTGGTTAGATCCACACTCTCCACAAAGGAAGCCCTCCAGCAGCCGTCTAAAATAGATAAGTGTTACTTGTGCTGTTCAGCTGCAGTGAAGCCGCCTACATATGATTATTACCCTTTATGCAGCTATCTGACAGGATTATCAGCATCAGCTTTTACAGCCCGCTATGTGCTCCAGAGTAAAGGTTGCAGGAGGAAGAAGACGTTTTTCCATGAGAAGAAGTAAACCTGCACGGTTGGTCAGGTTTGATTTCAGCTGACAGATAATGGAGGAATCCAGACTGTTTGTTCTGCTCATTCTCTTGATTTGAACTCCTCCGACAAAGTGAACATTTACTACACCATCATCCGCATACGTGGACACATTTTTCTGACTGAACACTTTTGTGCATTGTTGTTTGATACCAGATGTTTTCAAATTTATAAAAAAGAGTCTACTTACTCTCAGAGAGGATCTCAGAAAACTTCAGTGTTCGAGCATTTAAAGAAATGCACATTTAATTCTCAAAATGTACTCTATTACTTTAAATATGGTATAGTAATACAAAACTTCTTCTAATTCACTCAAATGTGAAAGGGAGAACATCTCAACAGGAAAATTGACCAAATTGAACAACATCGAGTGTTGTGGATCGAATCAGAAGTCTGGAAGCCCCGCGCTTGAGATTATCAGAAAGGATTAATTGTTCATTGTATTAATGTCAGACTGGATTTTCACAAATAGATCCATTACTGGAACGGGGTCAAAAGTGACCTGGACCCAGCTGTAAATATTATCAGCATGAAACAGTTACATGTAGAAAGTAGGTCAAGGCCACTTGAGTCAGGAGTGGAGGCAGATATGCTCATGAAGTGAATTTCAAACCCTCCAGACGAGATCAGGGACTTTCTGAGTCTGGTGTTTGGGAGGAACGGTGGCCTGATGTAGCTGCCGGACCCACGGTGTTATTTGTGTGGCCTCACAACAAAGTGTGGCTGTGTTAAAGCTGACAAGGTGACGACGGACGCTGTTCTTCACCTTTCAACAGCTCCGGCCTGCTTTTACCTGCAGTGGAGGCTGGGAGTGATGGGAAAGCAGGCGGGTGATGGGGAATAGGAGCTCTTTGAAGAGTTCTGCAGCGCTTCAAACCTCGCGGGTTGAATGTTTGTTAGCTTCACACTATTGAAGGTCATTTGTTTTCCTTTGGAGCTTTCCCATTTCCTGGCTAGTCATGAATGCATCAACATCATTGGTTAATGATTTGAACTATACGATAAAGTGCATTAATACTACTGAGTATTGCTTTAACTGTATAATTCGTAATAAATACAACCATTTACGCTGATGATGTTAATGTCTTTTGTGATGTTTTGCCATTTTAAATTTGCAGAGCATGGATGCACAGTACATGGAAACCTCTTTCAGTCTGGTCAGTCTTTTGAGAAATGTATTTTCATCTCCTCTTAACTTTAACTTGAGGGCCACGCAGCAGACAGGTCACCACTGTGGGTCCTTGAGCAAGACACTGAACAGCAAATTGCCCCCAACGGAAGGGCTGAGCGCCTTGCATGGCGGCCGCATGCACTGTTGTGTGAGTCCGTGTGTGAATGAGTGAATGTGATTACTAGTGTAAAACGCTCTTGGGGTCCGTTCAAGCAATGGAAAAACGCTATATAAATGAAATCCATTTCCCAATAACCTTGTGAGTCCTTCCAAACGGTACCACACACTGAACATGTTCCTTCACTCCAGTGACACAGACAAACGCAGTATGACGGACGAATAAACACAAACAAACAAGGCACGCAGAGCGGGCAGGAAGTGTAACCAAGATAAACATTTGGATTTATTCCTAAAGCCCGCGTGACATCACCATAACAGCCTCCAGCAGTCCGCCGCGGCTAAAATTAGCAAAAGAGTTTGGTACATATATGTCCACAGAGTGTGTGGAGAACATTCCCCAGATAGCGGCAGATGGTTCGTAGATTATTGCCCCGAGAGGAAAAGAAAGTTTGAAGCTCTCGCCCACACACGCCCACACACACACACACACACACACACACACACACACACACACACACACACACACACACACACACACACACCTCGTGCATGTCACCTGGGAAAAGCCCAGGCAGAGTGTGCGAGGATGAAGTGGGCACAGGGGTCTGTTTTGGCCCTCTCGCCCATTGTGTGCATGAAGTGGTTCTTGACCCCTGTCCTGCAGGCTACTATGGAAAGAGTGAGTTTGCCTCGCTGAAGCACAGCGGCCGGCAGCTGCGTGAGAAGACACATGTGCTTGGTCGAGCAACTTTCAGCCGATGCATGCGCAAAGTGTCCACATAAGTCTTGGCCAAGCTCGACTTTCACCACTCCTTGTTGTGATACTGCGTTTCCTTCACTTTTGCTCTGAAATAAAGGGAACTCTGCGGCAGTTTCACAAATGTATGTTTGAGATACTCATCTAAGACGGGCTGAGAGAGAACAGCATGGCAGAATGAGTCCCGAGCCCGGAAATGCTGTCTTTCATAACAAGTCTTTCCAGGCTGCTGATGGATGGAGGCCTTATTTCAGCTGGATGAAGTCATCAGTGTCGTGTGTTTCTCTCATGTGCATGATGAGTTTGGCCAAAGCCTGACTGGCTGTCGGGGGGGGCATAAGGTGGTGTAGAGAGAGAGAGAGCGAGAGAGCGAGAGAGAGAGAGAGAGGGGAAAGAGTCCACGACATCCTCTCTCCAGGCCTTTTAAGGAGCTCTCCAGCGGAGGGCTGAGAGCCACTGGCCCACATTCCCATCAGAGCTTCCCAGCCTCGTCTCCTCTCCCCCCCTGGGAGCCCGGATCGCAGGGTGACCGAGCGCGGAGCGGCTCGCAAACACAACGTGGATACAACACACATGCCGAAAGAGCTCCTGCTGCAAGGCGGTGGACACAAACTGCTGGAAACTCAAGGCCGAGGCATGCCGTGGCATCGTTTGTCTTAACCTGCAACTTCTCGCGTGTACTTATGTTGTCAAGGTCACACTTCATAATTTCCCCCCCCCCTCCGACGTTTTAATGTGTGTGCAGGCACAAGCAGGGGGAGGGAGAGAGACGAGGGGATGCTGGATGCTGGCTGCTGGCAGCGATCACATCCATCAGAGAGCGATCACCCTCTTTGGCTCGATCTATGCTAATGCTAAGCCACTCCCCTCGTCACCCATAGCGACGGCCTCATGTGTGTACTGTTGTCCAAGCTACTAAAAGTATACTTTATTACTAGTTACTACTGGGAAAATGTGGTGATGGAGCTACTTTACCAGTTGCTGAAGCTATTTCCCAATTAGCTGAACTGCTGCGACACATTAAACATGAAACTTTTCAAAAACGATGCGGTTTCACCTGAAATGTCGTATAAATGAGGTCTGAAGTTAAAACCTCTGCTGTTTTCATTAATAAGAGTAATAAGAGTACTGTACTAATGGGAATCATGTGTTATAAAGAAACAACGCTACTTTCTTTTCTGTTAGGTCTATAGAGTTTATTAAAATCTGATGACCTTGACAGAATGCCGAAATATAAAAGTCAAATATTTTGTAACCTAGTAGATCTGGAGTTACATTTCAAAGTTTCTAGTTACTTTTCAGTTTGTATCACCTCTCTCTGAAGGAGTAACTGGTAACTATAACCAGTTACCAGGGGCTGAGAGCGAGCTGGAACAAGAGAAGGAGTGTGATGGAACAGATTGTGTGGGCGAGCCGAGTGTGTGTGAGTGAGGCAGATTGATGGAGGGGAAGTACCGGAGAGTGTGTGTGTGTGTGTGTGTGTGTGTGTGTGTGTGTGTGTGTGACGGCACAGACAAACGGAGAGTGAAAGACCGGTGGGCTGAAGAGTTTGGCCCCGCTCCGCTGCCAGAATGGCTCCCTGGATTCAAACGTTTGAAGGCTTTTTGAGGAACTAGTTGTACTTTTTTTTCTAAAGCTTTATCGCACAGGAAGATACCAGAATGTGACTTATGAAACCAGATTAGGTTGGTGTTTCCAAGATCTTCTTAGCATATGCTGACCTGGCAACTTTTGAGGGTGTGTCATAATGAGATAAATGCACTTGAGACAAAGTTTTTCGGTTTACATGGCAACGTTTTGAAAACAATGTCCATTTCCCGGTAAGCGACAGAAATGCTTAAAACAATGCAGTTAGCATGTCAGGCCACTAGTTGGTGCTGTTCTTTGATTTTGTAGTAAAACCACAAACACACACGTGTGCAATTACAAACATGCAAATCGGGGCCCCGGTTCCACGACAACTTTTCAAGCGAAAACTCCTCGTTTTTGCATTTTCCTTTAAGAAAGCTTTAAGAAAGTGCGAAAACTTCGCACGGTGTTGGTGAATCCCATGCAATTCTGCACATCATCACTGCTTTGGTAGTCTCGATCCATTACTTCAGGATGCTGTGAAGAATAAAAGAGTCATGGAAAATGTCCTGCACACGACTGACTTTGTATTTTTGCAGCCTCAGACTCCTTCAGATGGGAACACATGGATGTATATATTACTAGAGTAAAGAAAATGTTGGAATAAGTCCAAAAATCAAATGAAACCCACTTCAGCAGAATATTTCTATAGTAGATCCACATCAGCCGCAGGCTGTTTTGCATGGTTCTGTTGAATCATGTACATTAGTCAGATCTGAGATTGCATGAGTGTCCTCGAGAAGCCAACGGAAAGTCGCTGTAAAAGGAAAATGACATAATTTTGAGGATATTTATCTCAGTAATGCATTGCATTCGGGGTAGATTGAATCTGACACTGGGCTCACTTTTGCATTACCCCGCAGCCTCGACTGGAGGCCAGATGGAAGTTGACAGAGCGTGGGACAGCTGCGAGGCCCATCACTATGTGGTAAACGCGTGCTGAAATAGCCAAATTAATGGAAGGGGCTCAAGTCCAAACCAGGGTTCAATACCGGGGCTGCATTTTAGAGCTATGAGCTGTCATCCAAACAGGCGGACTTCAATATTTACTGCTGCCATGGCACGGCAACCAGGGGCAATATTCATGCCAGTTTTACAAATTCTCGTTTTTTGTGACGCATTGATGCTTCTGTGTAAGAGTCATTAGTGTGACAGAAATAATTGAGGGGTCTTACTGTTTGTGCCTTGCAAACTGATGCAATTATGACAGAATATATAAGAAAAGTGCAAGAAAACAAAGTGAGTTTGCAACACATGCTGAAATATTGAGGCAATATGAAAAAAGCATGTCAACCCTTCAAAATATCCTATTTTTCCCAATAAACTAGTTTCATCTGTATTTAAGTCACAAGCAAAGACAAGCACAATACGCTTCAATGAGCTATTTGCAGTCAGATTATAGAGGTGTTAAATATGTGGCAAACATTTATAAAAAAAGTAAACTGTTAATCATAATTTATGTATCGCAATCAATCCAACTGTTTCATGGTAAACTTGAGACTCCTCGTACATTTTTGTGAAACCAGCAAGAGGGAGCGCTCTATTTATGGGCCCTAACACAAGGATATAAAAGGTAAGACCTGTTGCTTTAAATCATATTTCTCCTGACTCGCAGATTTAAGGTTGCTTCTCGTGGAAGACACTTTTCTGCCTCATGAGCCCAGAGGAGTTTTCCCCCGTTGCTGTGGCGACGGCGCTTCTTTATACCTCACAAAACCTTTTGCTCCCCTCCAGGCCTCCCCGCCTACTGGGTTTTAGCAGATCTTCTCCTTCTGCTCAGGGAAACTTCAATTACCACCAACACTTTTTCAACCACTGCAGGCCCTATTATGGTCAAATGAGACACTATGGCCGGCCGGGAACGGCATCTCCTCCCCTGTAAATCTGAGAGCGTTGTCTCATGCTCGGGGTGCTGTGACAAGACAAGGTCGAAGGGTCGCGCCTTCAGGTGATGTGTTTCCATAAGGCCGCGGAGAGGAGCTGCACATATATGGTGTGGTCTTTATTTATTGCTGGCTCTTTCACTGGATGGCTGCAGACTCTCCTCCTTCTGCGAGCTCTGCAGCTCCTCCAAAGCGCCGAGGCCCGCTGTCTGTGTGGGATTTTCAGATTTGAGTTCTCTTTAAAATGTTACGATTTTAATCTGCCGTGTACTTCCAGAACAATTTATAAGATAACTTGGTACGGTTTTGTGTTTTCTGTGCGAGCGGGAGAAGAAAATAACTCCCCACGGTGGTAATCTGAGAGTGTAAATGGTTGGACGGGGTCTGGACACTGTAGGATGAACTTGACAGTTAGCAACACAAAGGGGCTGTGTGCTCAGCGGGTTGGCGAACACACCAGGAAGTCAGGCCGGATTTGACGGCCTTTACATGTTTCCTATGCAGACAGAGATGAGGGGGAGTCCTGCTGACCCATTACACAAACACAGGTTTATCTGGAAGCTTATCATCCAGTGCCGGGTCCCCTCTTGGTGTTTCCTCTGTCGAGCCGACTCGGTTGTAGGTATTGGCAGTCTTTGGCTACATCTCTCACAGTAATCTCTCGGCTCGTGAATTCTTCAGACATGTCCCACTAAACAAACTCAAACGGAATCCAGAACTGTTCCAGAAAAGATGAGACATGGTTGTGGATTGAACCTGTCATTTAAAAACTCCTCAGAGGAGATATTCTGTTTTTATTCACTGCCTCCGGAGTCTCCAGGTGCTTTGGATTAGCAGTCCCATTCACGCAGATGGCAACCAACGCCATGTAAGGCGCTCACACACCAGCGGGAACAACTTGGGGTTCAACGTCTTGCTCGAGGACACTTCGGCACCTTGATTCAGGTCGATCAGTATTTGGATTGGACGAAACCCCGACCTGCATGGAGAATTTGTCTCTTTGCTGCTGATGCAGTCTCAAAGCATTTTACAGGGTGAGTCATTCACTCTCTCACAAGTACAACTGTCAATAAACTGGATCCAAAGCTGAAGGGGTTCAAGGACTTGCCCCAGAACCGTGTTGAACCCCGACAGGTAGAGACGGGGAATGAACTCCCTGCCTTCAGATTGAGAATTTAGTCTCCCACTGCTGCTTCAAAGGGTCTCCACACATGTTTCATTCATCCATTCTTTTCTATCGAAGCGTAGGTCAGAAGAAAAAAGAACCGATCCTGTGTGTGTCCACTTTTCCAGTGCAGAATCACCAGTCGTGGAATTACAAGACCCCTGACAACCGAATGAGCCACATCTCCCCGGTGCGGTTCAGTACAGTCTCACCTCTCACGGTAGTTCGTTCTGTCATATTTTTTTTCACACATTCTGATCTACAAAGGTAAAAATTCACGATAACGGAATCTCCTCGGACTAAAGCAGTTGGTATCTATAAGCGAGTGGATCATGTGTGGTGGTTAAAAACCTTGAACTAAACAGGACCGCGCTCCTGTTGAGGTTATTGGTTGTTCCACTGCCCCCAAGTGGTAAAACCAGTGCTGCTTGACTGGATGCACGGGGAAGATCTATATTTCCTTGAACATTTCAGGAGACAATGCTGTAAAAGGAGGACTGACGTTCTGCTTTGCTACAACTGAGCCTCCAAACACTTTGCATCCAGTCAAGTCTGCGAGTCGTGGAGTCGAGCCTGGAAGCGGCAGATTTCATGATCCATCTAAAGCAGGTCATCAGCAGGCAGCTTCCAAGGGGAGCGCTCGTTCCCGCTGACAATAAAAGAAGCCAGGTGCCTGTTCGGCCGTGGCCCACACTATAAACACCACTCCCGCTGCAGTAAATGTCAGGCATAGGTGGGCACTACACACTGCACGCATGACTCACGCCATTGTATACAGATTCCCAAGATGCTATCTGTCTTCAGTCCTGCCCTGACCCACCACTGGCCCTGCTGCTTCCCTCCTTTCAGGGTAAGATCATGTCGTGATGCTGACAGTTTTCTTTGGTTCTGTGTCAGACTGCTGCATCTGTCCCCGACAGAAATTCCATCATGATACACTAAACTATAGAGCCGAAATCAGACCGGGCAAAGTCTTTTGATCTTGAGTGAGCCAGAATGGTAAAATAGTGCCATAATAACTTTTAAATTGAAACTTTAAAGTTTTCCTTTGCTGTGGCGTATTTGTGAAAATGTCGATATTTTCACCAAACCAAACAACTGCCACAATAAATGACCACAATCTCAATATGAATCCAACTTTAATGAAACCTTCTGATTACAAAACAGTGAAATGTCCTCAAAAAAGCTTCTCCTGTAGCTGTTGTATTATATTAGGGTTTTACAAACTGACAGCATTTGAGCCCCTTGGTGTATGTTGCAATCCCCTACAGTTACAGTCGAAATGTGTTAAACAAACCATGAAACTGTCACAAATATCACAATTCCATAGTATGAATGTGGTTGTGGTACCATGATGTGATCACTTATTATGCTGGTGCTCCATGGGCCACGTTCGGCCTCCAGAGCCATTTTTTGAAAATCTTAAACGTTCCCTCATGATTGGATTTACAGGTTATGAGAGCAAGAAAGTTATTTTAATGCATTTTAGTTGTAAACGTTCAGTGATTACCGTATTAAATCAAGGATTTGTTCGAAATGTTTATTAGATTAAGCCTAACTGGGATATATATTTATCTTGCTGGTAATCAGGAGGAGATTGTTATGGTCCTATCCCTGCTCTAAATATGTCTTCATGTGAACGAGCGTGGAGAACGGGACCGACCAACGCCAGCTTCCTCCCACAAACTGCAAGTTCCAGTTTGGTCACGTCAACATTGTCCAAGACTGTGGTCTGATCAAAGGCTGCCTCTTGCGTCGGACTTCGGTTCTTAAATCCGCCGTCCAGAAAGGTCCCAGCTTCCTTTTTCCCCATGTCACGGCCCATTCCCACACCGTGACCCTCATCTCCTCAGGCCTGAGCAGGACCACGTGACCTCTGCAGCGGGGCTGGAAATCATGTTTGGACAAACCCACGTCACCTGGAGTTTGTGTAAGTTGATCTAACCTGGCAGGTTTTGATGCGGAGCCTTGCTCTGCCTCACAGCCAGCTGAGATGAAATGATCTCACACTGAAACATGTTATTTCATTTTCTGACACCAGAGGGTGCTGTTGCTTAGTGGATGGTGATAAACTGTGCTCGAATCCATCCATCCATCCAATACAGGGGTGTCAAACTACTTTAGCTTCAGGGGCCACATTCAGCCCAATTTTATCTTAATTGAGTCTGTCAAGTAAAACACTGCAATAACAACCTTTAAATTACTACTTTAATTACTACAATCGCAACACAATGCAAAATACAGTAAAATGTCTGATATCTCAGCTTGGGTCTCAGTGTTGTGTTTGACACCCCTGATCTAATGGACTGCTTTATCCATCTCAGTTTCACATCCATCAGATTCAGGTGCGTTGGAGCAAGTCCGGTCCTGCGGGCCAGGAAGTCGCCACCTTGACTTCAGAATCTTGCTGCAGCTTCTCCCTCTATAATAAAATCTTGAGTGTCTGTTCTGAAACAATGTCCTAAGCCTTCTCCTTTAAATGACGGGTTCTGGTTCTCATTGTTTAGACAGCCTCTTTCCCCCTCTGAACAGGCACTAAATCACTCCGGATAGAGAGAAAATCCAGTTACCACTCTATTTTCTTTTTTACACAGTCTCAGCTTCAAACTTTGTTTATTAAATACAATTAATTGGATTGAAATATTAAGTAGAAATGTCTGGATGCTCACTTTATTGAGGTGGTCACAGCAAACGGCTGCAGCTTGCTCCAGAGACGCAGGCAGGATTAACACCAGGCGCTCAGGGTCAAGACATATTGCAATTATCCACCAGGGGGCAGTATCACGAAACACATTGCTTTTAGAAATGACATAATAAAAAGCAGTGGTATGAAGGAGTATGCACCCGAAACACTGACTTGACATGTCAGATAGTTGGACTCGATTAAACATTTGAAAGTGAGAAGCAGATTTGAGGGTATTTCATATCCGACATTTTATTATTATTATTATTATTATTATTATTATTATTATTATTATTATGCATTCACATATTGACATTTCAAACATTTTGTGCAATCACATACTTAACTGATATACCCACACACACACACACATCCAAAAAATATATACCACCATTTGATGATAATAGATAATTAAATCATAGCTTATGAAAATATAGTTGTACAATATATAATCTATGTTTAAGTATACCAACACATACTTATCAACATACACACACACACACCTCATATATCTGATTAACATGCCTGAAAAGGACTCATCAAATCTTACCTCTTCTCCAATATTTAATAATTATCTTTCTTTATTAAGAATAGTTAGAATTATGTATGTAAATATAACAGTAAAAATGTTATCAAATATAGAAGACTTATATATACATACACCCATACAATAGACACACATATACATATTTACCACATATATACAAACACACATATAAACCAAATGTCAAGTTCATACACATTCATACAGACAGTGCTCGCCTTCCCAATATGCCTGTTCACACCTAAACTCTATATAAAAATATACCAACAATTACCCATGTATCTCATTTACAGTGCAAGAGACACCCTATGGCAGGGGTGTCGAAACTCAGTCTTCGAGCTCTCCCAGTTGCAACACACCAGATTGCAATGAAAGGCTTGTTATGACATCATCATTAGGTTCAGGTACTGAAACAGGGAGAAGGCTGAAACATGCAGGATGGCGGCCCTGAAGGACCGGAGCTGGACACCTCTGCCCTGTAGTTTACGTTACTTTCTGTATGTTGTCTGGGAGTTGCTTGTTTCTTGCTTTGTGCATTAAGTGTTGCCCCACACTTCCACGCAGTGATTCAAATATGGCAGTATTAATGAACAGTATAGTATACGCAGTGCTTTGTTGTTTAAGAAGTATTTTGCTTTTCTGAGGACTGATATTTAGTTTGAACATGTTCAATATGAAGTTTCTAACAGATGATTTCATCAATTATCACCCCGAGAAACTTAATTTCTTTAACCCTCTCTAGTTTTACGCCCTCTATCATAACTTTCACATCAGTTTTCCCCTTATAATCACCAAACACCATACATTTTCTCTTATCCAAGTTTAGCGATAGCTTATTCGTATCAAACTACTTATTTAATTTGTTAAGTTCTGACGTGTCGTCAGCAAACATAACTAAACAAAGTATTTCAGAGATTTTACATACGTCATTTAGATAAATAATAAATAGTTTAGGTCCCAACACAGACCCCTGGGGGACACCACAGACCATGTCCAAGCATAAAGGCTGAAAATCCCCCATTTTCACAAACTGTTGTCTGTTGCTTGGATAACTTTTCATCCTCTGCAGAACCACACCCCTGACACCCTAACGCTCCAGTTTATTGATTAAAATGTCATGATTTATTGTGTCGAATGCTTTATTTTTTAGATCTATGAGCTATTTCTACGGAGCTGGTGATTTCTGCTCTTGATTGTAATAACGCTAGTGAAGTGGATCTTTGTGATCTGAATCCATATTGGCTTTCAGACCGCAGTTTGTGTTTATCAATAAATTTGTCTCCTTTAAGATTTTGGAAAATTGTGGTAGTAGAGAAACAGGCCTGTAGTTATTGAATCTGTGTCTGTCTCCAGTTTTATAAAGTGGGATGACTTTTGCAGATGTATGTAAGAGGCTGAACCGTTGCTTCCGCAACCTTTTTGACTATTGTCATATCTATACCATCACAGTCAAATCTTGTTATACATTTATTTACAATATCTATTATTCCTCTCTCCTTCACTGATGTGAGAAACCTTCAGTTTGGATTCCTATTAATCAACATTTCTTTCTATCCATCATCTGCTCCAGGATTATTGATTTTTTTCTGCCAGATTCAGTCCAACATTTACAAAATGCCCGTTGAAGTCATTAACCAAATCATTTATATTATCAATGTTCTTTTCATTATTAGTAAAATATTCAGGATACGTACTTTTTTTTTTTTTTTTTTTTTTAGCTCAGACAGCGGTGTTTTGATTATTGCCTTAATTTTTAATTTGTCAAAAAGCCTTATGCTATGAGATGATGCCTGTGCGTGTATGCCCTGGAAGAAAAGAAGACAGCAGGAGGAAACAGGTGAACAGCTTTCATTTAAGGACCGCTGAGCTGTAAAACAAATATAAGAAATGACACCTGCTGCAGCACATTGGAATATCTCGAGTGATGAATTCAGTCACCAGCACTGCAGCCTCATTATCCAAAGAAACAGATGTTTCACTGTCAGACTGCAGTGAATGTCTTTGTGCTTGAAATGACCAAATCTTTCAATCTGACAGATCAGAAATAATCTGAATCCTGTTGTGACATTATTTAAAAATTAGACATGTTACTTCTTATTAAGTCACAACTTCTTCTTAATTGTATCTTAATGAAATTAATGTATTTGTTTAAAATTGTTATATCTTTAAAAATCTTTTTGTTTTTTAAATCACATGTTCTTGTGTAAAGGTGTGTCTGGAGTGAGGTTCTTCAGCCTTTTTGGTTCTTTCTTCATAATGTGAAAATAAAGTGCTTTGTAATACAGCTAAGCATATCAATAATTAATATATTAAAAAAAGAAGAAGAAGAAAAACAGAAAGATGAAGAAGAAGCATATCATTTGCCTTTTTTTCCCTTTTGTTTTTCCTAAAAACGAATTTTCTTGTATTTGTTATAATTTTTGGTTTCTCATATTAAAACTACTTTACTGTTTAATTGTTTTGTATGGATTCTCCAAATTTGTATTTTTTGTATTTGGTTTTCCATATTAGAATAGAATAGAATAGAATAGAAATAATTAATTAATCCCAGAGGGAATTTCGTTGCAACATGGTTCCACACAAAATATTTAGAAAATAATTTTAAATTGAATAAGTAATATTAAATATTAATATGTACAAGGTGACTAGTATTAGCATAAATATTGAAAAGTCCATCAGACTGTATAACTCATCTCAGTAAAGTGTGATTTATTGTGTTTTTACTGTTGATCCATTCTTCAATGCATATATTAATCACAGTTAAGCTTTGTATATATTATTATTTACGTATCAAATGTTTTATTCCAATTTATTTGGTGTTTTAACTTTCTATTCTATTTATTCGATTCTGTGTAGAGCAATGCTGTAAAGAATTCCCATTGGGATTAATAATTAAGTATTTTCTATTCTATTGTATTGTATTCTGTTCTATTTTTTATCTATTTAGTATCCTAAGATTATAATACCAAGTTTATTGAAATCAGTATTTTTCACATCTCTTTCCTGAATTTATTTTAAGTGCAATAACATTATTAAGAACATAATTATGTATAACTGTGTGGTTTTATCATTGTAATTCTTTAAAAAGTGGTTAGTGAGAATCAAAAATATTTCAATATAAAAAAGGCTCAGATTTAGTCAGTCAGATATTAATCTGACTGTTAAGAAATTATTGGTCAGATTTGCAAAGTAAATAAACGCAGATAGGCGATTGTAAAATGATCTTCAGCACATTAACAAAACCGTACTTGAGCTCAGAAACTGTATAGACATAAAAAAAGAAAACAACAACAACTAACTTTAATACTCTGTTTACTTTGGCCCACAGTTGGGCAACGTCTACGTATGTATCATGGATGCAGATGGATCCTCCTGTCGTAAACACGGCCCCAAAGCAGCTCAAAGTGTCGTGCGGCAGCCCCTGATGTTCTCCCTGTGAAACCCCGTCGGTCTCTTCGTACGGCACCCGAGCTGCAGACGGTACGTTCATACACCCAAGCGTCGAAATAACCCAAATATGACACTAAATATTACGTTTGTAACGTGAATCTTCTTTTCTGTGTGATGTAGAAACATGCCGGCTAAAGGCCCTCTTCAATCTGTCCAGGTGTTTGGACGCAAAGTGAGTAAATGCTGAATTTAGTCCACGTGTGGGGCGAGAGCTAACCCGCACTGCTAGCCGACACGAGCTAACGCGGCTAACGTGAAGTGGGAGTTAATCCAAATTTAGACCGATTTATTTGTCCGTGTAAATAAGTCAGAGCTGTAGCTACGCTTTACAGAACGCTAAATAGCCGATAACAGACTCGCGGTTTACCTGGAGATTTGTTTATTGTTAATCCACCGGTGTAGTTAGCTCAGTTAGCTCCTCCTGCTACTGCTAAGTTAAGAGGAGCCCTGCGTGTGACGCATGCTATGTAGTTCAATTTCAACTTTTAACGACATAAATCCAAGGGAAATGAATACTTACGAATGATCATGTTCTGTCCTAGAAAACTGCCACAGCGGTTGCCCACTGCAAGAGGGGCAATGGCCTGATCAAGGTGAACGGCAGACCCCTGGAGATGGTGGAGCCAGCTACTCTGCAGTACAAGGTGAGGACGGGCGCCTGTCAGGGGCAGAGAGAGAAGGAATGAAAACTCCCATCAAGTAGGAGAGAAATGGATTTAAACCTGTAAATGTTAGTCAGGCCGCAGCACAAGGTGGGGATGTGCAGGAAGGCAATAGGACCTGTAGCGTCTGGTACTGAGGTAGACAGCAGCTGGAAATGATTGTGCCAGCAGAGGTTGGAAATGTTTACAGGGATCCATCTTTAATTAAGTGCATAATGTAATAGTTAAGTCCAACATTTCAAGTTTCGTTTGAGGCGGTAGAATTTTGAAAGATAATTGCGCTAAATCGAAATTTTGTGCTGTCAAACATAATATGACCCCTGGAATATTGTTAAATATGAAAAATGTTTTGAGTTCCATAAATTTCTCCCAACTATAACTTAAACACTGTTTAGGATATCAAGAGAATGAAAAATGATGAGAACTGGAGTATTGAATTCTTTATTAGTCACTGAAGAGGCAACCAGTACAGGAATGCTAGATGTCTTGAGTTTGTCTTTATTATACTATAGATTTAACTTGATACCTTTTATCTTAAGGTTTTGAATTAATGTATTATTATTCAGCTTTGAATTGCTTTCTTTTAATGTTTTTCATAATCTTGCATTGCTTTAATATGTCTTATTTCTTTATAAACCACCGTGAATTACTTTGTGTATGAAAGATGTCTAAAAATGTTAATTTTGCCTTAAAGTTATCTTATAAAGATAATGTTTTGGGTGAGTCTACAGCAGTCAGGTCTAAATTCAACCAGGCGACGAGTCCAAACATGCATTTTCATCTCACAGCCACAACAACGGCTGCTAAATTCACTGATCTTGCACAGGAAGTGCTTTACATCCTCTCATTTATACAACGGTTAAAGGCCTGCTAATATCATGTGTGATGAGTTATGCTCTAGATAACACTAATAATGGTGGATATATTGAACTGGTGTTTGGATTTTCCCTAAAGAAAACTTCGTGGCTGCAACTTGTTTGTGTCTTTCAGCTTCTGGAGCCGGTGCTGCTGCTGGGCAAAGAGCGTTTTGCTGCAGTTGACATCAGAGTCAGAGTGAAGGGAGGTGGACACGTGGCACAGATCTATGGTGAGCTCAGCTCTCGCTCTCCGAATTGATATTGTGGGTGCTGCGATGGTGCGACTGTCAGCTAACGGTACTGTTTTGGTCTTCCAGCTATTCGTCAGTCCATCTCCAAAGCCCTGGTTGCCTACTACCAGAAGTGTGAGTATTGAACTTTTGTATTGAAGCTTCAGGACAAAATCCACCAATTGTTTGGTTTCCTAATTAAACATTTTTGTGTCGAAGCATTTACATTGTCTTCATATTTACTGTGGGTCAGATGATGATACACAATCAGAATAAAAACTGACTGAGACTAAAACAACATAATTGTAATATAAATATGAAGTGGATTTTCAGCACAATGCTGATCTACTAAAGTTAATGTCGTCAAAGCTTCTACATCCTGCGATGCCTGCTAATGCTGGACTCGCTGATTTCGACAGTTCAGCATTAGAAATGTTGCCTGTGATGTTTTCAGTTGGTATTTCAGATTATCAGCTCAGTTTAAGAAACGTGTCCATTAGTATTAGTTTATTTAAAGGGGGACTGCAATTTCATAAAACAAGATTACACACGGTTAAAAAAGCCAGAATTAGCCAGAGGCTCGTTTTCATCTGTAATCCCCTGGCCATGATGTAAAAAAGACAATGACTTGAATATTCTCATAGGAAGTAATTAGAGGTCATTGTGTTTTACCTTTAGAACAAGGAAGTTAGTTGCACAGAGCTTCTTTTCAGAAGCTGAATGTTTTGAGATCTTAAGCATGTTTGTCTCACTTGTTCCAGAATCACTGATCTACATGAATATACTGGGACAATTTAAATTAGAACCAAATATTGAATATAAAAAAGAGGTATAAATGATTTATAACAATATCCTGAGTGTCATCAGTCAGTGCATCTCCTGCCTGGATACACGGTATGAAACCTTCTGATGTATCAGAACCTCGGATTAATCTCTTGTTTGCTTTAATCCAGATGTGGACGAGGCCTCCAAGAAGGAGATCAAGGACATCCTGATCCAGTACGACCGGACCCTGCTGGTGGCTGATCCTCGTCGCTGCGAGTCCAAGAAGTTCGGTGGACCTGGAGCTCGCGCCCGCTACCAGAAGTCCTACCGTTAATCTCTATGTACATTTTCATAATAAATCGGAGGGACAAAGAAACGAGCCGCGTCACTTTTATTCACCTCATTGGTTTGTCTTCAGCGTCTCCGTTTAAGCTCAAGTGTTTGTTTGGGTTGCCGAGCACCGGAACGGAGTATAAAGTAAGCAGACTGTCAGTGGCGGAGAAAGGAGGAGAGCAACAAGGAGTCCAACGACTGGACGAAAAGCAGAGGAGGGTTTTTATCGATGTTTGATTCTGAGAAACCAACTGCAATAATTCACAACACAAGTAGTTCACATGCGAGTGTGAACTGGAAAATTACATCTTAATATTGATGACGGCAACTGAAAGAATATCTAAACCAGAGATCGTTTCAGTCCAGGAGCAAGATGGACTTTAAACTAACATTTTAGAGGAAGTTTTGTGTGTCTGCAGCTCGTTTACTGAGTATCCTCTCCTCACTGCCAATACTCTAAGGCTGAATAGCAATAGCTCTGTGTGAGAGAAGATTGTGTAATAACTAATAGTTGAAATGTATCAAAGTATGAATAAAGTACCCAATTATATATATTGTATATTACATAGATTTTTAAATGTGTTCACAATTCTTGTTAAACCATTTTCAAAATTGTCCATTTATTTTGAGAACAATGATAATTCTATCAATTTAATGTAATCTAATTCTAAAACGTTCTACAGGTTATCTTAATTCAGAAAACTGATTTTGTGAATATTACAAAAATGTCATCTTAAATCTGAAATTCAATGTTCTCCTGTGATAGCTACAAAATATTAAGAACTTAGTTATGCATAGCTGTGCGGTTTTATCATTGCAAATCATTAAAAAGTGGTTAGTGTGAATCAAAAATAATACAAAATAAAAATAGGCTCAACTTGAATCAGTCAGATATAAATCTGACTTAAATCAAAATTCTAATTGTATGTATAGAATGCTAATTATTGGTCAGATTTGCAAAGTAAATAAACATATTTAAAGCAGATAGGCACTTTTCGCCAGTCTTGATGAGCGTGTTTAGGGCGTCAAATGGGAGTGTAATGACGCAGCGGAATAGAAACACGAAACATTAAAGCTGCAAGAAGCCTTAATCGGTACCTCGCACTCTGGCCTCTGGCCCATAGGGGTCGGCCTCATCATGGCCTCTGGCTCATTTAAGTTTTGATCAAATATATATTTCGATGGTTTATACAAAAAAAACTTTTATTTTGAAAAAGATTCGGTGGCTTTTATTTTGAAAGCCAACTAACCTCTAATCTAGTTTATGGCTAAATATCTTTTTTTTTAGGATTTTGGTGTGATTTTTAATCAAGGGCTTTTATTTTGAAAGCCAGCGCACCCCTAGCCTAGATACAAACTTAACATCCAGCGTGAAGTCAACATTTTAATATTTGATGAACACGGACTTTTGAGCTTATATTTTGAAATCCAGAGCACCCCTGCACATAGCTAAACTCTTGATATCCATTTTGAAGTCAACATTGTAATTTTTGATAAACAAGGACTTTTATTTTGAAGGCGTTTGGGGCTTTTATTTGGAAAGTCAGGACATGCAGGTTAATTGGTCACAGTGTGACTGACGTGGTGTTGCTTCATTCTTGGTGTGAATGATGCAACACTTTGTTTTATTTTTATTTTATTCATACAATGTAGAAAATGTGCCATTAACATATCAAGAGGTTTGAGTTATGTATGCATTCAAAGGTCAGCTTTCACATCAGTCATTTACGTACAGGTATGAAAAAAATAAAATATAGAAAGAGAGGGAGAGAAAATAATTCTATATACAATTTACAGTTCAAAATGAAAACAAAGTTCTTTGGCCTTCACAGCGTTAAAGATGTTTTGGTGCTTTAAAGTGATTATTTGAGGAGAAAAGTGATTTGAATACTATGAATTCAGGATTCTGGTTGGAAAATTCAGAGCAGTGTCGCTATATGATAGTTTGCCAATAGTAAGATCAGGTTTATCACAAAGAATATTTTTGGAGGGATGTTTTTTTCATAAATACCAAAAATAACATCTTTTGTATGATGTTGTAGTGTATGTCCATATTAAGCTTTTTCCATTCACAAACAAGAATATTTGAGTATAAGAGAAGTTCCAAAACACATGGGGGATTGAGTCTTCAGTGTTCTGACAGAACGAGCAAGAGGATCTATATTTAGGCGAAATTTTGAAATAACACTGTTTACAGGGTAACGTGGAGGTAAAAACTTCAGCCATATCTCTGGAATCTTATTGGTACCAAAGTATTTCCTGGGCAGGAGCCAAACAGTTCCAGTCTCTGTCCATAAGTACATCGTTCCACACAAACAGATGCTGGTTTACTGATGGACTCCCTTATGAAAACTGGAGAGCTCAACCAGATGTTATAACTACATTTTAGAACAAAGTTTATTAAACCTAATGCTTTAAATACATGTGGTGAGATAAAATTCCAGAGTGACTTTGGCTTTAATAAATATATTTTTATCCATTTGATTTTAGAAGAGTTTAACGTATAAAAATCTATTACATTGAACCCACCAGCGCTCTAATTTATTCATCGACATTTTTTTCTAATAAGATTTGCAAATTGCAGACTTCCCGTTGATTTTAGGTGAGGGGTATCAGTGTGAGATTTTTAGGTCTTGATGATAAGAACAATTGAGTTTTGGTTTGATCTCCCTACAGCATTCCTACGGGCCGTGGTGGCCGTTTTAGTGTTTGTAGGTGGCGCTAGAGAACACATTTTGGCACTCTGGGGTTTATTTTTTGTATTTCCTTCAATTTTTTGCCAGTATAGATGAGCGTGCAAAAGTGGTGAGTTTTGAGCTCGTTTAGTTGCTCAAATTTGGGCTCAACGAGGCGTCAGGAGTCAATAAACGAAGAAGAAAAAAGAAGAATAAGAAATATTAGAAATACAATAGGGTCCTGGCCTTTCGGGCTTGGTCCCTAATCTCAATAGGTTCCTTACCTCAAGGGCTCGGTCCCCAACAAATAAAACATCAAATCAAATCAGATCAACGTCTAATGCTGGGTCATAAGCAAGTGAGTAAGTTTCAAGATGTTTTAAAACTTGGAAACTTACGGGTAGATGTTTTTTTTAATTTTTATTACGTTGAATTAACGTGTTTCCTCCTGTAGTTGCAATTGCCATAAGTCTCCAGCAGAGGGCGGTGCACTGCAGTTTGAAAGCTTCTCCATCAGCCATTATTAGAAAAACATTTGGCCTGCTGCCATTTCACAAAGACTCTTATACACTAAGAAATGTATCAGGAAACTACAAATATAGCCTCAGGGGCATGTTTGTTATCAAAATGAATTTATCATAAAGGTAGCACTCACATTTCACATTTTCATATTGTGTCTGGTGCAGCGGTTTTTTTTTTGCTTCTTTTTAAAAAAAAATGAGATCAGATTTTTCCATTACGTCCTGCAGATTTCTTCTTGTTTCCAAACGCCCACATGTACGCTCACTCCAACAACAACAACAACAACAACATGAGCATGATGAGGCGAGCAAAGGCCACATGTTGTTGGCCTCTCGGTGGGCTTGTCCAGCTCTCGGTGTGTGTGTGTGTGTGTGTGTGTGTGTGTGTGTGTGTGGGTGTGTGGGTGTGTGTGTGTGTGTGTGTGTGTGTGAGGGTGGGGGGTGAGGTGGAGGGGGGGGGGGGGGGGGGGGGGGGGGGGAGTCAGACCTGTTTACAGCCCTCCAATAATCAACACAGCAGGGAAACCCACTCCCCCGCTGCTACTGTTGTTTACTACTGTTTATTTTCTGCCCCTGGCTGCCGCCTCGCCCCCTTAAAGGCCCTCTAATGCTGCGTCGGCTCAGCACCTGTGGAAATGTGGAAGTGGCTGTTTTCTGCCAATAAAGGCTGAGAGCACGCATGAAACTAATGCTGGAGGTGGAGGCAGCAAAGCAATCTTTCCTGCTTGTTTTCTTTTTGTGATGACAAAGAGTGGAAACATTTTTTTACTGTCGGTGTGCAGCCCATCATGCCTGCTTATAACAAAGTAAAAATGACTTTACTGAAGATTAATCACTTTCATTATAAAGACAATCATTTATTGAAGTCATTATGTTGATTCTGTATTGACAATTAAAAAATGATGTACATTTCAGCTTCATTAACCCCCTTAATTTGTTCTCCAGGATATTATGAATTGCTTAACCTTGATTAAAGCTCCATTTATACGACAACGTTTTAAGTGAAAACGCATCTTTTTTGCATTTTCGTTCTAGAAAAGTTTCATGTTTACATGACAACATTCTGAAAACGATGTCTGTTTCCAGGGAAATGGCGGAAACACTAAAAACAGTGTAGTTTTATGTTGGGCCACGAGTTGAGAGTGTTGATAGTTTTTGTCATGAAACCACACACACACACATGTGCAGAGAACGATACACCATAAACATTAACATTGAAAGAACACGGACATTCTAAAGGACAGACGACCAAGTTGGATTGTTATTACGGTGACTGTCAACTATAAAACTACCAAGTCCAGGAGAATCTGCACTGGGAGTCATGACATGACGGAGGAAATATTGCTGTGTTTGTCCATCTATTGAGCATGTGCAGAGGAACGGTTTACTACAACCATGATGCGCATGCATGGTAGCAGAGCTTTCACTGTTTCCACGTCTATCGTCTTTCCTCCGGTGTCCACCAGGGCTCTGTCCTAGGCCCCGTCCTCTTCTATCTATGTCCTCCCCTTTGACAATATTTTAGGATATATATATATTTAATATTATATAATTTCCAGAGCACTGACATTTTCAGAAAGTAGCATTTTCCTTCCACGCAGTCAGTCAGAACGTTTTCAAAAAGTTGCGTTTTCATTGGCAACAAATACTTTCTGTTTTCATTTGAAAATGTTCTCGTGTAAAATGGACCATTTTACTGGTGTTTCGAGTATATACTTTGATTAACTAAAACTTTGGATCTTGTATGAAAATTTAAAAAATGTGTTGATAGAGTGGAGTACAGTTCGATTTGGTTAAAGCCTGACCTGGAGAGTGAGGGACCCGGGTTCAAATCCAGCAGAAAAAATTCAGTAATGATGAAAATGAAAAAAAATCTATAAAAACAACAACAAAGTAAATAAAAATCTGAGTGAAAATCCTGAAAAACAACGTATATGTCAATTTTTGGTTCATCATGGTGGTGCAGTGGGAAGAATTGGTGACATCGCTTGTAGTTTGAATGTTCTCGGTTAAAGTTTAAAAATGGAAAAATATGCAACTGAAACAGATTAAATAACAGCTGGTGGATGATTAATTGGCAGCAAATTAGCGACATGATGGAGAGCAAAGTGAGGAAAACGTGAGCAGAGGAGCGCCGGGCCCATCATCCGCTGTGCTTCATGTCTATAAAGAACTCGGGGAATCTGGAGAAACTTCAGCAGGACTGGATGTCCTGGGTGTTCGCAGCCTGGGGCAAATCACTGCATGGGTTCATGAGGACCAGAAAACATTCCTCCTTCCTGCAGATGAAACCTCTTCAATCCCAGACCGAAGATATTCATCCGTACCTTTGGTGAAAAATACGGTATTAATTTGCATGTTCTCTGTTTGTGTGTACTCTGGTTTCCGTCCACAGTCCAAACATGACTTTTATTTTAGTTGCTGCCCGAAGGTGTGACTGTGAGTGTGTGTTTGTCTTTGACCCGTCCGGGGTGTAAATGCCTTTTGCCTCGCGTGAGCTGGAATCATCTGGTCCCTGCGCCGCCATGTGCCCGATCCACCGAGAAACAGTTTACCCGGGAAAACGGAAAAGTTTCCTGGACTTTGGCGGTCGGCTTACGCGACAAGTGCTCGGAGTCACTGAAAATGCAACTTTTTGGAAACGGCTCCCACGGTGGAACTTTATGGAAATGGTCTGACTCCGTCGCCGTGGCAACGGGGGAAAACACAACTTTTCTGAAGTGCTACTACTGGTCCTACTAGTTGTTCTGCATATGCTCAGTAGATGGACAAGAATCTACTGGAAGCTATTTTTCTCGTTTGTTGAGAGATTGGAAGAAGCAATAAGCAACCACAAACTCAAATATTGAAAAAAAAAAAAAAAAATCATAATAATTTGCTCTCGTTTGCTTTCTTTGTCTTGGAATCGGATCGTCAGTCAGGATCTCAATGTCTCCGGCTATAATTTTCAGCAGTAGTTGTATCACATAAGAGTAAGAATTGAACATGTTTCACAGGTTTCCTTCCTCTTAACAAGCTGCTTCTTTGCTTCAGTCCCAGCGTGTCTCCTTCAGGCTGCAGATTTAAGTCAATTCCATCCCAAACACAAGCTGTCTGCATTAATTTTGCACAACAAGTGATTCTTTGGATGTTTAGTTTGTGTAATTTATTGTGTGAGGATTTGTTCCTTTATACCTGAGAGAGCGCACGCACACACACACACACACACACACACATACACACACACACACACACACACACACAGAACAAACCTAGCACCTGCCTTTCCTCTGTTAACGCCTCTCTGCCTCTGTGTGTCTCCAAATCACACAAACACCGAGGTGTCGGGCCAGGATGCTTTTTGTCATCGCTTGCACTTCATTCCCACCTCTCCAAGCGTTTATGAACACACACACACACACACACACACACACACACACACACACACACACACACACACACACACACCAATTAACACATGAAAGCATATGAAAACACCCACACGCGTGCTCGTGGATCCGGCTTCCCGTCCACAGATTAATTCTGGGTTTGTTGCGTCTCTCCACGGAGCCGCACTCCAAAAGGAGCCCTTTCATTAACATATATCGACTGATTCCTCCTTGCGGCGCTCGGGGCGAGTAAACAACAATTGGTTGAAGGTGCCACCGGTGGAGGATTAGGGGGACGGCGGCGGACAGAAACAAATGTCGGCCTGACGTGAGAAGAAACACGGGCAGCGTGCCGCTGATAAGGACTGTCCGATGCTTCGTCCTTGAGGCCAGTGTCACGGGAAGCTACCTGAACAACCTCTGCACCTATTTCATTAGTAACATACACTTCTATGTATTATAGGAACCAGAATCCAGAATCCGTCCTTATCTCAGGTCACATTTCAAGTGAAAACACCAAACACTTTTGTGGTTTCTTTTACAAAAACTTTCTCGTTTACACGGCAACGTTTTGAAAATGATGTCTGGTTCACACTGAAAATGCAGAAACATGCAGAAAGATTCAAAAAGATGCATTTTCCCCCGTTTACACGGAGTCAGAGAATCCCCCCCCCCAAAAAAAATCCCATCTTGACGATTTTGAAAAAGTTTTCATTGTCACCGAGCACCATTGTCATATGAAAGGACGCCCAAAACACAATGAAAGTTTTGCGTTATCACTTGAAAACGTTGCGTACGTCTCTTTAATCTTGGCGGAAATGTGAAAACAATAGATTATTTGATGAAGAGCATCTTTCAATACCCGACCGACACATTTCTCTAATGACAGCCATCCAAAATGAGTTCAATACAGAGGCCTCGTTGGTGTGTAATTCTTTGAAATATCTGCACAAAAATGAGGGAAGACACAAAGGATGGCGTCATATTCAAATTATTAACAAGACCTGATAAAACGTGCAGGAGGCTTGTGAAGTCGGCTCGAGGCCGAGAACACAGCTACCCTAAACATGAAAACCTTTTCATCCCTCTTAGGCAAACCCTTTGTGAGCAATGGTTCACAACACTCCTGCATGAATACCGTGTGTGTGTGTGTGTGTGTGTGTGTGTGCGTGTGTGTGTGTGTGTGTGTGTGTGTGTGTGTGTGTGTGTGTGTGTGTGTGTGTGTGTGTGTGCGCTTGCAGAACACACCAGGCAGCAGCTTTGAGCATTGTTTTTCTTTGGTCTTTGGTGTAAAAGACAAACCAGACCAGGGTTTCTCAGTCATGTAAGGTCATGCTTCGTGTCTCTGTTGGGCTTCCCCCGGGGGGCGCCAGAGAGCTCCAGGGGAGGACGTCAATCAGGGGGTCAGGGGGAGGCCTTTTCCTGTCAAACTCTTCAATCTTCTCCTTTTAATTTCGGGAATAAGTCATAAGATAAAGAAAGTCGTAGAGAACTTCCGTAGGAATGTCCGTGTACTCCCATCGTTATTGTTTAGATCGTATTGTTCTCTTGCGTGCATGTGTGTGTGGTTTCATTACGAAAACAAGCAAGAGCGCCCACTCATGTCCTGACATGCAAACTGCATGATTTTCAGGGTTTCTTCCTTTTTTGGGGAAACAGACATCCTTTTCAAAAGGTTGCCGTATAAATGCAAAACTTGTCATGCGAAAACGAAAAGTTCTCACTCGTATTTTATTTTATCCTATTTACATTTGGTATTTATTTATTTTTCAGAACTTAGTGTTTTGTTTTGTGCTTTCTGTATATTTCTGTTCCTTCTCTCTCTCTCTCTATATATATATATATATATATATATATTATTATTATATTTGTACAGAAATGTACATACTTCTATATATATATACTGTATATATTATACATCTGTGTATTTCTTTTTTCCGTTTAAACACATGTTCAATACTTGAACAGCTGATTCTAAGAGCAAGGTAAAACACACTTTTCATGTATTTGTACTGTCTGGTCTACATAAGTCTGGATGTAAATATTTTATCTATTTCAAATGGAAAGCATCTAAATAGCCCGAGAGGAGTAAGACTTTTGATTTCCAGTAGATCCAAACCAACGGCAATAATATTTTATGATGCTAAAAACCTTAGAAAGTCCGGAACTGACCGAAAATGTGGGATTAGCTTGTGGAGCACGAGAGCTGGGGGCGTTACAATACTGTTCAAACTCTGTGTCCGAAATATGTAGGAGAGAAAAAGGGAATAAAGTATTAAATTGTATTGGTCTCTTTTTCCCATGTTGGTGAAAATAGAAGCTTTTCACAGCTCGGACACTAAAAGCCTATTAAAAAAAGACCAATTATCATAATGGAGTGGGCACATAAATGTTTGTAATGAACATTTCAGAGGTCTGGCATGAGTGCATATGACAAGTTGAAAGTGCCTTTTGTTTACTTCACAATCCCACGCTCCGCTTGGTTTCCCCGCCCCCTTGTTCCCTTAAAGTACCCTTTGTTACCGTCAAGGATTGAGCGAGAATATGGAGCTGATGATGGATTCATCTCATCTGTTTCGCCGGCCTGGCTGGCTCTGCTTTCTGTCTGTTTCTGGTCAGAAAGCCGCCAGAACAGGGCTCCCTCTTTCTGACCCGCTCCGTTAGTCACACTCTCCGCGGCCAGCATTGACTCATTCCCAACGCATTTAACCTAGACTTGAACTAAAGCGGAATTAGTCCCAGTGGGCTCACTGTCAGGGCTGTGCGGCCGAACCTTTGTCTCCTATTAAAAAAATCTTCTTTCTTACAAGTTTGCCACACTGGTTCCTTCCACCGTGTTTGTGCAGGCAGTGCTCCAGTGGCACCGTGGTCGCCATGTGGCCATGCAGGGGTTTCTCCTCCTCGCCTGCTACACCCAAGCCAAATCAAGGGGGTCATAGGCTACCTCACACACACCCTTCAACCTTTACCCCTTCCAGCCTTGGCCGCGGTGCTCAGATGCCCTGCGACAACCTGCTCCTCGGGGGTCAGCCCGGATCTATTTTAGTGAAAACACAGGGAAAACCTCTCCTCCTGTGCAGCGGAGCTGAGGAGATTATGAGAGATGGCTTTCCAGACAGCTTTGAAGTGCAGAGGTTATCTTTCATTAGTGCCACTTCTGTTGTCGTTGCTTTTAACGCCGTGATTAAAGGAATATGTCAGGATTGAACAGTTTACCCGAGGAGAGATGAGAAAGCTTGCACTGTGTTGACATTGATGCCTGATAAGAAAGAAAAATCATTAGTATTATCTGGCCTTTCCGAGGCTCGTCTTAGTTTAAAAATAACGTCTATATAACGGCAGGAGTTGGGTTTCACAGTATGTTTCAAGTGAGCATAAATGAATCAATTAGTAATGTGACGGAGGCTCGCTCCTGTCTCACTTTCTCAGAGGTGGAGGTTCATTTTCAGTGTTTACTGGAGAGTATAATGGTGTTTGAAGGTGGATTTTTCCTCCATATTTCAAATAGTGAAACCTCTATATATGAAAAGGGTGAAGCAGGAGAAAATCTTTCAGACTCACAAAAACCACCATTTAAAAACGACCTTTTCAAAGTTTGCTGAATTGGATGAAACTTGAATTTAAAAAGCCACAACATTTGATTCCTGCTAATATAATGCCTTCCACTCTTAAATAATCCAAATCAATTTATTTTGAGGAGAAAAAGACACTGAGATGAGATTCTGACCCCAGAAACAGAAACATGTGTCTACAGGAGGATTCCAAAGACGCCATACGTGGTGTCAGAGAAACTGTGAATGGATGCTTGTTCTGTTTAAAACTACAGGGGAATACATTTACATATAAATGAACATCTGTGCCGTTCAAGCTTTTTAACAAATGTGTTGACACAGTGCTGATTAAGCTTCTCACCTCCAGTCAGATGTTGTATAGCACAGCAATGTACCAAATGTTACTAAATGGACTAGATTAATTCCTCAGAGTAGTTTATCTTATTACTTATCACTTCAGAAAACCTATTGATGTGTTAGAGTTACAAGTCTTGTTTGAGCAGCTATGGCTCATTTGGTAGAGTGGGTCATCCTCCAGAGCTTGGCGGTTTGATTCCCATCTCACCGTCCTTATATTTAAGTGGACTTTGCATGACAGCCGATGCGATGCGGTGCGTGAAACCTGAAAGTGACTCATCATATAAAATGCTTGAGATTGCCATTTCTGTAAACTGTTGTAAGCAAGTTCATTCTCCTTAAGCTGTACCAGAAACAAGGTACTCCTCAGGAGTTGACGCATCTGTCAAAAGGGCATTTAGATAGAAAAGCTGATGGCAGCCACATGTTACTACGAAAACTCTGCATTTATTCATCCATCTTCTGTAGCCCTTTATCAAAGTCAGGGTTGGAGGATGTAATAATATAAGTACACCGTAGCACCTCATGTTGGGAACAAAAAAAAAAGAGGCTTCGTCTTATTTTCTTCTTGGCAGAAACTGCTGCACATGACTCATCTTTTTTTTTTATCACTTAACACTCAGCGAAGTGACAGTTAAAATGTTAACACCTGCATCAGAAAGCAGGTGAATTTTATTGGCGAGGCTCTTATCGCCGCATTGGCAAATCTCCTGAAAACCTGTTGCAGTACCCGTGAAGGAGCTTGACCTCCTAGCCAGCTTGTCGGGCGCGTGAGCTCCTTTGACTCGGACCTGTCAGGAAGTGTGGTGAAGGATGTTACGGAGAAGGGGAAACCTGTGAATTGATTGCCTTCTGGCTGCTGCCAAAACGCCGCTAGGTGTGCCATCCTGCGTTTCGGGCCTGTCATGCCTCCACTACGCGGAGATAAGGGGCGACATGGCTAATTAAACGGAGTAGGAGCTGTTGAAAGGGGCTGGACGCTGCCAGCACGAGAGGACTTGACACCCATGTGTTCTTGTTTGGAGAGGGAGCGGGGGCAAGCGTGACGGAAGCGGGAGGCCCACATCGCAGCACCCCGCCTGGCTGCCAGAGCTCAGTCCCGGGGCAGGCACCCGTGGGGAGGAGGTGGAGGTGGTAAACGGTAATGGAGGAGGGTGGTGTTAATATTAACTGCAATTCCAGACCTTCCACTGCAGACTTTTTCTTTTCTACATTTCCACAGCGGGCTGGAGTCCCAACACCCTATCCCAGCGCCACGCACACATTCCAGGAGAAAGGGATGGGAGCGTGACAATCGGGAAACAACGGCTGTTAGTTACAGAAAATGCATTACGGCGTGGGCCCGGGCAGCACAGCGAAGGAGAGGAAGTGGTGGGATTATGGACGGGCTCGGTCGGGTAGAGCACGGCGCTGCCTCCTCCCCCTCTCTGTAGTAAACTGTCCAGATTTACAAGGCCTCCAGGGACACGGATATCCCATCCTCGTCCCATCAAACCTCGACAGCTCCTGATTTAAAAATAATCCTAAATCAGTGCGTGACAGTTGTTAGTGGGGCATAAGGAGGTCAGAAGAGGAAAAGCAAATCGCATAAGGAAACCAAATCTCTCAGATATAAAAGAAGAAATCTTCTTTGTGCATGTTGTATTTTTGAAGCTACAAACTGATTTTTTTTTTAAATTGTTCCTGTTTTTGACCGATTTCAGACATTTTTCCATTTACTTGCACAGATTAAGTCATTTTTGACTTGAAAAAGGGAGATTCGAGGTTGTAAGTGAGAAAACAACCAAAACCTGACAGACAATATTCAATTGACTGACACTTCATTATTTTTTCTGGGTGTTGGTACGTAACCAATCCTGCACAGTTTTAACTTTCCACCAACTATAAAAGCCTTTTTAAAAACGGCTAAACTGGTTGTAGCATGGTTTTGTTCTCTGAATTCATTGAAACTTAAATTTAGAAAGCCACAACATTTGATTTTTGCTGCAGTCTAATGACTGATACATGTTGATTCAAGACAAGTTGGGCAGAGGAGTGAATTACACTTAATGAGGAAAAGAAATAAAGTATATCTGTAATCTTACTCACGTCATGCAAGTCAGCAGAGAAGGGCAGCTCTGTTACGATCCCACTAAACTCTTGTTTAATTCACAGATACATCAATTCCCCAATTAACTGAGTAGAGCAGATTGGAAGAACATTGTTCTGATTGTACATCTACTGAGCATGTGCAGAAGAATTATGTACTACAGCTGTGGTACGCATGAGCAGGAGTGCCGTTTCCGCCGTCCACACGGAGACGGGGCCCGAGTGTTTTCAGAAAGTTGCATTTTCAGTGGCTCCGTGAGAAACACCCAAAACGCTACGGAAGTTTTGCATTTTCATTCAATCTGATTTCTGAATATTTCAATCAGATTGAATTAAATGTGACCAGGTGAAAGCAGTGACTGTTGTTGTAGCTTCCAGCTTGTCTGCAGGGGTCATTTCAAGGCTACTTCTAGTAATTTATACTTTGTTCATTAAATTGAAATATTTTCAAAATAGCCGGCGTAATTATGTTTAACAGACAAGGAGAAAAGATAGATGTGGAGTGTTTGAATTGCTGTGTGTATAGACCTGCAGCAGGCCCAGTCTGACACAACCACCTCCCCACGTCTACATCCCTCCAATCTGAGCCAACATATTTCTCCCTGCGGCCTTCATTCCAGTAAATAATAGCGCTCCACTGTCTCCCTCCTCTACTGTTCCGGCTACTGCTCCGCTGATGTATGGTCTTTACCGTGGCCGCATCGCCTCTAACCGGATGCGCTGCAGCTACCGCCCTGCCTGTCCTGTGATCGCCGCGGGCCTCGGAAGACCCCTCCGACAGAAACAGGAAGCAGTTCACAGCATGGGGTCGCGACCCCTCTCATTCAGGCCCATGAGTCAAGTAGGGCCCACCGCGGCGAAACATGGGGGAAGTTCCGGTCCCATCAACAAGGTGTGGAAGGATATCCAGAGAGGAGGAGGAGGAGGAGGAGGAGGAGGAGGAGGAAGTGCACATCTGTATGTGTGCAAACCAAAGAGAAAGAGAGAGAGAGAGAGAGAGAGAGAGAGAGAGAGAGAGAGAGAGAGAGAGAGAGAGAGAGAGAGAGGGAGAACATGGTGCACATCTGTCGAGCTGTAGCCGTGTAACATTATTACACACAAGGCCCAGAGAGACGCACAGAAACTCGGCTCCAGCTGCATCCAATACGAGGCTGCATCCACAGGAGAGAACTACTGTGTGAGCTGCTTTTGAACAAAACATTGAGCGCTCATAGGTCCCTTCAGACTTCGGATCTGAGGCTCTGGGCCGTAACACAGCCTTTAACAAGACGTGTACTCATGTGCAGCACTAAAACGGGCTTTACAGGGAAGGTGGCAGCTGAATCTCACTTTATCGTAATTATATTTGTGTATTTCGGACAGAATGTGTTGAAATGTCTTTAACTAACCAGACTTTAATGTTGAGCTGTGAGGGAAGCAAAAGGGCTGTTTCATTGACCTTGACCACAATCAAATACATTCGATCCATTGTGCTTCATGCTTCCATGTGTCACACTTTGACCTGCGCCGTCCATCGAACCATCGTCACAGACGTCTCTTCCTGAACCAATCGAGGCAATGTACAGATTCACTTCCATTTTAAAATACTCGGAATAAATCAGTTGTTTTGCCATCCAAGGCCCTGCTCGGGAACATGAAATACCTTGGCATTGACATCGAGGACAAACTGTCAGATCTGGCGCTTTTAAATGACACCCTCCTTATTAAAACAATAGAGGAGAACGATGGACGTCACTTTCCACGTCACTCATGGGGAGAGTTGCAGCAAGTAAAGTGTTGTTGTCATATTAACACTACCAGCTGGGAAATGGGACTTTCACAAAACTGAAGAAGTCCCATTTGCGTGAATGTAATAATGATGAAGTTGAATTAATCATGCATCTCCTGATCTGAGCTGAATAATTAACACCTTCAAAGAAACTGATGTATAAATCAATGAGCAGTGTTGTACAGGTTACAGAAAAGTAATCATCTTCCACTACATGAAATGTAGTCAATTAGGACTGTGCTTTAATGTGCACATAATCATTTGATTGCAGTGATTTGCGAGTGCATTACTTTTGACTTTGACTTAGAGTAAATGGCTGCTTAGTAAAGTCACATTTGCATTACTTTTAATAGACTTTCTCAGTTGTACCTGTCTTAATAATGCTTTCTACATTTACTGGCTGTTCAGAAGTGGAGTCACTAATTTATTACCGGAGATAAAAAGAACGTAGTTACTTAAAAAAGTAACTTGTGCATTAGTTTTGATTGTTTCTCATTCAGGATGTATTAATAATGTGTACTTTATACGTACTCAGCATTATGTCAAATTTGCTGAGCTGTCAGAAGGACTGTGCAAGTTACTGAAAATTAGTTGTTGACTAATTGACTAAAAGTAGCACCATTATTACCTGGACATGAATGTCCGTGGCCCTGCAGGAGCAGGAGTACTCACCTCTGCTAAGTAACTTCTCATTCATGCTGCACACTGGTTAATCAGTGAATACACAATTCTGGTATTTGCATCTGGATCGCAATTCCCAGCAGGGATGCAAAACTCTGCATAACATCTGTTGGTGAAAACAAAAAGCAGATGTGTAAATGTTGGCTGCAAGAGCGAAAGCTAATGTTTACAACTGGAAATACATGATAAATACTGTGAAGACGAGATACGAGGAAACGTGTTACTTACTGTTAGACACTGTCAGATTTATGTTGCTGTGAGGAGGAATGAGTTAAGTATAAATGAATAAAACAATATATAAATGAATACATTTAAATGTCATCGTCATATATAATGTCTTTACAGAAACTTGACTTTATAATGCTACCAATCTGAAGATGTCTCCTGATTGGCTCCTGAACATGTCAATCAAATGTAGAACACGTCCACCTTCACTTTTTTTTTTAAACTAGAAATATTCAAATAATGTATGAATAAACACTTTTATTACCTGGTATATATCCTTCTATCTTTGCTATACATTCAAGTATGTTTTTATTAATCATTTAAAATATTCTATGGTCTTATAGATGTTCATTATACATTGTTCAGTCAAATCAAATGCACTGTAAAATAAAAAAAAAAGTGCTGAAATAAAGAGAAAACATGGCTAAACGTAAATATTTTCCAATATTAAACAAACAACTTTGACAATCAAACTTCACTAGTAAGAATAAATATACTTAAACTACATAAAATATATTTATCTATGAAACACATATATTTATAGTCCAATATTGAGTATATACTGTATATATGAGTTTTAGATATTTTATATTAAATGTCTGTATCATGGTTTATGTTTTTGACACTGGCCACATGTACATATACCCAGGTTTTTACAAATATTGATATTTCCCCCTCTACGTTTACAAGAAAAAACTTAATTGACACAGACCTGCATATACAAATGGTTCAGAGCTATGAGCCTTCCAAACCTCTAGGGGGCAGTGTAATGAGAAGCCATGACAGCCAATCAGAATCCTGGAAAAAACACAACGTCACAAATTGTGACGTAAATATTCGCCTACCCCCCTTTAGACCTAAAACGTGTATTTACACATAAACACAGCTACGACTCACCACAAACGATGATTCCGGAAAACTCAACAGTGGAGATCTGGATAAAATCTGTGGGTGCTTCGAAATAGTCCCTCCTATCTCCTTTCTTATCCACTTTTCTAGAGTCAAGAGACTTCCTGAAGAAGTTAGGGAAAGGCGATCATGTTGTTGTTACAATCGGACTGCACTTCCACTGGGTGACGTAATAATAATCCGACGACGGCGAAGGTTAGTGACGTCTGCCGTGGTGAAAAAACTGCAAAGTTAAAAAAAATTGACTACAAAAAGCACATTTCTAACACTTTCCCCTGTGCCTCTAACCGCTGATATAATCTCAAATACCACAAGGTTTGAACACAAATCAAAGGAAAAGAGGCTTCCAGGCTACGAGGAACTAAAATGAAACGGCAGCCAGGTGAAAAAATAACCAATCAAACTGAGAATAGGCTGCACATAAAGTTTACTTTACTGTGTTCATTTTACAACATTCGCATAACATTCATAGTTGGGATATAGCTTTAGATTATTTAAAGTTTTTCAAGGTATATAATTGCATTGGTAACTTAGCATGATGTGTGTTGTCATTGTGAGTTTCCCTGAACGCTCCGATGAGCGGGTCCCTTTAAATGTTGTCGCAGCAAGGAATTGTGGGGCAGCATGATCTTGTCTCCTCTGGTAAAGGATGCATCAGTGTCTCCTAAGCTAAAGGAGGTTATAAAGGAAGCATTGAGCCTCCTTTCCTTAACTTAAAGAGAATTTGAATGTTCCTTATCAGAACACTTCCGAGGGTTAAGGAAAACTAGATAATAAAGGAGATAGGAGGGACTATTTGGACACACCTTGCGTCTCCAGTTGCATCTAAAGGGGGGTAGGCGGATATTTGAGTCACAATTCGTGACATGGTGTTTTTTTCCAGGATTCTGATTGGCTATCAAGGCTTCATGCTTCTTGCTATATTGCCCCCTACAGGTTTGGAAGGCTGATAGTAGCTCTGAACCAGGGGTATATGTGGGTTTGTTTAAACATAGAGGGGGAAATATCCCTTTTTGTAAAAACCCAAGTACCTGTAAACGTGGCCTGAGTTTTTTCTCCACTGTGTCCAGAGTTTTCAAGAATCCTTGTTTGTGTTGAGTTGTTGCTGCCTTTATGTGTCAATTCAGGGCTCAAATCCAGAGAAATATAACAGTTTTTTAAATAGCCGGGTACTTGTGAACGTGGCCTCTGTCTCTGGTTTCAGGCTCCTTGACTTCCCCTCCTCGTGTCTGATTGTTGTTTCCCGCCCTGATGTGCTTCACCTGTGTCTTAGTGACTGATTGTCGTCACCTGGTGACTTTGGTTGATATGAGGCTTTTCTTGTACATCCCGGTTGTCAGCCGGTCTGTGTTTTCTGTGCTCAAATGTCTCTTGTGGTTAATGCTCCCTTGGACTTTGGCTTATTGACTTTTTGGTTCTGCCTTTCATAATGAAATAAGCTTCTTGGTCTTCAACGCCGGCGTTGTGAATCCATTTCTCCCAGGCCAAATGTAACAGTCTGTATGATGCACTAACTGGATGGTGCTTTGAATAAATTATCTTCTCTATTAAGACAGGCATTAAAAACAGAATCAAATCATTTTCCAAATTCATTTAAACATTCAAATTAAATGCAAGCAATTAAAATCAAGATTAAGATCACATTGAGAAGAAAAATAACTCATTTAAATCGGATATTGAAACAGGGGAACTAGAAAAAAGCGGAGGATGACATGAAAACCAATAATCTGATTAACGTAAAGACATAAAAATAAAGACTGGGGCTATTTTCCTAAAAATATCTAAGGAAAGTACATTTTCTCTGTGAACTCTGAGCTTTATAATAGAGAGGATTTTACATAACTCAACTAAACCTCTGTGTTTACTTTAAATATTAACTTTGTCCATCTTTTTAAGGGTTTAATTTTTGCGTGCAACCTTTTGAAAATGCGACATTGTGGAAATAATAATAATCATAATAATGATAATAAATTGTATTGATCAGCGCCTTTCAGGACACCCAAGGTCACTGTACAATGAACATGTTAAAATGCAGTTAAAAACAAGCCTTATTAATAGCAATAAAAACAATATTCTGGCATATTTGCAGCAGACCAACATTTTTCAGAATGAAAATGCTGGATTAAAAAGAATTATTGGTAGAGCTGGTGTAAGGTAGGGCTGGTTGTCATCCACATAATATTAAAATCGAATATTATAAAAAAAAGTATGGCCAAATGGCAGGAGATAGATAGTGAAGAGGATAGGGCCAAGGACAGAGCCTTGGGAGACAACGGAGGAGAGACATCAGACGTGTAGGCAGCCGAAACGCTGCCACTGCACCACAGCTGCAGTGACGAGTGCTACATCAAAATTCACTCAACTTATTATATAACTCCCTCATCCTTCCATATCTGAATTATGGTGTGGAAATACATGGAAATAATATGGTGATAATAATTGAACGTGAACTAACGGAGAGGAGCTTCACAGCGCCGCCGACGACAGGTTGTCTGTTCACCGCTGCGGGGAAGCAGCCGCTGTTGAAGACACTTCATGTGTCTTTATAAAACATATAAACATATAAACTATGTGTCTTTATGTGTGAAAATGCATTACTATTCATACTAGGTCACTGAAATGTTACAAATAATTTGCTTATTCTAATAAGTTATCGAAATGGTTTTAGTCCGACGTGCTTTTTTTTGTTTTTACTTCCCCCGCCGCGGTTTCAAACTAAGTCGTCTAAATGGGAATCGTCTATCTGGGGAAAAAACACTGTCGTCTAACTGGGAATCGGCTCCCTGGGATCACACTGAACATTCCTGCGAACATAATGTGTTTTGTTGAACAAGACATGAGCCTTGACTTCATTTCATGTTTGTATTCTTGAAAATGCGTTTTGATTTAATTCATCACACTTTCTAATCGTCGATCCTTTAGCGTATGTAAAGCAGCTTTTAGCTGCTCCGGTAAATGTGAAAACAGCCAGTTTGTTAGCCAGATGCTTTATATCGAGTGACGGTAAAACCCAGCTGGAGTGAAAGGCTTCATGAGACGCCTCATTTGAGGAGAAACGCTTCGTGTTATCGTGTTACCTATGTGGAGATGGCATGACTAATTAACTGTGATATAAAGTGGCATGATGTCACATTAATGTTGCACCACTTGGATTGATGCAATTCCGCTTAATTCCTCATCAATCATAATGTTTCTGGTGGGAAGTGGCAGAGTTAAAAGGCCTCATTACGAGTCCCCTGGAGTAATGGGACATGACCGGACTTGCCTTGACTTGTCTGAGGAGAGGAACGAAACAAAAGAAGGACGATGTGAGGCAGCACAGACGATAGTTTCAGGGTTCTTGGAGAGTGGAGCTGGAACTCTTTTTTTACACGGAGAGGAAAATCTTGTGTTTATAGCAGGTCTGAAGAGACTGTAACCAAGAAACACACGAAGAACAAAGAAAGCATGTGGAAGTCCCATACAGAGGCAGTTATTAACTACTTTGTACACTGTTCAATACCACGTCTCCTATCAATGTCAAATTGAGTAAAACTCAGAGGTCATTTAACTACATGTTGTATTTTCGAATCTCTATGTAAGTTTTGATAACAAGTGTAAACATTTTAATGTCAAGAGGACAAATATGGGTTTCCTGTCATTTCTAAGTTATTATGCTGCCGTTTCCCTTATCGGCCCCAGCTGATATCAAATGGGCCTAAGTATCACCCCTAAACTGGTCTAAGTCTCCGTTTACCAGACAGCATTTCCAGAAAAGGCATCATTGTTGCGCTTTCATCTCAGAAGTTTTCTGTTTACACGGCAACATTTTGAAAATGACATCCGTTTACACAGGAATGGCACAGAACTATGGACTGGGAGTCATGACACGAAGGAGGGAACATTGTTCTTATTGTCCAGCTACTGAGCATGTGCAGAACAACTATTTACTACGGCCATGGTGCGCAAGAGTTTTTGAAAAGTTGTGTCATCCGGAGTTCCTATGGAGACAGAGTCTGGGCTTTTTTGAAAGGTTGCATTTCCCGATATTTCCATGGCGATGGAGTTAGAGATTTTCTTATGCTTCCATGGAGACTGAGATGGAGGATTTAAAAAAGTTGCACCTTGGAAGTCGTTTTCATAAATTTGTGTGCGCCCCCCCCCCCCCCCCCCCCCCCCCCCCCCCCGCCCATATTATGTTTCATGAGATCTGCGACACCTTTTAAATTGTATTTGTCTTTATTTTTGACGAGATGGGACAGTTTTATATCTTTTGCAAATTTGAGGGTTTTCTCTTCTTTTCATCCTTTGAATACAAAACATTGTTATTGTGCTGAAAAACCCTGCTTTTGCCTCTGGTTTGCTGGGATCGGCTGCACCCCCGAGAGACCCGGGGCTGGAAAAAACTCTCGAAGATGGATGGATGGAGGTTTTACGGCCAAGATTCAGGAGTTTTGGCCAAAACATATCATGTGTCTGAAGTTTCACTTTAATGGAGAGGTGTTAATAGTGAAAAGCGGAAGGAAAACAGAAACGATAGAGATGATGACTCGGCTTAACACAGCAGAACTGTGTTATTTCCAGCTGGATAGGTTTCGCTCTCTCTCAGTCTGACTCCCACGTTATCTCCTCTGTGTTCGATTTCAGCCTCTCAGATAATCTATACTTAATAACTTCCTTCCCCCGAGCTTGAATAATTCAGCTTTGCCTGACATCTTTAACTGCTGGCAGCTTTATTAAAGGCCCAGATACGTTTAGTGAAATCAGTATCAGCAGCAGTGAGATAAGAAAGAGGTCCATTAGAGGATGGTGGCTCAGTGGGTGAAGATACTCTGATCTATCTATCTATCTATCTATCTATCTATCTATCTATCTATCTATCTATCTATCTATCTATCTATCTATCTATCTATCTATCTATCTATATCTATCTATCTATCTATCTATCTATCTATCTATCTATCTATCTATCTATCTATCTATCTATCTATCTATCTATCTATCTATGCAGAGAGATAGATATGTACAGAGATCCGTTGATCTGCAGGTATATAGAGCTAATTCCTGTAGATTTGTAGAGCTGTAAATCTACAGGCAAATAGATCTGTGTGTGTGTGTGTGTGTGTGTGTGTGTGTGTGTGTGTGTGTGTGTGTGTGTGTGTGTACCATACGTTGTGTTAACTCAGTATGCCGACTCATAGTCATGTAATCAGTTTTGTTGTTGTATTTTAATAGTACATTTCATTTTAGTTTATCCTTGTAATTGTTGATTGTATCTAATTTTAGTGGTAAATTTATTATTATTATTTTTTTACGAATTTGATTCATTTCAATATTGTATTAACTATTTTTCAGGGTATTTCATTGTACTTAATATTTATGATGTTTTCAACTTTTGTAGATACATTTAAAACTTTACTTTTAATATACTATATACATATAATTTGATATATTCTATAATTTGATATATTTTTTTTAATGTTCTATTTTAGTGTTGTTTTTCTTAAATGGACTGTATCTTATGCACATATTTAAGTTCAAACTCAATTTAACTTCTGTAGTTCAATAAATTATAGTGGTGTATTTTATTTCAGAGTGTGAATTCAATATCATTTAGGTATTGATTACATTCGATATTTCAGTTTTAATAGTGTATTTTATCCACAATGTCATTTTTTTTAGTCACATTTAATTTAGTAGTGTATTTATTGTGAGGTGTATATTGACATTTTTGGTGTGTAAATAATTTTAGTGGTGTATTTAAATGTACTATTTAATGTTATATCAGTGCATTCTATTTCACTTAACTTCATATTATCCATCCATCCATCCATCCATCCATCCATCCATCCATCCATCCATCCATCCATCCATCCATCCATCCACTTCTGATTTCACTGCAGACCTGCAGTTTTTCTTTTTTTTTTTTTTTTTTAAACAAATGAGTCGGCTTTTGTTTGGCTGGATTTATGCCTTGCCAGTTGTGGTATTTGTCCTCTTGCCAGCTGTTTTCTTTTCCTGAGGTAAATCTCTATAAATCAATGGGAGCTAATCTGCTGAGAAGATTGTGTGTTCGCCCGGGCTGTAGGGCCACTCCATCTCCATTGGTTACAGAGCATCCATCAATTCCTCAATGGAGGCTCGCAGAAGCAGTGACACCCCTGATCCCCCCCCCCCCGCCCTCCTTCCCGCCTCCCCCTCACGCTGCCTCCTACCCCTCGCTGGATCATTTACATGACGGGGATTGGTTTATGTCGAGGAGATGCGGCACGATTAACACAAGAAGTTGCATCAGTTGTTATCTGTTGTCAAGGTGTTTTTTTTAAATCTTCCTCCGACGCTGTGTCTACGCAGGAAAGTCGACCCGATCGCACCGTCATTCATCATGTAACTTTAACCCCGAAGGGGGGAGGGAGGGAGGGGTGGGGGGTAAGGAGCGAAGAGGCGAAGGCTTCTTCCGCAGCGACCTGAAGCCGAGGATCGCCCCGCAAAACGGGTGCAAATCATCCGAATATTTGAGACACAGCTTGTCGGTCGGCTGTCACCTGGTTTCAATATAACGTAACGTATCGTATGCAGGGAAATGGAAAAATTTCACTGAGCGTGTGTGTGTGTGTGTGTGTGTGTATGTGTGTGTGTGTGTGTGTGTGTGTGTAGGGAGAAGACAGAAACCGACCCGGGGACATAAAGGAGAAAATGTGACTGGTTCTAGAGCAAAGAAATTGAAGTGGAGAGAGTCAGGAGAAGACGGATCGCAAAGGGTTTCTGGGTTTGAACCCCGGATGACCCTGTTTTGTTTACCCTCACTGCCTCAGCACCAGAGTGCAGCAGGAAAGATACCTTTGATTTAATGCACGTCCTGTTTCCTTATCCCAAACCTTTAAAATGAGGGTAAGACAACTCAGACAAAAGATTCTAACTTAAGATACTGTAACTCTAATTTAGGATAGTAGTTAGTAGTAATTAGCCATTTTCAGCTTTTCTAGCACTTTCAGTAGTTCTGCTTTATACTTTTAGCTGTTTCAGACATTTAAGTAGTTTTTTTAAATTCTTGCTATGCTTGGCATTTTGTTTTCTTTATTTTGGAGCAGTTCTTCACTGTTTAAGCTGTTACAGTCCCTTGAAGCTGATTTAGCCATTTTAGCATTTCGAGCACTTTTAGCGGTTCAACTTTGTATTTTTTTAATCAGTTTTAGCCATTTTAATTGTTAATTTTTTTTTTTGCTATATTAGCCAGTGAATTTTTTTCCTTTCATGCATTTTTTTTTTACTTTTTGTGGTTTGGAAGTCTTATAACTTGAAAAATACCAGCTTTAAATTCTATATGCAGTATGAATATGGGGATTTTTATCCTTGTTCCAAAAAAGTTGGGACGATGTGTAATATGTAAAAACAAACAAACAGGTTCTCTTACTTGTCTTATGTATAAACCAGTAGAAAATGATTCAAGCGTGTACACACACTATGCATACCAGACTGTTGTGTGATTCCCTACTCAGTGGCTTTGTGTCTACACAGTGATGAGATGCAGGTCTGTACTCCTCCTGGTGCTGTGCTGCTCCCATGGAGATCAGTATTCACACTCAGCTGCCATGTCGAGCTTCTTCTTCTTCTTTGTTGTCGTTGCTGCTCCCCGGGGCTGGAGGAGGCTGTTTTTGAAAACAGGCCGGTGGGGACCACATGGGGAGCGAGAATCAAGGGAAACATGTCCAGCAAACAAAAGCAACAACTCCCGACGTCGCCTCTCATTTGCTGCGAGTCCTCCGAGCATGAAAGACAGCTCCGTCAGCGGGTCGTCGGTGAATAATCTTTTACGGCGCTGAATTATGACTACGGTGATGAACTCGGGGAGCTAATAACTTCCCCGAAGGATGTGCATTCCTCTGTCGAGCACTGTTAAAAACGGGTCAAGCACGTCAGTCCTGGACATTAGTGTGTGTAAGTGCCAAAGATATGCAGTGCGGGGAGGGGGGGGGGGGGGGGGGGGGGGGGGGGTTTCAGTTCCAAGATGACTCCATTTCATTTCAATGCTATTGTTCACCCTCCTGATCATCTTCTTTCCATTTGCGAGGCGTGAAAAAATGAGTCGAAAACCCCCCCCAGAGGAGCTCCTCACTCACAAAGAATGTCCAAATGAGCACGAGGGTCTCAAACATCAGCGCCGCTCTCCTCAAACAATGTCTTGAATTCTCCAAAGGGGACGAGGGTACCGGCGGAGCGGGCTTGATTTTCCGGACCCGGGCCGGTGGGAAACTGAAATCGCGCCGAACGGCAGTTTAAAGTTACAGTTTGTGTTTTGATAATTTGACTGGGAGCCAGAAGGGTCGGTTGAAGCTGGGATGGTCTGGAGCCGCCGCGCTCAGCTCTGCGATGGACTCGGGTGGGGTGATTATCTGGGGGGGCTTATAGGCGAACTCCGGGCAGCGCAAGGTTTCAGCCCCCCGCTGGCGTAAACTGTGGGTGGCAAGGAGATAAAACACAAGGCAGACTCAGTGTTGTTTGTGCTGCCTGTTTGTGGTCTGCATCCCTGTGTATGTGTGTGTGTGTGTGTGTGTGTGTGTGTGTGTGTGTGTGTGTGTGTGTGTGTGTGTGTGTGTGTGTGTGTGTGTGTGTGTGTGTGTGTAGGCCTTATGTCTCAGCAATGTAGCACAGGGACGCTAAACCCTCCAACACAAAGAACAAGCAATAACAGCTTTTGTTTAGACTCGACATTTGAGAAACCCAGCAAAGAATTTGCATTTAATGTCTAAAAACGGATGTCTGTCTTCCAAAAATATGTTTATGTTAAACAAAACCAAAACATCTGAAACAAACTTAAAGGTTGCATTAACATTTGAATGCGACTGAATGACTTTTAAATGTATTTAAAGGTCAGAGCTCCTTTAATTTTGATAAAATTCAGTTGCATTGTT
Organism: Lipophrys pholis; assembly: GCF_963383615.2. Classification (NCBI taxonomy): domain Eukaryota; kingdom Metazoa; phylum Chordata; class Actinopteri; order Blenniiformes; family Blenniidae; genus Lipophrys; species Lipophrys pholis. The sequence continues at coordinate 6,578,980 of NC_137644.1, read as the reverse complement.
TTCTGTGATGATGATCCATCACCAGACGGGGGTGAGTGGTCTCTACTGGAGGTCTGTGGTTAAGTATGGGGGGTCTCGCTCCACCTGTCCCCCCCCTGCTCCACGCGCAAAGGGTCAGGCACCGGAGAGGTGGTCCTGCCTGGCTCCATCCACAGCGCCGGCCCGCCCTATCAACGCTAAACAGTGTGAAACAACACATTAACTAGCGGCCTGTCCAAATGTCAGCCGGGACAAGTGCTTGCTTTAAAAACGACCACCACACATCCAGGCGCCTCGCTGTGTGGTCTCCATCTCTTTGGTCGGCTTGTTGTTATAACCCGCTCGAGGACCTCGGATGACCAATGTCCCAATCACACAGTGCTGAAAAGTTTCTTAATTGAAGGAGAAAATTGCCATTGGGGATGAGTTGCCGGCATAAAGATAGGAATTTGTGACGTTCGAGAATGTGTGCAGTGACATCTCAATCATCCCCAGTTTCTTTTTTAACTGCCGGTACAAACACTACCCAAGTGACAGGATCAATAAGACGTAGCGAGGTAATTCCAAATAGAGATCAATATCGTTGGCATCAGCAAGGAGAAACGTTTTACCATAAAATCATTCATTTTTGGAGTGAAAAACCTCTAAAGGTCAACTGATGCCTAAGCAGATAAAATCCACAGCGTGACTAAATCTATTAGCACATTTTGATCCGAGCACAAGTACAACTTCCTGTAAGTAACATCTCTTTTGACTCAAGCACAACTTCAGGAAAAAAGTCAGGAAAAGAATTGTAACAAGCTCAAAAAGCAAGGGAAGTTTTTGTGTATTCAGGCTCCACGGTCATTTAATTTTCACAAGATTTTAACTTTGACAGGGTCAAAGGAAACAGGAAGCAGATCTTATGAGGTCAACGTCATGATAAGCTGGGTTACAGGCGGAGTCACAGCGTCTCTGGGTAAATGATATCAATGCTGTCATCCCGCACAGCTTAACATACAAATTCTTCAGCTGCATTTCTCCAGTGAGGCAGTTATTAAAGGAAAACTTTTCTAAAACAATGCTACTGTGCATGCACGCCACGGCCATAGTAAAGATTTGTTTCGCACATGCTCAGTAGATGTACAATCTGAACAATGTTTTCCTCCGTCATGTCATGACTCCCAGTCCAGATTCTCCTGAGACTTGGTAGTTTTATAGTTGACAGTCACTGTAACAACAATCCAGCTTGGTCATCTGTCCACTAGAATGTCTGTGTTCTCACATTGCTAATGTTTAGAGCGTGTTGTTCTCTGCTGCATCCACTTTTAAAATGAAACGTTGTGGTGTAAACGGGGAGTTCAGAGCAGCTAAAGCCTCGGACCTCCACCTGAGATCTTTCGCGTCCTTCTCATCGGCCCTGCACCTCAGATTGGAAATCATTTATATAGGATATAGAAAAGAGCAGTTTCATTTTAACACATATAAGTGCATAAAATACACCGATTTAATACATTTCCAGATAAAGATGAATAATATTGAAATGAAGTACTTGATAAAGCATTTGCAGGCTGTTTTGCCTGTCTGCAAACTGCAGAAGACAATCTCACTCCTGAACATTATTTTTTATCACCTACAAGCCGTTTGGGGCAGAGGGCTCAAGCCGTGTTAATTAAAGTGCAGAGATGTAATTAAAGCACACTCTGCTTCGTATTATTTAGACCATCTGGTGACAGGAATTGGCTTCAGAAGAAGCGATGCGTGGACTGAGCGAAAGAAGTCAATGAAAGCCGACATCATTCTTCATTAAAAAGTTTTCAAACCGGCCTCAAACTGTGAAACTCAGGCATGTTAGGAATCACAGCTCTAATACTGCCGGGGATTAATATCGCGACACTTTGGTGGTATCGTGCAACCCAAGCCCTCACTACTGTTCCACACATAAATCTCACAGAGCGTGACTAACCCGGTGGTAACAGGAGCCGGGGCCGGCCGTCCCCACGGACCCCCGGCCTGCATGTCAGTGTTTCAGACCACTCTGGCTGGAGGAACCGGCCCCAGAACCTCCGCGGGCCCCCCGAGACCCTGCGAAACCAAACAGTGAGGTCAGCTCTGGGCTCTCATCTCACAGTGAGGATTACGCAGAGACACACACACATGCAACGAGCGGAGAGCGCCGAGACCGCACTCGGATTAAGTCATTAAGGGTTACCATTCCCCCTCTAAAACCTCAGCCAGGGACTTTCTCTGGAAAAAAGATATTCTCTTCTCACAGTATTTGAGCTGGCGGGGTTAGCTCAGCCTCTATTTGTGGTGGACGATTAATTTCAGCAGTGGATTACGACTCATTATACTCTTCATTACATCTTTTTTTCTCTACAAAAACATGGCCTCATTATCTCCCAGTGTAAGACAAGAAAAGGAAACGGCCGTGAAGCGGCCACCGCCTCGCTCGTTTGGCCATTTTTCCCTGCATGCACCTGCACTGCTATAACGTACACACAGTGAAACGGGATCTCCAATAACTTCCACAACAGTAATGGTAGAGTTTTATGGTATCAAACAGGTGGTGACGACCTTCAGGGCCGCGGCCACGGCGTGTGTGTTTGTGTCTGCATACATGTGCGGCGGCTGATCCGCCGTCGATGACCTTTTCCAGTTCGGCAGATCTGCATACTGACAACACACACACACACACACAGACACACATCTTCACAATCAAACAATTGCTTTGCAGGATTCCACTTCATGTGCAGAAACACACGCGCGCGGTTACCTTGATGGTCCACAGATGCACGTCAATACTCGATCACTCTCTCCCGTGTTTGGACAGTAACGCTACTCTGAGGGATTTTGGGTGTGGAGAGCAACCTGTTGAGAATAATTCATGCGAGTGTCAAAAGTGAGAATCTCAGGATTCTCTTACATTTGGGGGCCACACACACGTACGAACGAGTCCACTCCCTTCAGACCATTTGTCAACATTACGGGGATCAATTGTAAATCACATTTCATTTATTGCTTTCAGGCGACGCACACCATCGTAAATATTCACGTGAAAGGCCGGTTGGTTATTTGTGGTATTTTACTCGTACCGTACAAAATATTGAACATCCTGATCATTTCCTATCTCATTTTACTTTCCCAAATTAAACATCTGGATGTAAATCCACTGTATAAAAGGATTGAAAGTTTAGGTTACGGGCTTTGTGCATGGGAATTATCAAGTTCAACTGGGTCCAACTCATAAACTATGAGCTTGGTAGAGTAGAATTTCCCTTTATTGACATTTCCATTGGGAAATGCTAGAGTTACAGCAGCAACATAGCAAGATATCTGAGACTGAATTAGATTAGAACAGAGTCGTATGCAGAAAGAAGTACAACAAAAGAGCAGTACACTGAAGCAGTGCTCAAATAGAAATAATAGAAAGATGAATGAATACATGTACAATGTATTGCCAACATGCAGTGAATGTGCAGTGTACTTGAAGTAATAATAAGAAGTAAATTCACAGTATAAGTTTCATTATTGCTCACCATATGCATTTAAACTGGATTTCATCGTGTCTAAAAATAACTAGTTTTCTCTTTGTCTCATTTCAAAATGACACCTTTGTCTCAGTGCATGGTCCGGACAATCAAAGGTCAAATCATTAAACCAGTCAAGTGACCAAATATTCAAGCAAGCATCCGACCGACCAACCATGCGTGTCACAATTATGTTTGCACAACTTACAATTATTTTGTTCTTATTTTAAAAATGCTTATTTACTAAGCTCAAAGGCTATCGTTCCAATTATAAGCCATTTGAATTCAGTACTTCAGTTTCTCTGCTTTCTGTAGTTAGGGTTTTAAATGGAACTATCTTGTGGATGTCATCGGCACCGAACAGGACGGAGCAGCCTCAAAGTGTCCACCTCATTCATCATCCTGATGCATTATCTCTGCAAGACACGTCGTAATATTTAATCACTCAGACCAGTTTTTATGAGATTGTCCGTCAAATGATAAAAGCCTCTTATGATTTGGGGAATAAAAAGGAAAATGTCTCATCGTTGCAGTGCAGCACAATCGTGAAGCACAATCCATTCGTTTGGGAGCATTTGCAACTTGAACACAATAAGAAGAAGGTCTGAATTTACAAATCAAATTGAAGCGTTTTCTAAACTCATTGTGTCGTCGAGTGAATTGCATCTGAAGGACCACTTCAATATTAATCCATATTAATCACGTCAGGATCCTCATGATTTATTATGCAATGTTAGATGTTTATTTTGAATGAAAGAAATGGGGAAAATTACACACGGCTCCCAAGGTGGTACTTTTTGAAAATGCTCCCACTCGGTCTCTGTGGAAACGGAGAAAACACAACTTTTAGAAAAGAGGTTTCGGGGTTTTAAAGAACCCCTACTGCTACTGTGCTCCACGGCCGTAGTGACTAGTTGCTCTGCACGTGCTCAGTAGACGGACAATAAGAGCAACGTTTGCCTCGCTTTTGTAATAAAAAAGTTGACTTTGGATGCCTTCTGGTAAAATGCTAATATGAAGTTTTGTTTCAAGATAAAACAGTTGAGTCGATGTCGCCTGCACTTTTATGGCTGTTGTGTCTGCAACCAACCAAAGCTTCCTCGTTATACTGTATGTTGTTTTAATGATCAACCCCACATAACCAATTATACAGCACAGCGGTGTCCCCGTGCCTGCTCGTCAACACTGACATTCATCAATATCCTATTAGTTTCCCCAGAGCCAGGAACTTTATCCCCCGTCTGCATCAAAAAAAAAAAAAAAAAGAGTGAAAGAGTCTGATGTTGTTGTTATTCAAGAGTCTAATTTTCATTGTAACAAAACCCGCTTTGTTCTAGGCTCAGACGCTTCAGAACAAAAAAGCTAATATTGTTGGATGGTTGTGACAGTCACACTTACTGATGATTGGATTCATTCGGTGTTATCGCTGGCGACACCCCCTCGACTCCCAGAGGCAGCGTGATATTCATGATAGCGATGTTCCAGCATATCGTTTACAGGCTGGCAACATCAAAGCAATGCACGGGGAAAAAAAAGTGGAGAGTGCTTCAAAAACAAAAGAAGCAGAAGAACCTCACTCTTCTTTTGATTCAGATTGAATTTCCACCGTCTTTGTATGCAAAAAATGATTTTAGAGAAGTGCCTCTCACTGGAGCGACAGCGGCCACTTGTCATAAAGTACATGAATAAGGGCTGGAGCGAGACGCGAGAAGGCCGGGCCAGACAAGAGGCCAGCAGGGTCATCGTCTCACCTCGCTACCCAGACTGGAGGTCTCCTATCGTCTGCAGTTGGGTCAAGGCCAGCGCCCCTCTAAGTCCCCATCAGTGGCTCTCGTCTGGCAGGCAGGCCGAGATACAACCCCAAACACACGCTGAACGAATGGCGAGGGGCTAATCCATCACTCCCCCCAATGAGGACAGAATCAATCAGGAGGGGGCCTTCGGATCACTCCAGACTAAATCACCATTGGTTGTCAGGTGATAAGCTACAGGAAAGGGGGGTTGGGGGGGTTCTCTCTATGTGTTTATTACAATGGAGACCTGTTGAAACAATGGCGGCACAGGGACGCGAGCAGCTGCTCGCCCTTGTTGGTGTTTCCTCCCGTTCTCTGACTTCCAAACACTCGGTTATTATTCTCCGCATGCATTTGCAGGAACAACTCTTTAAGCCAGTCCATCAATACCAGTCCATTTGCAAGCCTCTATTGACATTGCCTGCCCAGTGTGCGACACTCTCATCGCGCCTCATAATGTAATGCTCTGAGGTCATCGAGAGTTGGCCTGGCAGGCGGGTAGGTTAGTGAGCTCTCTCTCTCTCGCTAATTGATGCACTTCAGCCGGCGGGCCTTTGAACTGAATCCCTGCGTTGTCCACCAGAGAGAAGGCAGATGCCATCAGTGTTCCCTCCCCTCCTCGCCTTTGAAACCCAAGCCCCCCCGTCTAACCCGCGGCTCAGGCCACGAGTGAGAGGAGCCGTCTGTTAGCTTAGCCACTCTCCGCTTTGTTTGACCAGCGTCGAGTCGCGGCTGCGAGATAGAGAGGGCCGTGCCAGAAAGATTAAGCAGATGCTATCGTGCGGCCGGTAGGGCCCGTGATACTGTCTACTCGAGACTGTCACAGGGTTCCTGTTGGACGAAGAAGAGACGATGTTTGTTCAAGGCTTTAGACTTGTCTGGCTCTCGTCCAAGCTCTGAGGGAACTTCCAGTCGATGCATTTGCACTGTAAAGTTTTCATTATTCCCTTTCAACCTGATACAAGACTTCAATTTCATTTTGTTCCTGCAATTAATTTTTTAGGTTAAATAAACTGATGTTTTTGATTCACGAGAAATCCTTTTCCACGACAACGTTTCAAGTTTTTTTGCATTTTCGTTTCGGAAAAGTTTTGCATTCACACAGCAATGTTTTGAAAACGATGTTCTTTTACACGGAAAACAATGTCATTTTCATGTTGGGCCACCAGTGGGTTCTGTTAGTTGTTTTTGCAATAAAACCACACACACATGCAGCAGAGTGTTAACCGCACACTATAAACATTAACAATGGGAGAACACAGACATTGGTTTGGACAGACGACCAGGTTGGATTGTTACTACGGAGACTGTCAACTATAAAACTACCAAGTCTCAGGAGAATATGAACTGGGAGTCATGACACTCTGGAGGAAGACATTGTTCTTATTGTCCATCTGCTGAGCATGTGCAGAGGAACTATTTGCTTCGGCCGCGGTGCGCCTGACCAGTAGCACCGTTTCAGAAAAGTTGCGTTTCCCTCCGTTTACACAGAGACGGAGTCGGAGTGTTGTCAGAAAGGTGAGTTTTCAGTGGCTCTAACATCTAAAACACAACACAAGTTTTTAGTTTTCAATTAATAGTGTTAATGGGGAAAAGAAGAATAGAGATAACTACGACGCAGCCTTGCAGACGGCAGTGGACAGTAAGATTCAACAGCTTCCAGGAGACAATCCAAATGAAATGACGACGGAGTAGAGAGGAAAGACTTTGTGTGTATCAGATGCATATCCAACATTGGGCAGAATTAGTCTTGAGGGTAACCAAACGTCCCATAGGCATCTCTACTTTTACTGGCAATGTGAACCATCTAGGTTTTTTTGAATTTTATGAAGGTGTCTGGTTTTCACAGTTTTTCAACCGACTGTTAAGTACAGGTTTAAATTGACTGTAACTTTGCTTTTCAAAGGAACTGAAGGAATAAATCCAGGATTACCTTCCCAGTTAGGAGAATGGAAGACGGAGGACAGAGTGTGCAAAGCTGGTACATCCATTTATTTTTCATGTATGTCTAATAAAAGTTCACTTTCAGGTCTCGGAGCTTGTTCCCCCTTTGTGATTTGACCCCAGCTAATTCTCTTACCGTCAATTAGGTTCAAATCTAACACTTGTCATAAACTGGCAAATGACAAAAAAAAACTCTAATACCACTTGTAATTTCACTCCAGCGCCGAAAGAAAAACCAAATTAGATTTTCTTTTCATTGATATGCTTTTTTTCTCTAATAATTTTTACACAACTTTTTTTCTTTTTCTTTTTTTTTTTACATTTTCTGGGATTCTTTTTGAGTGAGGTGTTCACTCACTTTTTTGTTGTCTTTGTGATCTTATATGCAGACTTGTTTTTACCCTTTATTTATTTGAAATGGTTTTTTTTTGTACAATTAACTGTTAATCTTAATTTTTTTCTAGTTATTATGTTTCATGTTGTAGCATTCAAGAAGCTGACCTGAATTTGCATGTTTGGTCATAGAGAGACCTAATTATTGTTATACAATATAACTGAAGTTTATTCAATGTATAAGGTATTGCTAATGCTGCCACTACACACTACAGCTCTAGTAAACAGCAATAACAACAATAACAGCCTCCAGAGTGTCACGACTACATGGTTTTTAGCTTTTCTGCCGTTTCCATGTAAACAGACGCCAATTTTCAGACAACTTTATTTATCCCACAAGGGCCAATTCATTCGTAGCTTCCCGGTGTACATTTTTATTCATGAATGCATTCAGTCAGTCAATAAATAAATAGTCAATAATGGAATCATCAGTCTGTCGAGGAAACAGTTAAGCGTGGGGAACAGTAAGACAAGAAATGTGTTATGTCTTCTAAATAAAGTCATTTAAAAAGGTCATTTATTTGTGGGACTAATAAAGGTTTATCTATTCTAACCGTTTCCAAAACATGAAACTTTTCTCAAACGAAAATGTCAATAACGATGCGTTATCACCTGAAACGTCGAGTAAACGAGGCCTGAAGTCGCGTGACTTCATGTAGAGTCTGGACTTGGAACAGAGCGTCCTCTTTCGTACCAACATGGTCCACAGGGGTTCCTGTGAAGTCGGTAATGTTCCGGAAAGAATTTAGCTGAGTTCTCGTTCTTACCATCTTCAGAAAACAAGAAATATTCTTTTGTTTTCGTAGAGTTAGTTTGCACCTGGACTGGTGAGCACATCATGAAATACCATACACATGAAGACAACAACAACCAAAATCATAAACAATGAAATTAGAACCACAACCAGACAGGAGATAAACGATCCCTGACATGAATGCAGAAAATGTCCATCCATCTTCCATCCATCGGTTTCCTTGCATGAATCAATCTCTAATGAAAATCCGATGTTACATTCTCCATCACAGGCTTGACGTCTTTTCTCAGAAGCTGTAACTTTATTGAGATATGAGCTCTCTTTTCCAGCGGCCTCATTCAGCGGCATGAGTCGGTGGAGCGACGACCCCAAAGCCCCAGAGGTTGTGATCCCAGGTGAGGCTTTGTCATCGGGCCCGTGACCGCAGTACTTAACCCCTGATTGGCTAATTCATATCCCAGGTGTGGAGCCGGGTTATATCCAGTGTGTCGGTCACGGTGCTCAGGGGTTTTTTCCTCCCGGGCGGGACGAGTGCGAGGGGTCCGGCCGAGCCGGGGAGGAGGCGTGGAGAGCCGAGGGGTCCCGCGGTTCACGTTCATTATCGGTTGTGTTTGTGACCCCCATGTCAGCACTGCTCCTAACTGGATCCCGCTTCTAACACCCGCGAGAAGGAGAGAAATCACACGGGCGTGACCCGCGTGTACGATGCTGAACCGTAGGAGAACATGATAGGCATGGCGATTCCAGGCTTTTCAGACTGTGAAAAATAACACGTAGGCGGGAAAAGAAAAGAAAGTACACAAGCCGAGGATAAAAGAAAAACCCCAATAAATTACTAAGTTTATTTGGAAAAGTCCCAGTTTAGTTAAAAAAAATATTGTACGAGATCTACTTTTGCATTAATTCATTTGTTTGTTCTTTGTTTAAACAACTTAATTCTAAATTAATCAAATTCATTAACTAAAGTTCAAAGAACTTGATTCATTTAGATGTTACTCATTTAAGCAATTCAAATACGCTGGTCCAACTCTTCACAACTATTTTCTTTTCTCTATGTATATCTCACTATTACAGCAATATCTCCCGCCTCTGTCCATGTGTGGTGCTAGAACCCTGATGGCTGATAAGTCTTGTAGTATTTGGTGTTTTGAAATACTGAATGAAACGCAGTAAAGACTTTTTTTATTTTTGTCGTGTTGATGAATTTAAGAAGATAGGCTCGCGTGAATTCAATTATTCATGTTCCAGGATAAAAATCACAATGTCTTGTATTTTGAGCAAATCTTTCTGACTTCAATACGAGATATATTTATGTAAAGATACTAAGTTGAATTTTTATCGTTGATTCCACAGATTCGGTAAGATCGTGCCATAATAATAATATAAACTTTAAAGTTTTTTCTTCTCTGTGGCGCAGAGTATATACAGGATAGAAAAGTTGTTATTGTCACAAAACTAACAGAAAATGACTAAAATCTCATCAAAACGCAAATTTTAATGACACTTTGTGGTGTAAAATACAGTGAAACTTCTCCTATATTGTTTCTTTAAAACAGAGGCAATCTCCAGGAGGGAGACTATCTGCAGCATCGTTACAGTTTTTACTCTCTCGCCTGATCAATTATTCACCTGAGGAAAAAGTGCTTCACTCTCCGGAGTGTCACAGGAGGAGATGGTGGAAGTTCCTGCTGTGATCAGGTCCTGCTTTTAAGTGCAGATTATTGAAGTGCTCCGTTTTATCTTCTCCTCCTCATGAATATCCCGCGATGTAGGAGAATAAACCCACAGACTTTAACCAACTGTTTATTTTCTGCCATAACGTTCCTTTAAACGTGCAGCACACACCTGTAAAAGGAAGCCACAAGAAGTGGGTCTGACAACTCATCTCTGGAGGACGTCCGTGATTTGAAGGAAACGTGGAAACGGTGTGTTATATATGTTCGGTTTTAAATTATTTAATTTAATCTCGGTGTAAAAGCTGCACTGCATTCAAACGAAGTTTAGCGCTGTGTGGAATTCCTATTAAATAATGACAGGGACCTGGTCAGGACGTTTGTGAACAAAGTGGAGACAGACTTCAACAGTTTTACAGAATATTGAGTAACAAGCAGTCCCAGGAGAATATGGACTGGGAGTCATGACACATTATTCTGATTGTTCATACGTAGAGATGGGAATTGATACGATTTTTTCGATTCTGCTTCACGATTTGCTTCTTCATCGATTCTCAGTTACAAATGAAACCTAAAGCATTAACAGCAATGGACATGCGAATGTTGCCGCTGCTGCTGGATTGAGATTCCCTCCGGACATCCGTTCTAATGAATCTAATGCATATTGGTCGTATTTCTTCCCTTTGATGAAATATCCACGTTGCAAGTTCTGCAAGTTGCCCTGTTGTCGTCATTTTTTGTGAAATGGAACCAATGTGGCAAACAATTGGAACCGTTTTGATTTTTCTTTGACGGACTACAGATCAGTGATGATTCTTTAAGTCCAAATCAAAGACAAAAAGACTATTTCCCGAAATGTCAAAGCACTTCATGAAATACAGATTTTTTTGGAAGCTTTTATAACATGTCAGCTGCTCTAAAATGACCTTTTTACTCATCGCTGGAAGACTTTCTAAAGCAGTCATAAGTCATACGGACGTTTTAAAGACAGCTCTGTTCTCTCCGGACGCGGAGTGTCTGTCAGTATTCAGAGTGCAGAGACTCCGAGCCTCTTTTGATTCCAGGCAGATTTATGCTTCCTGCTCCTGCTGCTCCTCCTGCTCCTGCTGCTCCTCCTGCTCCTCCTGCTCCTCCTTCTCCTCCTGCTCCTCCTGCTCCTCCTTCTCCTCCTGCTCCTCCTGCTCCTCCTGCTCCTGCCCCATAGAGGCCTTCACTTTGAGTTTCTGTCCCGGCCATCCCATGATTCTCCCTGACAGCTGAAGCGTCAACCCCTCTGACACTGACTGGAATTTATGATCGGCTTCAGGATGCTCAGTCGCGACCCCATTCGTCTGGAAAACCTGCACATCACAGTTTTATTAATCGTTCGATTCCCAGGACAAAACTCATGACCATTCGTGTTTTATTGCATGAAAATGGAGTGTGATGTGAATCCTGTGTTCCCCGATGCAGCAGTGAGGAACCAAACGAGCCCCACTCCGCAGTCCAATGCATCACATTGGTAGTCACCCTCGCTCTCGCGTCGTCCTCGATATCGTACGCATCACTCCTCCTGCATGACAAGAACAACAACGCCACACTCATGATAAAAATAAATAAATGCATTGCTTTGCACAAGCGACTGCCTCTGAGAACATTTCCAAACAGAAGAAGAAATAAAAAAACCAAACAGTGTTTGATGTAGTGAAGAGCCTGTTTTCTCTGGTATGTTCATGTGATTAACTGCAGAATTCTGGAATAATACTGGATGAATATTTGCATTCAAACAACGTTTCCATGAGTTTGATCTTTATCCGTCCATCTGTTTTACTCTGTGCAGGTTACCGGAGATTCAAGATCCAGCTCCGTCCTTCTTCTTTCTGGACTGAGGGAGGAAACCAGAGTCACATCCACTAAGGAAGAACATGCAAACCCTGCAGAGGAGCTGGGATTCTAACCAGGGAGATTCTCAGAGTGAGGCAGGACTGCTACACCACCAGCAGTTTATTTACTTTGTAATGAAAACAGGTTATGCTTGAAATGATATTCAAGCTTAACTTACATGCAAATAACGAATCACGTAGTATTCTGTGAAAAACACCAGAGTAAAGAGATTATTTTTATTGCTAATCACTGTTTTTTTTGCTGTTTTAGATGTTTTAAGATCTTAACTTTAGTGTTTTATTCTTGGCCATTTTGTCGTTGCCATTTTAATCTATTTTAGTCATTTAAAGTTTCCAGTAATGTTGTCGATGCTGTATTAGCTGTATTTCGTTTTCTTTTCGCATAATTTTTTTTTAAAAACCCACTGTTTTACACATGTTTTAGCCATTTCTTTCATGTTCCTGTTTGACCTGTTTTAACAATTCACGTTGTCATTTTTCTTTTCCGGATTGATTGATTGATTGATTGATTGATTGATTGATTTATGTACATAAACTAACTATTTATTGTGTTTTGGCCCATTTTAGCCATTTATTTATTTATTCAAATAGATATGTTTGCTGTTTTAACCATTTCTATCTTTTTTTCTTTAACTATTTTTTACTGAAACACGGCATTTTAATCTGTTTTACCTGCTCTGTAAAGCTTAAGATATCTTAGGTTTTTTTTTGTAGTTTTTCAAAACTTTTTATTTTTCCTTTTATTTTTAATTTTTTCAAAGCTGTACAGAGTCTGATGCTGCAGATTCTCACTCATCATGTATATAAATGTGACTTTCAGGGCAGATGGAAAGAAAAACATGTTGAACTCTTCAAACTGGGAGTTAATGATCTGATTGCTTCCAGCTCCGGGTGAATGCAGCTGAGCAGAATTCTGTGCACACCTGAACTTATTTGACCTGCAGAAGAGGATAGAAGCCCTGTGCTGCAGGGTGGACACTGTTTTGTCTGAAACGTTCAGTAATCCCACGTTGAGCTGCACTAACATGAAGCCTTCACATGGTTTTGGGCCACTTATTAGAAGATGATATGCAGATGGAGAAGAGGAGGTGTTGAGACTTCATATTATTCTCCGAGACAAATTTCTGTTGGGGCAAAGTCTCATTATAACCTAATTAAGTCCGTTTTGAATCTTACTGTTATCTGGAGAGCTGCTTATTTCACCCGAGTGAATTTCTGTGTGACGTGCAAGGGGAATAAATAAAAAGATTTAAGATCATTTGAGCTGATGTGCGAGGAAGGGTGAATTAAGTCGAAAGGAATTTCACAGTGATTTGAACCAAGCTGAGTTAATAAAGAAGAATGTTACACCTCAGACACTCATCAGTCCGTCACAGGAAAAATACTCATGTTTATTTACACAGCCTCAGATGAATGTTTGTAGACTGTTGAAGGAATCTTTTTAATATGAAACGGGAGTGTTGACCACTACATACGCCAATAAACAATACATTTATCACTGTTATTTCTTTTTCTTAAGGTTTATACCTTTCTATAAGACTGTTTAAAGTTTCTAAGTACAACAACATGTGGAATCTGATCTGATTAGAAGATACTAGTGAATTTTATTCTAATCTATATAATGTTTGTTATTGCATCTGTTTTAATGTGTTGGTAACCTCAGAGGTGAGAATCTGTCATTAAGTGTGGACGGTGGAGCGAAATGCCTGAAAATTAAATTAATAATATATTTAAATAGCGTAAATACTGACACTGAAGCCATGTTTACATGCACCCAGGTTTTTACAAGATTGGATATTTCCCCTCTACGTTTATAAAAAACTAAAATCTTAATTTACACATACTCGCTTATCCACCTGGTTCAGAGCAAGCCAAACCTGTAGGGGGCAGTGTAACGAGAAACGTGAAGCCACGATAGCCAATCAGAGTCCTGGAAAAAAAACACAACGTTTATTTCCTGTTCTTTCAGCGAAACAGTTTGTTTGGACCGATAAACAAGCGGAGCTCCTCCTAAATGTGACATTAGAATTAAAAAACAAAGGAAACACAAGAACAAGCAGCTTTCACCGTATCCATTTCCATCACAGCGTTCAAACTGTAAACACTGATGACGCTTCCGCCGCATATTGTGACATAAATCTCTATCTTTATCTACCCTGCTTTAATTGTTTTTCTAAATCTTCACTGTGGCCGGAGTTTTCAGGAATCATTGTTTGTGGTGACTCGGCTGACGTCTTACTTTCTCTAATATCCACCAACTCCAGTCTGAACCCTGGAAGCTGCTTGAGAAAGTTCTGGCTCTCTGCAGCGCCGTTGTCGAGAGCGGCCGACGCGAAGCCGCGGTGTCAGTTTGCAGCGAGACGCCTCGTCCACGTCTCGGACGTCCCTCCACAACAACAACCAGAGCCCATTATAAACAAACGCTGCAGACGCGACTGGACGTCCTGCTGAATGTGACTCATTGAGAAGCGTCCCTGTCCCTCCTCACGCGTGTGAAGAAGCCCCGGCGCTCTCAGGTTGCTCTCGAGGTGTGTTTGTGTTTCTGTGTCTAAAGTTCCCGCTCGCTTCATTTCGTAACACAAGGTCAGTGCCGGCGTACAGAAATAGGAATCCCTCGCATTCCCGCCTGTGAAGTTTCCAATCGGAGCCCTTTCAGGTTGCGGCAGAAAATGCCACAGGCAATATATCACCTCCTCGCAGGCTTTTATCTCTTTTATGAATCTGAATTGAACGAGCCGCGCTGCTATTTATACCCCCGTGTGCATGCATTCCTCAAAGCTGCTTTGACTCTGCACATTCCGGGCTATTTCTGTTGGGCTTTTCTACAAGTTCCAGTCGGCTGCACCTTTTTCCCTCCGACTCAAACGTCTTCAACACGTCTTCAACACGTCTTCAACACCCAATGAGCCAGAAAATACGCTCAAACCCTCATTAAAAGGATTAATTAATAGTGAAAGCGCATTGTTTTGTTGGTTATTTCTATGCACAAAACTTATTTTTTTTTTAAGTTTCAAGCAGTTGTTCAGTTTCAGATTTGATTGTGATTCGGCTAAACTGGCTAAAATGTGTCAAATCAGAACAAAACAAAGATTCAAAACGGCCAAAACAACTACAAAATTATAAATCCGCTAAAATAACTAATACAGCTGAAATAAATTCCAAGAATGTGCCTCAAAGGAAAGAAAACAAGAAAACCGACTAAATAGTCAAAACCGATAAAATGAGTAAAATTGCTAAAATAGCGAGACAGAATGAATCACTTGTAAAAGTACAATGTACAAAGTACAATTGGCTAAAACAACGAAAACAACTAAACATGACTTAAGCAGAAAAATAAAGATCAAACTGTTAAAACAACTAAAATGTGCCCAGTGTTCTACACGAGTCATGAAAGAAGGAAAAGCTCTCGGGTCGCCAGATTGTTTAGAAAAACTAAATACTACGTGTCGGTGTGACGCTCGTTTTAACATTTGTGTGTGAGATGCATCGATTAATCCGATTCCTCCCACACGCTGACTGTTTACATTCTGGAGCAGAGCTGCAGGGCACGCTGAATTATTCACATTACATTTGTTAACAGCCGACTGACACTGATAACTGCGGACTTTTGGGTTTCAAAGAGTTTGTGAGAACTTACTGTATTTTCCAGCTCTGAGATGTGAACGTGAATTAGCTCTCCGTAGGCTCTGTTTGTTTTCTTACTCTGTAAGTTATGACATACTGGAGTTTCTGTGAACCAGGAGTAATTTTCAATGTCAACTGTGTGACGATTTCATGAGATTTTCTTTGTCACAATAACACTGTGTATGCCTCCTGCCTGCTTGCGTTCACATTGGGGTCGCTGTATTGACTCATTTCCTGCAGACTCAAAAACTCGACTGTTTACCTAACGCTTCACTTTAACCTACAAACTCACCTTGAAATTTAATCATTTACATTCTGGAAACTTCATTTTGTTACCTGTATTTGAGACAATTCGATAAATATGAGTCTAAAATGCAAAGAATAAATGTAAAACAGTCAAAACCACATAGTGTAGTCGTGGCTTCAGAAGCCTTTGTAATGAATTCCTTTCATTTTATTCAGACTTTCCAGTTTACATGGTTTTTGCATTTTTGCTTCAGAAAAGTTTCACCCGTTCAGTGCCACTTTTTGGCAAACAAGGTTTGTGTACATGGACACTTATGTAGTTAGCATGCCAGGCCACATGTTGGCGCTGCTCGTTTACACGGAAACGCCAGAAATAGTGAAAACGATGGAGTTATCATGGCAGACCACTTTCTTTGTTGTATATATATTTATTTTACCCGGTGAAGTAGTTGTAGTCTGTTGTTGCACTATTTCTCTATTCATCTATTTGCTCAACCTGTTCTATGCAACCTTATAATTGCCCCCCCCTAGGAAACCTTGTTTTGATTGTTTATCTACTGAGCATGTGCAGAACCACGAGTTACTACAGCCGCGAGCCTTTGAAAAGGCTGTGTGAACGAGACCTTCCTCTAAACTATACTTTCTCCTTCCTTGACCGTTAAACTTTCACCATAACCTTTAAACCTCTCATAGTTTACTAAGTGACATTATAGCGACTCGATTTTTGCCCCCATATTGTGAAAGTACATAAAGTAAAAGTATTGGGTAAGAATACGAACAGGTTTGGGTTTCCTCGAGAGGTAAAACACATATTCAAAGGACTTTGCATTGACTTCTATTCATTTCCTGCAGACCTGGACTAAATTCCATAATTATAATTAGCATAACCCTAAAGGGCATTATTCTTAGTTTGACCTTAAAATGTGTATTCAAGTCAGGTTTTGATGGTTTGCATTATGAGAACCTTGTTTTTGCACATAGATTCTAGAAAAATATATGTAAACACCCACAAAGATTTTGAGCTTTCATGCCTTTATGCAAGATTATATTGACTTACATTAATTCTTCAGCCCTACTACTCTGATTTCAACCACTACTACTCTCCTGACCCTGAAGAAATACCTTCAAAACACCAAAATAAGATGATTTTCCTCATCAGGGTTCCCACAAGGAGAGCAAGTTCCCATAATGTGTGTGCGCACTGCGATCGAGTTCACGTCAGCACACAAACACGCTCCGATCACTCATAGGAAGAAAGACACGCAGCAGATGTAAACGGCTACACTTAAAAAAAAAAAAGTAATTTATGACTGTGTTGTTGCCAGAACTGCGCTGTAAAGAAAGAAGACATGCAAAAATATTGACACGTGCTTTCTTGGAAGCTGTAAAGTCCAGAAAAAAAACAAAAAGTGTTTACACTAAAGAAAGAGTGAAGATTTTAATGTGAGGCGATTTTTTAAAACACAAAAGATGATTTGTATTGAGTTTGTTAGACTGTGATAAGAAACCAATCCTAAGTATGAGATTGAAGTATCAACCCTTTTTTTTCTTCCTGTTTGTTGAAATTGAAAACACCACTTTATAAATACTTAACGTTTCTGACAGGATATTCGAATAGCCGCAGTCTTAATGTATAGTTTCTCCCTTACACATAGTCGGTATGTTGTAAAGAACCATTGAAAAAAAAAAAAAAAAAGATGCTTGTTGCAGTGTGACTGGCAAAGCGCTGGATAGAGTTTCACATTCTATATATAAGCCTGTTGACTTGTGTCCCTGCTGCTCTATTTAAAAGCCAGAGTCCCACTGCCCAAACAGAGAGAGAGGGGCGCAACAATATGATGGACCTTTTTGAGACCAACACTTATCTGTTCAATGACCTGCGCTACCTGGACGAAGGAGATCATGGACCACTGCAGCACCTGGACATGGCCGGCGTGTCTCCGCTGTACAGCCACAACAGCCCGCTGTCGCCCGGCCAGGATCACGTTCCGTCCGAGACCGGCGGGGAGAGCAGCGGGGAGGAGCACGTCCTGGCGCCGCCGGGGCTGCGGGCGCACTGCGAGGGCCAGTGCCTCATGTGGGCCTGCAAGATCTGCAAGAGGAAGTCGGCGCCGACGGACAGGCGCAAGGCCGCCACGCTCCGCGAGAGGAGGAGGCTCAAGAAGATCAACGAGGCCTTCGACGCGCTGAAGAGGAAGACCGTGGCCAACCCCAACCAGAGGCTACCCAAAGTGGAGATCCTACGCAGCGCCATCAGCTACATCGAGCGGCTGCAGGACCTGCTGCAGACCCTGGACGAGCAGGACAAGACGCCAAACGGATCTTGCTTTAACCCCAAAGAACACAATGTAAGCGGACGTAGCTTACCTTTAAATGACATTCAAATGACATCGTGTCTGCTCGAACCCCAAAGTGTTGGTCTTTACGTGCTGCTTAGGTCGACGTGTTGCCTGGAGGGACGTTACGAAGTGTTTAGAGTGTTTATCACCGTGTGACACTGATCTTTTTAATCCAGCTGGAACTAACAGCATGATGCTAAGATGTCGTTACTGTCTTTAATGGCTGTCCTTTGGTCCTGCCATAGTATTTCTCTAAGGGTTTACTTGTGGTTGAGCTGGTGGAGTGAGTGTTTCGGAGTGTGTCACACACACACTCATCTTGTCAAGATGTCTATAAAACACCAGGTTGGCTGTTCAGTCCTCCAAGTCGCTACTGTTTGTGGGTCAAAGTGTCCTTGGGTGAGACACCATTTACATTCAACTCATATACAGCTGATTTCCATTGTAGGGTGTTTCAAACGTGTCTTCCAGCCTCAAATCAACACCTTCACACATTTCTTTAGAAAAGCTGTTGGACCAAAATCACAGGTGGCATTGAGAGAACTTGTCATCAGTTCAACCATTGGGGAAGGAAACTCGACCAATAAAGGGTTGAACTGTGAAGCTATTGGCTCATTTAGGAGAGTAAGTTGTATAGATTACAGTCGCTTTATTGATCTTTCAGGGGAAATGATTTGGGAGCAGTGGGCTGTTGGTGGTTCTGGTTCAGGGACTCAGTAATAAACTCTCAGGTCTCAAACTTTTCCGAACACCATTTAAGTCAGACGTTTGATCGTCTCGCCCCGTCAAAGACTCTTTGGACAAGTCTTAGAATCCCACTTTGCTGTCATTGGTGGGCGTAACAGTGTCAAGAACCTCAAAACTGCTGAAAGGCAATATTGGAAGTTTGTTGTGCATTAATCTTTTGCTACAGCTTGGGTGCAGCTTCATGAAACCAGTTATTTATCCTAAAAGGTTGATTTCTGTGTGCGAGCTACCAGTAACGCGCGTCTCTGCAGGTTTCCGGGGAAGATTACCACTGGAAGAAGTCGTCCGAGTCCTGGCCGTCCTCTGCTGACCATTCCACTGCAGCAATGACCCAGAGAGAAGGTAACCTTCAGCTTCACAGGCCCGCCAGTGGAAAAAAACGCCCCAAAAACTCTTGGTTTTCTAAGTGGACGCCGTCTTTCTTGCAGGTGCCAGCGAGTCTTCGGCGTCCTCCAGCCTCCTGCGCCTGTCCTCCATCGTGGACAGCATCACCAGCGAAAACAAAACCAGCTTTTCCGAGGAGATCTCAGAAAACTGAAGCGAGCGGTGACGACCTGAACGAGATCGACAGTGTTTTGAAGATTTCCACTGTGGATCTCTTTAAAAAAGAAATTTCCACTACATTCAACCATTCTTCTGGCTTCTGTTTGTTAGGAAGTCTTCATTTGTACAGGAAGAGCAGCAGATTTGTACATAATTTTATATGGATATGATGTTTAGATGTATGTATTTTGTGTTCAGGAGCTCACGACTTCTACGAGAAAACTGCAGTTTTATTTAAATATTTGTACATAGCTGACCAATTAAATAAAAATACACTTTTGCAGTTTAAGTTCTGTGATTTTCATTTTATTTTAAGGCCACGTTGAAGGGTATGTCTCACATTTAAGGAAACGCAAACATCAGCTGGCGTTCAAAAAGTGGCCAGTACGTAGTATTCAGTATTGCTAAGACAAATATCTGTCCAAGACAAGTAACTGCTGGCGTTCTGCCTCGTTTTAACCTCGACAACGATTCAGAGTTACAGTGAAAGACTCAAAGCAGCTGATGACTGAGCTGCAGAAGGTGAAGAATTTAAGGGGGATCGAGTTACGTGGATAACAGCTGAAGGCCAACACTTCCTGTCTGTTTTAAAAATAAATGTCTCTCCAGAAAGTTTAAGATGAAAATCGGAGACTAGTTGGATTATTACTGGTTTATATTGAAAATAATTTAGTGTCTGACTCGGAATATGATATAAGTTTAATATTGATCTGTTGGCGTATCGACACTATTTCCAATAGTGAGACGCCTCGTAGCAACAAAACATGGAATATTGGCCAATAATGTAATCAATCATTTGTGGCATTTTGAATGGCATAAAGACAATAACGTGATTACTTACCACAAGTGTAATAACATAGTAAAAGTAAAAAAAATAAAAATAATTCAATGTTACAGACTTTGTATCCTCAAGGAATCAATATGACGACTCTCCTATTTTTTATTTTTGATATTTTAATAAACTTTTAATAAGCTTTTATATCCAGTAAATTCAGTTTTATTAATTCAATTCAATTCAGTTCAATTCAACTTTATTTATAGAGCACCAAGTACAACACAGTCATTTGTAGGTGCTTCTGACAGAGAGAAACCCAACAGATCAGATTAGTGTTGTACTTCAGACCGGTCTTGGTCTCGACTCAGGTTAGTCTTGACATCCGCACTAGATTTATGTATTGGTTATGTCAATATAGTTGAACATACGTTTCACTTTTGTACTGAAATATTCAAGGATGTAGAATTTCAACACTCTTGCTATGGAAAATGTTAAGACCTACTTTCTTTTTTTTTTTTTTTACATTTGTGACTTTTATTTTTTGACCAGACAGGACTGGTCAAAATTATATTACTTTTTATAATCTATAGTTAAAGAAATCTCTCAACAGGCTTAAATAATCCCCCAAACAGCTGCAACACTCCTCTGGAATCCTGCATGAAAAGCTTGAAGCTTTTTTGGGTGGCCATTTTTTTCCACAATATTCACATATTCAAGTTATATGCAAGTCATAATCCCTGACTGAATGTGTGAAATAAATAAACAAAAAACAAACAAATAAAAAACTAAAAAAATATTTTCTCATGATAATCACGTCATGGTTACTTGTGTCGTGCGAAAAATTTTCTTTTTTCTATCAGAAGATTACACGTGATTGTTTTAACTTCTATCCAAACAAGAAAAACCTGGAAGTGACCATAGAATGAAACTTATCCCATGAAAGATGATGAAAGATGATAAAATACATTTCATAACAAATATTTTTTTATTGATACAAATAGGTTGAATTGGTATTTTTAGTTTCATCCAAGTGTTTTTAACAAAAGCACCTATAATATAACAACGTTATGCTGGTTTCGCGAGGATATGATGAACAGACTTTTGAGATGGCAGCGACTTTGCCTGGATGTCTGCGTTCACCAGGTTGCCTGAGAAGATGAAGAAATGCTCTGATTGTAAGATTTACCAGTTCCAACACAATTCACGCTCATTAAAAGTCCATAAAAGTCGTCTGAAGTGCCCGGGAATAGCTCGCTGCTGGGCTGCGTCTCTTTGTTCAGACTGGCCTCCCACCACAGTAACTCGAGTCCCCTTCCAACACAGCGCCACCCCCCCACTCCCCACTCCCCACTCCCCACCCCCACCCCTGCACTCGCCCCTCCCACCATGTGTTGGGGACATGGAAACTCGGACTGCAGGCTTGAATGCAAAGCCCAGCGGGATAATGAAGTTCTCCGAGCCGTTAGACCTTAATTCATCATCGCTCGCCTCGTCATCACGCGGCCCGGCGTGTGTGTGTGTGTGTGTGAGGGGGGGGGGGGGGGGGGGGGGGGTGCACGCGTGGTGTAGTGACACAAGAACGGGGTGTTTGTTGATGATGTTGGGAGGGGCCGGGGGGCATGGTGGTCTCTCTCAGATCTCTGGAGATGACATAGAGCTCTGGTTGACCTCTGAGAGTCTGCCTCATCTCTCAGACCTACACACACACACACACACACACACACACACACACACACACACACACACACACACTAATAATCATATAACACAGGGTTGAAGTCGACTAGACAAATAGAAATGATCATAAATTATGATTATTTGGGGGAAAATACTACATGATCAAACCGACCCTCAAGAGGCTCGAGTCGTCCTACCTTTGGTCCAAAGGCCAAAAAACTCAGCATAAAACATACTTCTATGACAGCCACAAACGTTCTGTGTTCTTTGAAGTTTTCACCATTTGCTTGGCGGTTTGTCATCTTAGTAAAATCTACAGACAAAAGTTGTGGGTAGCCAGCTGAGGAAATGCCTCTCATTGATTTTTAAATTCTATATATTAGTCTTTACTCATTTAATTAACTTTCCAGGTGAGATTAAATTAGGCTGAAGTGACACTGCTGCTTTAAAGTATTCAAATGTATTTTATTATTGGCGATTTTTCATAAAAAGGTGAAGGATATCGATGTAGCTTCACCCAAAAGGAAAACAAAACTCAGTTCAATGTTGGCAAAAGCACGATTTTAATGCAAAAGAAGAAATGTGAGATATTTTATTTAGAGCTCTTCACATTAAAAAAAAAAAATTGTCTTTATAATTCATCAGAAACCGCCTGGAGGTTCGTACAGATCAGAGCAAAGTTTGAAGGTTTGAGGGTTTGAAGGTTTGAAGGTTTTAAGGTTTGAACGTCGTCTCCGGTTCAGGGCTTTTGGGTAAAGATGTAAAAAAAAAAAGAATGCTGCCTTCAGAAGGACTTTTGTTCCCACAGCTGTGAAAGCTTCAAGGTTTCTTTGTTAAAGACCAACATGCTAGAAATGGATCCACTTTATTATACAATTCATGGCTCCAGGATACATTTCACTTAGTTTTAACCTTCGTCTAACGTTCTGAAACTGACTCAATTCTTCAGGCTCGTTTAGAGATTATATACATTTCTATTCTAATAATCTGTGGCGTGTCTTTTTTTGTGTGTATTGAAGTTTGAGTGTGTCATGTCTGAAATATTACCAGGTAAAAAGGACTCATCATGATTTCTATTTTCATTTCTTCAGAGTAACTCTTTTGTCTTCACCTGTTAATCCACAGAAGACACAATGTTGGGATTATTTGCCATATGCCTGCTTGGATGTTGTTGAGAAATTGGGCCGACCACTAAAAGCTCAAAATCGGTTATTACACAACCAGCCATTGTGAAAACATTTACTGTGTCAGTACTGTAATTTAAAGTACTGTAATTATACTCAACTGATGAAATCCATCAATTTTGGCATGTGACCATTTATTTGGCCTATTTCGAGTTGTGGCTGGAGCAAATTGATAAATAAATCACATATGAATGTAGTTGAGGTTGTTCTGTTTAATTTGGTACGGAACATTATTACCGTATTTTCAGGACTAAAAGTCACCATTTTTTTAAAAAATAAGTTTTTTCCTGGTGATATGACTTATGTATAATAAGAAGTGACTTATTTGTCATTTCACTGTATGACCACAGAACGCTGCTACAGTACCACAGAAAAACCTCCATTATTACTTTATTGACTGTCAGAACAAGAAAAATGTGGCCAAAATGAAAATTTTAACTATAAATTATATATGGTAAGACATTTTTAAAATGTATGAAGTTATGCAAGGATGTTCTTCAGACTATTGTTTAGTTTTTCCAGATTACATCGCACACTTCTGAAAAGTGTGTTATGTGAATACATTTGACATCACAGAATATTCTTCACGGCTTGTTTAAAAAAGTAATTTTCATGTACTCTTGTGAATCAAATGGTGGCAAAATAAATGTGTCTTATACACTACTGCAATTTATTTAGGTTTACACAACAACGTTTCAAGTGAAAAAGTTTGGTTTTTACATTTTCTTTTCAGAGAAGTTTTGCGTTTCCATGGCAATGTTTTGAAAACAATGTCCGTTTACACATTGGGCCACTAGTTGGTGCTGTTGTCAGATTTTTAATGAGTACAACACGCTATAAACATTAACAATGGGAGAACACGGACATTTTAGTGGACCGACGGCCAAGATCAACTATAAAACTAGTAAGTCCCAGGATAATATGGACTGGGAGTCAAGACACCCTGTTGTTGTTGGTGTTGTTGTTTTCCATTTACTCGCCCATGTGCAGAAGAACTATTTACATCCCAGCCATCACCCTTCTTCTCCGGTGTTCCTCAAGGCTCTGTTCTCGGCCCCATCTTCTTCATTATGTCTTCCTCCTTGGGCAAAGTTTCAGTAAACACAATATTCAATTCCACTCCCGTGCAGTTGACACTCTACCTTTCTACCAACTCTTTGTTGGTTGTTCTGTACATTCTCCACAAAAATAAACAGTAACAATTCGTTAAAAAGAAAACCAAACACGTTTTTGCCCCGTTTCTCTGCAGAAACCTGATAGCTGCCAACTGTAATGTGCTTTTAATGGCCTTCCTGCTCACTCACACACACACTGATAGCACAGTTACTATATTCACAGCTCCGTTGTGTCTCTGCTTCCAGCTTTAAAATCCCCAACAGTTCTTCTCATTGTGGGGCTTTTTTCCCCTCACTGCTGTTTTCTGAGTATATAAACATCCACTTTGGGCAGCTATTATTGCCACGGAACGGTTTCATCTTCCTGTTTCTTCCGTCACACACACACACACACACACACACACACACACACACACACACACACACACACACACACACACACACACACACACACACACACACACACACACACACACACACACACACACACACACACACACACACACACACACACACACACACACACAGCGCTCCCGCCACAGACTTTCTCTGACTTTACAGGGATTTCAGTGTTACTGATGACACCATATAATTCTCATTTATCTGTGAAAGCAGTGTTTTAAAGGTTGAAGCTGATGAAAGGTGACGGGGTAGGGGGGGGTTGGGGGGGGGATCAGCCCGCTCTGATTTATCCGGACTTTTCCTCCAACATCAGGCTAAGAGACGGGCTCAGGACGCCGCTGGCTGCTGTGTGAGGCTCATCCCTGCCAAACAAATGTTGTTGCCACTCAAAATGTTTTTTTTTTATTTTTATTTCTCTGTTCATCTGGTTCTCCTGGGGAATATAAAATGGACTTAATGTGGAGGGAAAATATCCCAATAAAAACACAGAACTTTGAAAGGAGGGTGTTTTCTTTGTTAAATCTACTTATTAAGAACCAGCAGGGTTTTTTTTTGGTGTTTTTATCACTGGCCATGTTTACGTGACGTTCTCAAGTGAAAACACAAAACCTTTGTTTGGTTTTGGGTGTCTCTTTACACAACATTGCCACCCGGAGACACTGAAATCGGACAAAAACGCAACTTTCTGGAAACACTCCGATTCTGTCTCCTTGTACATGGCAGACCTGCTGCTACTACACATGCGTTCAACGGCCGTAATAAATAGTTGTTCTGCACATGCGCACGGGCAACATTTCAAAAAGTTGAGTTTTCAGCACCGCTGTCGTGTAAACAAACAAACAAAACTCAATAAAAGTTTCCTGTTTTCACTTGTTGTGGGGAAAAATAAGGCTACAGGCATTGGGGAGAGGTTAAGTTTGGTCGATATAATCACATATTTGCTCAGTTTTACCCTTTAAAAGGTTACAAATGTTAATAAAGTTCCCTCAACATCCCCTGAACACTGAAAGTACAGATTTTGAAATTGGTTTTGAATTGACAAAAAATAGATAAGAAGGCTGTATTTAGAAGAAAATATGTGCGGTGGAATGATTTAATCTCTCCGTTTAAAAGTTCTGCAACAAACAAGGAGCATGTTAAATACAAAGCAGGATATTTAGAAGAAATAAGGTTCTTATATATGATGATGAAGGTATAAAAGGTGTTAAATAAGAGTTTGTGGTAATTTGTATTATCTTCACATGCAACATAAGCAGTACAAGGGTGTTTTTTTCTGCCTTCAAAGGTGAAAAATGTAGAAATATCCCAAATGTACCCCTTCAAGTTGAAATTATCCCTATAAAGAGTGAAAGCACATTTCATGATTGGTTTTAATTTGCTAAAAATAAATTATGTATTTACAAGGAAATGTGTGTTAAATTGCCTTAAAATCTGAAGCAAACATAAAGTCGAAGCATGAGGAAGAAATAAGGTTTGTATGTTTATAGTTTTCATACATGAGGCAGACATAGGCGATAATGAATAATTAGGATCAACACAATAATTAAAGTTAAGGTAATTCAGTTAGGGTTAATATATGTGCGTTTGGTCCGTATAAAAGATCAGAAATGTGAACATGGCCGGAAACATCCATAAAAAAGAAAGATTTAAAAGAAAATCCTGAAGCAGAAATTCTCTCGAAAGACTAGATTTCAGGATTGGCATGAGGCAGAAATCAACTTTTTATTCATTCATTTTTATCTCTGAATGGCCACAAAAGTAGAAATATGCGTTGTATTGTCCTCAACCCTTTAGTGTTGAAGTTTTCTTTGTAAAAAACTAAAGTATTGGTTTTCATTTGCCAAAAAGAGTAATAATGGTATATTTAGAAGGGAATACTTGATAAATTGCTATATTGTCAAATTGCTATCTTGAGTAAAAGCAGTCGGAAGAAGAGAACAGATTTGAGATAAATGAAGGTTAAAATGCTAGAATATGAGTTTTTGATCAGTTTTACGAAGGCATTTTCAATGTGCTTTAAAGGTTACGGGAGTTATTATCACTATCTTTTCTTATATAATTATGTAAATTATGTTATGGAGTCTTTATCGCCTCATTGTTTTAGTTAATGATGAACAAAAACCACAAACAAATTCCTCTGAAGGTGACCAAACAGATAAAAAAAACCCAAAAACGAATAGAGTAGATAAATTGCCTTTGTGTCTGGAGTTGCTCCAAACAAGCTGCATATGAAGTGAAAGCACGAGGCCGTTTGGAAGAAATAAGGTTTTCAGGCGTGCGGGAGACGCACATCAAGGATCACCTCCTGCCCTTCACTTAACTCCTTCTCTGACCCTTGAGAACAACAAAAAGCAACCTCTCCGGGTTCCCAGGGGACCGGGGAGAGCGCACGGATCCCACCACGGTGCTTGTGCGCGCACGGAGGCTGCGCCGCCCAATGCGCCCTGCGTGCGCAATTACGCCATGTGCTGCGCCAATCTAGTACTCCTCCCTCCCACCCTCCCTCCCTCTCTCCGTCCCTCCCCGGCTCGTTCGGTGGCCCAGTGGCGATGGCAGGTTTTCTCATTGTCGCCGTTGTTCTCAGTGTAAACTGCTCTTTGATCTCCGCAGCGGCTACAAGCGCGGCCGATGTCTTCTTCAGCTGTGCGTAAATCCCGCAGGCAGCAGGTACCGCTGTTTTCTTAGGTGCGCGCAGTTCCCAGAGAAGGGGGCTCGCCAAACGTTTTGACACATTGTGAGAAATATCCGCATTGTATCCTTGTAAGCTGTCACCAGAGTAATTACCTGAAGCAGCCCGACACAGAGCGGGGAGAAGCTGGCGGTTCGTGGACAACGTCTCCAATAAATAAATCAACTGAAGCGCAGTGTGGGATTAAGAGCCCCAAAATAAAATTAAATGCAAATGTTTAGGAGTTAGTTTTTATCAAGACTTTATAGGTTGTTTTTTTCTATCTTGGATATCTCACCCCCCCCACCCCCCACCCCCTGAATTCACTTTTTTTTTTGTGATCTCCAATGTAAGCCTCCAAGGAAAAAGTAACAAACGCCAGATTCCTCAGTAAACAAAAGTCACGAATCAAAGAACAAAGTAAGAATTGGGAGTGGGAAATATCGAAATCTTTGGAAAAGGAAAAAAATCTGAAAACAAAGTTTGAGAACTGAGGTGGGGAATAAGTCCCAACGTTTTAGTTTTTACTATGAATTCAGAATAAAAAAAATCTGAAATTTGAGATTAAAGTTGCAATTCTGAGGGGAAAAAGTCTATCTTCCTTTTTTCTGGGTGGTCCTGATCTTCAGGACAATTTAGAGTCACTTTAAGGATCTTTCCACTCTAGGAACAGACTTTCTTTTCCTTAAAGATCATCACTCTCTATACAAACAAACCTAAGTTACAATTACTGTAATACTTCTAAAGTACTACAATTAAAATTACTTTCAATATTGGTTAAAATGACTTTTTTCTTTTCACAATCCTCAAAATCAATAAGTGTTCGGCAGTGGCTGTGGGGCCACATAGAAAGAACTGAAAGAGGGAAACTTAATTATATTAATTTAATTCAAGTTTTTCGAATACATTGTTTTGGTTAGAGCTGTTCAGATTGATAGGCAATAAAACAGGTTTGGAAAAGGCATCAAACTGACCCCCAGATGTTTTTAAGCTTCTAGACGCCCCCAGAGGAGACCCTGCCAATTCCAAACTACTATTATTATGATTATAAATAGGCAAAAGTGGCAAATTTACAGGAGAGAATTTCTGTTGAAAATGTCAGATCTGCTTTGTTATAATGGTACTGTATTATCCAAAGGGACATAACTATATTAAACAGGTTATAATAAATATACATGCATATGAGACAGATTCAGAAGTCAAAGGTCAGAGGTAGTTTAGGCTAAAACTACAAACCTCTCATAAATAAGCCAGTGTCATCAATAAAACAACAAATGCCAAGAATTAGATACTGATTTATGAGGACTTGGTGAAGGTCGGACCCTCAGGCTTCATATATTTCATGCAGGAGATTCAAGCAAATGTTTCTGCTGAAGTGTTGAATTAAATTCCGTCCAGTTAAATTTGCAAATGTCTTTTATTCAGCCTCCGGTGGTGGAAGTGGAAATACAGAAAGTTTCAAATGCTTTGTTTTGCACAGCTGCTCTCAATGCTCATAATTATAATAGTTGAGGTTGTATAATCACGTCTGCAGTGAATATCGTGGGGGAGGCTGCTTGCCACTCTGGATTTCCTTGATTCAACAAAAGACTGAAAACATGATTCATATCAAACGGGGAAAACCTTGTATTTGAATCCTGCTGCATGAAGAAGAACAAAAAAAATCACAACCTTGCATTCCTGAAGCCCTTCAAACCCTGAGTCATCCCCTCCGCTGGAAGCTGCCGTCACGGCCAT
This sequence comes from Lipophrys pholis, assembly GCF_963383615.2. Taxonomy (NCBI): domain Eukaryota; kingdom Metazoa; phylum Chordata; class Actinopteri; order Blenniiformes; family Blenniidae; genus Lipophrys; species Lipophrys pholis. The sequence goes on along the minus strand of NC_137644.1, from coordinate 6,549,995 downwards.
CTGTTGTCCGCCGCCTCGAGGTGCTCAGCTCGTGTCAATAACTTTTAACGGGCAAAATTTGGTCCGTGGAGGCAACGCGAATTGAGTGGCGGTGTCAATTGTGTAATTAGTGTTTTTAATGAGCTCTCGGCAAACAGGGACGGCCCGGTTCACAGCACCTCGGAGCAACGGTGTTTGGTGGTGGTGGTGGTGGAGGTGGAGGGGTGGTGGTAGGGAGGGGGGTCTCGCCGCTGTCATGCGAATTCGCGGGGCTTGAAATGTTACACCTCGCTTTGCAGCTGGGCTGCATCTGCAACGCTGTCGTCTCCGCCGTAAAAAGCGGCATGCGTGCTCCTGCAAGTGTCCTGCACGCTTTGGCCAAAACAAGGCGTTCTCCGTCACGTTCATGTCTTCATAGTGAGCGAGTGAATGAGGTGCCTCCGACAAGTTGCTCAGAACAAGGTTCGGTCTGCGGTTAAACGCTCACTCGGCCTCCAGAAACGTTGCGTTCGCGACGGCCTTGTGGAGAAACGTGGTGATGAGTTGGGAAATCACCAGTAAGTGCAGATGTGGGAAACTCTGCAGGGTACTTTGGGGGGGTGAGGAGGGCTGGGAGGGAGCTGAGCTGACTCCAGCCTGCCTTCTGGCTGGGCCAATGGGCCATGGTAATTAGATCTGGCCAATGTGGGCCCTGGGCTTTGGCCTGGGGGCATATAAGGGGGGCCCAGGGGCAACAGACCCCTCATATCACTCAGAGGTCTCCACTCTCTCACCCAGCTCCTCCATTGGTTCTATCCCTCCGCACACCATGGACGTCTTCTCTCCATCCCAGGTCTACTACGACCGAGCGTGCGCCTCGTCCCCGGACAGCCTGGAGTTCGGCCTCGGCATGGAGCTCGAAGGCTCCGAGGAGGACGAGCACGTTCGGGTCCCCGGGGCCCCTCACCAGCCGGGCCACTGCCTCCAGTGGGCCTGCAAGGCCTGCAAGCGCAAGTCCAGCTTCGTGGACCGCCGGCGGGCCGCCACCATGCGCGAGCGCCGGCGGCTGAAGAAGGTCAACCACGCGTTCGAGGCCCTGCGGCGCTGCACCTCGGCCAACCCCAGCCAGCGGCTACCCAAGGTGGAGATCCTGCGCAATGCCATCCAGTACATCGAGAGCCTGCAGGACCTGCTGCGCGAACAGGTGGAGAACTTCTACGGTCTGCCCGGCGAGAGCAGCTCGGAGCCGGGGAGCCCGCTGTCCAGCTGCTCCGACGGCATGGTAAGATCCTCATCCTCCATGATCCCGGGAGGCCTGTTTAATTTTCAACTAATGCATCATCAGGTTCAAATTTGCACCAGTGCAACGCTGCCACTTCTCATTACCTCGCAGAGCATTTCATTTTAAAATCGGACTCCGGTTTCCAATTTAAGAAGCCTATTAATCAAATAGCTTGTTTTGCCCCAAGACCTCGATTACCATGCTTCTCCATGCATGTCATACTTGCCTATAATCCCCAAATACAAACATCCCCTCTGTGCTCTTACACGGACTTCCATCCCGGCTTTGCGATGCAGCTCAGATTCAATCTTTTTTTCTCCTTCTCTTCCTGGAGGTGACAGTGTATCAGATAATACAAAAGAACGGACTAATGGCTTTCCCACCACCGGACACTTTATAGCCCCTAATAAACCAAACTAAATCCACCTCACTGAAGTCTGGCAGAGAAGAAAAAAAAAAATGGGCGCTTTTCTGCATTCCATCCTGACTGCATGTTCTGCACCGCTGCCAGGATTTTCTGCAGATTTACTGGGAGAAAGTGTCATCTTGCACAAACTGGTGTTGCTTCCACTGATACAATCGATTCGCCACACTGGAGGGTTGGTGTAGAGGGAGGAGGAGGGGCGGGGCGGCGAGGGGAGGGGAAAGGCGGGGGCGAGCATGGCACTTCGGTTCTTCAAGGTGGATGTGAAATTAAAAAAAAAAAAAAAAAACAATAACTTTGGAATTGAGGATTTAATTGGCTTGTCTAGAATATCACTGCAGTGTTTTTTCTTTCTTTTTTACCATGAACTTTCAACTTCGAATCAAAATACATTTAAACACACTTGATCGGTTCTTTTTTTTCCTCGCCACAATTCAAGGGTAACATTTGATTTCTCATTTCCTTCCAGGCTGACAGCAACAGTCCCGTGTGGCAACAGCTGAATGCAAACTACAGCAGCGGCTATTCATATGCAAAGAACGGTGAGACCTTTTGACAGAAACAGCAGTCTGATATGAAAACAGAGTGTGTTATTGTTCGCTCGGTGCTTTAAAATCCAATAAGTGAACGTGCTGGATGGTATTAAATTTATGTTCTGAGAGCCCGTTTTGATGGAATTAAATTACAGAGAACAGATTACCAACTGTACATGGACCGGTCTCGTCTGAGTGTGTGTTTTGTGTCTCGACATTTTAGAGAGTTTGAATGATAAACATGGCGGCGCCTCCAGCCTGGAGTGCCTGTCCAGCATCGTGGACCGCCTGTCCTCGGTGGAGTCCGGCTGCGGGCCGGCCGCCCTCAGGGACATGGCCACCTTCTCCCCGGCAAGCTCCAACTCGCAGCCCTGCACGCCGGAGAGCCCCGGATCCCGGCCCGTCTACCACGTCCTGTGAAGGGGAAACCAGCCGCCCCCCGCCCCTGCGCCCCCACCTCCTCGCTTTGATGTGGATATACTGCCCGCCGCCGGGCCTTCAAACACCAGCTGCTTCTGCAACAAGAGAAAGAGGACAACTGGCTTTTTGACGAGACTCTTGATACTGTACATGACTGTAAATAAGTAACGTAATTTACATTTATTCTGTACATTAGGGATGCACCGATACCACTTAGTTAAAGTAGGAGTACTAGCCTTTAGCACTGCGCTATGCATACAGTAGACCGAGGAGCCGTGTGCCGCCAGACGCTCCGGCTCGCTGGTAATGAGTGTATCAGTCTTACTTTAACCATGTGTAGCATGTAGCATGTAGCTCGGCTTGGCGCTGCGTGCTGAGCAGTTAAACTAAACAGCGACATTGAGCTAATTCTGCTGGTGTTGTACGGACTATCTTTCTCCGACAGAATTTACCGTCTTACGTTTGTTATTCTCATTAATATTAAAGAATCTCCAAACCGCAGACATCGCTCGGCCTCTCTCGCATGCCTGTGGGCAACGATGCTGACGGGTGATACCAAATAGTATTTGCCAGGTGGTATCATGCGAGTACTCTGTGTAGTATCAGACCCGATACTTGCTCTTGGTATCAGTGCATCCCGACAATACATGCTACAATATCACCATTGACACATATTTATGTATGACAATTAATGTAATGTTGCATTATTCACCCATGAAATTGTATTTAAGTAGTGTTGTAACTTGTTGTGACCATTAAATTTTGTCATTTTGTAGAAAAATTTTGTGAGCATGTGTTCAAATATCCCCAATGTGAGTGAAAATAACGATTTAAAACAACATAAATCAATACCGGCATCGCTAGAAGTGAAGATATCAACAACAAACATCATTAGGAGACTAAAAACGAGACGCACACAAAGTGAAGCAACACAAAGTGTCTCACTGTCTCTCTTTGCTTTCATCCTGAGACATAATTTTGTGGGTTTACAACTTTTCAGGGCTGATCGGTGAACCGGTGGAGTCGTGCGAGCAGCTAAAGACACAACAAAAGAGAGGTGATGAAAATAAAAGGGTAACTTATTCATGATGGTCCCGGAGCGTCTCGGCTGTCTGCCGCTAACAAGGTGGTGGTGGTGGTGGTGGGGTGTGTGGGAGTGTGTGTGTGTGGGGGGGGGGGACATCAGGACCTGGTGGAGGTCAGCTGATGCTATTATTCATTAAAAACTCTTAGGAGTTTATTTTTCTGCAGGACGACCTGGTGAACAAAAACATTAAAAACATACCGTGTGTGTGTGTGTGTGTGTGTGTGTGTGTGTGTGTGTGTGTGTGTGTGTGTGTGTGTGGGTGTGATTCTCTCCCACCAAATGTGAGTCATCATTAACACCCTTCATTATAGCGAGAACAAATGGCCTCTAATTGCACTCATTGTATGACCGAGGAGGAGGAGGAGGAGGAGGAGGAGGAGAAGAAAAAATGGAAGGAGGGAGAGAAGAAGAGGAGAAAATACACTAACTATTATTTCATTGGTAAAATCTTACAATGATTACATTAAACAATAAAATACTGTAAATACTGTTACTTCATTAAAATGTATCCCAAGAAATACTCAAGTAAAATCGCAAAGAATTTAATGAGCAACCACTTCAAGTATTAAGTTACTTTGTAATCACGTCATCAGTCAGAAGCGTCAGGTTACCAGAGAGCACACAGTTAAAATATTGTAAAAATACTCAGTAACAAGTACTTTTCTCTTTTGTTACTTTTTGACGGACAGACATTTCTAATCTCCAACCAACTTGTTTTGTAGTTGATTACTTTCTTAAGGTTGTAAATAGTATCTTATGTCAAGTAACTAAGTACACACAGTGTTTAATTACTATTTAACCGTGAGACTTTGTTTCATTTGTTTTAACTTACCTGTATAAAGTACAGGCTTAAAGTAATCGAGAGAAGAGTAAAAGTCGTGGATATGGAAACTTTCTTAGCTGATTAATTCTGCGGCTATGTAGGATTTTAACAGTAACAGAGGAGATCATGTTGTGTAACTTGTACTCAAATTTCAGTATAATCATACACAGTTCAGAAAAACACTGACAAACATACTCCTTGATTAGAGTAAACTGAGTACTCACTAAAAAGTATATCTTTTAATGATTGAACCAGGAAAGTGAAGATAAAGTGTAAAACATTTTAGCAATAGATAACTTTAAATTAAACTCAGTAAAGTTATAGGACTACTCACAGAGTTTAATTACTTTTTAACAATTTGAGGTCTTTTTAAATTTAGAACTTTTTTATCAAACACAAACTAAAAGTATTTAGGTTTAAATTTGATTTATTTTCTCTGTCAAACTTAATTTATTTAAATCAGTTCAAATTGTGTCACAAATTCAGATCTCAAAAGTTGCAGAATAGAATATATAGTTGTAGTAAAATCAGAATAATTCAAGACTGAGTCATGTAGAAACTCTTAAACGTTTTGAGCCAAACGTAAAATCTGCTCTTTGAAGTAATTTTAAGATTAAAAAAAGAAAAAGAAAAAAAAAAGTGGAATATGTGAGTCTGAAGTGCATTGATTGATCATTTAAAAAAATTGCAGACTAAATACATTAAACACACGATGGGATGTAGTAGAGGAATATTTGTCAATATTTGCATTGAAGAAAAGATATAAAACTGCATTACAATTGTAATACAAGTGTACATTGTAAAATAAAGAAACCTTGTACATCAAATGTGTAATTAGGCAAGCTTAAATACATTTTTTTTAAATAGGTACTTCATATAAAGGTGTAAAATTGCAATAAAGAATATAAAAATCTCATCCATGTAAAGTTGCACACATATTGAACGTGCAGCTGCTTGCACATGATCGTTTCTTCTCTAATGATCCGTTTTATTATGTGAACACATTCAAATAGATCGTGCGCAATTACACATCATGAGCAAAGCTGTTTAAAGGGAGGAACGCCGTCTTTTATTGCTATTTCTTATTATTAGCAGATGGCTTAGAATGCACAAACTGCTGAAATTGCTTTGAATGTAGAGTCTGTGATTTAAGGAAGTGCAGCAAAAATCCCTAAGTTATGCCTTAAAAATTATCATTTCAATTTGAAAACAAGTGATTTATAGTTTTTTTTATTAATCATTATTCATCACTCACAACTCCTAATCTTTAAATTACACCTTATTTTCCTACAGTCAACTGTAATAACAACTTAAAGTGAAAGCTGTAGTACCAAACTTGGCCACAAGGGGCTACTGTTTCTTCTATTGATTTCCTCAGTCATTTTGAAGTGTTTTGTCCTAATTGATCAGCACTGAACAGGCAGGTTTGTGCCTCTATAGTCTCTAAATGATGATATTGTGCGTGTTGAGGAGGCAGCAGTTCGTAGGTTTTCTCTTCTTTTCCATAATGAGTGTTTAACCGGAGTCTTTGGAGATTTCAGTCTGCCCTCTGGCCAAATCTGTAAAAGCTGCTGTGTGAGGAACGATCTGCACAACACAGCGACGACAGAGCGTGTACCAAGTTTCAAGAGAGCCTGGAAGTTATTTTCCTATTAATTTCAGTGCGAAGAGCTACGAGTACATGGTGCCAATGTTCACATTTATTTCAAACAAAACAAAACAAAACTTGAAAAAGGTGAAGAAAAAAAGTGCGATCTCACAAAATGCTTTTGAAAATGAATTTTGCTTTGCCTCTAAAACTAGATGAGTTTGTTGACGGTTTTGGCCAAAACCATCGGGCCAGTTTTGGCCTGCGGGCCTCGTGTTTCACACACCTGCTGTAATATCCAAGATGCACAGTAAATTCACGTTTGATTAATCCAGCGTGTTTTGTTTTTGTTATTTTTCTTTCCAGATGCACCTAAATACTCAAATCTGGAAGTTGAGGTTTGTTGTGTATTTAAAATATTTTTTATGTGTTTTAGCAAAAGTAAACAAAAACCCAATTCTCTCAGAAACATTTGAATATCATTTTCTCTTGGATTTTTTTATTTTTTTTTAAATTCAGTTCAAACTTTGAAAACATAATCCAGAAAATTGAAATGTCTTTTTGACAACATTGGCATTTTATTATTTTTATTTTTTTACCATTTTCTACTAAATTGAATTTGTCTGGAGCCACAAAACATATTTCAACATCGAAATTAAAATAGCAGCTTGTATATATACTATTTTATTTCCGTAGCTTTGCTATGCTTTTAAAAAGTAGCTCATGTTGTTTCCTAAATTTAATAACTTAAACTGAGATCCACAGAAGTATACTAGTATTATAATAATAATAATAATAATAAAATGTACTTTTCATAAGAAACAACACAAACACTTAAAATTAAAAAAAGAAAAAGAGTCCTTAAAATGAGTTAAAAGCCTCTTTAAAAATGAAAGTCTTTTTTTTATATATGTTTTGATTGTTTCAACAGTTTAAGCAGGTTTTTACCAGTTTGAACAACTTTTGTTGTTTCAGCCATTTTAGTGGTCTTACAATTTTATCCTTCTTTAGTTTACTTTTTTAACTGTCAATCATTTTTGTATAATTTATATTTATTCTGTTAAATTTAATTGCAAAAATGAACTTCACAGATTTTGTCTTTAAAAATTGAGATGATCACTTATGTAAACTGTGAAAAAATCATTTTATTTATTTGGAAAAGAATAAATGTGGTGCTGAGATCACATCAAATTTCATACAATAAAGTCAACAAGGCGGTCACTGTACACAAGCACATAGATTTTATTTATACAAATATAGTATGTATAACAATTGCATATCAACAGTTTTGTTGTCTTTTTTTTCATCTTTACGATAAATACAGGACCATCAGCTTCAAAAATGCAAGTCAATTAAGAAAGAGTACCTGTGACTTTGAGATACAAAAAGGATCTTTTGTATTGGGATGTTCTGTTTTGAGCGAACGAAGGGGAGAAAATGTGTAAACATCATATAAAACCAAAATTGTACAGGTACAGTAAGTAATATTTCATCATGTAAAACCTGTAAAATGAAGCCGTTAACAGAAAACAAATCAATTGATGTTCATGAACAATGAATAGTAAACACAAGAAAAAAAATCCAAAATGTTAGATTGAAGACAAACTGACTACTACAGCGACTCACTACTGCCCCCTATGGCACAAAAGTGGCTTACATTTTAAGTACTGCACCTTTAAGATCACTGAACACAAAGTTCGAGACGTTCAGTCGACCTTGGTGCTAACAGGGTATTTTTTGGGGATAATGCAGCAAAAGTTTCTGGTTTTTAAATTGTGCAATTACACGTAGCTGAACAGTAAAAGACGAAAATCGAAATTATCTGCAAAATTTTGGGGGAAAAAAAAGTCAACAATTGAGAATGAACTTCAGGAAGGGAAGTAAAACAATGTTTTAAATGGTTTCTAATGACATTTTAATGGTAAAAGATTTAATGGTGGCGCAAGGAAGAAAAATAAAAAGAGCGTAACCTACAGAAAATAAACAAAAACCAACAAAAGTCACAGAACGACAGCTAAGCGATCTTTAGTGGGCGGTGTACAGCAGAAGAGTGACGATAGGAGCAGCTAGCACCAAAGCTGAAGTTAAACATCTGGAGGGTACGAACGCCGTAACTCTGGAGACCACATACCACATACCAAGGAAACTAAACTTTACGCCATCCACTCCAGTCGTACCACTCCTCACAATGATTGTCAAAACCAGCGCTGCCAGGTCTACGAGAATTATCAGGTTTGTACGAGAATTTTTCGCTTTCGTCGGTCAATCACCATTTTTCTGAGCGTATGGTTGTAATCAGCCTGAAGAGTGAAAACGTTGTGTTTCCAGTCGATCGAGCTCGTTTGCTGAGCGATGATTGGCTGAATGTCCGCCCAGCACACAGTGCGTCCTGATTCTGTCAGCGCCTGCAACCCACTACTCTTAACCCTACATGGAAGCAGATTTACTACGATCCTGTATAAAGCGTGCAACATTACATCCTCCTCCTAATATATCACGCTTCAAGTTTGCGTGCGTTTTGCGGGGGATCAACTCGTGGGGAAGTAAATGAGGATTTTGCGCCAACGATGTCCTGGAAACAGGATCGTATTAAACGGCCGTTTACATGACAGCATTTCAAGTTTTTTTTTGTTTGTTTGAAATAAAACTCTATCAGCGAGATTGGCTGTGTGGGCCTCTTTATAGTCATTGTGATTGTTGGTTATTTCCTGTAAGTGTAAGTTTAATCTTCTTTCTGCTCGCTTTGATTTGAGAATTTGAAAAATGTTCTGTATTGTAAACTTTTCTTTGGAATTGTATTTAATTGAGCTGTTTTGTTTTTATATATCTATATTTTTTTTTTTACAATGGATGAAATGAACAAAACTAACATAAAAAAAAGTGAAAACGCAAAACTTCCCTTGCGTATTGGGTGTCTGTTTACACAACAACGGTGCTCAGGGTCTCTAAAGACACAGCTTTTTGAAAGAGTAGATGGACAAACAATGTTTCCTCCGTCGTGTCATGACTCCCAGTCCATATTCTCCTGGACTTTGGTAGTTTAAAAGTTGAACTTGGTCTTCCGTCCACTAGAATGTCTGTGTCCCATTATTTATGTTTGTAGCATATTGTTCTCTGCTGCATGTGTGTGTGTGTGTGTGTGTGTGGGGTTTTATTACAAAAACAATTGTCACGCTAACTACTTGGGCGTTGTTTTGCTGTGTGAACGGGAAACCTTTCGGAAACGAAAACGTAAAAATGATGTGTTTTCACTTGAAACGTTGTGTAAACGGCGTCTCATAACAGTATTCACTTGGTGGATGGATTGTGGAGCATGGGATTGGATTTATGGAGGAAGTTACTGAACGTATCGAAGCATGACTGCAAAAAATCACAAAATGGAAAAAAAAACAAAAACGTGATATGAGAGATACTCATGAAGACAAATCTGTGGGAACAACAACACGAGCAGTGTAAGACAATCAGGAAATAAAATGAGAAGATGTAAGAAGGCGTACAACACAGAAATGTATCATCAATAAAAGTCGTGGGAGCCAGCTGAGGAAACGTCTCAATAACAGCAACATATCTAAACATAGCTAAAGGCTGAGCTGGTTTACGGCTCCTTTTCAGGTAAAAACAGTCATTACCGACGTCTGATAGTCTTTAATTATGAAAGTAAACATACTAACTTGATCGAAAGACTATCTCGCAACTGTTTCCAAAGTATTTTGGTGACGACGGAAACACAATAATTTCCTGGAACATATGATCATTTTTAAGATAATTCTTTATTTCCCACCTGGCAACGCCGGTAAAAACCAAAAACGCCCCCCCCCCCAAAAAAGAAACAACAACCCAGAACCACACAAGCTAGTATTCAGCTCTTTTACAAAGGGATAGACTCTAAATAATAATCTGCACGTCTCTGAATGAAAACATAAACAATAAAGCTTTATGTTAAATCTCTGATAAAATACACAGGTGTGAAAAATAAACATAATTCTAGCATATATATTTTCTATTATAAATCTTACGCTGATGACATTCTGTAAATCTGTCGGGAACAGGACGAGGTTAACATTTCACAGGGATTACTTTGTGACGTATATCTTGATTAGTTTCAAATGGGGGGGGTAGCGCATGAAGTCCTCCATTAATTGCGGTTATTGCACTTTATTGTTCATGCCGCCTGCAAATCTTTAATCTCTTGAAAGTGGCACAGAGCACCCACTTGTGGGCCCAGAAGCTGCCTGACAGTGCATAAAGACCCCGGGTTTCGATTTACATCAATTTACAGGTTAAAACTCTGAAACTGCATGTGTGTGGTCGAAGAAACTAACTGAAGACTGTGTGTTATTGCTAACCCTACAAGGTACAAAATCTGTTCTTGCTACAATATAGAAGGTAAAAAAGAGTTCACGTTTCTCCAAAAACGGGACGAGTCGGACACGCACAAAGAAAAAGCAAAAAGGGAACTGAAACGGTCATTCATACAGAGACACAAGCACCAGTTGAGGAGTCGACGGAAACACCACTGTACGGATGCTAACTATGGCCACATGGAGAAGGTTTCACTGCGCGATGGACGTTAGCTGATTGGAGTGTAAACAAAACGTAAGAGGGGAGGGGAAATCCGGAGAAAGAACTAAGGAGGGAGTGTGCCTCAGCCTTCCTCACACTTTGTTTTGTCAAAGCACCAAATTTCAGGACGGACGCGCTCTTTGTTTCTGCTCAGTAAGCGGTGGTGCACTGGAAGGTTGGAAAGAAAGAGAGACAGAGAGAGTAAAAGAGTCTTCGACTTGTTGTTTTGTTTTTTTTCCTCCGTCGTGACGGAAAAATTCCTTTGGGATCCGCAGGATCGACAGATGGTCTGTTCAGGTCCGACTTTTTCACTCCTCTTCACTTCCTCTTCTTTTGGAACAACCTGCAGATCATGAAAAACAGAAGGAGAAACAAGCTGAGAGCGATGCCTTTGTGACTGCTGGTCATGGATGTTTGTTTTTGGTCTCCATCTAAACATTATGAGGTTATAAGTGTTTAGAATAATATATTTCCTTTTCTCAATTAATTTTGGAAGTGAAAAATCAGATCGCTCATAGGTCCATATAGTTAGTCCCACCTGTGTGGATTCTGCAGATATAATTCCTCAGCATCTTGGAAAGGAAAATCCTCCTCTCTGCTTTAGCATTTGAACGCATCAGGATGAGTTGGAGAATTTCGAGCCAATCGGAGGCCGCCTTTCAAAAGGTATGGACCACATGGTATCAATTGACCAATCACGTTGCTCGTTACTGGGCGTAATACAAAACCGGAAGTCAGCTGTGCGTTGTATACACGAGCCGATAAATCGCTATATTTCGGTGGAAAAAAGAGGAATTCAGGCAAAATTAGGTGGTGAATAGTGAATAGTGATGGCCATTATACACATATTTACGGCTTTGATCAACACGTCTGCTATTTTTTCGTCCGTCTTTTCCGAAACCTGACTGTCCAAATGACGCATGGATTTTCAATACTTGAGAGAAGAATGGGCAGAAGTGTGTATTTTTTAATAAATATAGCTGAATGGGAAGTGCATTTTTTTCCCCAGTTAGGAATTGGGAGATCATTGCCAGGGTAAAAATCGTACTCGTGCGAGCAAACTCCAATGTAACCGCGGGAAGGGTGACTTATGTTGCAGTGTGAACTGCTCTGTTGGCAGTGAATCTCCGGGGTCGGTGTAGCCACATTTATAAAACCTGATCCCTCCCCGGCTCCTCCGTCTGCGGCTCCACCGCTACACTCTGCGACAAGCTAGCAAATACCTTCCCGGGCCGCCGCGCCAAGTCCGAGACAAGAGATCCGCTCGGGGGAGGATTTAGCATGAAGCGGGCAGTGCCACTGAGACGTTGGACACATGCCCGCCCTCCAAATCCGTCACGCTCAAATCATTTGAGAGGTCTGTGCAGAAACAAGCATATGATTTAGCTCCACGGTCCGATTAGCTTCTGCAAAGCAGCTACCTTCCGCTTCTTTTATGTTTTCTTCAGTTTAACTTGCAGGGTGCAGAGATTTGTTCTGAATCCAGAGCGTAAAGCTTATGCATGTGGATCCTCCGTCCAGCTTTCACTTACAGGCGGTACCTGCTTCATCCAGGTACCTGCAGAGAACGAGACGCACACGCAACCGCTTGGAGCTTGAATTATTTACAACGCTTACAAAACCGCTGGCAGAAGGCATTAGGAGGCGGTAGATAGCGTTTGCACTGGCGGCTCACTTTGCAAAATACACCACAGAGAAGTGAAGCTGTCTGCTCACACACTCCGAAAACAAACCGCCGCAAAGTTTTCATTGCAAACTCGATGACAAAGTCACAGAAGTTTTCGACCAGTGGAAAAAATATCAGTTGATAACACAGAGAAAAGAAGCCAGTGAATGAAAGATGTCTTTATCTGAGGAGTTAAGCTTTCTTAAGATGAATAAGATCACAGACGAGTCCGCCTGCAGGATTTTCTCTCAGTTTCACCTTGAAACAAGAACATCAGAGAGGACGAAGCCTCGGGCTCGTACAGAAAATTATAAAAGGAGGCAGCACCGTCTGCGGATATTTGCATTCCTCATCTATTTTTCTTTTTTTTTTAATCAGGAAAACGTCGACTCTATAACAGCCTTTGACGGAGACAAAGTAGATGCAATATTTTCTTAAATATTCAAAATGCATTCATTTTGATTCAGTTACTTTAAAGGGATCCAGTTAGTTGTTTGCATTACTTTAGTAGATCCAAATATTAGTAATATGATATTAATCCATATTTTGTTTAAATAATCTGTGAATCATTTGGCCCTTTGATAAAGATTGGAATATTTCTGTGACACCCACCCTGATCAAAGCTTACTGCAATAGAGCATCTTCCTCCCACTGGAGGAGCAAACAGCTAAGCTAATGCTTTGTAGCAACACTACACAAAGTTTACACGTTTACACGACATAGTTTCAAGTTAAAACGTAAAACTTTTGTTGTGTTTTCTTTGTCTGTTTACAGGACTGCGGTGCTGAGAGCCACTGAAAATACAACTTTTTGAAAACGGCTCCCAAAGTGGAACTTTGTTCTTCTGCACATGCTCAGTAGTCGGACAATAAGAACAATATTTCCTCCGTCGTGTCATGACTTCCAGTCCATCTTCTCCTGGACTTGGTACAATACAAATGTCAGTGTACTCCCATTGTTAATGTTTATAGCGCATCATCCTCTGCGCACATGCAAACAACCAACAGCGCAGACTTGTGGCCCAGCATGTTAACTACACTGTTTTCAGCACCTGTGCAGTTTCCATGAAAACTGAATTTTATTTTCTGAAATGCAAAAATTACGCACTTTCACGCTCCTAAGTTCCCGCAAGCCGTACTCACACATTTACAATGGCAGCTGTGTTTCTCGCCGGTGGTGTTGGCCCCTCCACCCCCACCCCCACCCCCACCCTGAAAGCAATGAAGCGCCTCACCTACGACATGTGGTTCTGCTGCGAGGCCAGGTTCTGCTGCTGCTGCTGCTGCATGAGGAGCTGCTGCTGCTGACGCCGCCGGGCTGTGCGCAGCTTCTCGAAGCGCGCCTCCATCTCCTCCAGCACTTTGGGGGTGTAGCGGACCACCAGCTTCACGCTGTCCTTGGCCGCCTTCAGCAGCTCCACCGCCTTCTCGTGGTGCTCGCCCTCCACGCTCTGCAGGAACGGAGCCCAGTTCAATATACTCGTAAAAATAGTAACCTCTCAAAGGAGGCAACCCCCCCCCCCCCCCAAGTATTTCCGTCATTTTTAATACTCTGTGATTATGTGGAAGACTTATTCAAATCTCTCCAGAGTGCAGCTGCTCTTCATTCCAGACATGTACAGCAGCTTTTGGCCTCGATCGCACCTCTAATCATTGACTCACATATCAAACTTAGAAATCAAACGCTTTGCGAGAAGCTACTAAAAACACTTGAGCTGAGGATATAGTTTTTGGGAGCAGGGCTTTAAATAATAAATGGAGGCAGGGGAGCTTATCTTCGCTCTCCCTCCCATCCATTGATCCTCCCTCCTCGTACGCGGTGTCGAACAGGAAGTGCCGTTTCGGACCTACCACGCCGTTGACGGACAGGAGCTGGTCGCCTCGCTTCAGGCCGCCGTGCCTCTCGGCGACGCCTCCAGGAATGATACGGGAGATGTAGATAGGCGAGTTCTGCTCTTTGCCGCCCATCACGTTGAAGCCCAGGCCCTCCTCCGTCTTGGGCAGCTCCACCACTCGCGGGTGGGAGTGACCCTCGCTGGCTGCGAAGGCTGCGACCGTGGCCTGGAGGAAGAGGAGAAGGCGCAGGAGCTCAGTGAGGAAGCAGTGAAAAATTAATTGCCTCAGCAGCACAAGTGGCAAGAGTGCAGACATTGTTCCACCGAGGTGGAGCCGAGATACTTGAGCAGGGAGGCTGATTCAGTCAGATCCTGTGTAGAGCGTGTTCATGTAATAGAGAGCACTTTACATTTGCATGCATGATCACCTAAAAATATCAAAATGAGTGACAGTACAAGCAAACAAGAGGGTTTTACTTGCTTTAGACCAGCGGTGTTGTGGTCTTGTCATCAAATGTGTCTTATTCCGTCACCCTGCTGCATTTAGTTTCATAAATATTGAATATTGAGTCTCCCACATTGTGCAAAAATGTGTACTATGTTTGAAAATGTTTGCGTTGTTTATGAATGAAGTATTGCTCACCGATGATTTAAATCCAAATGATATGACAAGGCGCAAATACTTTCAAAGATTTTCCACTCGAGTCTTCTCACACAAAAAAAAGGCATTTCTGTGCTTCTTTATAAGAAGGCAGAAATGGAGAGTACACTCTTTTCTCCAATGATTGCTCCCCCATTGGCTGGCACACAATAATCTAAGAAGAAATACAAGTAAAATGACCCATAAGGTTGAATCAACTTTAACAGAACCTTCAGTCTTGTTTGGTTAGTGATATCGATCCTGCAAATAGCGGAGAGGAGTGGATTTTTAAACAGCCTCGGGTTCTACAAGCATTTTCCAACGGTGTTGTTTTGATTTTCCTTTTATATCTTAGCCAGAAACAAAGCGTGCTTCTCGCTCCGAGCACCTGAGACGCAGGATCGGCTCCGATCCGGTGGGACTGCAGCAGAAGACCAAAGCAGACTCCGATGGTATCACGGTTACAGTCGGTGCAGTTCGTCGTGCTCGTAGCATGAGAAAGCACACGATGTATCACAGAGTGATTGTGGAGCCTGCCCTCCCACCCCCACCCCCACCTGCACCCCCGCCTGCACCTTCTCATTTCAATGAGGACGGCCATGACAAAGCGTCAGGATTTAGTCAGACTTTTGGGATTTAGAGTCCACATGAGAAGTTCCCGAAGTTCCTAAGCGCGTGGATTAATATGTTCGAGTTCACGCTGCAGGAGCAGCGAGACGACTTTGGCCCTCGGCGTCGGCAGCAGCTGCTGGGGAGTTTGCTCGCTGCTCTGTGGGGTTTCTTTTGAACCGCGAGCCAAGCTCTTTGCCCCGCCGACAAAGAAACCCGGGAGCTTGTTAGCCAAGAGCCTGGGAAAGCTAATGGCAGAGGAACAGAGGAGGAGATGCCCGCTGATCCTCACATGCACTGCCACAGGTGCTGCTCTCCGTCAACTCAGCATCATTCGTGTGGGGTGGGGGTGGGGGGGGGTGTAGAGATCTGTCAGAGGCTTCCGCAGATGTGAATTGAAATTCCCAGCAGCGGTGGAGCTCGTGGACTTTGAGGTTTTTGACGCTCCCTCCAGGCAGCATCCTCAGCTTTACTCCCTCTTCCATTTTCAATCTGAACCTCAGATCCACGTTTATTCTCGCCTCACCAGAGCTGCACAACGGGAACCATCTACCGAAGACTCGAGCGCATAAAAACAGGTGCAAACGTGACAATGCATGCACACACATGTTGACACACACTGCACTGAGGATTTAAACTGACAGACATGAAAAACAACACAAAACTTTGCATTTAGCACAAGCTACATTCATGAACATGGAAAATTGGGGTAATCTGCTCGATCGCGAAACAATACTGGGAGTTAATGCTGATGGATTTATTACAATAATGTGATTTAATACTCCTGAAAACCCTTGAATTTGTTTTCATTGATTCTGAAAACGAAGTGTCATTTGGCTCAGCCTTCAGCTGTCATCACGTTGAAAGTCACTTCCTCAACTGGCTCCCCGCGACTTTCGTTTGTGAACTTTATTGTATGATATTGTCCGTGTTTTACTTCAATTGGCCAACCTTTGACGACTACTACTTGCACTTGATGTCACTGAAGGTCCTGTTTACACGGCATTTCAAGTGAAAACACGTCGTATTTGCGTCTTCGTTTCAATTTATAGAATTTACAGAAGTAATGTGCCTTTTGTGCATTTTGGACACCCAAAACACCAATTTCTGCCTAAAACCATGATGCACAATGCATGAAAACATTCATATCGCAATTTGGCTTGTCTTTCGTGATTATGTACTGTGTATAAACCTAATTCCTAATATGCTGTCACTATGCACTGACATGAACAAAAAAGTAATCAAACATTAATCTACAGGAGGAAGACTATCTGCAGCATCGTTACATTTTTTTGCCTGATCAATTATTCACCTGAGGAAAAAGTGCTTCAGTGTGCCACAGGAGGAGATGGTGGAAGTTCCTGCTGTGATAAGGTCCTGCTTTAATGTGCAGATTATTGAAGTGTACCTTTTTAATCTGTCGTCCTCATGAATATTGTCTGCCAGTTAATCGTGCAGTTTTTGCAAACTGATCCTGATGAACTGCACTTTTCTTTCATATTTAGACCTCATTTTGAATGTAGATCATTACGAATTGGGGTGAATGCACAATGCGTGGGAGCAAAGTCTATTGCAGCTAAATCGGTCTTTGGTGATACGTATATTGCACATGTTTATATCGCGAGAAGAGATATGGGTGTTTTGCACAGTCCTCTTTTCATCAGGTCCTTAAGGCTTCATTTACGAGACGATTTCAAGTGAAAATGCAAAACTTCTGTCTGTTTATATGATAATGGTGCTCTGAGTCACTGAAAATGAAACTTTTTGAAAATAGCTCCCAAGTGGAACTTTTTGAAAACACACTGACTCTGTCTCCGTGGGAAATGAAACTCTTCTGTAAAGTTGTGACTGTGCATGGCACCATGGCCAGAGTAAATATTTATTCTGCACATGCTCAGTAGATGGACAGTCAGAACAATGTTTCCTCCAGAGTGTCTTGACTCCTGGTCCGTATTCTCTTGGACTTGGTAGTTTTATTTTGACAGTCACTGTAATAACAATCAAACTTGGTCGTCAGTCCACTAGAATGTCCATGTTCTCCCATTGTTAATGTTTAGAACGTTCTGATCTCTGTGTTCATGTGGTCTTATTACAACATCAAAAAACAGCCCCCACTAGTGGCCAAACATGTTAACCACATCGTTTTCAGAACGTTGCTATGTAAACACGAAACTTTTCTGAAACAAAAATGCAAAAATGTATGCGTTTTCGCTTGAAAAGTTGTTTTGCAAAGGGGTTCTAAAACTCCTCGGTCTTCTCCTCTCCCTCTCAGTTCATCCATGAAGCGAACAGGCAGCTCCTCAGCATGCACGCCGCCGCCTCTCAGGCCTCACAGCGCTTCGACCTTCACAACTTTATCTGGGTTTCTGTGAACAAAAAAACAATCTGGCAGATGGCCGGCACCTCACACACACACACACACACACACACACACACACACACACACACACACACACACACACACACACACACACACACACACACACACACACACACACACACACACACACACACACACACACACACACACCGAGGAGGCATTTTAAATGAAAAGCTTGCTCCAGGATACATAGTAGAGGTTCCACACTGTATAAGTATAACGGAACATATCAAAAGTCACTTCATGATCGCCTACCGGCCTTTTTCTTTCTCAATGCTGTGATAGTTCCTGCCTCTATTAAGATCAGTAATAAAGGCCTCAGGCTACAAATCAAAGCTGAATTGATTAAATTAATGAAGCAATCATATGGACTCAAGTTATTCAGGTGGAACCAAAATATGTAAAGCTGTGAAATTTTAAATTTCCATAAGATCAACTCTCCAGAGGCTGAGGTTTTGTCACATATTTCACATGTTTCATCATAGTTTTCATAGCATAGGGACTTGGATTTGAGTACCTCTGCTGCAGCATGCATATCTATTCCTGCCCCCGAAATATATGTGAGAATGATCGAACGCAAATGCTGCTGAGTG
The DNA here is from genome assembly GCF_963383615.2 of Lipophrys pholis. NCBI lineage: Eukaryota > Metazoa > Chordata > Actinopteri > Blenniiformes > Blenniidae > Lipophrys > Lipophrys pholis. The sequence continues at coordinate 6,531,595 of NC_137644.1, read as the reverse complement.
GAAATATCTCTGCAGGGAGTGGCTTTTAAAAAATATCCAGCGCTCCTGCTTGGCAGTATCCCTCCAGCTAAGCCAGTTCAGATCATTAGCCGCGTGCTTAATTGCCCATGCAGCGCGTGTGCAAATTTAATACCGATTTAGAAGTGGTGACTTTTCACAGTTCGGGGGCAAGGAGAGAGTTTTAAAGCTTAAATCAGAACCTTCAAGCTTAACTGCCACAACTTATTTTGTGGAGTGACTAGACGTCACGCAAAGTCTTCAGGAAAAGGCTCTTTTTCCAGATCAGTCAATAAGACCCCCCCGAGAATCGACCGGATATTTTCAGAAGCATTAAAACAAGATCAATAAGATTATCTTTGGTGATTGCAAATGTGAGTGACTGGGAAGTGATTTTATGTCCTTTGTTGTAGATTTATATCAAAAATATGGATTCAGATTGAATTCATTAGAAGTTGAGCACCGTCTCTGTGATTCACGTTTTACCAAGCCAGTGAAGCCAAACTGGTGGTGCTCACACTTATCAGTATACAAAACCCAGATCCCTCCAATGCCTCCTTAAATTCGAAACAGTGTTATGATTTGTGTTTCTTATCCTCTTTGAAATTGATCATAACATTGTGCTACAGAGACCGGAACATATCAGGATTTAAGGTAAAGCACTAAACTGGTTCCGATCATATTCATCAGATTCCACTTCATTCAAGTTAACGACTCTTCAGCTCAGACTAAAGTTAAACATGGAGTTCCGCAGGGTTGTGTCTTAGGTCCTATGCTTTTCACATTATATATGCTTTCTGTAGGGACTATTATCAGGAAATACTCAATTAACTTCCATTGTTATGCAGATGATACACAAATCTATTTTTCTATGAAACCAGATGATACTGATCAACTTGTCAAACTAGAAGCTCGTTGGAAGTTCTCACCTGATGACCCCAGAGACGTGTTGGCATTCACAAAACTGATTAACGTTAACACAGATCCTGATATAAAGTGCTTCTTTATCTGGTGGCTTTGGTTTATATTGGGCGTCTTCGGTTGTTGCTGCTGTGCTTCTGTGTTTGTTTCTGTGATCTCTGGGTATTTGTGTTTTGGGGATTTTTGGTCTTTTTCTTTTTCTTTTTTTCTTTTTAATGGTTCATCCTCTGAGCAAACCACGACAGAACCAAGATTAAAACCTGTTGGCCACATCAACGTGATAAAAAAGAAGGCTGCCAGTCGCTTCATTACTGGGACCGCTGAGTGGAAATAAACCTTTTAATTGTTCAATTACATGATAATTGAAGCACTTGATGAGGTGGCGGGTCATGCTGTCCTGGGAGCTTCGCCTCGGCTCTGATTGACGGTAAACGCAGACGTTCGCCACCTCAGACACAGTCAATGCTAACGTTAGCTATCATGCTAGAATATACACATCAATGCTGAATCCTTTATTCTACTGTGATAAGATGCACATTTACCCCGTGAAATATACCATGCAATCTTGTTTCAATATTACTATTTATGTACATAACAAATAAGCAATGCATACTCATCTAATTCGAAGGTTTTAAGTGTTAAAAAAAGTGTGTGTTTACGAGGATAGGCGCTTAGCATCATTATGTTAATTTGAGCTAATTACATCCCAGCTTTTAGCAGTATATTTAACGGTGTGAAAATGGTATCAATGTCCTTATTTAACTCTCCGTTGCTTCGCTCACACGTTGAATAGCAATTTACAAGACACTGCCGCACAAAGGAAGAGGAATCGTGTTGTTCAAGAAGAAGAGAAAAAAAACAAAACCCTGCTCTCATCCTGTGGCATCTCTCTGTTCACACAAAAAGACGCTCTGCTTTGTTTCTGTCTTCCGTTCCCGTCCACGTCCACCGCCCACGCTGAGCAAGGACTCAGCTGGACGCTGAACCGGCCTTTAACTGACCTCCTCAAATCTCATCCTCCACACACGAAATCAGGGAAAACCTTTTCTAACTCTTTTCTTCTACGCGTCCTTTGAAGGTGAGCCGACGGTGTGAAGTCCTGCTTAGCCCTTCACGGGGCACCTCTTGAAATCCAACCTCAGGTGTGTCATTGAAGACGATTTGATTCTTCTTTTTTTTCCTTCTTTTTTTAAACTCTTTTGACTTTCTGAAAAAACATCAAATGCAAATCCCCTGAAATGGAATGAAAAGTCTCACACTGAGCAAAATTACACATAATACACGCTTTATAGCTAAGAAACGTCTCTGAATCAGAGAAATCTCACAAGTTTTCTGTCCAAATCTTTTTTAAACGCCACTACCTCAATGTAATATGTAATTTATATGGAAACTTACTTGGCAAATTGAATCTCGCGTATATAACATTTTCTTTCACAAAACCTTCAGAGAAATAAAGCGTTCAGCTACACTGACGAGGAAAGTTATGCTTTGCAGAAACAGAAACAAAGTGCCCAGACAGATATCGTATGTTGTGGAGTATAAGTAACAGCACTCAGAGCCACTGGAAAAGCAACTTTTTGAAAATGGCTGCCAAGGTGGAACTTTTTGAAAATGCCCTGATTCTGTCTCCATGGAAACGGGGTAAACGGCCATAATAAATAGTTCTTTTGGACGCTTTCCTCCAGAGTGTCATGATTCCCAGTCCATATTCTACTGGGACTTGCAAGTTTTATTTTATATGTGTGGTTTCATCACTAAAACAAACAGCGCCGCATCACTTTCAGCGTTTCTGCCGTTTCCTTTGTTTTCTTCATTATAGTAAAAGTCTCTCTGCTTTTCTCCCTCACAAGTGTCTCACACACTGAATTGTTTCTGCTTCTCTGATTCAATGTTGTTGCTGCGTATTCCATATGCGTATAAGGTAGTAAAGAATACAGTCATACAGTGACATCTAGCGGTCCCAGATGGTATTTACCGGTATATTTCGAAATATAAGTCGCTTCTTCTATGTAACATGGCCAGGCAAACAACAAAAGGTGAATCCAGAAAATATGGTAATTGTTTACTTTAAACTAAATGAAGGCAACAATAATATTTGTTAAGTATTATCAACAATAAACAGCTGCACAGAGCTGAATAACCCACACACTTTGACAAAACTTCTGAGAACTAAAGACTAAAACGTCTGAGGAAAACATCCTCCTACACAGCAGGCTGCATGAATACAAGATGAGCACAGAGAACATGCTGCTACATTTTCCTTCAAAATTTCCTCCTTTATGTCCTTTTTCAAAATAAAGTGTGTTGATTAATAATAACATTCTATGTACCAAACTGTGAATTCACATGTAATGCAAATGATGTGTTTGTACGCAAGCTTGGGGTAAAAAATGTCTACGCAAATGCCAGAAAACGAGAATAAAAAAAGCATTTATCCATCCTACTTAATTGAACAAGTCCACTTTGAAGAAAAATATGACAAATATGAAAAATATGACAAATCAGAAGTGATAACACAGAGCTGGCACAAGTTAAAATTAGAAAAATAAATATTTATATTCTTGATCTTCCGCCACTAACAATCAGATCTGAGCCTTTTAGTAACAATACAACAACTAAAAACAAGTCTTTGCAATGGTAGAAATGTAAAAAATAAATATGCAAAAAGTGAGAGTTTCTGCCCGTTTTTCCAAAATAACTTTCAATATCAGACCGTGTTTTGCTGGTCTGTGATTGGACGGTTGTGATTGATTTCATAACGACCATCTATGAACATTTAGCTTGATTTCTGTACTTTAGGATTGTTTTTGCATCTCTGTTATATCATACACATAAGAAATATTCTCGCCAGCGGCAACAGGAGAGACATGGAAAAAAACCTGAACTGGCATTCAACAAATGGCCGCCACAAACAGACACGGAGAAGATTTGTTACGAGCCGTGAACTGCAATTACACATCAAAGCCTGGAATTATAGAAATCTGTCTTTATCAGCGACAAAATGTAGAACAAAACAGCAAATCTATAGCACAGTGAAATGTGACAGCAGCTGAACAAATGTTCTTTTATCATCGCCTCGATCGGGAAGGTAGTTTTTCTTCAAGTGACATCTGTGTTCAGAGAGGAAAAAAAAACATATCCATCTTATAGCTGTACGAAATTAAGATAAAATAGAATCTAGTGGCTGCGAATGGGATAAATCTGAGACAGCGTTGGAGGGAGTTAGAGGAGATTTGCGACGCCGATCAAAGCATGAGGTAACAGATGATTGTTGAAATGGGGATGAGGAGACGAGATGAGTGGAGACAAACATTTAGCTCGTTCACAGCTGTAATGCCACTTTCTCTTCGGGGAAATCGTAACGTGATCCGTGTATAGATTACGACTTTATCTGACCTCTGCTGCTGTGTTTTCCTCCGCTGGTGCTCAGTGATCAAACACACAAGACTTTCAGGCAAACTGTCTCTGTGAACTTATTTCTGACTTTCTTTTTTTTTTTTACACAAATTAGAAGGTTTTTCCAAATTGGAAATTACTGTTATGAACATCTGAAGATCTTTATATATGTTGATGAGCTCCTGGCTGTAGCATTGACACTGGCTCGGCTCACCACTATGCTGCTTTAGGTCTGGACTGACCGGCACAATCTTAAAGGTAAATACACTGAGAAAACAACACCTTCTGATTCACATGAAATATTTAGAAACCGATAAGACGCACATGAATTCTACAATGTGAACCGTCCTCACTCGCTTGAGTTTATAAAGTTTGACGGAGTGATGTGGACTAGTCGTTCTCCGCCTACATTTGATTTAAAGGTGAATTTTTAAAAAGCTACAAATGTGTGTCATTTTTTTTTTTTTTTTTAAAGGTTAAAGGTGTTAAATGATTGATTGTGAGCTGAATCCTCCCGTCAGACTTTAGGACTCTTCACACACATAATGAGGACACTTTGCTGAGTAATGACAGAGTAATGTGATTACCAGGTTATTCCCCAGCCATTAGTGACAGTTTGCACAGCTCAAGTAGGAGGATTTTATTGCAGATCTTACCTTGGCAGTGGCTCTGGCCTGGTACTCCGGACAGCCATTCACCGTGATTGTTTCATGCATGTACTGATACACCTGAAAGAAATGAAGAGAGACAGGTAGTTTGACTCCAAGTCCACATTCTCCTGGGACTTGGTAGTTTTATAGTTGACAGTCACTGTAATAACAATCCATCTTGGTCGTTCGTCCACTAGAATGTTTATAGGGCATTGTTCTCTGCTGCATGTATGTGTGTGTTCTCTTTTTCTTAACCTTCAAGTGCAAAAACAGAAAAAAAAAAAAAAAGAAGAAGACCAAACTCAACAAACAAAAGTCGTAGCCAGTGTAAATAAGAGGCAAGAGAAAGATCACTGTTATTAAGAACAAATCTCCAAACACCCAGAGATCAACATCGTCCACAAACCTGTTTGGATTTATTGTGTGGTTATTCCAACATTCAACATTATTGCAGTACAGACAGACGAAAAATCCACGAGTCGCCACCTCTGATTGCTACTAGGTGAACTATTCACCGTCCTCTCTTCTGCTCTCTGAACAAGTGACGCTGGAAGGTCTCCTTAACAGCCACATTTTACTGGAAAGGTCAGCCGTCGGCAGCGATTCCGTCTGCTTCGGCAAACACTCCTTCACACGGACGGACAGCAGAGCCGTGTCTTTGCTGTATTACTGCCTGTTCTGCAGACTCGCTCGTCTCTTTATCCAGTCAGGATCGGACTGTGCTTCCATTACTCAAAGGAAACTGCGAGGAAGGTGCGCACACGCTGCTGAAAACAGCTACATTACATCAACGGCCTGGCATTTCACTGTGTGTAATATTCAAGGCTGCTGTCTTTACACGCTGGAACGTCTTCATCGCAGTAATTTAAAGGCTTTTCTGTGAGATCGCGGACACAAAAATCTCTCATGCAGTTATCTGATTTGTGTGCTTGTAGAGAGTCCTTGTGCTGTATTTTAAAAGGATTTCATACAAGTGGTTGAAAAAAACCCTCAATGTTTCGGTAGATTTGCAAATTAAGTGCTGAGCATCATTCTAGGGAAAAATATGTACGTCAGCGGTTCAGAACCCTTTGAAAGGCATCAGAGCACAAGTTTTTGAGCAAATCTCAATAGAGAATTACGTTCTTTGCGCTTCAATGGAGAAACTGGGTTCTAGTAGTTCGGCGTTTATTCAGCAGTTCACTCAATGTTGGTCTTCTTTTGCAGCGCCCGAAGCAGCTTATCATGAGTTGTTGCTCTCTGGTGAGAAGATGCAGTTACACCTATCACTACGAGAATGTGTGTCCACCAACATTTGTCTTCACTGTAATGTTTGGGCTCAAACATTCAACAAAATGTTGATTGATTTAAGACGAGTGCAATAGAGATTGAGGCTTCGTTCATACAACGGTGAAACACATCGTTTTTGCAATGTCGTTTCGGTAAAATTTGCCATTTAAACTGCAACATTTTGTTTCCACGGAAATGGGAGAAACACTAAAAATTGTGTAGTTTCCATGTTGGGCCACTAGTGGGTGCTGTTGCTTGTTTTAGCAATGAAACCACACACAACTTGCATGCAGACAAAAATATGCTATAGACATGAACAATGGCCTGGAGTCATAACAGATATAATCTCTAAAACTGCTGAAACAGCCGGAGCAACTAGACGAAAACACCAAAAATAACTACAAAAAGACCTGAAAGGCAAAACTGCAAAAAAAAAAAAGCTAAAATTGTAAAAAAGATTGTCAAAAACTGTTCCTACAAATCCTATAAAAGTACAAGAGAATATCTGCTTATTGTTCACATAACCTTTCAAGTGAAAACTCATCGTCTTTACGTTTTCTTTTCCCAAAAGTTTTTCATGTTTACACAACAACGGCAGAGAAATTGAACAATGTAGATAGCAGTTGTTTGACACTCTGAAGGCCACCATTGTTGTTATTGTCCATCGACTGGGCCCTTTATAGAATACAAGAAAGAAAGAAAGAAACTATATTAATCCAGCTGCTTAAATGATGAACTGTGTTATCTTCATTTAAAAAGGTAAACATATTTTGTTCTGTTTGGTGGAAATGACCAAAAACAGCTCTTTACTGTGGCAGTTAAAGAGTTAAAATGCAGCTCTAGTACTCTATTACTCCGTCACACTAATGCAGTGCAGCTTCCAGACTTTAAACGCATCCAGATCAGCCATATTTCAGGCATATCTGGAAACCACATGACGGACTGTAGTCGGATATCTCATCCAGCGCTGCAGTGAAATAATGAACGGTACAACAGGAGGGAGGAGATACGGGTTGGAAATCATGGAGATGTATGAGCTGATGACAAAAACTGAGGTTTTTGTTATATATATTTTGCTCTCCTCCCTGAGCTGGAGCTGCTGGCTCGATGGAAATGATGTATTACAGGTCAGATCCGATCAGTTCGATTAGCAAACACATTTAGATTCGGCTGTTCATCTGTGGCCGGTCCTGAACAATTCTACTGTTTCCTAATGAGGCGGATGTGGCTGTGCATTCCTCAGCCCACGGCTCAGGGCAAGACAAACTCTCCTCTGTGATGTAGAGCAATAGTAGGTGAGTCAGCATTTAATTCATTCATGTCACAAATTCAATATGTTTCATCCTTTACAAGATACTACGATACAACATTCAAGACTATTCTAGGGACTTGAATGCTCTTTCTTTGAGAAATTCAGCCTTTTTATTCTGGCTGAATCGGTCAAATGTGGATATTCTCGCCATCTTTGATATCCCAGAAACCCTCGTGGCAGATTTCTGAAGATGACATCAGTTAGCAAAGCATAAATACAGTTTGATGGCTACAAAATCCAGTTTGTTTGTAAAGATATAGACTTTGTTGTGATCGATTTGGGCATTATTATGTGATACATTTTATGGAAAGTTCATTTTAAAGATTTTTTTTCAAGGAGAGTAACTTTAAAAATGTCTGCAATATACACAAAGATAATGACGGTTATGACGCTCCGTCCATTTTCTTGTAATTGTACAGGCTGTGGTTGGGGTGTCGCTGAGGTTTACAACAGGGAAAACTGGGAAGTTTTCGATATTGTGGCACAGACATGAATTTGAATCGATGAAGCCTCTCGCAGCCAACAAAGGCCTAAGAAACGCCTATCGGGTACGAACCTTCAGATTTTTTCTTCGTTAGACCCCTCGGAGCTGGGAACAACATATCTCTGAGTTTCAGTCGACTTGATTGCTCATGAATCTCAAAGCTGCGCTCCACATTCCGACATTTCTGTAGCAGATTTACAGCGACGGAGCTTTTCGGGGCGATGAGGCTGCAGTCCGAACGCACTCAGCTCCCAGACGACACCTTTTACCCAAGGTCCTCTGACACCTGTGCACCTTTTTAGACTGAGCACAGCTTTGTAAATGCCATAAAAGTGCTTCTTTACCTTCCTTTCCCCAATCCCTCTCATTTATCCTTTTCTTCTGTAAATGCTAATTACAGCAATTTATTCCATCTGCGACTGCTTCTCCCTCTTAGCACTCTTCCCAGGCGCGGAATCTCTTACCAATGCTGGCTTCGTTTATCTGTGAAAGCAATGCCTTTTGGGCTTTCAAACTCTGCTCTGTGTTATGTAAATGTTTAGTAATGGCTTTACTCAAACATGACAAGGGTGTTACAGTCGGCGCTTACGCAACATCAAGAGTCTGCTCCGTGATGGCGAGCAGCGCGACGCTGAGCAGAAAGGTAACGACAGCGAGAAAGATGGAAACTCTCCGGCCCCTCACAGGGTGACTCACTGGTGCATTTGAAAAAAAAAAGAGATTTCATTCAAAGCTGGGAATTACACAAGTGGCAGGTAGCGATTTGGTAAATAAAAGTACAGTGCGCAGCAGGCAGCAAAGGCGAAATAATTTATGACCAAAAGACAAAGGTGTCGTACAAAATCTTAGAAATAATGTGTACCACGCCTACGCAATGGAACTACTTTCTTCTTTTTCCCATTTAGCAAAAGTTGTCACATGCTTTATGCTTTTTTCTAATTAACATTTGATAAGACAAATTTATGTTAATTTGACTTGTTTCAGGGTCCGATCACAAGAATTCGGACCGATTCTGTAGGATAAGAGGTCAGTTTGAGACTCCATGCAGAATGTAGTGCACATAGTCGAGGGCTAGTTCGAAGACTTTGGCTGAATTCCTGTCAAGTAAAGAGAGTCTGTTTTAACGTTTCAGGTGAAAACACGTCTCAGAAAATGGTAAATGGACTTCACTTATCTAGCATTGTTCAACTGTGTGAGCAGTCCCAAAGCGTTGACATTGTTGATCACATTCACCCATTCATCACACACATTCCCACATACATGAAGGCTGCAGCCATGCAAGACCCTGTCACTCCATTTGGAGCTATTTGTGGTTCAGCGTCTTGCTTATGGACACTTCGGCACGTGGAGATGGGAATCAAACCGGCTACCTTCTGATTGGGAGATGACCGCTCTACGCAACAACATTTTGAAAATGTTTTTTAAAATGATGTAGTTATCATGTTGGGCCACTAGTGGGTGCTGTTGTTGAAACGTACATTGTTAACACTTTCCTCACAGTAGAGTTTGAATGTTCTCCCTGAGCGTGTGCTGATTCTCTTCAAGTTATTCAGTTCACTCACACAGTCCAGAAATTGCCGGTGCGTTTCTGTCTCTGTGTGTTTGCCCCCTGACGGGCGGCTGACCTTTCCCTGCCTTCGCCTGAGGTCAGCTGGGATTGGCTTCAGCCCCCTCAGGTGGATGAACTGATGGATGGATGATGGTTCTATAAATTTCGGACAGCTTTTACATGGCTTTCTCTGTTTTGAAAAGGGCATGCAGATCTATCAGAGACAGTCTTTTCCCTCTTGTTTCTTCAAAAACTGAATTATTCTGGATAGATTGACCACAAAGTTATTCACTCCCTCCTTTTGCTTGAATGAGATGCTCTTCGATGCAAGAGCCAAATAAGCAAAAGCTTCAGGCCAGAAAACAATGTTGAAAGACGGTAAAACTGCAGACGATCCTTCAGCCATTACTCTCTTGATTGCTCTCACGTCAATGAATTGTAATTTTTTTTTTATTGCTTTTAAAGGTTGTGGCGGTGCAAAAAGGCTCTGTGTGTGTGTATGTGTGTGTGTGTGTGTGTGTGTGTGTGTGTGTGTGTGTGTGTGTGTGTGTGTGTGTGTGTGTGTGTGTGTGTGTGTGTGCGTGTGTGTGTGCACATTTAACCTGAATGCATTGGCCCGAAGTGCCTCATAACATGGAGCAAACAGCCGTGTGTTTCTGAATGTCAGTCTCCTGTTGTGGTGGCTGCACTTTGCTCTTAAAAGGCCAGTTGTCCTGCAGGCATCTTTTCAATTCCACTTTTTTCTTTCTTTCTTTTTGCAAGCATGTCATCACTGTGCTTTCCAAAAAAAAAAAAAAACGCCTCCCCTCTTCTCTCATGCACTCTCCCTCCACTCCTGCTTCACTCACCGCACAGATTTCTGGTTTTAGTGGTGAAACCAAACCAAAAATACCAGCACAGGTCTGCAAATAGTGAGCGCGATGCCTACGGGGGGGGGGGAAGAAAGTGATGAGATGCTGCTTGTAACCATGGCTTCCTGTTTCCTCTGCAGAGAGGAAAGCGAGGGATGGGGGATGGGTAGAACAGGGACATCCAAGGCCCTGTTTACACAACGTTTAAAGTTAAAACTTGGAATTTTGGCATTTTTGTTTCGCATTTACTACACGGCAACGGCAGGATCACTGACAACAATATAGTCGGCATGTCGGGCCACCAGTGGGTGCTGTTGTGTGTTTTTTCATGGCAAAAACACACACATTTGTGCAGAGAACAATACGTTAAACAGTAGTGAGTGAACAGACATTTGTATGGACAGATTCAATGACTATTAATGGTGAGTCTCTGGCCGCCGCCATGTTTGTTATTGTTCATCTTCTCGTTCATGTGCAGAACTATTTACCACGGCCGTGATGCGCATGCACAGTTGTGTGTAAACAGGGCCCTCGACCGGTTAACGATGCTGGGAGAGGACAAAGAGCAGCAGAGCAGCTCAGAACAATACTCTTCCTCTCCCAGGATCATTTCAACTTGATGCGGCGGCATCAACACCGCTCTCCCAGCCGCTGGTGGCGAACATGGGGGTCAATCACGCTGATTGAAAATCTCTGACGAAGTCGAAAATCAACTGTAATTTCTAAAGCACACGAAAGACTCGATCGCTCCGGTCTGCTTTCCTCTCAAGTGGGACTTTCTAACCCAATAAACGGCAAACAGCCCCCCCCCCCACCCCCTATCATTTCCAGCTGGTTAGTTCCTCCAGTCATCACGTCTTGTGTCCTTCCTTTCCCATTTGCGAAGCTGATTGACCCTGACAACTCATTCGCGGTGCTGCAGTAAGACTAACGCAGGGGCACAGGACCCCCCTCCCACCACCACCACCAACCTCCACCACTGATGAACGCGGTGGAGAAAAGCAACCAGCTCATCAGGCTCTTTGTCATTTAGCCCGGCGCTGCTGATCCTGGCTCTTTTCCCTGCCATCCATTCTTCATATCGACAGCCAGCTCGTCATCCTTAACAGGGCCTGATTCATGCTTTGTGAGTTTTATCGACGAGGACGTGAAGGAAGTTCGGAGGTGGACTTAAGAGTAGAGTTTATACTCTATAGAGCAGATTAGCACTTCCACCCTGCCGGGCTTTTGAGCTGGCTCACCAGACTGTGAAATGAACTACATCACGTATGTGTGTGAGGGGAAGCAATCATATCACAGATTACATGAGGCTTACGCCGCGGGAGAAAGGTCACTGTGATAATTAAATGTCACAAAGGTGAAACTGATCAAACAGAACAACAGGAGGGTCAAACTTGGAGTTTAACCTGTGTTTTATGGCTCTCCGAACCGGAGCAGTTAGCTCTGATAGATAGATGTACGGGAACGGGAAGCGAGTGCAGTCAGAACGAATTAGCAGACTGATTATACAGCGAAGAATTAAAGGCTTTCGGAGAGACGAGTCCTTTAACTGCTGTGGGTGACAAACCTTCAATCAAGTCTCCTGAATGAAATACGTTTTTGTTTTTTTTTCCGAACATGAAAGCCTCCCAGACGCCATGTTAAAGATGTAGCGTGAAATCTTAATATTCAGGGGCGGATTCAGAGGATCTAAGGAGCGTTAGGCCCCGTTTACACGGCAGCGGTGCTCGGAGCCACTGAAAACTCACCTTTCGGGGACTTTTTCAAAAACACCCGGACTCTGTCTCCGTGGGAACTGGGAAAGTTTGTATAATACCACCAACTTCACCACCAGTGGCATTTGGACCCGCAGAGTCAGCACGATGTTTCTCATGAGTTTTACATGCTAAAGAGTTTCATAGCTCTCACACCAGTGATGCTACTTGCTAAACCTGATTAAAATATGACTGATACACTCATTAGCAGTGAGCCCGGTCCCTCGGTCTACAGTCCACAGTACGTACAGAGACAGTGCGTAGATAGACGCTACTTTGCTATGCGTACTTTCGACTGTGAGGCTGTTGGAGGTGTGCCGATCGTCGACGTAGACGCTGTGTGGAGGTCATTTGTGGCAGCATAACCTTTGTTCATGTATGGAGTATCAATAAGGCTAATAAGTGCTTGTATCAGTAATTGGTATCAGCAAGTAGTTTAAGGTTAGTACTTTAGTCATTTCTAAAAAGTCGTATCCGTGCATCTTTAATTGTCAGTGGAACATTTTTAGTCAAAATCCTTCAAAAATGTGTCTAAAACACCGAAGGAAGTTCTTCCTCTTTCTGATTACACAGCAGTATTGAGTTTAACTTGGCGGTAGCACCAGTAGCCATTTTTAGCAACATAAAGTCCCCAATGTTTGGAAGCTTGATTTCTCTTTCTTAGGTACCTTCAGTGCAAAAATCTAAATATATGTTTTTCTTGACTTTTGCTTCCATCAAGAGGATTTAACAGGCAGCACTTGATGACCAGATGATGATAGTCATTATGTTGTTTTATTATTATGTATTATGTTTTTTTCTTTCTGATGCCCCCACCCACAAACCTTTGGCACTAAGTATCTTTTAAAATATAGTGACACTATATAAATCACAGCCATTATATTGTGAGTTTTCAACAATCGCACATTTGCAGGGTATTCCATCATAATCAGCATTTGTTGTCTGAGCTACGCTATCATGTTGGGCAATTTTTCACAGTTGCTGATTTATTCTTCCTGCAGTCAAGGGAAAAAAAATCCAACCAAAACACAGAAAAAAATGGGTGTGAGGCAGTTTAAAATGTTGATTTAACGGCTTTCTGAGCTCCAAATTTGTTGAAGTTGATCATAATCGAGTGTACTTTGAGTCCATTTTTAATTCTCTGCTAATTCTAATGAATAAACATTTACTCTCTGCAGGAAAAACATGGAGAAAAAAAATTAACATTTTAATAAATAGCTAGCAGTAATGTGTACACTGAATGTAAATGATGGGAAATAGATTGAACTCCCACACACATCTCCGGCTCATTTGGATCGATGGCACTCAAACTCGGGAACAATACTCTTTGTGTAGATTTATAGGCAGTTCATGTGTCTGTTTTCTCATTTTAAAAACCAAAGAAAGGCCGTGAAATCCAACCTAACTGTGTTTTCCAAACAAACCGATCACTACAGGACACAGCTGTTGAGATCTGCAATATTCCACCACAAGACCGCTGTTTTAATGCCCTCCATAACAACATTAATAATCCACAGTGTGTAACAATCAGCAATTACAGAGGGTCCTCCAGCTGGCTCAGCAGTGCCAGGAGAAGCTATTGTTTCCTCTCGCAAACCTGTAATCGACTAAAACCCAGCGTCATCCTCTCTAATCCCACAGCATCTCCCGTGGTTTCCCCGGTGACGGTGTTTAGCTCGCTCTTTGTGGCTGAAGTGGCGTGCATCTTTGCTCTTGACAAAGGACGAATCGCCGGTGCCGTGGCCGAGGCCCCACTGAGAGCTTTTTGGAAGAAGACAGCCTTTGCACTCCAGCGACTGGCACTGAGTTCAGGCAGCCAGTTGCCAGACGGGCAGTTGGTGCCAGGATGTGCCAGACTCCCCCGAGCTGGTCAGTGCATAGAGAAACCGGACTCTGTGGAAGGAGGCGGCGGCCGGTCCTGTCCTTCACTTGCATGAACGGTTTTACAGAAATCTGTCGGCCTGATTTATTCTAATGTGGCTCAAAGTCTGGGTTTATCTGTGATTATAAGTAGAAACTGAAAGACCTCAACCCCAGTGACTTGAAACTGCGACTATGAATGTATCCGTCAATCAGATCTGTCAGTCTGTTTGTTCTATTTGTCAGGAAGCACAAACACCATTTGGTGCTGACTGAAAGCGAGACTGTTAAGACTCCTACATGGCAACCATTTGCTGCGACATCGTCAACAAAACTCGACATTCATCTCAATCCACAAAGGAAAATTCAACTTTCTTCAAATCAGCTTCCACAACAGATAAATGTTTCCATCTCAGATGAGTTTGAGTTCAGGGAGTGCTTTCCACAGACTTCTAAGAAACTCCAACCAACAATTCATTTTCTAATTTGGTGAATTTACAAATGTTTTTTAATCAAGCTACCCTAAAATATCACTCCATACTAAAAGAAATAGATACTTCAAATCTTCCTAAAGTTATTCTTTGCGCCATAGCAGTAGTATTTGATAACGTGTCTTTTTAATTTACAACTCAATTCCCTTTGAAAAACAAAGCCGAGCCTTTCCCCAGCTTACTTATCAAGTCCACTAATTGTCTTTCATTCCAGAACAAATTTGCTTGTTCACTTTGTTTACAATTAACTTGCAGCACAGAGGCCGCGGAGGCATCTGTCATCTATTTCTCTGCTCTTCACACTGCTGTTTGCTTAACAAATTCCTGTCACCGGGTAACGCTACAGTATATCACAACAGACAGGACACTAAATACACCAGATCTGCCGTTATCAGTCTGCGGCGTTTGGATGATGAATCGCTGGGTGGTTTTCAGGAGCGTGATCGAGATTGAACACGTTTTAACAAAACACACAGGAACTCCTGTCTTATGATTCACGCTTTACTTGGACCCTGTAAAATGTGATTAAAACCAATCTCAAACAGTGATTCGCTTAATTAAAATTCAGTGTAACGAGCCCATCAAACCTTCAACTTAATGAAACGCTCATAATGTGATCATTTGAATACTTTGTGTGAATTTTTCATGCCGTGGAAAAATTTGCTCTGCCTCCGAGTTTCGCCGTTCTGCTCCGGCGGTAATAAGACGGAGCAATAAGCTGTGACATTTTCATTACGCTGCCGTCATTTGTTGATTGATGAAGCACAACAATGACTGAGAGGAGCAGTCGCCCACTTTATTACTGTTTCAAAGCATGACATGGCAGCATTTTTTAATGCTAAAATACATCATTGGGTCGTTTGTGTTTCAGCAATAGGGAAGACATTATCAGAGTAATAAACACTTTTTAAAATTTAAGATCCTGTTGACATGCCAAAGTTTCAAATGAAAACGCACCATTGTCGTGTTTTTGCTTCAGAAACGTTTCATGTTTACAGGGCAACGTTTGAAAACAATGTCCATTTAAGAAGTTTCTTAGTCAGTCTGGCTGTTGCGTCTTCTGTTAGTTGTTTTTCATGAGTTTCCTCAGTAAAAACATTCTAGATGAACCATCTTTGTTCCTTTCATTTGGGTTTTCCTCCTTGTTTTTGATTGCATTTGTTAGAATTCATCAGCTCTAGAAGATCATCTTTTTGGTTCAATTAGGTTCATTCTGCCTTGAGTTCGTTCATAAATATTTATTTTTTCAACGGCGTTCTTCTGTCAGAAGCATATCAAAGGTAAAACCTTAAAACCTATTTGCCTCAACAGAAGAAAGCAAAAAAGCTCAATATCGTATTTTTGTTTTGCTCTTGTTCATTTTTCTATCTACTACATGTTGTCATAAAATGATTATTTTTTCTTTGCTAGATTGAATTAAGATGAAACAACATGAATGTGGGATGAATAACCGCAACAACAACAACTGAGCAGGTGAAAGAACAGCTTCTTCTCCAATCGAGGCCCCGAGGAACAAAATCATCACGGTACACGGCACAATGATTGATTGGGAGAGTGAGGCGAAAACTACACTGCGTGGAGGTGTAGTGTGAGAAATGTGATAATAAAAAAAACATGTGTCATAGATGGAAACAGAATCAAAAGTCATGGCGCCGTTCATGCACCAGCGGCTGACTCACCTCTCTGATGGCTGTGCAGAATTCACTCTGGAGCACCTTTTTCAGAGACTGCAGCTTGTGGCCGGGAACGTCGCCTGACTCCTGCAGCTTCTCCAGCAGCTCGATCGCCCTGGCAACATCTGGGGGAAGAGGAGAGAGAGTCAGGGAGAGTGCATATATAAGAACCCGTTTAGACGACAGTGTTTCTAGTGAAAACACTTTGATTTGGCATTTTTGTTCCACAAAAGATTCACGTTTATACAACGTTTTGAAAATGATGTCAGTTTACACTGGAATACTGAATACAATGCAGTTTGCACAACAGGCCATGAGTTGACGCTGTCGGTTGTTTTTGTAATGAAACTACACACACACACACATGCAGCAGAGACCAATACACCCTAAACATTCACAATGAGAGGACACGGATATTCTAGTGGACAGACGACCAAGTTGGATTGTTATTACAGCGACTGTCAACTATAAAACCACCAAGTCCCAAGAGAATTTGGACTGGGAGCCATGACACGACGGAGGAAACATTGTGGTGATTGTCCATCTAATGAGCACGTGCACAACAATTTTTTGCTATGGCCGTCGTGCGCCTGCGCAGTAGCAGCGTTTCAGAAAAGTTCAGATTCCATGAAGATGTAGTTGGAACTTTTTCTAAAAATTGCACCTTGGGAGCCATTTTCCAAAAGTTTCATTTTCAGCGGCTTAGTTGTCATGAAGGCGGACTCTCAAAACGCAACAAAAGTTTGGTGATTTCACTTGAAATTGTTGAGGGCCTGTCCACACGACAAGGCTGTCTCATGTAATCGCATGTTTTTGTCCGATTTTAGGAGCCTGAAAACAATAAGAAAAAAAACTAAACAGGTTCCAGAGTGAGGAAATTAAAAGGCCGCCTTGGCTTTGACATGTGGAGAGACAAGACACACATTTACAGATGATGTCATCGCCCCACCTCTCAGCCTATAACCCCGCCTCCCTCTCCGTGATGTCACTTCACAACAACAATAGCCGACTACATCCTCCACATCGAGTTACAGAAGCTACTGATGATCGTCGGTTTAAACACGAGGATGAGCAGGAGTATTCTTCTTCTCTATTTTTGGTGTATCACTGTGGCAGAGTTACAACGCCACCTAAAGACCTGGCACATGTACTACATCGGTTTGTTCATAACGGCATGTGGACAGAAATTGTTTTAGGAACGGCGGAGAGAAAAAAGATCGTTGTGGCTCGTGTGGACACGAGTGTCTCTTTGAGAACGGGGGGACTAGACCATTCGATTGTGTTAACATGACAAAGGCACTCCAGCCAATCAATAGGTGGGATAATCGAAATAGACTCGGATGGGAGATAGACCTGAGTATGGATCGTTTGCATTGGCTCAGATTGACACAAAAGGACAAATAAAGTTAGAGACTCATTTGTTCACAGGTAACCCTCCATGGAAAGAGCTGGCACCGGCGGGTATTACAAAGCATTTACACTAAAGCGTAAGCCTTCAGTTAGAGGCTGTGACTCTGGGGTCTTCTGAGCTCTCCTCTCCTAATTAACTTGCACTGAATGAGTTCGCCAGCGCGGCTGATTAATTTCGTGTCCTCTGAAACTGGCAGCCTGAATAGAGATACATAATGGAAGAAGCGGTAAGTGATCTGGTGCTCGATCACTGGACTTGAAATAGTGGGTCAATAACATGTTTAATTCAGCTTGTGTGTCCAGAGACCACACAAAGAATGGTGCAGTTTTACACTCCACATTATATTTTGCTCCTGTTTCACCTTAAGCTCCTGCAGTGAGAGCTGTTATTGCAGAAACTTCTTATTCGGACAGGAACTCATGATTATTTTCATTATTTACCAGCCTCTGCAGTGCAGTGCAGTGGTTATAGAGGTGTCAAGTAACGACGAAGAAATACTTTGTTACCTTACTTAAGTAGAATTACTAGGTATTACTGGACCAAGTAATATCGCTTCTGTCTTTTAGTATTACATTATAGACAGTGAGCTTCGGTGTCTTGCAAAGTGCTTTTAAAATAAAATTATATGTAATATTATTAACCCATACAGCTCCGTGTTGGGTTGTTTCCACTACTCTTATTATTATTCTTAAAAATTTTTATAATTTGTTTCGTATTTCGGCTGGATTGGAGCCTCTTGCAGGCCAGTTTTGGCCCACAGGCCTTATGTTTGACACCCCTGCAACAGTTTTCAATATAAAACAATAAGAAAAACCGGAGCCAGCAAGATATTGTCAGATATTTAAACTACTCTCCCTATTCCTGGTCGAAACTTTCAAATTAACTTGACGTTCCGTTGAATTACCGGAATCATTTCAGCAGGACTAATGAAGGCTGAACGTTTCAGCTTTTATGACAACAGAGAAGTCGGTTTGGGTGAGAAATTAAGTTTTCAGATAGACTTCACAGTTTACGGAAGTGAAGTCAAACTTCATTTTCAAAGACCGAGCCTCAGGCAGCTTCACAATCTGGTCTGCACACAGCTTGCTTATCTCCAATACTGATAAGAGAGAGGGGAGGGGGGGAGAAACTACCCCCAAAAATATACCGGGTGGAAACCTGAGGATGAAAATAGTAGGAGACTTTACTCATGTTGGACAGTAAATTTACAATACTATCACTTCGAACAAATTCACAAACTGTGAGCAGAAAGCAAGATTTCATCCTGTTCATTTAATTATCATGCACCAACAGTTGCACACCCACTCCACGTTTGATTGACAGCCGAGCGGCTGGTTGTGATTTATGCAGCAACAATGAGATGACAACAGCATCCACTGCTCCAACTCTGCCTCGGACCGCGTCGTCCACCGGGGATCCGTCAGCACACAACCAGCAGCTTGTACATTACAATGAGTGTTTTCAGTCTCTGCCACTCGCTCTCATTGTGTATCCACACAAAACAAGATCTAAACACACTTGTTTATCCGAAATGTAATTAAGTCCTCCAAACAGAGCAGGCCTTAGTCAAATATTTAAAGATTCATTAAACATTAATTCGAGCACCTGAATGAGGATTTCATTGTAATATGAATGATTCTTTCTCCATCCATAATGAAAAAACTGCATCACTATTGTTCTCCAATGAGGCCCTCCAGGTATTTCCTTGTCATCGGACTGTGAAACCTGAGATCGATACCTTGAGTTCATTTTATGTTAACTTGTGTTCACCAGTGCATTTCCCTTAATTCCACAGTGGATTCAAGATACTTTCAATCCCTATTATTGCCGACTCCTACCGAGGACGTGGCCTGAATAAATAAATAACTCCAAAACCCTAATTAAATCGATAATAGTGGGATGTTGCTGTAATAAAAACCAAACAAATGAGATTACCATATTTTCCAGACTACAAGTTGCACTTTTTTTGTTGTTTGGCTGGTCATATGACATATATACCAAAATATACTGGCACTTAACTGAACGTCACTGTATGTAACAAAATGTGTGCTACTCAAAAACATGTATTATTTTCATATATGACTGACAGCGTAAGCTAAACATAGAGTGGATAAAAAGTATATAAACAAAAAAAAGAACAATATATGCAGCAAAGCGACGCTCCCGACTCTGTGGGGAAAACGCAACTTTCTGGAAACTCTCGGTCTCCGTGTAGATGTTGGAAAAATGCTACTGCACATGTACACCACGGCTGTGGTAAATATTTCTTCTGCACATGCTCAGTAGAGGGACAATAACAACAAGAACAACGTTTTCCTCCAGAGTGTTATGACTCCCGGTCCATATTCTCCTGGGAGTTTTATAGTTGACAGTCACTGTAATAACAATCCGACTTGGTCGTCTGTCCACTAGAATGTTCGTGTACTCCCGTTGTTGACGTTTATAGCGATTTGTTCTCGCGTGTGTTTGGTTTCATTTCAAAGATAAACAGCACCCACCAGTGGGCCAACATGCGAACTACATTGTTTTCACTGTTTCTGCCATTTACGTAGAAATGAACGTCACTTTCAAACAATGTTGTGTAAACATGAAACTATTCTGAAAAACAAAAGTGATGCATTTTTACTTGAAACGTCGTCTAAACGAGGCCTCAGTGTAACCAGTCCAGCTCACATTCATGTCTTTGACTTGCCATAGGACCCACGTGTGCACATGCGGAACATGCAAACACAAAACGCCTGCAATCTTTCTCCTTCTTCTTCTTCTTCTGTCATCTCAATGTGAGACCGCAAACCTGCCAGGCAGCCCTTTAACCACCGACACAAAGTGGAAGCAGGTTCCCACAATGCCACTGAGTAAACAGATTTATGTCCGCACGACACGAGCAACACAAGCACACACCCGTGCACGCTCGCCGATATTGAATTGTGCAGGAATATTGAGTAACTCAATAAAGCAGGAGACAAACAGAAGAGCTTTTACGGCGTGCAGGCCGGTGGGAGACAACAAAAGAAGCAGTGTGCAGCTCAGACTGTTGTGAATATTGTATCAGGCCGTAAAAAGAGAGACGTGAAACACAAACACTGTACTGTTTGCTTTACAGTCTCCCACCTTTATGATACATAATTAGCATGCGATGCAGAAATCCAATGCCTGTTTCTATTTCAATCGCTGTGCACTAAAGCTCTGAGGATTATATTGATCCGTTTGGAGCTGGAGGTTCAGTTCCCATCGAAACGGCGAGGCTCTGGAGGAGCAGCCCGGCGAGATTCATATTGGCAGATGAAAGCGCAGCGGTGGCGTGAGCCTTCAGGGTGGCGGTAATCAGTTATTAATCACATAACTTCAGGCCTACTGAGAGCTCCAGGCATGTGACTGAGACACAATCCCACAGTGTTCCTCCGTCTTCGTGCTCTGTTCATCCCACAGTTAGCATATGAGCACCAATCCGTTCACCTGATCTGTTTCGCTTCACCCGGCATGCATACAAGCATCGAATTCCCAGAGAGCCTGTCTGGATTCTCGGGATAAACAATACAAAGAAATATCAGTATATTTTTTTAAATGTTCACATTTAATTAAATCTATTCTGAACAACTGGAGTATTTCTTTACATCTCTCCTCTCATAACGTTACTGATTGGATTACAGGATGTCTGAAGCCTTCAGCATAAATGTATTTATAAAGTCCAAGGCCCCGTTTACACGACGACGTTTCAAGTAAAAATGCATCGTCTGCATTTTCGCTTTGGTTTGTAGGTGATCAACTACCAGGAGCATTCACGGTGAATTAGGCCCTATTTACATGTAAACAATCTGCTGGGAACGCTATTGTTTCCTCGCTGTCGCCATTAAGGCCCCGTTTACACGACGACGTTTTCAAGTGAAAACACAAAACTTTCGTAGCGTTTTGGGCGTCTGTTTACAAAACAAGGGTGCTCAGAGACACTGGAAACACGACTTTTCAAAAGTGCTCCGGCCTCATCTCCACAGTCACGGGGAAAAATGCAACTTTCTGAAACACTACTTGCACATGTGCAGAAGAACTATTCACTACGGCCATGGTGCGTTGCAGCATTTCCTCTGTCTACGCGGAACCCGAGTGTTTTCACATAGTTGAGTTTTCACCCGTTTCAAAAAGCTCCGCCTTGGGAGGCGTTTTCAAAAAGTTGCATTTTCAGTGGCTCTGAGCGCCGTCGTCATATAAACAGACACCCAAAATGCAAGTTTTGCGTTTTCACTTGACAATAATACCTCAAACTTTGATTTATTACTTCATCCCTCAGTGGGATTCAAGCCGGTGAGCCTCCGGTCATGAGCTTGCTCCTCTAATCTTTTTCCCACCGCACACTCTGCTTCTGAAAGGTTACAAAAAAATGTGTTAAGCCTTTTAAAGAGAAATGACAGGCTTTTGTCATATTACTTATCCACTTAAGTTTTTTATTTAGCTATTTCAACAGAGAAAAGAAGGCAGGATTAATATCTTCACTCAAGGGGAAAAGGTCACATCCATATTTCTTTAAAGCTTTATAATAAAAAAAAAAGAAAAAGTGATTCTGAAATGCCTGTAATGAGTTGGTACATTTCCAAGCAGCAAGGGCGTCTGTCTGGGAGGTTTATGAGCATTTTTTTCTCATTAGACGAAGGTCAAGGGCCATCCAGATTCTTCCTCTCTCTATTTGCCTTCACATGCTCATTAGTGCCATTTTCTTCATCCACATCAAGGACTCTCGCTCCTGGTTTGGAAGTTAACTTCAAAGATTGATATTGCCGGCGTTTTCACTTTCTTCCTCGCTGATCATAAGTGATGCCTGCCCAGCTCCTGATATAATCTTTCCTCCTTCAATCAGGGACAATTTTAGATTTTGCAACAAACACACGAGCTGAAAATTCAATTAGATGGTACCGAGTCACAGCTGTTGCCATAAATTCAGCGCGGTGAGCCTGTTTCAGTCAATATATGTCACGTCTTGAAGTAGTTTTATCCCGTTGCGAGAGCTCAGGGACTCAGAGCAGTCCTTACAGGACAGGTGGTAACAGAAATTGTAATAACATGTAGCTGTTTACCTCCTTAGCAGGTGAAACGTCTTGTGATAACTAATCTGGCTCATGTGAAATATGTCTGCAGAGATAACAGGGTGCTGTTTACACAGGAGAGGACGTGTAAACAACTCAAGGTATAGCGCGACAAGCTGGAACATCTGCCGGATCATTCCCTCCCCACGATCACGTGAAAAGCTCTCTGGCTTTTTGTTCACGTCTTCAGTTCAGCCCTTCAACTCTAATCAAGCACACAGATTTAAGTGAAATCGACCCTGGAGCGCACTGCGATGGCCTCTCCCCGTCGGGTGAGTGGCGCGACTGATCAGATGGGTGGAGAATCCCAGAGGAGCAGCCGCTCCTTTGCTTATTTATCTCTTCTCACCGTGACAAAGCATGTGAGACGACTGCAGGGGGAATCGCGGTGACGTCACTCGCTTAGGAAGACAGATTGTGATTCATGACGGTCCAGCAGAGAGAGGAGGGAGCGATGGGAACGAGAGGGCTCGGCCGAGTGACCCGACACATCCTCCTAACGCCGACAGCAAAAAGCTGTCGCGTGTCTTACCTCCAACAAAGCAGCTGACGGGAGAAATGAAGTTAAAGATCTGTGCTGGACGCCCACATGGTCCCATCTATGAATAATTCCAGTTGGAGGGGAAGTATAGCAAACATGATCCCTCCACTGACTGACCACACAAAAACAAAATGTCGTAGGACAGCTCATTTCAGTGGATGTTGGTCACTTCCCCCATGAACTGGTTCAATTTTGTCCAAAACTTAAGACCTGCTCATGTCAGTGTGGGGTTTAGAGATGAGGGGAGGTAGAACGGGAGGATGTTGGGAGTGGAAATGGACATGATTGGCTACATTAGAGGGTAATCCAGAGATTTTGTGAGGGACAAGGATGTTGAGGATGGAGGACACCATAGACAGAAGGAATCTGCAGTAAATCGTAACACCATAACACTTTTTTCTTATCACACCAGCATTTCTAGGGCCTCAATTCCAGACAAACACATTTTTACAAAATCAGCTGCATTTCTTTTTACTAAATATTTGATACAAACACATCAAAATGCTCGAACACAGCATTGTTTAGTGGAAGCTACAATAAATATCAATAAATTCCTGTTTAGTTATTTAAGCAAATATTCTTTTAAAATTCAGCCTTCAGACCAGCGCTGCCAAACATGAGGCCCGTGGGACAAAACCGGCCCGCAAGACGTTCCAACCCGGCCAAACCCCCAAGAAAATGGCAAATATTGAATTTCAAACAAATTTCTAAAGAGTAGCGGATAAAGCACAACACTGAGACCCAAGCTGAGATATCAGTGATGCTGACATCATGCAACAGCTATAGGAGAAGTTTTATTGGGACATTTCACAGTTTTTTTCACCAGAAGGTTTCATTAAAATTAGGGATGGGGCCGATCCGATCCAGTATCGGTATCGGGTTCCGATACCAACACAATTCATGGATCGGAGATTTCCGATCCAGCCAGCGGAGATTTCCGATCCATGAAGCCGCGTCTGTGCGATACTGTTGCTGAAATGACTCCACAAGCGTTTCCCTGCCGGCTGCTCTGCTCGCTGGCTGCAAAATGTGGAATGGATTTCCTAAACGGAGGCGGGTCTCAATGAGATGCGGAGTAATGAGTCAGGAAATCCATTCCACAGTTTGCAGCCAGCGAGCAGACCAGCACTGTGCTGTCCAACTTTTTTACGCTCAAAACACCATAAAGCAACGCAGCAACGGGGAAGTTTGCAAAGCCGTTGTACAGCGAGGCGCCTTCTCTGCCGCCAGACGTCATCGTTTTAAAACGCCAGCTCACCGAGGAGAACGGCGCTGACCGCGGCATCAAAACAATGAACAGTTGCTAAAGAATTCCCAAGGGATTAATAAAGTGATTCTGAGGTTTTAAGGATATAACAAGTTTATTATGAGATAACGTCACGCAGACACCCACATTGTCCAAACTGAACAAAAATAGTTTGTACTGCTGTATTTTCTGACCTTATATTAACCTCAAGTTGCCTTTTGAGAGAATACATGCAAACATTCGTACATTTCATTCTTCAGTTTATTACAGCCTCATATAAAATTAACAATAATGATAATAATAATAATAATAATATTAAAGCAAACAGAGCTCTGGTATTGGAATAGCATCGGTATCGGGATCGGTGGATCGGTGCATCCCTAATTAAAATTGGCTTTATGTTGAGATTGTTGTCATTTTCGTGAGTAATTGATTGGATTTGTAGAAAATATCAACATTTTCATCACGCTTTCTCAAGTTTTCTTTTAAATGTTCACCGTTTCTTGGTGGTTTGTCCTGATTGGAGCCTTTTGTGAGCCGCTTTTTGCCCACTGGCCTTATGTTAATAATGCAAATAATAATAATGCATGGGTTTTATACAGCGCTTTTATGGACACTCAATGCTGGATGAATGGACGCTTTACATTGCATTATTTATTCACTCCATACTCGATGGCGGTAAACTATAAATGTAGCCACAGCTGCCCTGGGGCAGACTGACGGAAGCGAGGCAGCCAAACTGCGCCATCGGCCCCTCCGACCACCACCAACCACTCACTCTCACACTGCATCCACCCAGGCAGTTTACCACCCCTAAACAAGAAGCTTGTTGATGGGACCCTCTGCTGTCTGGTTTTGGTCCACAAGTCAAATGTTTGACCCCTCGGTCAAAAATCAATCAGGGATTTCGAGAAGAGACTAGGAGGATGTTGAAGCTCTCACATTTGACTGAATCCTATTGTACTGAGTCGTATTCTCGGAGCTGCAGTTTGGTGCTCGAGGGGAAATCAGAAGGTCCAGATGTGGGCAACATCTGCAAAGGTTTCTACATCTACGCCTCGATGGAAAAACTCTGCAGCCGGAGACTGTGGCAAACTAAATTTAGCAAATCTCCGAAGCAAACAGACGGCACACAATTAAGTGGCTCTGACTGTGAAGCTCGTCAGATTATCTTCTGGAGAAAGACGAGAGGGAGCGAGGTTTTAAAAGAACAATGACGGGAGAAAAAGTATCGCTCATTATCGGCCGAAAAAAGAGAGAAACTGTGAGGTATCGCCGAAGTGCAAGGGAGACTCTGTATTGTAATTACAGACTATCTTTTGACATCTATGAGGAGCTGCGACATCAGTCAAAGCAAATGAGAGCGTGCTACATCAAAATACAGTTACAGTGCGGCGCAGCGCAGAGTGATGACACCAGCAGTTCATTTCCCTCTGCTGCACTCACCACCAGGCCGTCCTCATTACCGATACCGGTTGATTAACTGAGCCAGGTTTTTTTAATTACGTGACTGTCAGGACTCCACTAATAATTCCTTCTCCGAACAGATCTCGACTTTGTTGATCGAGTCTAACCGCTCCGACACAAAGTGCGTTGCTCCCCCCCCCAAAAAAATCTACCAATTTTACTGCGGGCTCGTCTCTTCTGCTTTTAAACATTCAAACTGAGCAGTTCAAGAGATTCTGGAGCTTCAAACAGGTTTAAGCCACCAGGGCAGAGGATGTTTCATTTGCCAAATTGTTTCATGTATTATTCCTTTTGTCGTCTGATTGCAAGAGTCTGAACGAATGTATCATCATCCATCCATTAATCTTCTATACTGCTTCCTCCGAACGGATCCTGGCTGACAGTGGAGCAAAAGGTAGATCACAAACCCTGGATAGATCACAGGTTAAACAGGCACACAACCACTGCACATACATTCAAATTGATAGTCTTTTTAAGTCGATATTTCACTGACTTGAGTAGTTCAAGACACAAAAATGTGAGAAAATGCGAGAATTGGCAAAATTTTTTACTTGGAATCGCACTAAATTGCTACTCAGGCAACATTTAGAAAATGATGGAAACAGCAGAAAGATTGAAAACGATGTTGTGAGCATGTTGGGCCACTGTTGTTTTTTGTAATGAAACCACACACGCAAGCACACAGAGAACAATCCGCTATGAACATTAACAATGGGAGCACAAGGACATTCGTATGGACAGACGATGAAGTTGTATTACAGTGACCGTCAACTCTAAAACATTTGGGAAATGTCATCGTCACAGACCAGTGGAGTACATGTAGAAAATTCACGAAATCCAAAAAATCGATCGCACGGTGATGTTCGCTGACATTTCTTTTGGATGCTGATTTACAGGCTTTGCTCGGCGGTGACCGGTCAGCTGAGGGAGACGCACCAGCAAACATCCACTTGCCACTCGCTTCCTTAAGTTCTCGCCCACTACTTCGATTTAAAACAAAAATGTTCCAAAAGGAGCCACAGGAAGGTCTATTTTTACTGCCAATCAGCCAGAAACACATCGTTTATACGACTTGGACAACTTGAATGCCAAATATACAGAGCGCCTGATTTCCCGTGTTGACAACACGGCCTCCTGACATCAATCTGTGGGCCGCGCCGGGGAACAAGCAGAAGGAATAAATATTCAGTGTCAACCAATCTCTTCCTGGAAGATTACTAATCGTTTTTCCTTGACATGCTGTGAATCTTTCATACAGCCAAAGGTTAACATGACTATTTATCTACGTACAGAAGGACTTATAACGGTGTCACAGATTAGTTTATGTCACATTTCTACACTTGTTTTTTTTTTCCCCTTCTGAATCAACATTAACTGCAATGATGTTCAGAGCCACTGGAAATGCAACTATCTGAAAACAACTCCTAAGGTGGAACTCTTTGAAAACCGCTGTCGTGTAAACGGGCGAACCAGAGACTTCCTGGAAAAGCTCGGGTGGACGGCAGAGACACTGCTTTTATTTTTTTTTTCTATACATATAGAAATAATGGCATTTCAGTTAACAGAGGGGAAAAATGTACGATTATTTTATTTATTTATATGGCACTTTTCTTTTGGGGATTATTTTCTAACGGCGGAGTGATACGTTGTGTTCCTCGAGTTTGTGAGTGTTATAGTGGGAGAGTTGTATTATGAGGACTTGTACAGAAGAGGAGGAGAATTAAAGAAGTTGCACTAGAGCCTGTGCTGTGTGACTTTTCTATTGTTCATGCATGCGCCTGTGCATGTGCACCACGGCTGTAGTAAATAGTTCTGCACATGCTCAGTAGATGGACAATAACAACGTTTCCTCGTGTCATGACTCCCAGTCCATATTCTCCAGGGACTTGGTAGTTTTATAGTTGTTCTCAGCTTGCATGTGTGGTCTGTGTTGGTTCCATTAAAAAACAACAATGGCACCAATTCATGGCCCATCATGCTAACTACACCGTTTTCAGTGTTTCTTCTGTTTCCATAGAAACTGAGATTATTTTGAAAACGTTGCCATGTAAACCTGAAACGAAGATGCAAAATCGATGCGTTTTCACTTGAAACGTTTGTATGCAAAATCGAGTTCAAGACTCAATGCAAACTAGTTTTTAAATGATTATTTATCTGAATTGTTATGTGACGTAACCTTCATACTCGGCTCTACAGGTGACTTTCTTACAAATGGGGCACCATTGAAAAGGTTTTATAACAGGAGAAGATCTGTTACATTCATTAATTATTCAACTGCTTTTCTTGTTTTTTTTGTGCGATTTCATCATGAATCAACCAAATCTTTCAGTGTGAGGCGTGTTGAAACGTGTTGATCTCTTGGATCACATCACAAACACAAAAATTCCAATCAGTCTGATTTGATCCCAAAGCATCCCGAGCCTCCCTCGTCACACACCAACTTCACACGTCCAAAAAGTTTTTTGGGGGACTTTTATTTGCTTTTCAATAAGCTGACACTGTCTGTGTAGCAGCCTGTCCTGGAAACTCATTTTCCCGGGCTCCCAGAACATCAGGCTGTGACTAAAAAAGGTCATCCTCATCATTCGCTGATTAGAGAGAAAGGCACCGGGCCCGGCGAAGCTGCGGTGACACGTGACGAAGCCTCGGCGCCATTGTCTGGAGGATGTGTAGATGTGTTTGCACTGGGCCGATCTCCAACTTTTCGGGTGTAATTAGTCCGTTTCTAACAGTGAGCACAACTTGCTGCAATTCATTTTTTGGTACTTGGAAGTGTCAGTTCGGAAAAACTGCAGCAGTAGCACAAACCGGAGTCAGGCTTCCACCTCTTTTCCTCTGAAACCACTGCGACTCTTGTGTCTTAGAAGATGCTATCCACGATGTCCTGAAACAACGGTCTGCTGCTGCCTCTTTGACCTGCGTGTCCTCGCTGACCTCTAGCTAAAATCCACCCATGAAAAAAATGAAAATAATCACTTCCTGAAAGGGTAAAATGGGACAACAGGGGTTTTACCAAGCGAATCTTGTCCCCGTGCCAGGAGAATTACCTCTAATTTGCTCTCACTGCGACGATTTCCTCGTAGCATGACAAATAAATCACTCCTGGAGGGCTAATGGCTCCTGCAGGAGCCTGTGGTGAAAGCAGAGGCAGAGAACATCACACTCTTATTGTCTTCTTCATCCTGGGTAATTACTGGACACTGTCCCTCCATGACAATTATTCTGAGAACTGTTATTTCTGTATTATCAGAAGCCACAAGTGACGTCGGACCGTGTGACCAGGGAGTCATGACACTCTGGAGGAAACACTGTTCTTATTGTCCATCTGCTGAGCATGTGCAGAACTACGAGTTACTACGGACGCAGCGTTTCAGAAAAGTTGCCTTTTCCCTGTTTGCATGGAGCCGAAGCACTTTCAGAAAGTTGTGTTTTCAGTGTCTGAACGTTTTTGTGTAAACGGACACTCGAAACACAACTTAAGTTTTCTGTTCTGACTGGGAAACGTCGTCGTGTACACGGGGAATCAAAGAAAGAAAAACTTGCAGGATACAGGAAAATGAGCTGAACTGAAAAAAAGCCGTAGCTTCTGTGGACAGTTGGCATTTTGCAAAGACGCTGAAGCGCAGAGAGAAATGCTCTCGACCGCGATGCCGCCATCAGATCTTGCACACCCTCTTTTCTTCCTCCGATCGAAACGCTTAATGCTTTCCTTCCCGGAGTATCACCCAGCTGTTCTCTCACTCTTATCCCAGCTTCAGCTAAACTCAACAAGTAGAAAGACAGATTTCCAGGCACTCAAAGATCCTTCTGAGAGCAGCAGAAAGGCAGAGCCACTATGGATAATGTCAGTCTGAACATCAAAGAGGGAGGCTTTAACCCTTTACAGGGCTCTTGCTGGAAGAAACAAAAAAAAGTCCTGCTCTGAAATACAGAATAAGGACACACAAATCTATATTACATGTGTTTCTGTACAATCAGAGCTGTTAGAAAGTGCTGAACAAGTAAAATCAGACATTTTCATCTTCTTTAGATTGACAAACGTTTACAAATTGCACATTTCAAGACATGTTTATCTGCACGGCTGTATAAAAACCCATCAGTCTAGATTGAATTATCCCCACAGCAATGCTACTGGATGCGTTTTACAAACATTAAAGCCCCCAAAGGATTAACAGCAGTCATCCTCCCAGGCTTCTTTAAGTGGCACCCTGACACTGACACTTGTAATTTGCAGATTACATTGTTTGCAGCTTCACTTTGTCTTGAGCCTCCTACAGAGTGTGATTTTATCATTTTAATACAGACTACACTGGACCTCATAAACAGGTTGGACTAGACAGTGGCAACCTCCACTAGTCAGTGGTGACGAACAGTAATGCATAGGAAAGAAAGAAAGTCAGTAGTCTCCGTAATTCTGAGAGTGGGTGGAAAGCTTTGTCAGACAACCTCAAGACACTTTCTATAAGGGGTGTCAACATAAGACCCGTGGGCCAAAACCGGCCCGCAAGAGGCTCCAATCCAGCCAAATGGTAAAACTTTCAGAGAAAACCTTAATTTTTTTAACAGGTTTCTTCAGAGTAGCGACACAACACAACACTTAGAACACAGCTGTGATGTCAGAGATGTTGCCATGAAGGTTAGCAAACTAGCGTTAGCCTCAGAGCCATGTTGTCAGTGTGAGTTTATCAAAACAGCCACAATACAACAGCTATAGGATAAGTTTTTTGGACAGTTCACTGTCTTTTGCACCAGACGTTTCCATTAAAATTGGCTTCAAGTTGAGATTGTAGTCATTTTCAGTAGTAATTGTTGGGTTTTGTGAAAATATTGACTTTTTCATCACGTATCCTCTGCACCACAACCGGAAAAAACCCTGTAAAGTTATGATGCCACTATTGCTTAATGGCTGAATGTGGCTCCTGAACTAAAATGTGTTTGACACTGCTGGTATAGAACCTGAGAAACTGCCCTTTGCTTTTGAACGCTGGTGGGAATTGGTGTGTCCACTAACAAAATATCAGATTCACGATCTGTGGTCTTTATTTGAAGGAATCTGAAGGTACGAGAAGAATTTCAAAAAAACTTGTACCCTGCCTTTCCCCATCGTCACCCAAGGATTGGCTGCATGGGTCCTCAAGCCTGAACTGGATAAATCCACATAGAATATAAATGGAAGGAAAATAGATGAAGCTAAAAGATAAAGCAAATGAAGAATATTGTGTTCAGATGCCTGGAAGAAGCTAAGAGTCTGTCATGTTACCACTACAATCTCTCAATCTCCTTTATATACACAATATTTGCAGTTTTTTGTCCAAATTAGGTAAAGATTACATGTTTACAAAGTCTTTGCCAGGTAATATGTGACACTGACACGGTGAACATATCTGGCATTATCTTGCTTGACATCAGCTCGGAAACCTCTAATAACAGACCAGCCTCCAGGTCAAATTGCACATTTCTAAAAGCCGAGTTGTTAATGTTCAGAGCGGATTGTTCTCTGCTGCATGTGTGTGTGTGGTTTCATTACAAAAACAAACATCGCCCACTCGTGGCGTGGCACGGTAACTACATCGTTTTTAGCGTTTGTGCCTTTTCCGTGGAAACGGACATCGTTTTCAAAACGTTGCCATGTAAACACAAAACTTTCCTGAAACAAAATGTTTTCACTTGAAACTTTATGGTGTCGTCGGCGTCTCAAACAACATCAAACAGGTGGTTTTTGATGCTAAAACTGATGGTCAACAAACGGTCCAGGAAACAGTTTCTGGTTATTTTCCAGTTGAGAAACATCCAGAAATGTGCAACACGTTCCTGCAGACTGGTTCTGCTCGTCCATACTGGGAGAATTCATTCATATTTCCATTTTTTCTTTGGACTATGAGGTTTCTGTCCGTTCGGTGAGTCGCTGTACGTTTAATACGAAGGTCGTCGTCTCCGGGGAGGAGAGATTGTTTGCAGTTAAATGCCAGCTCCACACAGACTGACGGGTTTTAATAATGCATGCAGGGAGGTTGAATCCCATTGTTCTCGATGGGTCTTGCTTATCACAGTCATTTCCTCTGACAACAACAGGAAGGCCGATGATGTGAGATCTTTTCATCCCGCTGCGACCCAGCGACACCCCCCACACACACACACACTCATGTTTGACAAACTCAGCGACTCAGCAGTTAAAGCCCGCACCCAACATGAGATGAAACTACCTTTTCATTAGCAATTATAGTGTTTTCACCCAAAGTGTCTGCAGCTGGGGGGGAAAGAAAAAGAGAAGCCTGTAATGTTGCCTCTCTCTGACGGCTCCTGTGTGAAACTATCATTACCACTGCTCGTGTCATTACAGCTGCCAGCCCGCCGCCCGGCTGAATTCACGCCGCGGCGCGTGAACGTAGCTCAGCCTCCTCTTTGCATACATACTGAGGTCACATCTGAATCACGTCCCCGGAAAATGACTGCAGATGCGATACGGCTGACATTTTACCAAGTTGGTAAGCCTCAGTGTTTAAAAGCCTGTTCTTCATTACAGAGGAGCTGGTTTTCTATAAATCTATATGCAGGGGGGGAGGTTGTGTGTGTGTGTGTGTGTGTGTGTGTGTGTGTGTGTGTGTGTGTGTGTGTGTGTGTGTGTGTGTGTGTGTGTGTGTGTGTGTGTGTGTGTGTGTGTGTGTGTGTGTGTGTGTGTGTGTGTGGGAAGAGCTTAGGTTGTATTGTTTATCTGTTTGCTGGTGCGATCTGAGGCTCATTTCATTAGCTCTGCATAGCATAGCACTTCTGCACACAACAGATTGAGCAGCGGTGAAGCCTGGCTGCCCACAAGCATTAAACTTTACTGGAGGACAAATTGAAATCGAGCATATGGATAAAAGAAAGCGTAATTCTTTAGCAGGAAATGGTAATCACTGGAATTACCAACAAGTGACATCAGTTTGACTTAATTCGTGCCGAATAATACACACTCCCGCCACATGAAGTGTATTTATAGTCTCCTCTCGGGGCTGCTGCTGTTAGCTTTGGTTGGCTCAAAGGAAATAGCTTAGGTGTCGCCTTTCTCTATATTTGACAGCATCCGTTTTCCTATGCAAGGCTTGTGCAATATTACATTTCAACAGTGCATTGCTCTGAATGCCACACTGGGGATTTTCTCCTCGTAAGCTAAAAATAGTCTCTTTTAAAGAGGAATGTAAATGGATGTAGTTCATCCTCACAGGCCAGCTTCAAGGTCTGGGAGGATGAACTACACGGTCATGTCACACATGCTCCGTTGGTAGTTTGTGTTTGCACTCTGGACTGAACACGTTTATCAACTTATAAGTTACTGTTGCTGTTGTCATACACAAGCTCATTGCATCTGTTGTGACTGTTACTCTTAAGGTTTTGCACTACAACGTATTTGATCATTTCAGTTTATCACTGGTACACTCGATTTACATTCTTTGTGCAAAACACAATGATTTGATTTGATGACTTTATAAGTGGACGCATAGTTAGATGAAGTAATGGCTTAGCTCATTACACATATAAACTGTGTGAGTAGAGACTTGCAGGTATTTACAACCAATACGAGAAGATGAAAAGAGTCATGTTAAGATGACAATTAGGCCGAGACCGAATGTTTTGCGTTTACATGGCAACGATTTTAAAAAATGGTGTCCGTTTACACCGAGATGGTAGAAAATCTGACAACAATGTAGTTTTCATGTTGGACCACTAGTTGGTGCTGTTTGTATTTGTAATGAATCCACACACAGATGCAGAAGAGAACAATACTAACCTACTAACTTTATGGCTTCTCCACTCAAACATCTTTCCTTCATTACATGCAGCATAAATTCACTAGGAAAAATGTGTTTTGGATTATTTCCTCTCGAGAATAAAGTGTAAAATCGTGCAGGTAAAAAGGCACCCCCCTGTCCCTCAGATTTATTTTCCCCTGAACTCTCTGGCGCCCTCCAGTGTGACCCAGTGGTATCCAGCACAATTTGTTTTTCCTCACATCATCATCACCATCATGTGCGATCTAATTAAAATACACTGGGAGGGTCTTCTCTCAGTTCAGCAGGGAAATAGACCAAATGCAAATCGAGCAGGATTGCACCCTGGAGGCGGTGCTGCCATGTGAATGAGGTCGAGGGTCTGGGGACAAATATGTGTTTAAGTCACATGGGCTACAATTTACATCGTCCTCCCTCCCACAGCGGCTCTCTAGTAAACACCACCCGAGCGTCAACACGCAGGACAGCATTACGCATCAATTATAGTCCATTCAAAAACCTCCAACAAGTCCCCCCCAACCCCCCAAAAAGAAATACATAAAATAGATCCTGTTAATGTTTTCTGTGCGCCTGTCAGGAGTGACGCACCTGTACATTGTGCAAATCCAAAGTTGTCTCCTTCTCTAACAAAGTGGATTTTCACGTCAAAGCGCTCCTCTTCGTGCCCTCGCTCTTTAAGATCATGAAGCGATCAGGAATATAGAGGAGGTTACATAATCCACGAGAGGATGTGAGTACACATCAGATGTAGCCACATAACGGAGGGTCGGGAAAAAAAAAAAAACCCCAAAGGCGAGCGCTCCTTTTCTGGGAATAGAAACGGGAAAACAGGCGCACAGAAACCGATGCGCGTTCGTACCGGAGCGGAGCCGGAGCGCGCGCCGAGTGGAAATAACGAGCAGGGCGCAGAAATGAAGGGAAATCCGAGCAACTGGATCTAATCCGGCTTCCTGGGTCCGTGTGGAAGTTTGGAAAGGCTGAGGTTTGAAAAATAAAAAATAAAAGAAAGGAGAGATGTGAAGAGATGACGAGCAGAAATCAGCCTTACCTCGATCCAGTGTGAGCGGTTGGACCACTGTCGCCATGACTGCTGTTTACTGGAGACTGAAGAGACTACAGGAGCTGCAGCATCACACACACACACACACACACACACACACACACACACACACACACACACACACACACACACACACACACACACACACACACACACACACACACACACACACACACACACACACACACACACACTCTCTCTCTCTCTCTCTCTCTCTCTCTCTCTCTCTCTCTCTCAGAGAGAGGACAGAGAGAGAGAGGGAGAGAGGGAGGCTGGGAGTGGTTGTTGGAAAGGATTAATCCACCTCCATCCTCATCATATCTCATCACCTGGCTCAGTTTTCTGCACACGAATTAAAATGGATGAAAAACAAAGGAGGCAAAATAACTGAAGCATAAAAAAAGCTAAAAGCTTTTGTCTTTAATCACCTGCTAACAGAATATGGCATAATAAAAAAAAAAAAAAAAAAAAAAAAATTCTAATAATAATAATTTTTATTTGATGACTTAGAGTTTCATTTAGATTGTTTAAATGTATTATTCATTTATATTTTCTCATTAGTTCAAGTTGAAAGGCTTGTTTCTAATCATTGTTTTCTTCAAAATTCAAACTAGTGTAATTCCCATTTCTTTCGCACAATTCAATAATCATAATAAGTTTTATCACTGTAATATTTTATTGCTAATATTATTATTATTATTAGACATTTTTGTTACAGTATATTTTTGTCAGACTATGATTTTAGAGTCTAAAATCCGTTTTTCCCTTGTATTTTCATTTGAGTTCAAATTGTTATTTGTTTGTATTTTTGCTTAAAGATGTGCTTCTTCCACTTGAAATAGGATTTTTCCCAATTTAATCTCTTTAAATCAATACATTAAGTAATAGGGGTCAAATCCATTTACAGCTTCTTTTTTTAAAACTGTCAGCCATTAATGACATGGACACCTTAACATAAGCAACAAAGTTCCCCCTTCGTTTCCAGAAAGTGTTGTTTCCGCCCATCTCACAGTTGTGTTTGCAGTGGCTTCGAGCAACTTGTTGTGTAAACAGACCCTCAAAACACAACCAAAGTTTCCTGTTTTCACTTGAAATTGTTTCGGTAAATGGACCCCGAGAGTGAATAGATGCTCGCTGCCACACGCTGCGTATCATAACTGACACATCGTCTATGTGTTGCACCACATTCAAGTCAAAATGATGAAAAAAAGTCCTGATGTTGCTTTTCTATCAGGCTGTATCCCCCCCCTATGTGCACTGAGGTTTACTCGTCCTTATATGTTTCTGTGCATGCACGTGCGAATGCTTAGCCTCTAATCCATTCATCCGCTGCATTCCTGAGATGGCTTGATTGCAACGTCGCTGAAGTTTACTGTGAAGCGCTGAGCCATGCCGCCTGTTATCTCCCCTCCGGGCGACATGCACTGCATGCGGCCCGATAAGGGCTGAATGATGGCAGTGAACCTGAGTTGAAGGGCTTAAGGATTAATCTCCATGTTTATGTGCCACCACAGAACCGAGCCAAGCCACCGGCGCACTTCATTTACTGTAGATCTGCTGCCTAATGGCGCCTGTTGTTGCTGCTGCATATCTCCTAGGTGGCAGGTCACCACAGCTGCAGGAGCTGCGTTTAACAAAGAAAACCAGGGGAGAGAGTTTCTGATTGAGCGACGTTAACGCCCACAAACTGTGACTAATACAGACTCTAAACCATAAGTGTTCGCTGAGGTGATATAAATCTAATTTTTCAGAAGAAATACATCTCTTTATTCAGTTTATACCCATTTGGGAGACAATTCTAACCCAATTATCTCAATTCAGTCCAATGCTGTGGTGCAAGAAAACCATTTCTGAAGTATAAAATCAATGTGCCTCTGTTGGATTCAATTTTCAGCATTTTTAAATGTTTTCAGGGCCTTTTCAGTCTGTTCTGTTCAGTCAGTTCTGTTCAGTCAGTTCCTTGATCGACACTGTCTCTGGAACCTGTATTTGTAACGGTGCGGCCCGTGTGGGTGCGGGCCTCCGACGTTCCTCCACAGCTGCATGCAGATGCAAACTGGTGGTAAGTGGTGGGCTGGATGGAGAGAGAGAGAGAGCGAGGGTTTAGAGAAGCAGGGCACAGCCAGATTACAGGCTCCCAGCCATATGGGCTGCAATACCGCTTTTTTTTTTTTTTTTTTTTTTTTTTAGAGGTGGGATTAATGCTGCCATGCTCTTAAAACCCTTCAACTACAAGTGGATTGATTTGTGAAGAACTGACACTCCCACGACAATGACGTAAGATGTCCAAAATAAAAATCAACCTGCCTTCTGCGTGCGCGTGTGTGTGTATGCAAATCTTTTCATTGTATTATCTTTCCAATAATGTCTGTTGCATTTTATTGTCTGAAAGGTTCCGTACGAATGAAGATTGGTCGTACATTGATCTCCAGACGGAGCACGGTGGGTAATATTTACTGGAGTTAGTGTTGATGGGTCAAAATCAGTTTGGAAAATGTGTAAAATTAGATTTTTCGGTTTAATGCAAGGGTTCAGTTCCAGGTAGGGCTATTTATGTGTAGGATGGATGGCTTGAAAACAATGAATGAATGGATTAATTAATTAAAGGGTGAATGACAGAATTAACATCAGGCAGGTATGTAAAGTTGGACATTTTTCATTTTACGCTCAATTAGCTGCATTTTAATGAATTAAAACCAAAACTCTTGAATAACTTGTGTTTTTTTTAACAGATTCAATTGTGTTTTGATGATAAATATGTCATAAAATACATGTCAACTAAGAATTCTGATGGTTTCATTTCATTGTTGCGCAAAAGAACACATTTTTGTATTCCATTGTCCTCATCAATGATCTGTATTGTCAAATTCTACTGCACATGCAAGACACACAGTAGAATCAAAAAACTGCCTCACTTGTCCTCTCACAGTGTAAACATACACTCATTCAAAACACAAAAATAGAAAAAATAGCCCAGATATTTAGCCAATTAATTGAATAGTAATATGAGATAATCACCCAATAAGAAAAGAATCAGTCTAAAAATGTCCAATATGCATATATACAGTGAAGACATGCAATATACAATACAATACAGGTAACCCCGGAATCTTTAGTACAAACAGAATAAAAAATAACTTTAGATTGAGAGCACCTCGACATTAGCCTACAGTGACTTGAAATTCAAAACACAAATACTTTATTTTCTATCATTTATTCAGCATATAAATGTCCCCCTGCAGGTTATTTGCCAATTATGATTTCAGCTCATAAAGCCGCGGCGCTTTAAAAACCGTCACTTCAAACCAGGCCTGGGCTCGTCTCCATCCCCTCCTTTGACTGTCATACATCAGGTGGATAATCAAGCAGGCATAATGGCTTTCACCTGTGTTTACTTCACTAAATAATTAACTGTCATAAGCGCTTTATGTATCCGGGCGATTCCTCAAAGCAAATCCATTCAGCTGCAATAAGCCCTTCTGAAGTATCACTTTTTTCTAAACTGTGAATAATATCGACTCAAACAATTCGCAGACCGTATTCTGACAACTGCTGCATTTTAAAATGTCAAAAAAATAGATAAAGTCAGTCGTTATCTACAAACTAATTTGATTATGAATTCGTGTTATGACTCTGTGAGATTAATCATCTGCAGATAAAGTTGAGGGACTGCCTCCAACTCTTTGAGAGTGTCGGCTTCAGAAGCACTGAGAGGACGGAGAGGTCGAGATAACCATCTTAGTACGGGTCTCACTGAGCTCGTGTGAGCAGATATTAGTCGGTGCTCCGTTCACGTGCCGAGTCGGAAGGAGTGAAACATTCTGCCGACAGCATCTGCACTCGTCTGCTGAAGGAATGTGTGGAGCGGAGGGACAGATTACAACAGTACATGGGGAAAGATGTAACCTTTATTTTTTGGGAGAAAAAATAGAAGCGTTTGATTCCGTTTTTGCTCGAAGCCGCTGAAAACACAACTGTTTGAAAACGCTCAGAAAAAGCATTCGTTACGAGAAAATGCAACGATGCTACTGTTCATGAGCACAACTGGGTCGTTCTTCTGCAGGTGTGCAATTAGATGGACAATAACAACAATGGCGGCTTTCCAGAGTGTCACGACTCACTTTTTCACTGGTGGAAAACACAAGATCACTTATCTCTACTTTGACACACTTTCACTGATCCACATGAAGGAAGTAGGACTAAACCATTCAATGGTATTGGGGAAGAATAAAACCTATTTACATTTCCGAATGAATCAATTTGTGTGTAAAATTACACAAACTACTTTTTTATTATTACATAGTACTTCTATCCTGACACACTTCCACTGATCCACAAGCGGGAAACAGATGCCTCACCTCATCTACTGTAGAATGGTTTGCTCTGTTTGGCTTCCTGCTACTGGATCAGTAGAAGTGTGTCGGAGTACTGATCTCCAACAAGACGTTATATCGGAAAGAAATCTGCTATTCACCTCTACTATGATATATAAAACACTTCAAGCCAGACTGTATTTTTGTGTATCTTGTTTGAAATAGCAGAAGTTGAATATTTTGTCCTTAAATCAAGATATCTTTTATCGGTAGATGGTGATGTTTCTAAATGATTTAAATTAGATTACATCTTTCAGTCCTTAACATCTGGTTGCTGTGGTGTAAGGACTAATTGAATAAAGAGTCAAAATGACAACAAACAAAAACATTATATGTCTAATAAAGCCAGCAGCTGCAAAGCAACAAGATCACTTTCCTGGAAAGGCCATTATCCTCCCAGAACCATCTAATGGAAACCATATAAATAGAAACAGATGACCTGAAACATCAGATGGATGCGTTACTCAACCGGGGGCTCCTCACGTCCAGGGGGTCAGATGGATTATGGGTATTTACCCACAGCTTGCATGCTGATGGAGTAAACAGACTGGAGGTCATGTGGTGTGACCGCCACGGAGCTCCAAGTGACTCAGCTTATTGAGAGACGGAAGCAGATTCTGCTGAACACAACCAATTATCAGCACGAATGTCCTCCAGCAAGTCGGTGGATGGAGGCGCTCCCCGATACGGGTACGTATTTGCATTTCCCACGAGGAAAAGAGAGATTCAATGCAGCTGCGGGTAAATAATAATAAAAAAATAAAAAGATAGACAGCTCCAGTTGTGGATTTAATGTGGATTATTTCTTCTTGCTTTGAGGTGGAGGAACCCAACCCCCGTTAAAAATCATGATTTCATACTCGTCATGCAGCTGAGTAGTACTATTTGGTGAAAATGGAAGATTTCCTCATGTTTTTTACGGTGAAAGATTGTTTTTAATGGATTGTTAGGATCCACGGGCTGATGTGTGCTGGTTAGTGGAGTTATGCTGAAAAAAGTGATAACTCCTTAGGGCCCATTCACACGACAGTATTTCAAGTGAAAATCCATCGTTTTTGCATTTTCCTGCCAGAAAAGTTTCATGTTTATAGACACAGTAGACCCTCTGGCGAGTCGAACTCCATGAGAGCGGACGTTGTATTGAGCGGACGAATCGGCGCTCAAGGACAGTTTTGGAACTGTTAACACACCTATATGAGCGGGCAACATGCCAAACGTGGACGACGGACAGCTTTTAATGGCAGATTTCAATCTGATCGAACGGAACACTGAAACGGACAAAATACTACAATTTTGAATGTTCGTCTTCCCGATGTCCGCCATCTTGGATTTCTCTTCCCGGCCGTCAAGTGCACGCATGGGCGGAATCAGAGTTAGTTTTTTTTTGTGCACAAAAATGAAAATGACCAAACACACATGGAAAGTGTCAAATCCGATTACGGTACGTTGTTCACCATTTTCTTCTCAGAGGCAAAGTCCAGTATGGAGGAGACGACTAGATTCTCCTGCTGCGATTCTTCCAAAGTAACTAGTATCAGCCCTTATCAAATCATGCATAATGGGGCAAATATTGCATTTCTCTAATGCATCATTTATTCAAGATTACTGGCCATAATCTTCCAATGGGAAACAATCTGTTATTTCACAGATTTACTGTTGATTAACATTGTCTTGTTATCAGGTGTAAATATTTGTTTATACCATTCTTTGATTAATTAACTCTAATGTTTTATTACGTTAATATTTACATATTTTATTTTGTTGTATTGGTTCCGTTATGTGCTTTTAGATCATACTATCTTTAGTGTTTGGTTCATTCAACATCAACTAGTCTTAAACTTTGTCCTCGTGACCTCTGAAGAGTGAGACGGTCTTCAGGGAACATTTGCCATTAGATTTTAGGGCATCCCCACATCAGGTTTTTACCTGTATATACAGTATATCTATCTTATTTTTCACGGGGGGTGTGTGATAAATGCAAGACAGCACACAGGCAATCAAATAATGTGATAAAAAAAAAATGAAGAGAATATATAAGATATAAGGAGAAAGTCAGGACTGTATCCATCCATCCATTCAGTTATCACAGCAGCTGAAATGTGAATCATTACCAATAAGAATTTACAATGAAAACACACATTAGTGAAATAAACGACTGACAAACACTGGAAACCTTTTCAAAAGTGAAACAAAATAAGACAATATATACACAGGTTTTCACAGTGATGATGAGCCCAACGATATGGATGAGAACTTTATTCCCAGCTCCACACAGGGATTTCCCTCCATGCAATGCAAGCTCCGCACATTTCTGCCCTCGTTTGGCCCGCACGCTGCACATGCATCCAGGGTCTGACTGGAGAACTTCTGGCCCACTCTGCAGAGCGGTTTGCGCCGAGTTGCGTAATGAAGCGGAGCTCCTCCTGCAGCAACTACATCCAGTTCATAGTTCGCAAGGATTAGTGCAGAAGCCTCGAAGTGGCCCCACATGACGTGGCTGAGCCAGGCGGCGGGTCCTTCACCTGCAGCAGGGAGACAAACCCGGAAGCGGGACAAAAGTTGAAGTTTTTTCCCCGTTTGGAAAAGTTACGCGCGCTGCCACCATGCACTCCGCCGTGCGTCTCCGCCACCTCCCTGCGCTCCGGGGCAGGAGGAGGCTCGCGGGGACTTTATACGCAGCACAGGAAGCCCCCGGAGCTGCAACTGCGGCTGTCTGGAAATGTGCGGCGGTGCAGGGCTGCAGGGGCTTTGCGTCGGAGGCAGCGTACGGACGAGCCTTCAACACGGCCAGAGATCAACCGGAGAGCTTCTGGCAGGAGGCGGCGCAGGACGTCAACTGGTTCCAACCCTGGAGCAAAACTCTGCACGTGGAGGATCCGGTGTTTCCAAACTGGTGGGTTTCACTGTATGATGGATAACAATAAAGAACACCTCTCAGATAAGTGTCTCAAAAACACAAGATTCAATGTATAAAACTACATATTATACGGTTAATTAAAATAAAGTAAAAGTTGAAATGTACTCCAGTATTGTAATGTAGAAAAGTTAATCTTTAACTTTCTGGAGACAGGTTGAAGTTTTAAAGACACATTAAACTTTTTCTTGGGCTCAGATGTGAAGGCTCACGATTCCAGGTGTATCACAGATTCAAGTCACAAAATTAAATCATTTTCTAACAACAACGTCAGATTTGATATGAAACACTGCTGATTCCATTTTAAAAGTTTGATGTTTTTAAAAACAGGATTTGTTATTAAAGCTTTGTCATTTAACTTGATTCCTAGTCGTCCTTATTGAAGTTAAACCAAGGAAAGAAGCCAGTTTGAAGAAGGTGAAAAATAATTATATTAATGACTCATAATGTAAATCTTGGCCATTTTGAATCTAATAAAATTCAATATTGAATGAATATACTATTACTACTATTTTTCACAAGCAAACTGCACCAAACCTGAAAAAAAACTTTTAATTTTACTTTTAACATATTTTCATGTTATTACATTTCCAGCTGTGGTTATGTTTAAATGAATTTTAACACTACCTCAATAATGTAATTTAAAATGTTATAAAATGTATTCATTTAAAATTAGTGATACTTTACATCGTATTGATTTTGACATTTCAGTCAGTTTAAAGAAAAAAACACCCAGAAATGTTCTTTATGTTTAAAAAAAATCTAAATGTAACACACCTGCCTCATCGTGTATCCTTTATTATTGAACCAATGACACTGTGACACTGAGTTTTGGTTTCGATTGTTGATGTAGAATATATTGGCACGTCTTAGTGTTAGGCTGAAGATGCGCGGTGTCTGGTGTGCTGTCATTTCAATTTCTGATGTTTTTCAACTCGGCTGATTGTCAATATATGCACATATTTTCTCCCCTCTTCTCTGGTTGAATTAACATATTATAATTCACCCAAATGCAAATGCTCATTCACAACGCAAAGGTATTCATTTGGAAAATGAGAGAACCATTTTAAAGTAGGCTTAGTAAAACATTACATGTTTATTTGGGTGTGATTTAAAAAAAAAAAAAAAAAAAAAGGTACTCAAACAGGCTCTGATTATGTTCTCCTGGGATGTTCAGGCATCACTTACACACAGAAAACGTAAATTTACTGTACTGCAGCTCTTCTGCTGCTGCTCATCGCATTGCTTTGAGGAAACAACTTCAACTTGTTTTACTTTGGTAAATTTTAAAGTTGAATCTCCACACATTTCATACAGTTTTGACTGAGCTGTCAGTAAAGGTTTTAAAATGGAACTCACTAAATTTGCCACTTTCACACTGAAACGGACCTGTTTAGCTCACTTTCGTGTCGGATCGCTGCACAAATGACTGGGTTAATGTGAAAACAGCTTTTATAGAAGGTTTTAATGTACTTCTTCCATTATTGAAGCTTTTTTTTTTTTTACTAATTTGTATTGTTTGGATTATGAAACAACTCGTAACGTCTCCAAGTATTGTCGTGCATTTTAACATGGACTCATTAACGTTATTAAATTAAACATATTTTCTTTGTGTTTCCGTCAGGTTCGTTGGTGGAAAGTTAAACATGTGCTACAACGCTGTGGACCGGCACGTGGAGAATGGCCGTGGAGAGCAGCCGGCTATCATCTACGACAGCCCAGTGACCGCCACCAAACAGATCATCACTTTCAGGGAACTGCAGGAGCAGGTAAGCGTGGATGCGACGTCTCTTATTTAAAATCTCATCTCAGGTTAATAGGCTTTGAGAGAAACAAACTGAGCCTATAATCTGGAACATATATTAAATATATCGCCAGATTCAATTCAGATCGGACTGAAGTACAAAGTGAAAGTGACATTATGGAATATTGATGAAGAAAGTAAAACAAGACGAGTTAAAATGAGTCAGTCCAGCATCTTGTCCAGCTGCTACAGCGCTTCATATGTCCTCTGTATCATCGTCCAGGTGTCCAGGCTAGCAGGAGTGTTGGTGAAGAACGGCGTTCGAAAAGGAGACCTCGTCGTCATCTACATGCCGATGGTTCCCCAGGCCATGTTCACCATGCTGGCCTGCGCTCGGATCGGAGCCCCACACAGCCTCATCTTTGGCGGCTTCGCCTCCAAGGAGCTCTCCGTCCGCATCGATCACGCCAAGGTCAGCGGAGATCCACCTATTCATGAGCCATGAAAGTATTCAGAAACTCGGCATCAATAAATCCCAAATTTAAGACCAATTCGATAGATTATGTTGCATTCATGCATGTCGACGTGTTGGGCGAATCATGAGCTCTCCCATCTGAGAAGCCCTCCCAACAGATGCTGTGTCTTCACCTCGTAATGACAATACCCTACAAGACTGTCGCATGAGTATTTTGCTTTTGTCTTTACAGGAAAGTAAGTTTTTTTTAAAACATACTTTTGACATGTTTCGAGTGTTCTTCCATCTTCCGTCATTAAACTAAAATTATAAAGGCTAAACGTCTATAGTCTAAAAGGCTAAAAGTT
This sequence comes from Lipophrys pholis, assembly GCF_963383615.2. NCBI lineage: Eukaryota > Metazoa > Chordata > Actinopteri > Blenniiformes > Blenniidae > Lipophrys > Lipophrys pholis. The sequence continues at coordinate 6,486,966 of NC_137644.1, read as the reverse complement.
TAAAGACTAAAAGCTAAAGTCTAAAGACTAAAAGTCTAAAAGCTAAAAGTCTATAGTAGGGGTGTAACAATACATCGATACATTGATTCATTTATTTATTTATTTTTATTTATTTATTTTTTTTTATTTAAATTTTTTTTATTATTATTTTTTTTTTTTGCCCTTGTCCTGTTCGGCAGCTTGGGCCAACAATATGATGTGATTGAGAGCCTTCGGAGTCAGAACAGTTTTTGGTCTTGCAACAGGGAGTCTCCTCCTGTTGCCTCCTCCGTCAGAAGTTGGCATGGCTGCCGTACACGACCGGGGGGGAACGCACAAAGAGAGAGAGAAGAGAAGAGAGAGAAGAAAGTTGAGGGGGGAGGGGGAGGGGGATAACGTACAATATCCTTGTTGATTCATTTATTAATGATACAATTACATCGATGCACAATGACGACATCGATTCACATTGTCATCTTTAAGATCCGCCTTTATTTTGAAATTCACGTAGCACGCCTGTACATCGGTGTCACCATTTCCTGCGCACTCTCGCCGCCTTCACACAATGTGTATGCACTGTTGCCAACTTGGCGACTTTCTCGCTAAATCTGGCGACTCTCCAGGTCCTGTTGGCGACTGTTTTTGCGAAACGCGACTAGTGACAAATCTGGCGACTTTAGAAATGTAAACGATCGTGTGAGATGGGGATATGATATCACATCATATCAATCGAAGGCTTGTGAATCAAATCGAATCGAAATCGTATCGTGACAGACTTTGTGATATCGGCAAACATCGTATTGCCATCCAAACATATCGACATTGCATCGTGATGAAGCTGGTGATTTACACCTCGAGTCTATAATCTAAAAGTCTATAGTCTAAAGGTTGATGACTTGGCCACAGCTATCCAGCTTCTAATCTTGGTGGTTCATATCCCATCATCAGCGTCTGCCGTTCCCCTCAGAAATATTAGCGATGCAGGAAAAAGACGCTGGAGGCTTTTTTGTTTCATTAACTCCAGATGAATCGTTGACAATAGAAATCTCTCGGCTTACTTTTCCCTTCTGCAGCCACTTGCTTACCCTGAAGAAAGACGTCAATGCCAGCCGCTCTGAGAATATTTACCCCGGCCAGGGTAGAATTAATAAACCGCGCTGACGTTCCTCAAGATAATGATTTCATTTATTTTTTTTAGGAGTGATGTGTTTTCGACAGATATGAAAAGGAGGCGAAACGGTGTCATTAAGGATCAAGTGTTATATACTTTAATCCTCGAGGTACATTCAGCTATTTCTCTCTGAATTACTTTTTGATGAAGAGTTTATATGGTATTCTTTTTTTTTTTTTCTTTATGAGGGACTGTAATCGTCTTTTTCTATAAGTTTGTTCCCTTTGTGAGCATTTTGAGCTTTTTTTTCTCCTTTCTTTTCAGCACAACTTCACTTATGTGACCTTATAATTTAGCCTCAAGGTCTAAAGAAAAAAAGCCTGAAGGTTAAAGGACTTTTAGCCTTTAGGACTTCAGCCTTTAGACTTTTAGCCTTTCAGAAGCAGAGAAGTTTGCATCTTTTCTTGATTTGTAGTTAAGTTTCCTTACTTTTGCGATTCGCCAGGTATGAATAAAATCAGGCTGTTGATCAATTAACATTTGTAATTAATCGAAACTAATTCCGCACAAACTAATTAAACTAATGTGCGGTATTAGTTTAAGCAGACTGTGTCTGTCTATTGTTGTGACTTCGATGAAGATCACAAAACATTTTATGACCAATTTATGCAGAAATCCATGTAATCCCAAAGGGTCCACATACTTTTTCTTGCAACTGTATATATATATGAAATTACCAATTTCTCAGAATGTTGTTAAAATCAATGAGTGAATGTTTTGATACCCCACAGTGGGAACAGGAAGTGACACTAAACTCAAATTAAAACTGAAGTCTGACCGACAGTCGAGGCTCCGTGGGATGTGCCGAGGCCGAAGGGACAAAACTGTCAGTGGAAAAATGCACTGTGACTGAGTGGGTGTCAGGAGGGCGTTGTCACCTTTGCGTTATTGAATTAAATCCACACAAAGTGCAGGTGACCCTGCGGGAACGCTTCAGCTGTGCTGCAGCTTCTGCAGCCGTCACTTACATGTTAATTATCCCTACGTGACTCAACAGCGGCGTGTTGCTGAAGGTACCGGATTCATACAACTAATACCTCCTTAAAATGCAGGAAAACATCTTTTTAAACAAGATGTATTCTCAAAAAGTGCAGAAAGGTGCCCTCTCTTATGTAATTAAATTCTTAAATTATGTTTTTTTTGTTGTTTTTTTCCAGCCCAAGCTGATGGTTACAGCCTCGTTTGGCATTGAACCAGGGAGACGAGTGGAGTACCTCCCTCTGGTGAGGAAGGCGCTGGAGCTGAGCTCTCACCAGCCCTCCAAAGTCCTCGTCTACAACAGGCCCAACATGGTAAGAAACCTTGGGTTTGTCCCTGTGGTGTCAACAGATAATTGTTTTCAGAGGATCCGCTCAGAAAAGCCCCATGAGTGACGTCACAGGCAGACGTGAGTTTTTAAAATGAGGGTTCTGCGAGTTTTAAGCTCCATTTACACGACATCACGCCAACTAGTGGGCCAACGAGAAAACTACATCGTTTTCACTGTTTCTGCCTTTGCTGTGTAAACAGACATCGATTTTAAAATGTTGCCGTTCAAACGCAAAAATTTTCCGAAGCCAAAACCACTTTCAGTTAAAACTGCTTTTCGGACAAATTTGGGAAAAAGTCTTCTATAAAAGTTCAGATTCCTGTTGAGTATGTTTTGATATATATTAGTTTATCATTTTCCTTTGTTGGCTCTTGCTGTTTGATTTGTTTCCTGCACATTATGTAATCACACTGCTTCATAAACAAACTTTGATATCATATCTTTGATATAATAATTGAGATTTACAGGATTGAATTGACCTTATTTTTCGATCCTCGTCACTCTTTCCTCACAGTTTGAGGATCTGCTGAGGTAAATAACAGCTGCTTGTTTGTTTTTTGGGTGTTTTACGTGCCTTAAGAAGAAATCCCTTGAATAACGTTGTGCGAGGCGTCACATTAGCTCTGGTTGCTTTTCGAAGGCAGCAGGTTGTGGTCGAGTGGTTCTTGTTGAATGTGGTTCAGCTTTCGGTGGAGTCAAGAAGCAAACTCATCTCAGAGAGCACGAGGCTCGATTTGCTGCCTGTCTTCACCTTCAGACTTGCCGGGATATTAATGCTGTCTGAACGCTTTTATTGAAACCAAAGAAAAAAAGGTGCTTTTGTCTCCCCGTGTGATTAAATGTTAATGAAATCTTGGGTATCAAAGAGAATTGTGACTTGAAATAAGAAGGGATGTCAGAGTTTGCAGAGGCATTAGAATAAAATCCAAAAGGGTTGCGGTGAGAGATGGAGGCCTTTATATATTGGTTAAACGTGTTAGGATTCATTCTCCAAAATGAATACCTAAAGTATGTTCGTCTGCTTTTTTCAAACTGAAATTCTTCTTTCGGCTGCTTCTTCAGCAACCGTCCTCTTCCTCTTCTACTGATACACCGACCGTCTTCTTGTCTTCCTCCACTTCTCCAGTATATCCATTGTGTCTCATCAGCACAATCCGACACCACCTCAACTTTACTTTCACGCCTTCTGTCACACAACAGACACTTTAACTCTGCTGGACCCACCGCTCCCACCCGCCTCCTTCTCATTCACACGCATATATATCGTCTCTACTGACCTCCATACCTCCTCCATCGAGCGCAGACCTCCACCTCTGCAGCTTAATTTCCACCACAAATTGCAGTGTCGTCTACAAACGTTCAACCCAGCCTCCTTCCTGACTGCAGTCAGTGGTTGTTTTCCAAACTGAAAAACCAGCTTTTCAACCTTAAAATAACATTTATAGAAATCTCTGGCATCCGGAAATCGGAAATGTAGCAATAAAAAAAGATTACAACTTTAATTTATTCAGAAGTGTTTAAGCATAAAATGGTTTAAAAAGTAACAAGGTTTAAAATCAATAGAACCATCAGGGACTATAATGTTATTTATTACTAACTACGATAAAACAATGTCACTATAAGGTAACAGGTGGTGCTGTGTGAGTATTGGATGGTCAGGAATTCCAGATTATGGGTCAAAATTACTAGGGTAAAAATGTTATTTATTGGGTTAACAGCCATTTTTTTTTATTATTAAATCTGATCTGATAGAGACACCGGGTGAAATGATCCTGAGCAACTTCAATCTTTTCTTGTCTCAACAGTTCTCAAGTATGATGTAGAAAAATAGGTTTGTTGAGTTCTTATGAGACAAAACATGAGTGGTGAGTCAATTCTGAATAACACAGGCAATGTAATGGTGCTTATGGCTTCTCTGCTGCGAGTGAAGATTCAATCAGCTGAACTTTAGACGAGCTGTAATTCATTCCAAGTTGCTTTTCTTAAACCTTTCAACCAGGTTGAGTTGTGAGAAAACCAAAGAATAGAAATGCAAGTGAATGTAATTTAGTATGAAAACAGTGTGATGTGTTTATATTTGTTTATTTCTATTGGTTTCAGGAGAAGGTCTCTCTCGGCCCGGAGTTGAGTCTGGATTGGGATGACGAGATGGCCACCGCGAGACCCCACGACTGTGTTCCCGTGGCCTCCAACCATCCGCTCTACGTCCTCTACACATCTGGAACAACTGGGACTCCAAAGGTACCGTCGTCATGTCACTGTGTGCAGAGTGAAACAAAGCACTGCTGAATGAATGTAATCAAACTTTCATTGCCTCCCTCCACATTGTTTTCCCCAAAACAAATACACTCTGCTTATGTCCCATAAAACTGCAGTGATATACTAAGGCGCACATGCAGCGCCTCGGCGTGCATCACATTAAGCCCTGTTCAGATTATTCACTGTTGGAGCTGCAGAGGCGGACGTCACATTCACAATAGCCGCTGAGCTTTAGATTTAGACCGTTATTAAAATAGACCCGCGGAGGAATCTGACGTCAGCTCCGTGTGGAATGTCCTGGTGACTCATCTGATCTTTCACTCTGCAAAACAATCCAAACAACACTATCGCCACATAAATAAGACACAACACTTCCACAGCGGGAGCCGGGGCTTTTACCTGCAGGCAGTTTACCGTGAAAAATCCTCCGCTCCTTTTCAAATTGCATCATTTTGTCTTTGACCAACAGATGATATAAAATATCCTCCTGCTGGATACTTTCTAGATTTAATAGTGCAGTTATTGCCGGCTTTTATTTTTTTATTTTTTTTCCCTCCATCTCTGTGAGCTGCTATGAATTTCTTCAGTTATTGCTGCAGGCGATAGCGTAAATTTAAGAGGGAAGGTTTTTTCTAGTTGTGAAGACCAACAATTTTGAAAATGTTTCGACAGCACCATCATCTCATAAAAAGAGGCAGATAGAGGTGTCGGTTTCTAGAATCAGCCATTCGGAAACAGCATTTCTTTCCTCCCCTTTAGAAAAGGCAGGGCTGCGTTTTCTTTTGAAGAAAAAACAAAAAAAAACAAAGCCAGCGCTGCTATTTAAACTGATATTAAAGCCCTGCTTCTTTGCTTAGCGCGGTACCTGTCACAAGTCTGATGTTGGCCTTATCTTTCCCCCCAGGGTGTGGAGCGAGACACGGGGGGCTGCGCCGTGATGCTGAAATGGACCATGTCAAATATTTATGGACTCAGTCCTGGAGATGTAAGGCCATAAAGCATCCGCCTCCCGAGTTAGTGTCACCGTGGAGAACAAAGGGCACGCCGGCGTCGAGAGGGAGAGATAGCTCTGTCCTTCAAAAGACCATCTGATTTCCATTTAATACACAAGTACCGTGCAATTAGATTTCCTGCATGCGGAGGTGATGCGAGGACGTCCTCCTCGCTCCTCGCTTGGTATTCGCCGCCTGTCGCCGTGCAGCGATGACTCTGTGCATGGATGTGATCTATTGCAGGTCTGGTGGGCAGCGTCGGATTTGGGCTGGGTGGTGGGACATTCGTACATCTGCTACGCTCCTCTGCTGCACGGTAACAGCACAGTTCTGTACGAGGTAAGTCCTTCATTTGAAGCCTCCAGCCAGTAAGAGGCACAAACATGGGAGAAAACTTAAAAAAAGACCAAATAAATAAAGTTTTCATGTGAAAACAGGAACCTCTCGTCGTGTTTTGCGAGTCAGTTGACACGACAGTGGTGGTCAGAGCCACTAAAAATGCAACTTCTTTAAACCAGCTTTGGGAGTTGTCTCCGTAGAAACGGGGGAGAATACAACTTCTGTAAACACTCTTGACTTTAATCTCCGTAGAAAAATATCTTCTCATTTTAACATGAGATTAGTTTTTTTTATTTCCTTTGGGATCAAAATCTGAGTTTAAGAGATCATTGTATTCAGAATAATTCAGATTTAACACAGCGTTTTAACTTTTTTTAATTATACCTTCTCACACAGGCTATGGATAAATAGTTCTGTATTTTCTTTCTGTTGAGTTCTAAAACAATTTTTCCAGCATCAGTGGAACAGCCCAGTTTGTCTGCATGAAGCCGAGAAATGGCCGTTAATCAAACAGTAAAATTTGTCCTTTTCCATTTTAATTGAACTGATTAGAACCAACTGTAACATTCTGTCTCTATTTTTTGTACGTTTCCATCATTCTGTTGCATCTTGCGTTTCCTCGCAATGCGGTTCACTGGTAAAAAATGCTTACGGCGCCACAGCTGTGCAAACAACGGAGGTTATAACAGAAAGCACTGGTGCACAACACATATATCTTCACAAGACGTTTATGGCGCCATGTATTTTTCATTTTACACTTTGCTGATGCCGTCATTTTGCCCCTCCGCTAAGTGAAGTCGAGTTTCTACAGTGTGCGCATAAAAAAAACTGAACGTGCAGGGTTTGATAGGATCATTTTAGCATGTCGTGTGAATTCTTGATATTATTGCATTTTATTACAACAGTTAATTTGACTTTTTCTTGCTAAGAGTCCAATAAAAGTGGACAAAAATCTCCTCCAGTCTCCAAACTGGCGTCCTGCATGTTTTCGGTCTTTCTCAGCTGCAAAACACCTGACTGCCATTAGACTCATTATTATTATTAAGGCCAATTCCTACTTTCCGCGTCCACGTTCCCACAGGGTGCACATTGGTCCATGTGACGTTAATATCGTCATCCGCCGCTGTGTGCGAGGGTCCGCACCCCTCTGGAGCACAATTTTTGTCAACGCACTGACCGCCCATGCACCAGAGCAACGAAGAACAACAATGGACGCCTACTTTGAGGGGTGAGGAGATCTGCAGGTCTGTAATCTGTTCAATCCCAATTTTAAAAGAATATGAAGATGGCCAGATGGGTCAGAACTCCTGGCGTGAAATGTCAAAAACTTTAGGGAAGGAGGAGAACAGAAGTGGAAATATTTTCGGGATCGGTATGTTATTTAACGCGCGCCGACGTGAACCCGGAAATGTAGTATGAACGGAACCACGTGCTCATCTGTGGACACGCGATGCAGAAAAGTATGATTGGGCCTTTAGGTTCTGGTTTTCTGAAGCGGGAAGACGTCGACATAGCAACTACAAAAAAAGGGAAAACACCTGGTCCTGCGCACCACGGCCGTAGAAACTAGTAGTTCTGCACATGCTCAGTAGAGGGACAATAAGAACATGTGTGACTGGTTTCATTGTGAAAACAACCACCAGAACTTTTCTGGAATGAAAACACAAAAATTATGTATTTTTACGTGAAGAACTGTCGTGTCAACTTGAACCCTTGCAGCCCGTTTCGACCTATCATGGGATGATATGATGATGGAGCTCAATTTGTCGGCTTAATGTTGGGAGCCACTGATTGTATTATATCTGGCTTCCTCTCGCCTCACAGGAATGGACAAAAAAATGTGCCTTTTGTTGTTTCCTGCGGCTCTCATTCAAAAACAGGCCGTGTGACTTCACGCAGGCCCGGCAATAACCTTTTCACTTCCCTCTCTGATCGGGACACACAAACAAATATTTATGCAGCGCCAAGTGACAGCCAGGGCTCTCCGCTCGCTGTTTGCCAATTTCTTCATCTGCAGTTGTCTTGCTGGGACCGGATAGGTGGAGACCAGACGCACAGTGGAAATAGCTGTCTGAGGTCTCTGCCTGCAGGGCTTTCTTTTGTCCATATCTTATCTTCGCCACAGAGAGTGCAGCTCTGTTTTCTATCACTTTTGGCCCATCTGTGTATAAATCAGTCTTTTCCCCCTATTTTAAACAGCTGCTCCATGAATATTAATAGTTTTTGGTTGGAGAAATGTTGCTGTTATGGTTTTAGGCATGAATAATTATCTCTTTATTTGGTTTTGATTTTTCATAATCCGATCTCATCAGATATGAATTGAGTATTGTGTTTTAGGAGCTCATCAGCTGCTGTTGTGATTTCAGGGTAAGCCCGTGGGGACTCCGGATCCCGGGGCTTTCTTCCGGGTCCTTTCCGAGCACGGGGTCTCCTCCATGTTCACGGCGCCCACGGCGATCCGGGCCATCCGCCAGCAGGACCCCCTCGCTGCCATCGGGAAAAAATATCCTCTGTCCAGGTAAGATTTCACTACGTAACACAGTTAAACATGGAGTATTCTGGAGTATCCGTCCCTCTTCTTTAATGTAACTTATATAAAGAAGCTACTTGTATTCAAAATAAAAGAGAAAAACTGTTAACTGTATTTTGTGCGGAATTTAAAGTAAAAATTGGAAAATGTGCAGCAGAAAACAGAGGATCAGAAAGAGTTCAGGGTCTGTGAGAAACTTATGAGGGACCGAAGAAATCCAGAGAAACTGTTACCGCGATGACGAAAACAAAGAAGGACTGAAAGCTTAAAGAGAAACTCACAGAAGGTTCTGGAATAATAGCTGCTGGACCATGATTACCAACACTTACCATGGACATGGAAAATGATTGAATCAAATATCCCAAAAGGTTTTTTTAATCTTTATAATGGATTTTTGGACTGATGTGACTTATGCTTACGTAGAATTTATAGTCGAAATCATACGGTATCCATAGCAGCGAGGTCGCGAGCTTTCATGGCAATATCACCGATATCTCAGCTCCAGTCTCAGTGTTGTTTCTGCTCCTCTAAAGAATTCTGTTAAAAAAACAAAACCAATTTGCTCGGTGGTTTGGCCAGTTTGGAGCCTCTTGCGGGCCATTATTGACCCACGGGCCTTATGTTTGACGCCCATGGTGTATTTTATGGTTCTGGCATCCCAAGTATGCAGAATAAATCCTTTGAGATTTGTAATAAAAGACTTTATCATAGACTATTGCAACTGTTGTTTTTGATTCTCAAATGCAGGTTTTTATGTCATATGTTGTTTATATGTGGGTTTTTTTAACATTGCTGTACATCACACCCACTTTGAGTGCGTATAAATCTTAATCTTCCGCCTCGTAGACTTTGATCTACACCCCTGTTGTGACACATGATGTATATCTGTATCGAGACGGAGATGATCTGTTATTTTCTGATGAAGTTATTCTGTAAAGTGTTGAGACAGCAGCCGTGGGCATCAACTGGAGCAACGTGCGACAGCCTCTCTGGATAGATGGCGGTGGTCTGCGTTGTCCCGTCATGTAATTCTCCGGTCATCTCTGCGCCTGCCATCGCTCACAGTCCGCCGCCCGGACTCGACCTGCTCGGGCGTTAATGTGGACGGATAACAAACAGCAGCAGCCCGCCGTGGCCGGCCTGTGCTTAATCATCCTGCGTGAACTTGTGAAGGGCGTCTGTGGCTCCGAGTTATAAACAAACAGTGCATGTTGAGAGGACGTCGGTCATTAATTGTTTGAGTTTGGAGCAGAGAAGCTTGAATCTCATGGTAGAGGTGTCAGTTTGACCTCTTTTGCTCTTTTTGGAAGCCTGAAAAATGGTTGTCATCTCACAATCCTGAAATAATTGGTAGAGTGGGGTGACCTCTAACCTCAGAATGATTCTGGCTTTTTGTGTTCAGTCGTCTTATGTGGTGTGTTTGGATGTACAGTATAGACTCGTCATGATCGTTGCCCAAAATGTAACATCGACCGGAATTGTTATAAAATATAATGTAATAAAACCCAAAATGTAATAGCTGGTCGATAATGTACCAAAAGTGCTGAGCCGGAAATGTAATTAAAAAAATGGAGTGAAACCCAAAATGTAATAACTGGTCAATGGAAAAAGCTTTACCAAGGATTTAAATGTGATCGTAATATGTTTAATGCTTATACATTATTTTGTACTGATTGCACACATAGATTGCAGATTATAGAGAACAGAAGACAATAAATGCCATAAACTGTATATAGATATACATAGAAACAAATACTCCAAAGTTATAGAACTCATTCTTTCAATGTTATTCAAATTGAAGCAGTTCAACTTCAAGTTCAAACCATGAATCATTGACTCACTTTATGATGTAATGAAATTAGTACACTATTATTTTTGACCTGCCCCATAATAGAATATTAAATGTTTTAAGTTTTGGGCTCAGAGTCTTGTTACAGTATTGACCCGTTGTTAAATTTTGGATTTTATTACTTTGTTTATCTGTTTATTACACCTTTGTTACTTTAACAATTTTGTGTTTTAAAACATCATACTTTATGACAATTCTGGTCGTTGTTATATTTTGGGTCTTTCTTGCATATCTGGCTTTAACAAACCTTGTTTACACAACGTTTTCGAGTGAAAACGCCAAATTTTCGTTGCGTTTTGGGCGTCCGGCTCCAGGATAGCAGTGCTGACAGCGGAGCCACTGAGAACGCAACCTATTGAAAATGGCTCCCAAGGTGGAACTTTTCAAAAACTCTCGACTCCGACCCCATGGAAATGGGGGGAAACGCAACTTTTCGAAAATGCTCCAAATCTATCTCTGCGTAAATAGGGTTTTCAAAAATGCTCTGGCTTTGTTGGAAATGATTTATTTTTAATTATTACTGTGTAAACACAAAGCTTTTCTGAAACGAAAACGCGAAAACGACATGTTTTCACTGGAAACATTGTCGTGTAAACGGGGTCTAAATAAAAAGTAACGTGGTGACAGCGAGTACTTTTAGTTGCACGTTGTCTCAATTAGTATTCAGTATCTCAATATTTTGCATGTCACTACTCAGCCTACTGTTTGATTCACTCATTGAAGTCAATTCAATTGATCAAACTATCTGGACTATAAAGTTGCATCACGAAGAGGAAAAAAAAAACACAGTCAGTCACACTGAGGTTTAAGATGTATTTATTTATACATAATCTGTATACATTTTCATGTCATTTCTAGATTAGGTTCTTTTCTTTTTTTTAAGTGCTCTTTCTCTTGCCCCTGATTAAACCAGCTGTGATTGGGTGGTGTGTGTTATGTTTTCCCCATTTTTTCTTTCGATTGGTTAATTACACATTTTTTGTGAGTTAATCGGGATCCATTGAACTTTATTTCACATTTGATTTTCTATCCATTTGAGTTTGTGTTGTGCGTGGAAATATAATTTCCCTCAGTAGGCGTGTGCTGCATGTTGATGTTGCAATAATGGTGCATTTGCCGCATGTGCAAATCAACCTTTGCTCGTGGTTGACGTCAAATCACTCTTCGCCAGTTTCAACTCAGTCGCGCCGTGGTTGAGGAGAAAGATCCGGGTGTTGTAACGGCTTCGTACACCTGGAATACTTTTTAGCTTTAAATAGCTTCATGATGAAGTAAAAAACAAAGTATCAATGCATAGACTCTTGGCTTTAAGTTGATGGAAGTTGTCAAACCTCTCGGCGCCTCGGGTTATTCGGCTTTATTATCACACACGTAATTTCATGGTGGAGAGACTTGACGTGGTCATTCGGTGCAGCTCACATGCGCCGTCTGTAGTTTATTGACGCGGAGTAATTCACTCCCTCGTGAGTCCGTCGAGTGATAATGGCCCTTATCAATGCGTTTGAGCCGTATCGCCGGCTGCCATGGATGTGGGAAGACACGCAGAGAGTGGCTGCAGGGCTGTCACGCTCTGCATAAATGCAGCATTACAAACGCAGCAGACATTTAAATTTAACACTTTTCTGAGTGCTTTTACTCTTAACAAAGACATGAATTTATGCCTTTTGGAGTGGGATTTTTCAGACGCAAAATGTGTTTAAATCAACACATCACACGCTGCAGTCGCACTTATTCTTCTTAAATGATCCGCAGGGAAACATTCACGTGCACTCCAGCTTTTTCTCTTCCGCTCCGATCAGCGTTTCTCGTGTGTTCACTTTGCCACATTGACCTCGCTGAGTAATCCTGCTGCATGACAACATTTTGTGGCTTCAGAACCTGACCTTTGCCACCAAGAATGGCCTTTATTTTTGCTTTAATTGCCTTTTTCAAGGCTGTTCTGCACAGATCAGTGTTGCCTTATCTTTACAGATCAGCCTGTAAAAATAGGTTTCTCCTCTTATCTTTTGGTGGACCGTGACTGGACAGCCTGATTATGCGCATGACTAGGCTTTTAAAAAAATGTTTTATTCTTTTGACCTTTTTGTACACATGCAAATTACATTTCATTCAATAAAGCTACAGTTTCCATAAAATACAATGAAGAAAATCATTCATCTGTTTTCTATACTGCTTTATATGGAGAGGAAAGGTTGACTTGAACTATTTATGGCTGTTTTTGTTTTACACTATAATTCTTTAATAAGTTGACTTAATTACTAGTCCATTGCATTGAGAACATTAAGTTGTCAGCAAATGATACTACTTGTCTTTTACTACCAAAAGCGATGCAAGCAACATTAAAACCAGATCCAATTGGCCCTTCTATTCTTTTTGAATTAATAGCAAAGGCTATTAATTTAAAAGAATGGGAAGGGTATTACAATGACAAAGATAAAAAACCGGGGGAGAGCCGGAGGGTGCTGGAGAAAATTAATACATTTAAAGGCTAATCTACATAAAGCTTATAAATGATCTGGCTCATAACCAAAACAAAACTGCTAAAGCTCAAACTAATTAAATGTAAATACACTGTGTGTGTGTGTGTGTGTGTGTGTGTGTGTGTGTGTGTGTGTGTGTGTGTGTGTGTGTGTGTGTGTGTGTGCGCGTGTGTGTGCGCGTGTGTGTGCGCGCAGCGTTAGTATTATGATTGGTACAACTGAAAGGATCCTGCCTCCACACCGCCGGGACTCTTGTGGAAATGGCAGAAACGCTAAAAATAATGTGAATTTCATGTGGGCCCTCTAGTGGGTGCTGTTGTTTGTTTTTGTACTGAAACCACACTACTACTTAGCATGTGCAGAACTACTATATACTGCGACTGTATAGAGCATGTGCAGTAGCAGTGATTCCTCCGTTTCCATTGAGACAACTGTCATTTTCATAAAGTAAATTCTTTTGTGACTCGGAGTAAAAGGACACACAAAATGCACGTTTTGTGTTTTCACTTGAAAATGGGATCAACGGGACCTAAATCTGAGTCTCACACTGTCTGTCGAAGGATTTGTTACCTTTAAATACCCCGACATTAGGGTGAGCATATTGTAGTATTATATAGTGGGCTAAAGGATTGTTTACTGGAGAAGAACAAGCATCCACCTGGAAAAACAATTGAAATTAAGTGGAAAAAAGTGCAACTCACCAATTTGACATTTGATGATAAAAGGGAAATCGCTGATGAATTTGTGAAAAGAGCTTCAGAACAAACAAGGACTCATGTCATCTGCCCTGCGAAGTGTGACTGTAAGGAGATAAAAACTGTTCCAGGCAGGGTTTTTCTGTGATTGCTGAGTCAGCAGGAGTGGTTAAAGCTATTTATCTGTCCAGAGCAGTGGAAATGATGCTTTGGCCTCAGCCAGGAGCCGAGGTGCTACTGTCTTAGAAAATAAAAGCATTTCATATCGAACAATGAAAGATTAAAGTCAACAAACTAGTGTATTGAAACAAGGAATCATTAACATGAACCTTTTTATGTTGTAAGTTCACATTTTGTACTTTACTCAGGATCTCTAACTTTGTATACACCTAAACAACAGAGTACTTAACACCAATAACAATGACACCAAAACCAACAACAACAGACAAACCCCTAACAAGACCAATAACGATGAAAACATCAGCACCGCCTATAACGACTACAGAATAACACCATTAACTCTGACATCATTATTAGTGACACCAACAACACAAAATAACAGCCCAACTAGAGGTGGAGTTAGTTGGTGTTGGTGAGCAGAAACTCCTCCTTTTCTGAAACACTGCTGGTGAGAACTACTGATGGACCAACAACACTAATGGAAACAACACCAGTAATAACACAAATACCACCTAAACCATAAGGACACCAACAACGATGATAATTACACCTTCAACACCAACACTGATTACAATAACAGCAATACCAATGACAACAACTAAACAGATGACAACTACATCAATGACCACAACAACAATAACACAGATGACACTCTAACAACAAAACCATTGATGGGGACGACACGTCAAACAACACTGCTGATACCAAAACCTCAGACAAAATCACCAATAACATCGTCACCTGAACCTGAACATCAACAAAAAACAGTTCCAGTGACATGACCAACACTGCCAACAACAACAGCAGCAACATGACCAACACCAATAACAGTGATAACAGTACCAGAACCCCAACGTCACCTTTTCTTCAACCCGACCAACATCAACAACGACACCAACAATGACTACTCCACCACTACCAATACTAACACCAACAACAATACCGTGATCAACAGCGACAGCAGTAGCGGTGCTCGGTGGTTCCCTGCTGCAGAGTCTGTTTTCCCAGATATCTGCAGACGCACTGCAACACTGGAGGTGGGCTGTTCCCTGTTTGACCATGTGAATCTATGAATGCTTTGTATTTGAAGATCTTCTGCTTCAGACTATAAACTTTCCCTCTCTACTCGCTGAAAAACTGTCTGCCCCATCAGAAGACTCTTTATTTCCTGTCAAAGCCCTTTCAGAGAACGATTTGCTCACGTACTTCAGGGGGGAAATAAAATCCTTTCATCACCGGCTAGATTTGAACTCGTCACGACCGTTCCTGCGAGGGAGGAGAGGCGTCATGTTTCCCGCAGGTGATTGACAGGTGTGCTCTCTGTCCTTGCAGCTTGCGGTCAATATTCTTGGCGGGAGAGCGATGTGATGTGGAGACTCTGGAGTGGGCAAAGAAGAGCTTTGGGGTTCCTGTTCTGGATCACTGGTGGCAGACTGGTAGGAAAGGCTTTTCCCCCTTTCGAAGGACTCGATGAGAATCAGAGATCTGAATTGCAGAGGTGTCATGCAAGATGAGAGGCGGCAAGTGAAATCACAATGCAGCCTTGTTTTGATCGCTGACACTGCAGAAATACACCGTGCAGTTAATCTGGTCACTGTCGCAGAGCAGCTGATGGTCGACGTCAAAACTTCTTTTTATATGCGACAGATGAAGTGTAACAGTAATTATGTTGAGGAGCACTTCTCAATTGAAAACTCATTGTTTTAGTGTTTTTGTCTCAGAAAATGTTTTGCTTTTACACGGCAACGTTTTAAAAATTAAATGTTGAAAGCAACATAGTTGGCATGCCGGGCCACTAGTGGGTGCTGTTTTGTAATGCAACCACACACACACACACACACACACACACACACACACACACACACACACACACACACACACACACACACACACACACACACACACACACACACACACACACACATGCAGAGAACAATACGCTATAAACATTAACCTCCCTCTGATATAAGAAGCATTTAAAGAACTTCAAATATTTTTAAGTTTTTTTTTTTTTTTTAAATTGGACTTCATCAGTGTGTGATAAGTATAAATGTGATTCCTCCTGGATATTTTATTCACCCACTGACAAAAACTTGACCTTGACAAAAGACATCACTCAGGAAATCACTTTCCCACAAAAAGTCATCTGTCCATACGGGGCATATTTCATCACACGCTCCCCTTTGATTAATCCCTTTAGTGTTTTGGATCACAGGCCGGGGGAACAGGTCTCTTCCTGCCGGGGTGATTATGATGGTTCAGTCGGCGCGTTTGAATTTTAAGGCTTCTATTGGAACCGATTAATTCTGAAGCGATTTGTCATCATATGCACGAGATATTTGCACCGCAGGCAGAGTTAGACAGGCAAACATCATTTAACCTGAAATATCATCCCTACGTATAACAAAGTAAAGAGAAAAGATTCAGACAGAAAATATACAGCAGTATATACTCTTGCTGAGAAAGAGTGCATCATCTGCTTAATTTCATTGCAAATCATGTAATTATCACAACAATCAACAATATTATCGGATATTGAAAGTTTAACTAATATTTTGCTGACATGTTTAGAAATTGATAATTCTGCAGATGTGAAAACACCAAAGTTAGAATGTCAGCAGGATTCAAATCTGACAACCAAACTATGTGGAGTTTAAACGATCTCCTTCAGATTTTTTTCCATGTAAACCTGAACATCAGTGGATGTTGTGGTTTTTCCAAAACACCGTTGGATATTTTAAAAACCATGAAAGTGACCAAGTGTTCAATTTGATTAAAAAAAAAGTGCCGTTTCATTCCTGAATGGTCAAGACAACCCAAGCCTCTTGGAATTCAGCTTTCCGTCAAGTGTGTGTCGTGATCCACTTCACTTTGACTTCTTTCTTTCCCGCGTGCCGCTGAACAATGATAAACGAGTCAGCCGCAGTAAAAGAGGACAATTGGATCTGTCTTTGTTTTGTAATATCCTGTCTGTGCAGATGGAAGATCAATGCTGGACAAGACCAAAGTTCTGTGTTAAATATGGAATCAATACTGTTGGAAAGACATCGACTTTGAGCGTTTGCACGGGCGATGCACTCCGATCCGAGCGCAGATTAGGCCCCTCGGCTGATTGGTCTGTCCATCCTCTGCTGGAGTGCCAGGAGCTCAATAATACAGAAATGCAATTCATCAAATTGGTCTCTTGGGCGTGTATTGTTGAACATGAGAAGACAGTCCAAATAAATGTAGTCGTGACTGTAAGGTCAAGACCAATTAAGACAACAGGAGTTTCTGCTTTAGTCTCAAAACTACACAAAAAAACTACAGATTTAATACAAGTTTGGAAACTGCTTATCTCGATTTCGAACATGTCTTGTGGTTCTAGGCATTTTAAGTTGGTATAAAGTGGTTGTTTTGGTCATAAAGGATATAGTAATATAAAAAAAAAAGCACATAGTAAAGTTTTTATACAAAGTTAAAAGTTTGGGAATCAACATCAATATCAACGCTCGCGACATTTGTTCACCAGAATCAAATAAATGGCCTTTGGTTCAGTTACTATGAAAAATGTGTTTTTTCTTACTTAAGCTTTGAAAAAACTTTTTAGTGCTTCGCTGAATGTTCAAGAATTTGCTGCAGACTTACTGCGTTTTCCACTTAATCACTGAATTGCACTTGGCAGGATAATTGGATCAATATATTTTGTTTTATTCATTTAATTTCTCTGAGACTGAGCTTTTGCAATCCAGACTTGGCCACAGCAGTGTACACGTTTTTAAAGACAAAGTAAAATCTAAAAAAAAAAATGAAACAAATAATCAGACAGGTTAAAGTCTTGAATAAATCCAATTATCTTCATTAGACTTATTTATAAAATACACAGGGTGCAGGATAATAAACAAAAGACAGTTTTTCACTAATTCATCCAAACCTGACCACCTGGAGAAGCTTAGCTGGTCATCTAGAGAGTTTAAAGAGATAAAGGCATAAAGGTTTTTTATATTATTTTTCATAATAAGAGTTTCCTTCTTTTGCTTTACTGACAAAAATCTACAAATAGGCAGATTCCCTGAGAGGTCCTGCTTTTCCCTGGAGCCTCTAATCCCTTTAGATTGCCCCAAAGAGAGGTTACTGACCCCAGACATGATGTTTGGTTCATGTCAGTTCTCTTCAACAACTCAAGCTCATAGAATACACAGGTGTGCCAGAAACTTTAATATAAAGTCTATAGAATCGTAGTAGGACTCCATCAAAAATCAATTACTTAAGGCCTCTATTTAATCGATTTCAGTTAATCACATTTTAATCTCAATCTGCAACATTTTTCAACTAAAACGGATTTTAGTTGGTGGATGCAATAATAGACTTGCATAATGTATATTGCATAATGTGACTTGCATATCACACGAGGAATAACTTAGGCTGAACTACATGTTTAGGATCGAGGCTAAAAGAAGCAGCGAGCCGGATCACATTGAAATCACATTTTTCTTAACGTTTTGTTTTACCGTGCTTCTTCGATTGTATGCTTCTGGGACATTCATTTCTTTGAGGGGTTTCATCCCAAAGGGATCAATAAAGTTCTATATAATCTAATCTAATCCATCCCACAGTTTGTTTTTAATTTTCCATCCCATCATTCCCTCCATCTGATCTGATTCATGCAACACATCTGTAAACCAAACATTAACTTGCACGCTGCATCGGTAAGCCAGGAACTGAAAGGAATTTTCTCAGGTGCACTGAGGAAGATGTCAAATGAACCAAGATTAAAAGTCCCGTATTTTGCACAATTCACTTTCTAATGGTTTTCTAACAGAAACATGTGTCCACATAGTCTGTTTGAGGTCGTAGGAGTGAGGAAAGTCTCTCATGTCCGTCACTTACTTGTTCCACCTTTTTGCGAACGTGTGCTCCTTCAGGCAAACCAGAGATTTTCCCTTCATGACATCATCTGGGGAAGTAACCACTGTCAGTGGGAGTGGTTATTTCCCCAGGCAATGTCATGAAGGGGGAAATAACCACTCCCTCTGGTAGTGGATATTCACTATGACCCTCCCACAGGTAGATCAGCTCTGCTCTGAGCAGGTGACATTTTTCCTCCTTGCAAATGTTGCCAGAGACGAGGGTGGAGTAGGCGTGGACCGACTCAGCTCAATCGTGTTTAAAGGTACAGACACAGAAACAGCCTGTCCTCGGTAGAGCTCACTGGACTGGCTGAAATTCAGGACCAAGGCTGGATTTGGGGAAATACACTTTGCCTACATTGTTGTTGGACTTCTGACACAAATGTGAACTTGTTGAAAAACTGTATAATATGGGACCCTTTACATGTTTTTCTTCAACCTGTTCTTTTTTCTGTAATTAGCTAACTAAAATGAAGATATAATTAGCATGAAGGCACAAATGATCTGCTTTGTTCCTTCAGCTCCAAAGTCCAGATTTTTGTCCATGAATTGACTCTTTAATGACACATATTGCTCAAAGAGCCAAACCCCCCCTTTTAACTTTCAATGGGTCCAGTGCAAATGAAATCTATCCGATATATTGGCTCAACTCTAAACCACAGACCGTTCCAATCAGCTGACGCTTTCCTCGGTTCTTGCAGCTCATGTGTGCAAGACTGCGCCTCACCACTTTGTCAGGAAGCCCAGATGACCTTTCTGTGTCCACTTCTGGTTGTGGGAGATAGACGACCTCTCAAAAATGCCAATATTCTTTTGTCTTGTTGAGGACAGGCTGCCTCGTAGGGGACTGCGGGTTCGTTTGGGTCTGTCTACTGATTGATGCCCCCCTGGGTGGTGATCATCCAGCACCAGAGTCGGGCCACAGCTACACGTATACGTGCTGATTAGCAGTTTGCTCACGGAGGGTTTAAATCAATCGTTTTGCAGAAGTGCAGCAATGACAATGACCCTTCTCGCTCTTTCTTGTTGTATTTTACTTCTGAATTCAAACCTCCAGAATCCTTTGTCGCATCATGTCTTTTTCTAAGCGTCTTTGTTCATACTAGCATGGTGAAAGTTAAAGAGTGATCAACAGGCAGCAGTTCAGACAACCAAACACATCTTTGTGACATTTGTAAGCACTTTGCAGCTGTGTGATTCACTCTGTTTCGTGCGATGCATGCTATTGCTTCCCGAGCCTCCTTCGTGGATCGAGTCTCCCAGGCAGCGGCACTGGATGAAAACACACATTCAGCTGTTGATTCCCATCTTTCTCTCCCCGGAGTTTCACTGTTTGTGAGATAACATTTCATTTCACTCGGGCGCGTGGGTGTTTGTATCACAGTCGAGTTGGAACTCCGCCTCGTCTCCTCTCAATTCACACATCGAAACCAAATCCTGTCACACTCTGCGGCTATCTGCGCCGGGTGATTTATTGAGTTTGGAGGAAAACCTCTGGCGCCCTCTTGATTTCTGTCTCGATCTGTAAATCCCGCCGAGTTCCTCACCCTCCTCCCTGCTAAACTCAATCACTTGGCAGCTGGTGACCAGCGCTGCAATCCAAATGTGTTCTGCTCGCCGCCTTTGCCCTTCACCCACTTTGAATGGATAAAAGAGACTCTGCCATGCTATGCATATACATTAGGTGATCATTTTTCATTTCACTTCATTATTGTTGCTGCGGCTGAATATCTTCTGAACAACAGTTTAAGGATGGGGCCGATCCGGTAGCGCTATTGGTATTGGGTTCCGATACCAACGTAATTCACGGATTTGAAATTTCCAGTCCAACCTGCAGAGATTTTCGATCCATGAGCCTCGTCTGTGCTTTACTGTTGCTGACATGACTCCACAAGTGTTTCCCTGCTGCTGCTCTGCTCGCTGGCTGCAAAATGTGGAATGGATTTCCTGAAGGGAGGCGGGTCTCAGTGAGATAGTAGCAGCACTGTGCTATCCAACTTTTCACGACAACATGTTGCTGTTTGGACGTAATTTACTCTCAAAACACCACAAAGCCACACAGCAACGTGGATGTTTGCAAAGTCGTTGTACAGCGAGGCGCCACTCTGCTCCCAAACGTCACCGTTTTAAAACACCGGGCTCGCCGAGGAGAATGGCGCTGACCGCGGCATCAAAACAATTAAAAGCAGCTCCTCCGTGAGGCTGGGTCCTACTCTACGCTAAACTCCCTGAAAATAGTCCCAATCATTTGTGCTACGTTGCTCGATAATTTCCCCAGGGATTAATGAAGTGCTTCTTAGGTTTTAAAGTTTTTTTGAAGTTTATTATGAGATAACGTCACGCAGACCGTCAAATTGTCCAAATTGAATAAAAATAGTTTGTACTGCTTTATTTTCTGACCTTACCTTAACCTCAAGTTGCCTTTTGAGAGAATACATGCATACATTAGTACATTTCATACAACAGTCTTCACAACTACAATCAGTTGAACACATTGAAGGTTTGCAGTGTCAGAGTGAGTTGGACCAGTAGTTCTTCAACCATTCAGCACTAACTGAGCAGAATGTAAGACTTACCTGAATAGCAGATTTCGGGAACATCTAAACCAAAGCAGCAGCGTTATAGGAATCGTGTCTATATCTTTCATAGATACAGCGAATCAGAACATGAAGATCAGCTTTTTCTATTTATCAAGAATGGCAGTTTTTGTGTCATTTCGATGTTATTGGATAATGAAATTTTCGAATTATCTTTGACGTTTCTCCACGTACCACTAGAGGAAGCATTCTTTTCATGGTACATGTATCTCATGTTGTGAATCAATCATTGTGCATCCTCCCAAAATAATAATATTTCATGCAGAAGAAAGATGACAACAGCAAAAGCAAAGTGTTTTTAGCTAAATTAAAACTTTTGATTCACCATCTTGTAGCATTGTTGCGGTTGGGAAAACTGGCCGCCCCTCCATCTATCCATCTATCCATCCATTCATTCATCCATCCTGCCACCTTTTTGGTGTTGAAATAGTGGAGAATGTGAAGTACAAATGTCAATTTTGAAAAATCATGCTATTGCACAGTTTTGTTGAGTTTGCATATTTTTATTATAAAAGCGAGATTTTTTTCAGCAGAGTCTTCGTTAATTACAAAAATTCAAAACGTCTCAGCAGTTTGTGTTAAAGTAGCATTGTAGAGAGTTAAGTTCTGGTCTTTTTCAACTTTTTAAGTTTTTGGTTTTGACTCAATTTATAGTCTTGATCTAGTATTAGGGCATGGTCACATTCCCCCGTTTGGTCCGGACTGCAGTTCTCTTCAGGGAAAAACCTCTTTGTTTGGGCGACGAGAGCCCTCGAACTCTGAACCGGAGCAAACAAGAGATCTTTGGCTTTGTTCCGGACCAATCAACGAGCCGTGTTTCTTCTTTACTTCCTGTCTGGTCAGTGTTTGTTTCGGGCGACAGCGCCCCAAACCAGCTGTTGTAATTGCGTGACATTTTCCAGGCGGTTTGATCCGGTCTCATAAGTGAATGTGAATGCCACTTGAACTATATGAAGACGTGAAAATTCTCTGCTCCCCTTCCTCCCAAGTGAACCGAGTCTCGGACTATCCGAATGTGAAAGGCCCTTTAGTCTTTGGAAGCTCTGGTCTTGGTCTTGACTCGGTCTCAGGTTTGCTTGTCTTGACTACAACATTTCCTCAAACACATCGTCATTGTTTCACATTTTTGATTCTGTAATCTGTTGTACACAAAGAGGTGAAGTCAGTCTGTTTTTATTCCAGAGAAATGTTTCAGATGTCACTAAAAGCTTCAGAAGTGCACATTTTGTCCAGATAGACACGTCTTGTGTGTGGTTTCCTCCTACCTGGGCGAAGTTCATGAGTCATGCCGCTGGAAGTGTCACGGTGCACCGTTGGACTCCCCAGAGACATCGATCAAGCAACTTTTTGCAAAGGGGAGCCTTGACAACTCTCCTTCATCTTCCCCTCGAGCACAGGAGAAGAAAGTTGGTCATCGGAAAGCAGTTTCAGCATTCAAGGCTCATTTACTTGAAAATGTGCATCACGGAGAAAGAGACTTGAGAAACTCATTACAGTCTAAACACTTGAACACCAAAGTTTGTTTGCATATCTACTCCATCCAGTTCAATCGCTTTCAAATGTGACATTTTCTTTTCAAGACATTGTTGCACACATTTTCTTTTTGTCATCCATAAATATTTATACATCTGCCTTTCCGCTCGTGCGACGCTCTGCTTTTAGCTGTCACTTGAAAAATGGATAGAAATCGAACTGAATCCATCACTTTTGCTGTTGCTCGTAAATCTTTCCAGGTGCAAGCCCCTTAATCCTGGAATGTAATATTCAGCAGCCGAAAGCTGTAATCGATGGAGAGAAAACAGGCTCGGTGAGGAATGATGGGAAGAGGAGCCGAGGGGGAAGTGCACACAAAGTGTAAGCAGAATTAAATGGGCTACCTCCGAGTCCTGGTGACGGGTCATCGGCATGCCGGGGTGATGTACAGGTGGAGTGAGGAGTTATGTGCAAGTTACTGAACATTTGTAAACGTTAAAACTGCAAATAAAAAGTAACGAGTGACTCGACTCTCGATCTGTCTTGGAGAGCTGTCGGCTCTATGTGGGTCGGTCTGATAACATCTAATGAAGGACTGCACTATAGTGTAATAACATGGTTCAGGTTTGTGATAATAATTTGATTGGTGATAAATATAAGCATATATGCAGATGATGGGAATGTAGTTGCACTTTTTCGAATTTCTCAAATGCACAAGCATTTGTTGTTTCTCTGTCAGTTGATTATTAATGAAGTAATCACAGGATTTTATTCAGTTATTTGCTCCTAATTGGACTTTTTCCTGTTGAATTAGTGGATCTGGAATTTGCAGTGCATAGAAACATACATACAGCTCAATCAGCCTTTTGTGATATCCACATTGCACAGGTTGATGTTGCAATAAATTTGCACTAATCTAATATATAGATATATTTTGCACAGAAAATATCCCTACATTTTCCACATGTATTCTCTCTTGCCCAAGATAAACTGATAAGATTTATTGAAACAAATGGATTAAAACCCCTTTGACCTCATGAGTCCTTATTAAAATGCTCTTTCAAAGCAATTGGACCTGATTTATTGCAATTTGGTACACACAGTCACCCTCATTAAAGAAAGAAATTAGATCATTTTGGTGATCAGAATCAGTTGGATTTTGTGGTTGCTGAAACTGCAAGATCTCACGAAAGCTGATTTTTAATACTTTCCTTTGTTACAATCCTGACGAGTAATAATGACTTGTGATTTATGAGCAATTGTATAGATGACGGCTTGTTGGTTGGTGAAAGAATACAAGCAGAGAGCAATTTCATCCCAAGGGAAGGGAATCGTATACTGTACCCCTTTTCAAGTCTTCAATCATGTTTTGGCAGAGGGGCAATAAAATCCACCTCCCCTGGACAGCGATTAAAGCCACTTCACCAGCACACCGGGGAACAAATGCCAAATACTAAGTGTTTATTTGGCTGCTCCAGTTTAAAGCGGATCAACGCCGCAAGTTATTGGTGGGGGTGGGCGTGGGGGTGGGCGGGTACAGGATTGGAATCCATGCTTATTTGATTTTCAGTCAATTTTCTCATTAAGAATCCCTAAAAGTTCTTCTTTCACTGATTTCAGTGAGGTGTACGAAGAAATATGAGCAAAAACTGAAGAAAAACACAGCTCTTTAAACAAAATTAAAACTGGAATCAACCTTCGCTGCCTTAACACTGCAAAACACTAATTTTGGGAAGAAATTCCTTTAAACTAGTGAAATTATCGGTCCATGCACCACGTAAATTTTACTTGATAAAAAAATCTTGAAATAAGATTTTTAAATCTAGAATTCTGATCATAATGTCAAGTCAAGGACTAAGAATGAGTAAATTACTTAAAACGAGCCTTTTTAAAAAAAAATTATTTTCCATTTTCTGATGGAGAAGTCAGATTTTCTCGTTGAAGAATGTGATCAGATTATCGTGCAGGTTTGTAACCACTAAGAACATCATCCGATTCGGTCAGCGGATCAATCCCATGATGCTTTGCACTGTGACGTTGGCTGACGTGAACAAAGTGGATGGAGCCAATCAAGTCAGATATAAGCGTTTACATGATGTAGTTCTAACTTGCTGTTTAAAAGATCTGAATGTTGCTGGTGTTAAGTTGCTGGTGTTGTACGAACTATATTTCACCTCCTCCTGATATTTTGTCAGAACATAATTTACAGTCTGTCTGATGCCTTATGGTGGTATTGGTGTTTATAAATAACAATTCAAAAGACAGATTCAGTACAATTGTATATCTAGCGCGGCAAATACAGCAGTTATTTCAGGGCACTTTTACCGAGAAAAACCCAACAATTCCACATGAGCAAGCAGAGGAGACAGTTGAAAGGAAAAAAAACTCCCCTTTAACGGGAGGAAACCTGCAGAACCAGACTCAGACGTGGAGGCTCTCTGCTGTTCCGGGTGGATTGAGCGGATCGAACGAGAGAGAAAGACAGGACAGACGGACAGATTGCGGGCAGGGATTCAAACCCTGGTTAGGGTCGGGGGTACGGATTCAAACCCCATAAAACCTGAGAAAAACAATAGACATGATATTTATTCAAGGGCAGGCCGTCAGAGGAAGGTGAGCTCTGGTTTCCTGCAGAGCTTTTATGGCCGTGTGGGAAAGAAGGAAGAAGCTTTATTTCAGTCTTTCTCTCTGCGCCCTCATGAACCTGAGCCTGCCAGCGGGACGAAAAAAGACCAGTCAGACCTGATCTGTGATCCAGGGATGGTGATTGGTGACCAAAGACCTTTGAAACCATCTTGAAGGTCAGCTACAGGGCCTTCGTCTCCTCCGAGGTGCAGCTGGCAAGCAACAACGTGCCGCCGCAGATCAGGGTTCAACTACGGTGCACTGGTAGAAGCTAGCGAGGAGTTTCTGTCGGAGTGAGACGGCGTTTAAGGCGTTGGCAGTTGAAAAACTTACTTTAGATAGAAAAGCCGATGGGGTGAAAAAAATAAAGTAAATAACAGTATTAGATTGTTGATAACAGGCATTTGGATCCCTCCACTGTGAGCTCTGCGTCTGACAGAACATGAAAGCCTGTTCTCCATCTCCTCGGTGTAACGCCGCTTTATGATCGCTGTACATTTCCCCATTTATCAAACAGAATCCATGTTTCCCAGCGCCCACTGAAAGATGCATCGCCTGATTCATTGTCTGCGACACCGTCTCCCCACCGCAGCAACAGTTCATCAGCCGTGCCCGGCTACTGCGAAAGATTAAAAGCAGCTCAGGGTTTTGTTCATTATCATCGGTCCCTGGAGGATTCCCCCTACCTCACAGCCAGCGGTGCTGTATCGCAGCTGATTGGTAAACACTCTCGCTCTCTCGCTCTCGCTCTCTGAAAGGAAGCATCTACCTTGATGGTGCATCGCAGACGCGAGGTCACAGGTCTCGACTTCTTAAAGAGAAAAGCGGTTGCCAGTCAGACGCCAAAATGAGTCGACACAGTCGGTCTGGACTGCTGTGTCACCATGTTTGACAAAACTTGCACGCAACCTTAGATTCCAAGTGAAAACGTCAAAGTTTCATTGCGTTTTGGGGTCCGTCGGCACGACAACGGCGCTCGGAGACACTGAGAACGACGCTTTGTGAAAATGGGCTGCAACTAAAGATTATTTAGCTAATCAATTAATCTGCAGAAGATTTTTACAATTATTCAATTCAACTTGTTTTCAAAACAAATGTTTCTGTAAAACGGCTCAAAACAAAAACAATAAAACAAACAAACAGACATTGGCGTGTAAATGTGGAACTTTTCTGAAAAGAAAACGCAAAAAAGATGTTTAGACGGGACCACTGTCAACCTGGGCTTCATTGTTTTTGACAAAACCTGCGCGCGACCTTAAACTTTGCGCACATTCTTCAGTGGAGATTTTTCATTTCCCGCTAACAAGCTCGCCGACAAGAAGTTTGACTAATTCCACCAATTTAGCCGGTGATTGCTTTCAAACTCTGGAGTACCCGCCGCTGCACCAGAAATGAGCTTTCTGATCCGGAGTGGAGGTGATTGGTGCGCTCGTTATTCCCATGTGCAGCGGACTCGATCACTCCTCCGCCGCCTCCCCCTCGTCACCCGGCGTGCTGATTCATCCCGCTTCATCAGCTTCTCCTCCTCTTTTTACCTGCACCTTCCCTCCCTCCACCTTCCATCTGCATGTGCACAGATGTGAAAATGAATGAACCCCCCGCCGCCCGCCCGAGGCGAACACGCCGCGCACGCTTTGAACCACCTGATGCGGCTGACAGCCCGATACGTGCATATGAGAAAGCGTCTGCCATTTTGAAGCCTGATAATAATCTGTGTGCTATTTTAAGACCCAAGTGCCATTGGTAGCGGGGGCGGAGGGGGTTGGCGATGAAGGTTGCTGATGTCACGAGCGTTGCCTGGCAACAAATGTGTGTTTCCAGTTGGCAGGTTCTGGCTGCCTCGCCAGCGAGCGGAGACGGATTGACCCCCGGGGGTGTTTCAGGTGTTCCGTGCGTCGCGTTCGGACCCCCTGCTGACGACGGCGGATGACTTTGTACAAACAACAATGAAATTATGTGAACAAGGGAAGTGGGCGTCCTTTAAAGCCGCCATTTCTCCCCCTTGGCCTTTTTTCCAAAAGGCAGTGGCGGCTGCGGGGAGGTTTCCTCACGCCTGGTATCAGACAGGTGGGCGAGGGGCCAGTTTTGAAAACACCGTCCTGTCTTTCTCTTTTGTCTCTGAAGAAAAACAAGCGGGCATTTAGTGACTCCGACAACAGCTCTGCACCGGATCAGTGGGGTTAATAACAGATCTTAACCTGAACTCGGGGAGCTCAGCAGGAACACGGCCGTCTGCAGAGCTGATTTAAATGTGAATATAGCTCAACCTGTTTCACTGTGGTGAAGTGATGATCTTAGTGCTGCTAACCTTTTCTCCTCTCGTGAGGCTGATGCCTCGATCGACTTCATGAAAAACAGATGGAATAACTTTTAGATTTTTGTCTGTTCAACATGAACATGAGGTACTTCTATAGCTGCGTTACAGAGGTCTCAGTCTGTGACCTTTTTTTGCTCCAGTTTCACAAAATTAATTTAATCTGAAGTACTCAGGATTTTCGGCCGTCGGCGTCGCCAAAGCCTTCGCTCTGTTCTCGACTGTACGAGACGAATTTAAATAATCGTTTTAGCAGAACGTACGAGCTGAATCTGTGCCGACGAGACGTGATTACGCAATCGCGTTGACGTGAGATAAAACATAAGCATGCGCCATCCATTCAGGAAAACTTATTCTGGGCCTATGATGACGGTGTAACCAGAGTCGCCCGGGTTGGTTAGTGGTAACATCAGTCTGCGTGACTTGGAGCTACATTAGTTTGAATTAGTTGTAACATTAACCTGAGTTAGTTATCTGTAACTACGTCATTCTGAGTTGGTTCTAATGACGTCGGTCTAAAGGCCTGCCCACACGAGAACGCCGTTTCATGTCACCGCATCGTTTTTGTCCGATCATCCGCGCTGCGTTTTACGACCTCGAAAGAAGTTATTTCTAAACACGGGTTCCAAAGTGGGGAAATTCTAAAACGCCGGCTCGGCTCTGAGGTGTGGACGGGCAAAGACACACATCTGCGAAAAACGATGCCGTCATCGCTGCCATAACAATAACAACCTGAGTCTGCGTTATTTTAATCAGGTGAACATGAGTTGATTGTTTCATAAGTGTGGTTCATTTGTAGCTCCATTATTCTGCGTTAGTTGAGACAAGTCAGTGGGGTTTAGGGTCCGTGAGCACCCCTTGTGGCCCGCGTCCCAACAAAGCTTTTGTGTTACCAGGACCTCGGATCTGGTTACCTTTAACGTTTCCAGTGTTGCAGTGAAAACTCATCATGAGCAGACAGATGTAACTAGTTTCTATCAAGTTTTCAAGGCGTCAGTTGCAAACAGGCCTGAGGTGTTGATATGAATGTGAGAGATGCTCCAGCAGCTCTGAGCCTGAATAAAGGTTGTTTTGGAGCTGAGTCTGTGAAGTTTGTTTTGAGCACGTTTCAAACTCGGGAGCCTCGACTTTACACCTCACGTCATTCGACAACAAGCTTGGAAAAGCTGCCGCCGCTCACTCGGCCTCATTACGCTGACGTGGAGACAGTAGCGCAGATGTCGCGTCTCCTGTAATTACATCTCTGAGCGCCGCGTTGGCGTTACCTTGTTGTTGTTTACGGGCGGGCGGGGGGGGGGGGGGGCTGTCATCTGCTCTCAAACCTGGGAGTGTGCGCCCAATTCAATTAGGAGGCACTCTTTCATTTGTCTGCTG
The DNA here is from genome assembly GCF_963383615.2 of Lipophrys pholis. Taxonomy (NCBI): domain Eukaryota; kingdom Metazoa; phylum Chordata; class Actinopteri; order Blenniiformes; family Blenniidae; genus Lipophrys; species Lipophrys pholis. Next base: position 6,457,911 of record NC_137644.1, on the reverse strand, counting down.
AGGTTTTTAAAGTCTTGAGACAAAGGCCTTTCATTAGCAACTTAAGTAGTGGATTTATATGCAGAACCGGAGCTGAAGAAGTTCACTGCTTGAGAGGCGATAAGGGAAGTAACGGGAGAGCTGATGGAATAGCGTGGCTACTTGAAGAGATGTGGTTATAGACGAGATGTATGCATGTTGGGAAGAAAGTTCACTTGTAATGAGTTGGTAACACGAGCCATTTACATTACCACGGTCTGAAGCTCTTGTGTTGACTGTTACTGCCGTTAACTCTTGTTTACTGGACGGTCTTCGGCTCATTTTACACGACAACGTTTTCAAGTGAAAATGGAAAAACTTTCTTAGCATTTTGAGAAAACATTTACATGACAACGGTGTCCGTAGCCACTGAAAACACAGACGGAGTCAGAACGTTTTCAAAAAGCTGTGTGGGAAGTGAAGAAAGGACAACTTTTTGAAAAAGACTGTCATAGGGGAACTTTTTGAAAACACTCGGTGTCTGTGTAAATTGGGGAAAATGCAACTATTTGAAAACATTCCGCCTCCATGTAAACTGTGGAAAACGCAACTTTTATGAAACGCTGCTGCTGTGCTTGTGCTTGTAATAATAGCTCTTCTGCACATGCTCAGTAGCTCAACAGTGAGTACACCGTTTCCTCCAGCGTGTCCAACAGCATTCACTCGTGGCCCAGCATGCGAACTACATTGTTTTCAGCTTTTTTGCTGTTTCCATGTAAACTAACATCGTTTTCATAACGTTGTCGTGCAAACGGGACACTTTTCTGAATCAAAAACTCAAAAACGTGGGGTTTTCACTTGAAATATTGTCGTGTAACCGGAGCCTTAGTGGAAAGATATTTTGATTCTCAAGCATTTACACATCGCCCAAGTTTCATACCAAGTAAATACTACAGACTAAGTTGTGCTATACTTTGAGATGTAGGTTGGGTAGGGTTTTCAGAATCAAACAAATATTTGCTTTAAAATTCTCAGAATCACACAAACACTGTTGATTTTGACTTATCATCTCTTCCTTACTTTGAAATACCAACATTTAAACACTCAATAACATATACTGTAAATCCTTCTTGAAGTTTCATTTTCTGGCAGTACATTCTGAAATGGGTGGGATTTTGGTCCGTTTACCTTTTAAAACTGGATTTATTATATATCAAGAGCCGAAAATAGCTTTTTAACTTTGTTTTAAATTCAAAAAGTCAGAAAATCTTAATTTAAATGATTAATCTAAAGTTGAAGGATGGAAATGGTACAATAACCACTACTTTCTTAGTTGTCACTGCTTGTATTATCAACCTTATACATTTGTGGCAACAAACATTTCCCCGTGCATTTTGATTCCTTTAATTTTTCAATACTTTCTCTTGTTCCACGTCGACGTTGCTTGGCTCGCTGAGCTCGGGGTCTTTACCTGCGTTTTCACTCTCCAGCTGACTGCCAATGACGGTTTGAGAGCGAGCAGCACTAAGCCGTGCGATCCAGCTCAGACCTCGAGCAGAACTAATCCCACAGTTTCCCTCATAAGACTCGCGTCTCGGTGTGTTCTCCAGTTTGTGAGAGAGAGAGTGCGGTCACCTGCCTCATAGCCGGGCGGTGGAAAACATATCTGCTTCAGATTTCAGATTTCCATGCTGCCTCGTGGCCATCTTGATTGGAAGTATTCTAATAATACAGAGAAAACCATTTTTGGATGTGAGAGCTTGAAATTGAATCCCTGCTTTTGTATTTTCTCACACTGCACCGTTTTTGAGTCTGACCTTGGGTCAGCTGTCTTTTTCAGCTCTGGACTAAGTTACCCCAGCAACCACACATCACCAGGACAACCCCTGGAGCCGCCGTGCATATGTATGATCCCCCCCCCCAACCACCAAACTGTTTCTGACAGGGTTTTGTTTCGTGCCTATGACACATTAAGTGCTTTCAGTTTGTTTGTGTCGTGCACGCCACTGTAGGTAAGAGTAACCTTCCCCGCTGACCTTCAGGAATGCACTTGGTTTCTGGTTTTGCATTCCCGCCGGCGCTCCAGGAGTACATCACTACGAGGCTAATGGGAGCCGAAAGCACGGATCCGTCCTCAGGATACACGATTCGCCTGACCCTGACTCGGAGTGGCGTCAGAGCAGAACATAGATTAGAAGAAGCAAAGGGCCAGTTCAGAGGCTGATATCTGAGGCCACTTCAGGGGAAGTGTGAAGCCTCCAGCACGGCGTCGCCCTTGAGGTGACGCGGTAATCTTGTCTAAACACTTCTGTAATTAGGAACTCGGAAAGAAACAGTTCAGTTGTGTGGAGCCTTACTTTCCAACCAATTTAGGACCATTTTAAACAACACTTATTATCCTTTGTCTGTACCCTCAGAGGGGGAATCTGTGTGCTACTTTGCTGCATTTACAGCAGTGTTCTTTTTTTTTAATGCTTCAGCACCTGCACATGCCACGTCTGGAGGCATTATGTTTGCCCGTTCATCTGTCCGCCCGTATGTCCGCTCCAGTCTCGCCTAATCCCCTCAGTTTAGACTGAAATCACGCTTCACATTTGGTCAGATCCTAGATGGACCCGGTGTTTTGGACTCGCTTAAAGACTTCATTGCACCCCATGGGCAAGGCAGGTTTATTTATATCGTACCAACTGGAAACAAGCCATTTTAAGGTGCATCACTAGAACTTGGAGAATAATTGTTTTTAATGCAGTCTTGAAGAAGAATAAGACGAATATTTCTTGGTGGCGTCACCAGCAACTTTGACGAATGTGTCACTTTTTTCTTTTCTACTGATGTAAGGCCACAGGAGGTTTGTCTTATGCTACTTCCCACTTTAGTCCGCGAGCATTTTGAGTTCATCAGCAGTATATAATGGGCCTACATGAGTGATGTGCTTGGATTTCATGTCACAATTCTCCCGTACACACACACACACACACACACACACACACACACACACACACACACACACACACGCTCCTTTATTTGGATAAACAAATCTCAGAGTACAAAGACATTAACGTCGCGGTTGTATGTTTATCTGATCCGACAAAGACACATTAACCTGCAGACCAAGCCGAGACACCCGGAGGAGCAGTTTGATCCATTTCAGGAGGAAGACGAGAGCTCCAGGAGAGAAATCTGAGACTGAGTGCCGTCATTGTAGTTTGTTTTTTTTCCCCTCGACAGCAGTTCCTCTCCAAGCTTCTAGTAATGAGCACGGCTGTTCGATAGCACCTTCCGAGCCGAAAAGAAGGTGCCATCGTATCGCCTCGTCCAACGCACCCCCGCCCTCCCCCGACCCATTCATCACACTCAGAATGCCTCTCACTAGCCAAGCTCATCTCCAACAGGTCGAAAGAAGATTGATTTGTTTGTGTACGATGGGAAAGAGAGTGCGAAGGCAGCGAGCAGCAGCAAAAAGGGAGGAAGAAGGGGGGAAAAAAAAAAAGTGGGGGTGAAAGTGGTGAGAGGCGAGAGAGTCCCGTGCCAAGGACTCAGTCACACAGCACGAGGACGGATGCGTCTGCCCGACAGCAGCCTGCACATGTTTCCACTCCTCGTTTCCCCCTCCAGCTTTCACTCACCTGTCTCTGCTGCTGCCGTCTGCCTCTCTTATCCAGCATATTTAATCTGCTGCACACAGTGTGAGCAGAATAGTCAAAAGTGTTTTGTCAGTTTCAGCTGAAGGAAGATTTCATCTTGACCCATGATGCTACATTTTAGACGGATAAGCCTACCGGGGCAGGTTTTGTTCCATTTCTTTTTTAAATGTTTTTGTGAATACTGTGGAGCTTTTGAGTGTAGGAGCATTATTATATATATATTCCTTGTTAAATCAATTGCAACATAACGTGCAGTGTGATCGTGCAATGCATTATATGAGCGTACAATTTTTTTTTGCTAGAATTAGAAAATGGCACGAGTGGCGGACATATTGGAAAATGGCTGCCAATTTGAACCTTCTTGTGTAAAAATCCTAAATGCTAAATTTGTTTGTTGGCATCTTATTTTGAAGGTATCTTGTGTATCGACGGCGTAGAAACCTATGTTAGCATCTGCTTTGTGAGAAACATTTCAGGATTTAAATGATCATTTATGCTAAGACTGAGTCGATACCCGGACCAGAGCATCTTTAAGGACTTTAAGGGGTCGAGTCAAGTCAAAGATCTTGAAAATGTGGCCTTGAGATGAAGACCTGTCTCGAGTCCTTCAACGCCAACTTTCTATAATTCCTTTGTTTTGATGCCTGACTCTGAGGAAATGACATTTCGTTGTAATCGAGTGAGTCAGCTGTTGGAAAGTGACTGCAGAGCCTGCCGCTTCCTGTAATTCAGGCCAATTGTGAGACCAAATGTTTTAGTGACGCATCTGATTGTCAGTGCAGAAATGTGAGCTCGCTCAATGTTTGATTTACCGCCTGGAAGCAGCACAGTCCGTCCCGGTCCACCGGCATGGCTTGTAAAACGCCAATGCCAATTATGTCGTCTTTTTCCATTTGGGTTCTGAATTTACTGGCTCTCGCCGTGGACGACCAGTTTGAAACTCTCCACTGGAGCCGACACGGTCCGGCGGTCGAGTCTAATCGACATGCAGTACGGACTCAATACGACTCTGTTCAGGGTCAGACAGGTACACTGATCAACCAATACTGCTTCATTAATGAGCTGGTTACTGCCGAGCCATCTGCATGCGGCGCCGTCACTTTCAATCAGGCTATAATGGGCTTTTCCCCAAACTCACATTGAGTGCAAATTGCTGACAATGTGCGTTTACTCTTATTTATCAGTTACTTTAACAACTATAGGTATTTCTGTCCAGTTACAATAATCTGTATTGTCATCATACAGGACGTCCACTTAGCGCTGCGAAAAACATTAAGTTGTAAAATATGCATGAATGTTGGAACTTCTCTGGAGAAAAGGGAATTTTTGAACGGATGCGATCAATATTCATGCAGATGCTTCTCATGTGATGCGGGACGTCTTTCATGGTTTGACCCCGTTTGCACGACGGCGCTCTGAGACGCCGAAAATACAGGTTTTTTTTGGAAAATGGGCTCGGTAGAACTTTTTGAAAGCGCTCTGTCACAGTGGGGGGACAACATTTCTGAAACGCTGCTACTGCGCATGAACACCATCACGTGGTAACTAGTTCTTTTACACATATCCGTGTACTCCCATTGCTAATGTCTATAGTGTATTGTTCCTTGCGTGCGTGTGTGTGTGTGGTTTCATTACACAAACAAACAGCTCCCGCTAGTGGCCCAACATGAAAACTACATAGTTTTCAGCGTGTTAATGTCTACATATACACACAAATACACTCATGTATACATATACTCTACAAGTAAAAACACACAAATATACATATTTACACATATATACATATATATATAAACATAGATGCACATATACTGTACATATAAACACACACATACATGTATACATATACACACACAAACATACACACATACATACACCCATGTGTATACGTATACACACACGCTACGTATACTTAAACACAGACATACACATATACACACGTTTACGTATACCCCTTCACATACTGGTACATATACACAAATACACATAAAACCGGAAATAAATCAATACCCAATGTGCACACATCCATCTGGACAAACATACTGACTATACATAGAAATACACATATAACACATATCTGTCTCTCTGAAAAAGGAAGAAGTCAAACTTTATTTGATCCAAATCCTTTATCCATTATTCAATAATCACATTCCTTCATGTTTTCATCATTGGCTCCATGTGGAGGGAGTGATTGTACCTATGAGTTCCACCAAACGGTGAGAGTGAGAATAAACCGCTCTGGATTGTAACGAGAGGCTGAGCTGACAGATGCCGAGCCGCTCTGTGATTTCTGATGTAATCTTCTTCACTGAGCTGATCCCGGTTCAGGATTCCTTCACGGGGTGGGCCTGCCAGCCGGCGCCGCGGCGAGCCCACAGGAGCTGTCACACTTTCACCCGATGTGGGTTAATGCTGCTCGCAAAGACGATGCAACATGACGCCTCCCACTCCTTTGATCGGCCCTCGATTAGAAGCTTTTGCATAAAGAAGAGGAGAAAAAACAGAATTTATTTTTTCATGTTGCATCACCGACTCTTGTGGTTTGATGAAATCTGTGTTGGTCCCTCCCCAATGATTAAAGATGTGAATTTTAATGAACCTGAATCTCTTTCTCTCCCTCTCTCCCTCCCTCCCTCCCCCTCGCTCCCTCCTTCCCTCCAGAAACGGGCTCAGCCATCACCTGCTCCTGTGTGGGATTAGGAAACTCACTGACGCCTCCTGCAGGCCAGGCTGGAAAACCAGTTCCTGGATACAACGGTGAGAAGAACGCACACACCTGTTGAATTAAATCCAGCAAACGCAAAGAAATTAAACACAAGTTTCAAGCTGCAGAAAGTGGCTGTAATCCCCTGCAGATTATTTAATCCTCTCATTTTGGCTCTAGTCACCGTGATCGATGACCACATGCAGGAGGTGAAGCCGAAGACTCTGGGAAACATCGTGGTGAGGTGAGCGGAGTGGACGTCTCTGATTCAGCCATTAATTACTGTTCTTTTGGAGAAAATGACTTTTCAACACCTGGAGCCTTTAACTGACTTTAAACTTCAGATTGAGTCTGTAAAATCTTGATTAATGACTTCAATTCTTTTAATCCACATCTGCACATTCAGATGACACTTTTTATTAGATTATCTCTTTAAAAGACAACAGGACTCTTTAATTCCTGTAAATGGACACAGATTGTATTTCACTTAAAAAGTGAAAGTTCTGTTTTAATCCAAGCAAACTAAACTCAATTTTCAAAAGTCTGGATTAGAAAATAACGTTAAAGTCGTTTAGGTCTTTTTTTTTTTTTTTTCCAATAGTCTGTGTTTTCAATAATTCTGGCCTCTAGTTGGAAATATGATTCATTATTCATAAGATAAGAATAAACCTAAAAATATTCGCAATTTGAATTAAATTATGGGAAAAATAAACCTTCAGATTCACATGTCAATAAACTGAATTGGGAAAAAAAGTTGTACTATAATAATTTCAAATGTTTATTAATTACATTTTTCCCCACTTTATTTTTGGTTTATTAAAGCCAAAAGTGTAAAAGTGTTTAGAATAGTAAATATTTTCACTAATGTTCATTCATAACTGATTACATTTGGAATTATCATTACAGATATGATTGCTATGGTGTGTCTTTTTGATTAGAATAGTTTTAGCTGCCAAGTTTATTAACGTTTCTGTAAAATGATCGAGTAGATAAATGAGACACGACGCTTCAGAAATTAGAAAAAATAGATGTGAGGAAGTGATGCCAGAGGAGAAAATTCCAAGTAATTGAAGGAAAAAAGGCTTGCAAAGCATTATGTTACAGTTAGATTGTCCAGAAACAGTGAAAAGAGGCAGACATATTAAAGGATCTGTGTCATTTATTCCTCTTTTTGTGTCATAATCTCTTCCTGGGGAGTAAAATCAGATGATCTGTGACGATCAGTCCTGACATGAGCAGTTCCAGTACCTTTGGTGGTTATTTAATGAACTGAGGTAAATGAAGTTTGTATTTTGGATCTTAGGCTGCCGTTGCCGCCCGGAGCTGCTTCGTCTCTGTGGCAGAACCGCGATCTCTTCAAGAAACTCTACTTCTCCAAGTTCCCTGTGAGTTTTCTTCTTCTGCTGTGTGGGTGTGTGTGTGTGGTTAAAGCTTTTCAAATTATGTTTACAACCTAAAAATATGTTATTCAGTTTGTTATTGTTTAGGTTTTTATGTACAATTTCTTATGTTTATGTGTTTTTGATCGGATTTGACATTTTGATCAATTTTATTTGATTTCTGACAGTTGTCACTTTTTTGGTGTGTGGTTGGAGGGCGCCCTCTGGTGTTCAAACCTGTCATTGCAGAACTTCAGCATGTGGAAGTTTTTCTGGATGATTTAATAATATCTGGTCCCCCTCAGGGTTACTACGACACGATGGACGCCGGCTACGTAGACGAGGACGGCTTCCTGTACATCATGTCTCGGTCTGATGATGTCATCAACGTGGCCGGTCACAGGCTGTCTGCTGGCGCTTTGGAGGAGGTGCAGCAACGCTACCATCAGATTGAACTCTCAGGGGAGCCGGCAGATCGCTGACCGAGTGTGTGTGTGTTTGCAGTCGGTGCTGCTGCACCCTGCGGTGGCGGACTGTGCCGTGGTCGGCCTGGACGACGCCCTGAAGGGCCACGTCCCCCTGGCGCTGTGCGTGCTTAAACACGGTAAAGAGGATGAAGTTTCCCGCTCGTTTCCTCTGTTATTTCTCTCCGCTTTGTTTTGTTTTGCTGAGCGACGCTGCTGGTGTGTCTCAGGCGAGCAGAAGCCGGAGGAGGAGATTATTCGTGAGGTGGTGAAGCTCGTGAGGGACAACATCGGGCCGGTGGCCGCCTTCAGGAACTTGCTGTTCGTCAGAGGATTGCCCAAGACGCGCTCCGGAAAGATTCCTCGCTCCTCTTTAGCCAACCTGGTCAACGGGAAGCCCTACAAGGTACGAGTCCACTCTGGAAGTCTTAATTCTATCCATGATCATTCCCAATCCTCACACCTCACAGTAAACCTCAGCTTTGAGAAGATATGAGCTTTTTTTAGATGCATTAATTCACACGTTGTTGTGGACGCTTGTTTCAAAGGGTAATCTTTACCACTTTACCACAGACATGTTGTTTTAACGACGCACAACGTGTCTAATAAGTCATGTTGAGGTTGCTTTGGTGGAAATAACATTATATTGTCGCTCAATATTTTTGTGCAAGTTGCAGGAATGAGCAGACACTAATGAATACTGATTCATCAAAGGCAACATTTTTCACTAAGAATTTCTCTCGGGGGGTAAAAAAAAAAAAAACCTTCTCGAGTATCTGTTTTTTTGTTGTTGTTTTTTTTACAGAAAAAACGTATATTTACGTGTGTGTGCGTGCGCGTGTATTTTTCTACTCCACCCTTTTTCTTTTTTTTTTTTTGATCTTCTGGTGAATGCAGGGAGGAGGAGGAGGAGGCGGCGGCGGGTCCACTCAGAAACAAACAAACAAACAAAACAAACACACACACACAGGAGATTGAAATGAAATTACTAATTAAATCCTATTTCAAGAAAAATTAAGAAATAAATGGTGAAACATGTCTGCTTTTGCTCAGATTTACACTTTCCAAGACAAATTCACTCTCGTGACTCTGAAAACTTTGTCCATCCATATATTGGGACTGCGGCAGCTGGAATAAACTCGTGCGTCATACTTAATACTCTGGATTCAAACTGGGGGTATTCTCAGATATTTTGTCAGAACAAAACCCATTATAAGGTCAATAGTAAGACCTTGAACCGGTGAAAATGATGGATTTCGACTGAAGAAAAACGTGTCGTTTGCCTCCTGAACTTCCTGCAGGACTTGAGCGATGGTGAAGTACTCATTACAAACTGTTTTCTTTCCAGATCACTCCGACCATCGAGGACCCCGAAGTGTTCAAAGACATCGAGAGGCAGGTGGAGGCCGCTCTGAGACCCGCTGCAGCCTAACCCCACCCGAGGGTGGGAGCTCCAGGTGGTTAAAACGAAGTCACTCCTACATTATAACCCTCCAACAGCTGCTAATATGAGCATTTGTACTTTTTAAAGCCCAGTTGGGCAACTTTTTGCCAAGTTTAATAATTCTCCTTTATATGTAATCTGATTACTGGGAAACCACTGTACAGACTCAATGAATATAAACAACGCACTCACTGACAGTGTTTTTTTTTTTTCTTTTATTGACGATGAAAATCTGTTTGCTCACTACTTGACCAGAGTAATGAATTAGTAATGAAGTAAGTAATTAAGTAATGAATAAAAATAAACAAATTGACACAAAACAAAAAATGATTCATCATTCGTGCAAAAAACAAACGTTTTGGGGTGGATGACGGCTGAAACCGTATTTTAACAACCAGTGATTCCTGCTCGTTACAACTTTTAATCGATTGAGTTTGACGTGTTTGTCAAGCGTCGTTGATGACCACTAGAGGGCGATGTTTCCACGTTCTCTTAGTAAACTCTCCAAATGGTGAAGATTCTAAAAACGGATTAAAGGATGATTTTCAATTAAAAACAAAACGATGGTGTCTACCCTAAGACCTCCAAATGATGAACATGGAGAAATATAGGAAGATTATGCTTTTCAACAAAAAAAAGGTGTTAAGGCCCCCAGATGGTGAAAATGTTGAAAACTATACAAATTGATGACTTGGTGGATTTTCTTTTTTTTTTTTTTAAATGTTAAAGCTATATATAGTTATACCTTCAAATGGTGAAATATTGGAAAATGATGGAATGTGATTAAAAACAAAACAACAAAAAAACACAATGGTAAGGTGAAACACTTCCAAGTGGTATAAATGTTGAAATAGATGGGAAAATTATGGAATTTGATTTAAATAAAAAAATCGACTGGAATTCTACGGTAAGATGGTGTGAATTGTGAAAATGTTAAACTATAAAACTATAAAAATGTATCCAAATATGGATTTCAATAAATGATAAGTCAGTAAGACTGCAAAATGGTGACAATGGTGAAAATTATAAAGAATTTAAATAATGAAAATTATGGAATTAGATAAAAAAAAAAACTGGTAAGGCTCTAGTAAGACCTCCCTTAATAAAGCATGATTCTCTTTCTAACACCTACAAATGGTGAAAATATTGAAATATGGTCAAATGATGGAATTCGTGAATTAAACAAAACAAGAAAACATGGTAAGACCTACAAATTGTGAAAATGTAAAACATTGGGAAGATGATCAAATTGTGGTAAGGCTCTGGTAACACCTCCAAATGGTGAAAATTATACAAGTCAATTACACAAATTGATAAAATAATGGATTTTGATGTAAAATGATGGTGGTGAAAATGTTGAAAGATGGTTAAACGATGTATTTGATTAAAAAGAAACATGGTAAGACCTCCAAGTGGTAAAAATGGAATTTAAAAAAATTGAGTAAATAATGATGGGAAGGCATTGCGACGTTGCTTTTCGATCCTTCGATGTCGGCTCTTCCTGTCCTTGTGACGAAGAATTCAACAAGTGTTCACCCACTCCAATTGTAAGACGGGTCAGTTTTACCCTACTGATGGTGTCGCTGAGTAACACCAGCTCGATTCCTCAGTTTAAACATTACAACAGGTTTGTAAGAGCTTTGTTTTGTTTGAGGGTTTTGGGATTTTAGAATCATTTTAACATTGTTTTCACTAGTTAGATGTGGTTACTTGAGTTGAAATGTGACCGTATGGGAAAATGATGGAATTCATTAAAAAAATGATGGGAAGTCTTTAGTAGAACCTCCAAATGATGATCACATTTTTTTAACCCAGTTTGGGATCTTTTTTTTTTTTTTAACCAAACGTAATAGTTCCATTTTTTATTTAATGGGATTTTACTGTGAAACTCGTACAGACTTCCTGAATAAAGACGATCGACTCACTGACAGTAGATTTTCTTTTATTGACAATGAAAATTTGTTGGCTCACCACTTGACCAAAAGTACAAGTAATAAATAAAAAAAAAAAAAAATCAATATGAACACAAAATAAAAATGATTCATCGTTCGTGCAAATCGAAGATGTTAAAAAAAACAAAAAAAAACTGACTCAGTTTTTGTCATCGGAAATAACTAAAAGACAGAAAATCAGGGCTGTACGACGGCTCGCCCTGGGAACGAAGAGTTACAACGAATGTAAGTCACAGCAAGCAACAATGTTTTTGAATTCTTCTTTTTAACTTCTTCACCTCACTTCAACATGGTCATAAACACTCTACACACACTATGAGCGAAAGCGGTCTGTCTTTCAGTTATTTCTTCAGTTGGTGGAACGGTGGATGAGGGTAAAGAAGGCCAGCTCGGCTGAAAGTGTATTTTAAACGCAACATACAGCACAACCAGTGATTCCTACCAACAACTTCTTTTTTTTTTTTCCAGTCCTTGGCTACTTTGTTTTAATCCGTTGAGTTGATGCGGTTGTATGAAAGTGCTTGTCGAGCTCGTTGACGACCACTAGAGGGCGATGTTTCCACGCCCTCTCTTCGTCTTCGTCATCAGCACAATGAAAAAATAAAACCATATGTACAAAATGATCAGGGGAAGAATGGAGACTTTAAAGAGCAGCATATATTAATCTATGGTCCACTAAATGAGGTGGCAGGGACGATATTTTTTCTTTTTTTTTTTTGCACAAACTCTGAATATCTTTTTTTTTTTTTTATACATAGATGTGTGTGTATATATTAAAAATGACATATTTATAATAATTTACAGATAACCTACACATCTCCTGTAGAAGAAATACACAGTACATTATGCCTCGACAAGTTACTGTACATGTAAAAGGTAGAAATGGTGACGAAGGGGCGGCCTGCGGGAGAGGTTAGCACCGGCAACTGGTGCCCACGATTTTAAAGGAGGAGGAAGAGGAGGAGGAGGAGGAAGAAGAAAAGGGGAAAGAGGAAGAAGAGGAGGAGGAAGAGGAGCGCAGGGCTTCTTGGCAGTGCGTGTCGTCAGACTGGGTCACTCCTCATTTGTCTCCGTTCAGAACTGCACCTGAAGAGGAAACCGTGATCAGTTTTACGTCCCGTTTTCACGGCAACGGTTCAAGCGAAAACCCATCTTTTTTTTTTTTTTTTGTCATTGTCGTTTCAGAAACGTTCCGGCGTTCACACGGCAAACGTTTTGAAAACAATGTCCGTTTCCACGAAAACGGCAGAGATGCTGAAAACGTTTAGTTTTCATGTCAGGCCACTAGTGGGTGCTGTTGTTTGTTTCTGTAAAGAAACCACACACACATGCAGCAGAGAACAACACGCTGTAAACATCAACAATGGGACACCCGTATGCCGCGTTAAAGAGGCCTTAATAGGAGGTGATTCATGGTGGTGTTGCCATGGTAACTGGTGCCTAACCTCTGGAGCACAGCTGGTATAACAGACCAACGGCTGAACAATCGGCTCTGGTTTTATTTAAAGAGGCACAAATGGTGAAAGAAGACATGATTTTCCTCAAGTTAGAGGTCAAAGGTCACGCTCAGACTCAGTAGCAGTAACCCATCACTGCCTCGTCCACGACTTAGATTTCAAAACAAAGATGATCAGAAATTACGCCTTTTAATTCATTTACGTTTATTGATACTAAATGCCTGATATGTTTTGGAAATTACGTTTTAAACAAGTGATGATTTATTTATTTATTTATTTATTTATTTTTAAAGGGATTCCAGGTCTGGCACCTCGAGGAAATGAGAAAAATATAGCAATGAAATATTTGCAATAAGTCACACAAATACTGTAACGCAAAGTGTGATAATACTTCATAAACTGCATATCTTAAATTCAATGTGGCAAATTCTTGAAACAGGGTATAACGTGAGGTCTTAAAGACACCAGATGTAATGTTTTCCAATTAATAAAGATCTAACATGAACTTCAAGCAAAATAAAAGTAGTAAACAAGAGTTTTAACGTCAACTTCTCATTTTTGTAATACCACTGTCTACCACTAGATGGAGGACTTTCAACATGGGAATTAAAACGAATGCATTTTTCTGAAAACCAAACCAACTTCTTTCAACTTAATTGTCATACTCTATTTAAAGCATGGCAGCTAATTTCTTTTCCCCCACAGAAAATCCCAACATTTATTGGAGTTTTAATGACAGAATGTAAATCTTAAACATCAGATCTGAGATGTTCTGTAAATGCTTTCTGAATATTGTGCAAAAGTAACAGGACATGAAGATTAAAAAAAAAAAAAGTTACAGTTTCTCGTCGTGTCTGTATGCAAATGTGCTGTTTACCTGATGCACTCGCTCAACTTTGCACTGTTTTTGCCGTGTGGGAGTAAAAAACAAAAAGTTTAAAATCCTGCAGGAAGCTCAACAGGATGAAGAGAAAAACAAGACTTAAAAAGACAGAAGTGGCACATCGTTGCTCACTGTGCTCTGCATTGTTTCGCTCACGGAGCATCAGTGGCAGACGTTTCACTGTCGAGCTTCTGTTTCTATTTCCAGCATTAAAAATCGACCTGAAGCAGAAAGATGATGAAGAAAGATCAAAACGCTTGCAGAATTTAGAACTGACCAGGAGAGGGCAGCATAGCGTGGATTTGTCAAGCCTGGTGGATTTATTTGATAGTCGTTGGATCACATTTTCTAATTGTGCATTAGTGTGCAAAAAAAGAAAGACAAAGAGATTAGAGACTAATAAAGCTCCTATTTATTGTGTTAGATTCCTATTGTATCTTTTATTGCTATATTACAAAGTAGTTTTGTTTAGTTCTGTTTTAACTGATATAAAAAATATAAGCTTTCATGGACTTTAACGCCATTTTGATTGTTTGTTATTTGCTGATTGCTTTTAATTTTCACTGTAAACTGATTATCTGAGATAAAGGGTCAGAGAATAAAAGTTTAATCTTCTTTCTGCTCTTTTTCACTCAGGAATTTGAAAACACTTTTTTTTTTTGTTTAACAATGAATGAAATAAGTTTATGTAACACCATTACCAATTTTTTAAAAAGAAAATCTGTTTGCTGGTCATGTGACTGCTAATTACACAATATGCTTGTGGAAACACGAATGTCCAGGTGAGAATAAAATTAATACAATTGGTGTCCTGTGAGTTTTTCCTGTCATCTTTGGTGGTCTGGCCACCAGAAGTGCCATTTCAGTGCAGATGAAACATCACTTGGTTTTAATGGAAAGCAGGCAGAGCCGTCTTTGTATCTGAAGGCTGATGTCTTTCAAAAGGTCTATTTCCGGAGCTGTTTTCATCATGTAAATGAACTCTCTCTGCGGGCGTCTGGTTTTTTTGAAGCGGATTTGAAAGCACCCTGGCCGGCGCTGACTCATGTTCATTTGGACGGACATTAAAAGGAGAGACATCAGGACGAGACTGGCTGCGTCACCTGCTCACGACGGGCCGGAGAGAAATCCTCCCCGCTACTCTGCAATGTGTTCTAGGAAAGCGGTGTGGTTTGGCATGGCGAGAGTCTGTGTTGGGTTACATACAGGGTACAGTTTAAGGTGGCTCTCTTCCTCCTCTCAGCAGGAGTAGGTTCTCACCGTGGAGCTGTCCAGCCGCTGTACCGTCGCCGATCCAACTGCAGGGGGAGACAGTGAGAGAGATCGTCAAGCCTGAACGCTGAGGCCGCGTTTACGCAACGATTTCAGGTGAAAACGCAAAACCCTTGTCGCGGTTTGGGCGTCCGTTCACACGACAACGGTGGTCGGAGTCACGGGAAATGCAAGTTTTTGGAAAAAGGTGGAACGGCTTGAGAACGCTCGGCTCCGTCGTCGTGTAAACGAGCGAAAACGAGACTTTCTGGAGGAAACGCTCGGAGCCCAAACTTCTGAAAAAAACGATGCGTTTTCAACTTGAAACATCGTGTGAACGGGGCCTAAAGCTCCACCGGCATCACACCAGGATTTTACCGCCCTCCCAACACACACACAAACACACACACACACACACACACACACACACACACACACACACACACACACACACACACACACACACACACGCACACACAGAGGCGATTACTCGTAGTGCCAACCCCCCCAAAGGGTTAAGCCACGGATCACTCAAATGGAGAGTCTGTTTTGAGTGGACAGCAGCAGCGGTCAGGTCGGAGTGTGTTGTGGACGTCACAGGACCGGGGAGCACAGAGAGCGGAGACACAGGGACACACCGCCATCGATCGGGAACACTTTGTTAAAGGAGAACGCCGGCCGGACAGTCAGGCCTGCAGGATGATTCACAGCCGTGTATAACAACCTGCATGGTGCTCATACACTCTGCATCCTTTTGAAGGGCCATTCGGGTTTATTTCAGCGGATGCCACATGTTTACTTTTCTAAAATTTGCACATTGATGAGCAACTTTGACCTTGTGAAATAATCTTGAGGATTAAAATTTCGGCCCTTGGCGTTTATAGGTGATAGTTAAAATCTCGTTTCTAAAGTTAGTTTTAAAGAGTAAAACAGACCGATAGAACTCTTATTTTTTCACAACTCAGAACGGAAAACTACTAGAAACCCACGACTTAACTCACTAGACGTATACAAGTGTCACAGTGCATCCAAATAAATATTTTGGAAGCCTTTTTTTTCTTATTTTTCATTAGTGGTTTTGCTTAACGAGAAGGTTGAAGGAGAACTTTTGATAATTTTCATAAATTCTCACAGCCTGAGCCAAGATTCACACATCTCACCTCAGGTATCATGTCTTTGCTGGATATTAAGAACCTTGAGGATGTTAAGAAATATGGTCACTTGTCCCATGAAGGGTTTGCGATTGCCACAAAAACAATATTTGGGGTCAATTTGTAAACTGATCACTTTTGAAACAACGATATCTGAAAATAATGGCCACTAATTTCCTGAAATAAACTTTAAGAGATTATATATTTATCTTTTTAAAATTCCTGCGAGTTAAAATGTTCTAATTCAGTATTATTGTGTGTTGAAGAGTTAGGCGTCCCTCCTGGTGCCTTACTCGGGCCACTGCTGTAATTTAGAGTGTGGAAGGTTAAGGACTTGTGTGGTTTTTGGATCCCAGCTGTTTACAATGATGACTTATATTATTTAAACATAATGAAGTAATCCCAATCTTTAAAAACCACTGAGTTGAGAGAGTATTTGTGGCTTGTCAAGCCAAAGTCGTCTTTTTTCTCAGGCCAATTTGTTAACTGAGTGCTTTTGAAAATATCTCTGAAAATTCATTAAAATAAACTTTAAGAAGTTATACATTTGACTATTTTAACTTTCTGTGAATCAAAATGTTCTAATTCAGTATTACTATGTGTACTGAGGAGTTAGGCGTCCCCCCTGGTGCCTTACCCGGGCCACTGTGGTAATTCAGTGTGAGTTCTAACATTGTGTACTCAGCTTGTGTGCTATCAATGCTATCTTATAAAAACATTAAAGTCTTCACATACTTTAAAAACCACGGAGTTCTTTGAATATTTATGGCTTGTCAGGAGAAAGTCGGCTTCTTTATTTGTTTTAAGAAAACACCATGATATTTGTCATTCGTGACACCAAACTTTGTGTGATGAGGTTTTTTTTAATCCCAATCTGAGAAACGTTGCAGGTTTTTGACTTTGTAATAAACCAGAATGGTCCTTTAATGAAACAAACCCTGTTTCAGCCGGTGCCCTCTTTTAACAGCGAGGGAGATGAAGGAGCGACAAAGTGTCAAGAGTTTTAGTTCTGGGAACATCCAAGACGTACTGTTCACGTATGTAAACCTCCTGATTCAGGCCAACTTACATAGCACCGCTCAGCCACCTGCATGTTTTTTTTTTTTTACTTTTACTGAGTCGTTTCAAGGGTGACACCAGCAAGCATGGCTGCTAATCCATAACTTGACCCCCTGCTTTTTGTTTTTTTGTTACCAGGGAGGCAAGACAACTATTTTGCAGTTCTGCAAAACAACACCCTTGGAGTTGTGTATTAGAGACAGATTAGTGGAGAGAGAGGGACAGTGGTGAAGAGGAGGGAGACGTAGAAGAAGAAGAACACGCTCGGGCCCGACAGGCCCAGAGCCTTCAGAGGGGGGCATAGCTGACCTTGAAACCAATCCAAATACATGTCGTCGGGACTGTCGTCCAGCGCCTCATAGAGGACTGCAGAGCAGCCGTCACAGAGAGAACAAGAGACAGAGTCAGAAGGCAGCAGGAAGTCCTGCTCTCTGCTGCGCTGCTGCTTTAGTCTGCCCGGGCAACAGGCGCGCACCACCTCCGTTTGGTTTTCAACATCCGGCTTGGCCACATATTTCATGAAATTACAGACTGACGTCAAGCTTTCACATTGTTTTGTTAAGTGAGTGGATGGGTTGCAGCGGCGGAGGCTCACCATCAGGGGGCAGTCTTCGGGAGTGGCCGGATGTCGCCGTGAGACGGAACCCTGCAGGGAGAGTTTCTGCCGATCCGGGCATCATACTGATACCGTGGACGTCCCGGGGAGGGAACTGCCTCCGCCACGACGGACCCCGGTAGCCTTTGTCGTCACACTGGTGGGCAAAATAAAACAATGTGTGGTCAGTAACTCATGCCGTTAGATTACTGTATATTTTGGATTATAATCCTCACTTTGTTTTTGTTTGGTCATGTGAATTAAAAGACTAAGAAGTGAATTATACATAAAAAAAAATTTATATATATATATATATATATATATTTCTTTAAATTTCATACCATCTAGGACCACTAGATGTCACTGTATGACAACATAAAGCTGCTACAATACCACAGAAAAACCTCTATTATTACCATATTTTCTAGACTACGAGCCTCAGATTAAACTGACAAATGTCTCCAAAAAGAAAAATCTACAAGGATAATTTAAAGTAAAAATGATTAAATCGTAGCAGAAAGAGTGGAGTGTTTGAGAAAAGTAATGTTTTAGTTTTGAGTTGAAAATGTTTTTACCATCATATAACACAATATCGAGCTTCAGAGACGTCTACTGTGTCTCTCACCTCATCCAGTCTCCTGTCAGTTCCCAGCGCCAGCAGATTATTGTACTCTCGCTCCAGAATCTGACGTGCCTGAAGGGGGAAGTAACCAAAAAAATTAAAGAATGAATAAATAAATAAGAATACAATCTCATTTTCACGAGGCGAGATATTTTTAGCGGCGCGGCCACAGAGGCAGCTGACACGTTACGTTATTTATGCAGCAGATCCCATTTTACCCGAGTAAAGACAAGACGAGGCGCCGTGCCAGGGTGACAGTTGGCAAATCTGCATGTTCTGATTTAGATTGCTGCAGCTTTTGAAGGCCGATACCAGCATTCCTCTATTTCTGGACTGACGCTGGTGATATTTCTGTACATGATTTAAATTGGCAAAGACAGAAGAAAAACAACTACATAATGGAATCTATCTTCACAATGAGGACTTTCTATTTTTAGCCTGAAGAATCTGTTGAGCCAAACCTTTTATGATGATTGGGCTTTAAAGCTAAAACTTGTTGCTTTACTGTTTCTCATTATGGTATTATAGTATTATTACATCACTACTCACTGTATGATTACTTTCTCAGGCATACTACTTTATTATTCATATCACTACTTTGCTCCTCATAAGTTCCTATGCACTATATGATCACTTCACCACGAATATTACTTTAATACACCACAAGGATTACTTTGCTATTCATAAAAATACTCTTAGTATTACTTTACCACTCATATTACTTCACAACTCATATTATTATATGACAGTTAATAACATTACTACCCTACTCATGCTACCTTTCTACTCATATTACTTTACTAATCATAATATTACTTTCCAGTCTCAAAATTACTTTGACTAATACAATTACTTAAGTGCTTAAGATTATTTTACTACTAGTCATTACTTCTGTACTCACTTCATGATTACCTTACAATTACTTTCCGACTCATTCCTCATAATTATAATATTATTACTCATTATTTTACTACTCATATACTGTACTACTCATATTACTTAATATTACTTTGTTACTTATAGATATACTAAACTACTGAGATGACTTTACTACGAATCATTACTAATTATTACTTCAATACGTCCTTCATTTTAGTCATTCACTACATGTGATTATGTTTCTACTAATTGTATGATTACAACTCATCCCTCATAATAATGAATACTTTACTACTCATAATATCCCTTTACTGTTAATACTATTACCTTACTACTCACTAAATGACTATATTACTACTCAGTAATATCGACTACTCTGTATTTCATTGCTGGCCGTGCTGTGACCCGAACACTGATGAATGAAGTCATGTGACCTGATTTGAGTGAACGTTATCCGTTTGCTCTGGCGTGTTTCCCCACCTGAGTGTTTTGATTGGGGATCTGGAGAAGTAGTGCCAGGCTGCTGTAGTCGAAGTTGTCGTCGAGGGCGACCAGGGCTCCGTGCACGCCGCTCTCCAGCAGGATGTTGGCGTAGTCTCTCAGGCCGATGCTCTGCACCCAGCGGATGACCCGCTCGTTACTCCACACCAGGACGTCTGCACGGGGGGGGGAGAGTCCAGACGAGGCGTCAATACTCTGGAGACTCACGAGAACGCGGACGCTGTGGCTCTACTCGCCTCTCATTTCGTGCTGGCTGTGCTCCCGGCGTCTCTCCAGTTCTTTCCTGTCGTAGTTGAGCTTCTTCAGACACATGATGCCGTACTGTAAACTTGTTCTGGGTGGACGTAAACACACAGAACACCCTTAAAGGTTTGATACCAAAGTGCTGATTGGTGGAGAAGGACATCGTGTGTTTGTGTGCCAACCAGGAATGTTGAGCTCAGCTTAAAGGAGGTGCTTTTCTTCTTTTAGTTCACGGGCCTTGACAGTTTGTCTTTACAGGAAACGTTGGCGTCGGTTTGACATTTTGTGCTGTCTTTTTTAAAAACACCCCAAAGACACCAGAGTCAAAGACGGGTGGATACGACTGACAACGAAGAGGAGTGGAATTTCAACAACAACACTGAAAATACCATCTCATCCAGGGGTGTTAAAAACATTTTAGTTCAAATGCTGCATACAGTCCAATTTCATCTTATGTGAGTCGTACTGGTGAAATAGTCCCATTTGCATTTAAACTATGAAGTTTTTCTTTGTTGTGGAGCAGATGAAATATTACAAAACCAAACAACTACGACTGAAATTCGCTCCAATCTCAACATAAAGCAAATTCCAATGACTCCTTCTGGTGCAAAATACGGTGAAATGTCGCAAAAAACTTTTCCTATAACTGTTGCATTACGGGTGTTTGTTTACAAACTCACCCTGACAGCGTGACTTTGAGGCTAATGCTAGTTTGCTAGCTTTCACGGCAGCATCGCTGGTATCTCAGTGTTGTGTTGTGACCATCCTCTGAAGAAATTTGTTAAAAATCATTGTTTTCTTTGACATTTTTACGATTTGCTTGCTTCTAGGGGACCGGTTTTGGCCCACGGGCCCAATGTTTGACACCCCTGATGTAAAACCTTGTATTTTGTTTTCTGTCTGCTTCCAGAACCAGGCCCAGTGGCAACCAGCCTACTCTCTTAATCTGAATAATCTGGGACCAGTGGGCACAACATGTACCCTGAGCTTTACTCAAACTCCTTTCAGTTCCAAATAAAGATGATTGGATGGAATTGTTTTATGCCCGATTGACCTTCTACGTCCAGTACCTGTGGAAGCTGTCCACCATCTTTAGATGCACTCTCAGGTCTTTCTTGGTGAGGTGGTCCAGCATGCGAGCGTCCACTAGGCACTCCATGAAGTAGCTGCGGTACTGAGGTAGTCCTAGACTGGGCAGCCACTCGTTCCCTATCCACTCATGGTTCATGTCGCCATAAGCAAGGGTCTTAACAGAGAAGAACAACACGGATCAGCGCCGCCTTTGGTTCATGCTCGGCTTTCGAGAGGACAGGAGTCCGTCTCCTTACCTGTGCCCAGCTGCCTTCTTCAGAGTCGGATTTCTGATACAAACACAAAGAGACAAAAACACAAATTCAGGGCCAACATAATCTGTATTACACGTTGCGTTCTGTTGCCCTGAAACCCGGAGAGACGGTCCGGTTGATTTTATATTATATCATATTGACAATTTCTTTGTGATATCAACATGCACAACGTCCATATCACATAAAAACTGACTGAACTGTGATGAAGTGTGTTTCTGTGGTATTGTGGTTGAATTACTTACACTTCGCACACAATCCATTCCAGATATATAACTTGCAAACATAAAAGTAACTGAGTAGTATGGAGTTTATTTACACTTCAAGAATACAATTGTACTCAAACTTAAGTATAAATTACACCTCCTAAAACACTTAATATTCAAACCTTTAGATATGCACTTCTGTAGTGAAAATATTGATTTCTATTCACTATTATTTATTTATTGGTTTATATCTACATTTATTCACAAACGTTAAATTGTATCACGTTTCACTGCCGTCTTCAAAATATTTCTTTGAATGTAGATGTCTCACAGGTAAACTGAATAAAACGCCGCACGCTGTTAAAACAGTTAAATGATGTGGTTATAAAGTAACTAATACTTTGATTAGCGTCAAAATGTAGTTTTGTTTTCCTTTTCCCTGCATATCTTAAAGAAAACACATGATAAAAAGGAACAAGTGGAGGGTAAGAATACCAGTATTTAGTTTTCAAAATGATAAAGTAAGCGTCACTATGACGGCAGCTGCAGTTTTCAATTCTCCCACAAACTTCCTGAACACCTGAGAACTGCTGACACACTCGTCTTTTACATTAGGACTTAATTTTATTTGCACAGGCAAGTCCACAATAGACTTGATTCATTTTACTACCTTTATCTTAATAAAGTCCTTTCCATATTTACTCTCCTTTTTATGCTGTTTGTAATCCCTTCAACTCACAGTCGGAAAAGTGATTGACTTGAAAATTGCTCCTTGAGATTATTCGCAGATGGATTTTCGAAGTGATGCAGCGAAGCGCTTCCACCGTTTTCTATGTTGGATGCGTAGAGCGAGTTTGCTGTTTGTGGAGTTGCCAGCACGAGAGCACGTATTATTTGATGGTGATGTGGGACGCCAAATACCAGAAGCGCAAGTTAAAGTCAACCCAATGGAAAGGACGACAGTGTGTGAGAGATGTTCAAGTATTTCATACTTGAATTGCTCGCTTTTATGCATATCTTTTGTTTATTTGTAAAGCAGTGCGAATGACCTTGTGTCTGAATGGTGTTCTATCAATAAATTTACTTTTGCTCCTAATGTTAATGTGATTTAACAAAGATGTCAATGGGGTGAGTAACAGGAAGTTGCAAGGACACACTGAACATTCGCTGAGTCGTCAGAAGGGACAAAAGGCTCGGCGCTGATGGTTAGTAGTGACAAGACTTTCAGGACGGAGGTCAACAGTGGCATGCGTTCTCAGTCTCGGGACAGAGAGGAGGGACTGACCGTTTTGGAAGGAGCTGCCATGGTCTCCATCTCCTCATGGGTCACCCAGACATTGCCCGATGGCTACAAAGGGCCCGAGAGACAGAGCGGCAGCGGGGCGGGTAGTAGAGGTCCGGCAGGAGGGGCAAGCAGTGTTAAAGAAGAAGAGCAGCACCACTGTAAGCCAACAGTGTTATAGCATCACAGTCAGAAGATGAACTGCCCCCCACGAAGCCCCACCACCGGGGGGGGGGGGGAGGGGCGAGGGGCAAAGGGTAAAACACAGAACAACACAACACATATGACAGCACACATCACAGCAGGCATGCACAACACGGTTAATACGATTAACACCAACACACACTTAAGCTGTTAGCATGTTAGCTTCTGCTTCATTTGGAAGTGTAACGCCTCCAGAAGGCTTTTTGAGATATTGCACGGATTATTGTCAATGATCAAGAATCGAATATTTCCATCTATCTTACACTGATGCCCGTTAACATTACGCAACTAGAACACAACTTTATGTCGGACGGTGCGATTGGTGATGAAAGCTGATGTTGAGGGACGTGGAAGTTTCATAGTCTCATAAAATGTGAAGAAAATCAGAGGAAACAGAAAGAAAATCAAAGCAAAAACAAAGAAAATCAGACAAAAAAACAAAGAAACTTGGAGGAAATAGGAAGATAATTCAAAACATCTTTGAGAAAATAGAAAGAAAATCTGAGAAAAAGCAAACATGCAGCAATACTTTGCATATGAGTTATGAATTAGGCTTTATGGCATTTAATAAGTTCTCGTATCAGTACTCGGTATCAGTATATAACTTTAAAAAAGTGGTGTCAGTGCATCACCTCTATAATCACATTATATGAACACTCCTACCTCGGAAATGGGAATATTCCCACTTCTGAAGTACCACGTATCCAGCTGCCCAAATGCAGCATTAACGCGTTTAACTGTTCTGTCCCTAAAGTCATAAAAAATCCTCATTGATATCCTTTTAGATATATTAGATAATACCTTTGTAGAAAATAAGTTTGTAGCTATAAGCTATTGTTATCACTGGAGCCTGACTATTTATCTATTTTTTTTGAGGTCTTCTTTTCTCCAAATAAAACTACATAAAAAAAAAGCGTAATATAGAAAAAAAGAAGATAAAAAAGACTTGTCAGGAAACAGGTGAAGGAGCAGAGCATGTTTTTGTT
Organism: Lipophrys pholis; assembly: GCF_963383615.2. Lineage (NCBI taxonomy): Eukaryota > Metazoa > Chordata > Actinopteri > Blenniiformes > Blenniidae > Lipophrys > Lipophrys pholis. The sequence continues at coordinate 6,433,704 of NC_137644.1, read as the reverse complement.
ATAAGTTAGAAGAAAATGCTGAAAAAACCTGAAGAAATCACAAAGCGACTCATTCAAAAATTTGAACTTTTCTAAGTGTCTTTTGGTTAATGAGTTTTTGATGAGCTGTTATGCAGGCAGATTGCACCTTTGGTAATGTTTGGCTAAATTCCGCCTCATAAACGGGTTCTGTAGCTATTTCCTGACAGGAAGAGGTTGAATTAACCTCCTCATCCCTTGTGGACACGTCGCCTGTCATCCTGCGTCCGCAGTGAAACTCACGGTTCTGGAGGTGGGCGGGGCCGACGGGCTGGTGAGGGAGACCATTTCCTGGATGGCGAGCCGGAGTTTGAGCCGGTGCAGAGGATTGCTGATCCCGATCTCTCTCTGGATCTCGGTGTCGGACAACGCCGACATTATGGCGCCGCTCTTCACGTTGGCGCGGCACGCCGCCACGTACCAGGCCGGCATCCCCAACCACAGCTTCACCACACACAGAGGGAAAGAGGAGGCCAGGGGTCAAATGTATTTAATTTATGCTCATGCCATTAGAGGATATTTTAAGCTAGAAATTGTGAAATATGTGGTATTTTTCATCACTTTTACATTTTTTTTTACTGATTCTTATAAAAATTAAATGACTGGATTATCATTACTTAAAATAACCTTTTCTTTAGCAATTCAAATAGCGAATAGATATATTGAAAATATGACTATGCATGAAAAAGCAGGAGATTTAAAAAGTTATTTTCTAAATTATTTGTAATAAGTGTCACACTAATGGAAATACTTTTTATTTGGTTAAATATGAAGAAAGTACCAATTTATTTATTAATTCATTGAAAGTTTTAAATTGGATGCTTAAGAATTAATAAGCAGATTTGCAACAACATTCTTTGTAATGTTATAATAGCAAGAGAAAAAAGCATTTTGAGGAGTAATTGTGACATGATTTAAATTAAACCTTTGAGTTTTGGTGGATGTAGATCACACACCAAGCAGAAGGGGGCAGTGTTTCTACATTTGTGCTTTAAACTTCATGTGTTCATACAAACTGACTTAGATTTGTGATGAACATTCAGGTTTATGAAGAAGCTAATCACACAAATTTACGGGAAGTCTTCAATAAATGACTCATAAAAGGTCAAATCAGCCCGAGGATTCATCGCAGGACAACTCATAATCTCAACAAACGGTGATTATTTACCTCCAGCCAGGCTACGACAGTGGGGCCGTCCCACTGAGCGAAAGGTAAACCCTTTCTCCTGGCCTCCTCCAGGAGCTCGTGTCTGGGGGCAGTCACAGAGGAGACCTTGTGTTAACACGTGGACACGCACGTCCCAAAACACACATTTGCTCAGTCTGAGGTGACGGTGCAGCCTCTTGAACTCACAGCCTCTCAAATCCCCGCAGGTCTGTGTGTACACAACCTGGGAGGAGAGCGCCTGTACATGCAGTTTATCTCTCGGTCCAGCCCGCACGCCAAGAGCGTGGAGAAGGCCAGAGGATCTATCATTCTTCACCAAAGCTAACACACACACACACACACACACTCTTACACACACTAATAAATCACAGACTGGTTAAATTTACCATCACTCTCCTTCTCTCAGTTTTAGACTTTCTTCATTTCATGTGTCATTTGTTTCAAGTCCTATTTCCATAAATGTCTTGAGAATTTGTCATTTACGACCGGGTGAGCCGTCACCTCTAATCGAAGACGTTTGGCACAATTCGGTTACGGAAAACTGGCATTCGGTATCGGTATTTTGGAGGATACCATGTTTGAGATCGTCCAAGAGCGTGGTTACGTATCGGTTACAGTTAGCCTCTCCAGATCACCCAAAACCTTATGCAAAATATTAAGTACATTTGTTCCCAAAACAGCCCTGAACTGGAGCGGCTGAGGCTCAAGTAGCAAGACGACGGTCTTCCAATCCCGTGGTTGGTGGTTTGATCTGTCTATCGTTTAGAGTGTCTTTAAGCAGGACGCTGAACACTGAACAGATCCCAGTAGAGGCGGAGCAACGTGCACGGCGCGTGTAAACGTGACTGATGTAAGTCAAGTCTATCTACTTCTGTCGGATTGAATTCGACCAAGAGAGTCTTGTTTATTTGTCAATGTTGACCTGGGATGAGTTTGGTCTCGTGTCAATCGATGGAAGTGGTTTTAATGCCAATTTCAGGCCCTTAGACATGAAACCAAGAGCAGAACATTGCCTGTGTTTTCATTGTTGGTTGGAAAAGAAGAACAAATTTTTCCTGTACCACTGAAAAAATAAAGGATTTTTCTTCAGGTCTGCATCTGGATTGTAAACATTGCACAAAAAAAAATAAATAAAAAAAAGAGTCTGGAGAACAGTGCATCCTTGGCAGAGCTCCTGTTCGTGCTGAATGCAGTCCAAACACACACACACACACACACACACACACACACACACACACACACACACACACACACACACACACACACACACACACACACACACACACACCTGGAAGGTAAAGTGCCGCAGTACCTGCTCAGCGAGGCTGGACAGCACTCTGCTAATCCAAGCACAACTCATCCCAGTTCAGCCACTCGCAGTTTATTCTGCCGACTCAGACTCTACAGTCACATTTCTGTCCGGCTCATGCGGCGAGGTGTTTTTAAGTGGAACTTTTGCTCGCGTTTCCTGGGCTGCGCGCCACAGAATATTTCTTTTTTTTTTTGCGTAGCTGGCGTAAACGTACGCGGCGCGATGTAAAACTGCAGCTCGTCGACGGGCGGCGAGCGAATACCCGGCAATCTGGGTCTGACACGCGCGGAGCGGTTCGTGTCGTGCTGAATCCTCCTACACATGACGATAGACGGAGAGCTTGATAAACAACCTGACAAACAAGGGGACCAAGGAACACACTCACACCCACACGTTCCCAAAAAAAACCCCAGTTCTTTTTCTAATTTCTGAACACATTTCATAACAGCAACAAAAAAAAATTCCCAGCCCATTCCCTGAGCGTGTGGACAAATGGGAGGACTGGGCCCGGTAATAAACATGATCCATGTTGCTCTCTCAGCGTTGAAGGCCTCAGTACAGTGAAAGGGCACTTAAACACAGCATGTGCTCATCCAAACACAGTCGGGTACATTCACTGTCTTATCTATCCGGCACATGGGGAGATAGCTCATGTTTTATGTTCAGGTCAGGTCTTAAATGGAGAAATACATCCAACTGAACATAGCTGGGGAAAGGGAATAAGGAGAAACAGTTATGACAAATCATACGAACAAAAAGAACCGTTGACATTCCCATAACCAGATATTGCAGCTGGTTATTTGACACAAATAGATAGAGACACATATAAGGAGGAGGAAGACATTCTGGGTATAGAAAAGTAACAGGGAGGCCCCGGATTCTAGCGGCGGCACATTCTCTGTCCAGCCATGGATGCAGCTGTAAAAAGGGGGGAAGAAACGTCTTGATATGGTAAATGAACAAAAGAAAGAAAGAAAGAAAGAAAGCAATGGCGTCGTTAACAGCCATGACGGATAGATAGATAAGAGGCATCAGCTTTGGAACTGGTCGTTCGGGAGGAGACGCATGGCGGACAGACAGGAGAGATGGCACACAGGGCAATATGGCTGAGACAATGGTCATATCCAGGAGGTCAGTTATACATCCTCACAACTTACCCGCTTTGTGTTAGAGTCAAAGGATGATGAGAGGGAGAGGAAGGGGAGGAGAGGAGAGAGTCAGAGAGCAATACCAGAGAGAGAGAGAGAGAGAGAGAGAGAGAGAGAGAGAGAGAGAGAGAGAGAGAGAGAGAGAGAGAGAGGGAGGGAGGGAGGGAGAGAGGAGAGAGAGAGAGAGAGAGAGAGAGAGAGAGAGAGAGAGAGAGAGAGAGAGAGAGAGAGAGAGAGAGAGCGACGGGGAGACAAAAGTACACACGTGTTAATGAGTCAAAAAGGCAATTAAAGAACCGTACAGAACACAGACACATGCACGCACTCGCACATCTCACAATGGAGCACATTCGTTTAACAGGAGCATCTGTAGACCAGGATCGAAAGGTCATCTTCTACAATGCAGTCCTGACCACATCTCGTGCAGCAAGAAGAGGATGAGCAATGCAACCGGAACACAGCAAGACCCCCTCCTCCTCGGTCTTACATTCAAATGCTCGTTACATTCGGCCGTCAACGTCACGGCGATGACTAAATAACAGAAATGAGCGACCACAGGGGTACTGATCGGTTCAAGATGCTGAAATGGAAACAGAGCAGGCAGCTTAATGGCATGCAGTGTGGAGGAGGCGCCAAGATGCAGGGTGGCGGTGGGAGATTTGGTGGAGGTGGTGGTGGCGGTCTTAATCCCGGACACTGCTATGGAGAAGTCAGTGCAGTGGAAGGAAAACAACACATTTGTCAACAAACAACACTTTCTATTGACCGACTACATGGGAGGCAAAGTTATTCGTCATGACAACTCAATGTGCACTTCGAGCAAATGACATTCATCATTTGGCACCGGGGCATGGCAAATGTTCACGCACACACACGCACATATAAACACAGATAAACTATAACACTCCCTCCTGGAAGATCTGATTTGCTGAGGGGTTTTCCCTTTATCCGGGAAACCAGAGTGTGTGTGCAACCTAGAGGTGGGCGTGTTGGGAAAGCCATCTATATCCTCTCAATCGACAAAGCGGACCGTTGTGAGATTAATTGGCTTTTCACCCCGGATCAATAGTGTGACTTTGGCTCTGTGTGTGAATACAGTGAGGCTGATCTCTGCTTCTGGATACTGATCCAGCTCTCTGCTTCCTATTGATCCTCCTCTCAATGCGGGTTATGGCATTACATACATTACAGGAAGGGAGCTGAGGGTAAGCACAGCAGGGTGGAGGCTGCACCGCTGTCTGTGTGTCAGGAGGTTGGATTGGATTATATGCTGACTTCAAAACACAAAGTTTGTCTTGTTCTGATGTATCTCTCAGGAATTAATGTGGCTGTCTGTGTCTATCTGAAGCTGCTGGTGAGGTGGATTAAAGCTTACTTCTTTTTCAACCGGCGGTCCTTCTCAGCCTGAGTGCCCAACTTGCCCACCCCCATGTCCTGGCCTGCCATGTCTGGGTCCATCAGAGTTGCTGTGCAGAGAAAAGAAAGACAAATCAGTAAATATACCTCATGTAATACTTGTTTTATTGGGCATTTTGTCATTTTAGGTGGTCTTTAGCTGAACTGCTCTGCCTTCTGGACTCATTCTCATCCCTTAAAGACAAAAGAGCATTAGCCTCAAAGCCATGCTGTCAGGGAGAAATTTGTAAAAATACACAGAATGCAACAGCTATAGAAGTTTATTGGACATTTTACTGTATTTTGTATCATTAAAATTGGCTTTATGTTGAGATTGGGAGTTTTTTTCCATAGTTGCTGGTTTTATGAAGATATTGACATTTTTATCATGTAAAGTAAAAAAAACAACTAATAAAACTTTTTAAGGTTTAAATTTTAAGATTATTATGACACTATTTTCCAGTCTAGCCCCTGAACCAAAACGTGTTTGACACCTCTATTCTAAAATAATATCACAGAATGTCAACACAGTCAAACAGGTGTAGTGAGAAGATCTGACCTTGTGGATCCACCATGACATGTCTGTGTGCTAGATGTGCCAGCCGACCCTTCTCCTTCTTCCCAAACAGCCGCCCGATGGAGGATTTGATGCCCTTCTTCTTGGGCTGCTTGTGCAGAGAGTCCTGACTGCTGGCGACACTACTGAGGGCGCTGGCCTCAGCCTCCAGAGAGGCCACGATCCTGACGATGCAAAAAACCACGGGTCAAATATTTAAGAATCAAAACAAGACGCCTTGTCAGTCAAACGATTAATTTTCTACTCCACATGCAAGCATTTCAAATTGTATATATGTGATTAAATGCTTCAATTGGCTTAATACACAAAAAGTAAAAAAAACAACTACTTAATGATAAAAAATGCTAAATTCTAATAATAATTGTATTTATAAAGCACATATAAGAACAGTGTTTGGAAAATTATGAATGTTTTCTCTGCCTTTTCTATGTTTTCTGAGTTTTTTGTTCAAGTGACAGAGTTAGCTGGCAGGAACATGCGGAATTACAAGAGATGTAGTAAGAGTTAAAATGAAAAAATAAACTCAATCATAAGTGCGACATGTACAACAGTCGTGGCAATTTATATAAAGATAACTTGAACTTGAGAGAAGTTAATATGAGGGGAGCTTTTGAGGTGAGTTTTACCATCACGGTGTGTTTTGACTGGCTTGGAAGTTAAATTGGGTTTAATCACCATAAAAAAAGGGGAGGGGGAGGGGCACTCATTTTCAGTCTTACCCCTTCCTGGGGCACAAAGAGGAGATACACGTCTGTATGGTGTCAACTTACCCTCGTGCGTCATTGTGCGAGGAGGCTGGCAGTGTGTGTGTCATTCGAACAGTGCGCGGCGTCGGAGGGGGCGACGTCTCACACTTTATGGTGGCCTTGTCTTCGCGCCCGTCCTCCTCCACCGCTGCGATCTGAGGGCACAAGGATGCCCAGGCGGGTCAACAGCGACCATTACAGCCAGTTTATGAAAACTTAAAAACGGATTCATCGGTGCTGAACGTACCTTTCTCCTGTGTTTCCTCAAATCGCTGGGCTGCACAGAGGAGAACAGAAACACATGGGGAACAAACATTAATACCTGCTTGTTGGTAATAAATGAAAATATCGGCTTATGAGGCTTTGTCTAATGCCGTAATGTTTGTTTGGAGACCAACACTGAGAGACAAAGGACGTCATTTAACTGATCAATAAAATCAAAGCCTCATTCCTTTGAAAGCCTCTCGGTAAAGACACCGTTCACACATTACACCCCTCTCTGGATTACCCCGGGCATTATAGGAATATTTTTAGATTTGTATTGTTCCTGGTGGTGACCACATCTGGAGCGGTTAAGCCTCGGGCCGTGTGGAGAGTTTACAATCTGTAGGATGAAAACTCTATTTCAGATTGAGGACATTTTTTTAATAAAGTGCCTTGATTTCCTGAGTAGTACAGCAGATACTTCACATACAAGCTGTGTGGATACGTTTCGGATTGTGGAACAATGGCTGCTTCGCTTACTTTTTTTTTTTTTTTTTTTTTTTTATTTATTTATTTTTTTCTTTCTTTTTTTCTTTTTTTTTTTCCCTTGTCCTGTTCGGCAGCTTGGGCCAACAATATGATGTGATTGAGAGCCTTCGGAGTCAGAACAGTTTTTGGTCTTGCAACAGGGAGAGACCTGGAGTCTCCTCCTGTTGCCTTCTCCGTCAGAAGTTGGCATGGCTGCCGTACACGACCGGGGGGGAACGCACAAAGAGAGAGAGAAGAGAAGAGAGAGAAGAAAGTCGAGGGGGGAGGGGTGAGGGGTGAGGGGGGAGGGGGGAAGGGGATAACATACAATGTCCTTGTTGTGCTACATATATTATTTGCAATAATCACACTCATCCAAATACTTTCCAACTGTTATTAGATTGAACCAGCCTGAGCAGCTCTATCTAGACAGTAACGTGAAGCAGGAACATGAAATAACAAAGAGGCAACAACAAAAGAGGAACATGATTTTTAAAGTTTGAGCAAATGATGACAGACAACAAGCAACTTCAGAAGCACCTTTCGTGAGGAGTGAAAGTGTGTGTGTGTGTGTGTGCGTGTATGTGTGTGTGAGTGCGTGTGGCTTGTCCACTGGGTGTGGCCGGAACTGTTGTGGGGGGACCCGTGGTGACACCCCGGGGTCCGAGGCCACCGCGCCCGGACACCGCCACCCCGGCAGACAGAAGCCCCCCAGGCCCGGGGAGACCCCAGCGAACCACCCCAGAGAGCCCCGCCCCCGCCCAAAAAGCACCCGACGGAGAATGCAGAGAGGAATCCCCCCCAGGCAAGAGGGGCCCACAAGAGAAAGACAAAGGGCACAGGGCCCCAGGCCCCGACCCAAGCCGCCAAACCGAGAAAAGGCCGGAGCAGGGCCCCCGGGCCGAGCGGGCCGGGAGCCCCCCCAACCCCGGCGGCGAGTCCCACCGCACCCCCGGGAACAGGCCCACCCACCGCCCCCCCCAACCCGGCAAGGCAGAGACGGCCCCAGCCGCCGCGCCCCGGACCAGCCCCGCCCCCAGACCCAGGAAAGCGAAGTCCGGCGCAGGCCCCGGTCGGAGAACAGTCAACTCTACACCCCCAGGAGCCTCATATTCCACCCGCCCCATAACCCCTCCCCCCGGGTCTTGATTGGGAAACCCAACCCATGACCCACCCCGCACACACACACACACACACACACACACACACACACACACACACACACACACACACACACACACACACACACACACACACACACACACGGAACGGGGGGGGGAGTGATGACTCTCGCACCCTCAGGCCGCCGGCCGGGCCCCCTCCCGGCCACCGCGGTATCCCAACCTCCACCAATCCAACAGCAAGTGGAGAAGGAGCACCGCACCCCAGCCCCCCAACAAGCGCCACGCCCGAGGGAGCGCGCCCCACGCACTCCAGCCGCACTCACCCCGGGCCGGGGCGGGACCCCAGCGGGAGGTGCTGGGGGGAGCCACGTCTCCCGCCCTTCCCCTGCCCTATATGTGTGTTGGATGTATGTAAGGGTGTGTTTTTGTGTCTTGAAAAGGTGGATGCGATGTGTGTGTCTATGGTGCGGTTTAAAATTGGGGGGTAGCGGGGCCCGGGCGTTCTACCGCTGACAAGCGGCAGAACCCCGAAAGCGGCTTACCCCCTCAAGACCCTGCATGACTAAGTGTGGTTAAAATTGTGGGTGGTGCAAAGTCGGGGGAGGACCCAGACCGCAATTAAGTAGCCTGGACCCCCCACCTAGGCACCGCCCCACTGTTCCCTATTGTGGGGTAATATAAGGTGAGGTAAGGCAGGGAGGGTTCTGAGGGAGGGGGTCCCCCCGTCGCTAGGACCTTGGCCCAGCTGGACCCCCCGCGCTGCCCCACCCAACCCCCCGAGCGGCCGGCCTAGGACCCGGGGGGCCACACCCCCCCAAACAAGGCGCCGCAAGGGGACCCGGGCAGGGAGCCCCCACCCCACCCAACGGCCAGACAGCAGAGTCCGAGACCCGCAGGGCCCAGTGCGAGCCCAGCCGGAGGCCAGTGGCCAGGGCACCCCCCCTCATTCGCCCACTCCACACAGCCCCACACCCCAACCCACACACCCCAACCCACACACCCCAACCCACACACACACGCACTCGCACACGCACACCCCTATCAGGCCCTGGAGGTCACTCTCAGTTAACCGTCCATCCAGAACCCGGAGCCCCCCCCGTCCCCCGCTCCCCCCAATCCGGGAATGAGGCAGACCCGGAGCGCGGCAGCAGGGGCCAACCCGCCCCACCGGGGGAGGGGGCCAGAGGGAGGACCCACCCCCAGCGCCGCAGCGGGCACCCCCACCGGGAAGGGGGAGGCCCCGCACCCCCAGGGCCCGGACGACCCGCCCCCAACCCCCCCCCCAGTCGACAGCCCAGCCGGGGCCCGACGCCCAGCCCCCCCATCCCACCCCAGCGGGCCCGACCCCGGCCCAGAGCAGAGCCCCCCCCACACCCCCGCCCAGGACTCCCCAGGCCAGGCCGTAGCCCCCCAGCATAGACGCCAGGACTGCTTCGCTTACTTAAGTACAGTCACATGATTTTTTAGTGGTCACATGACCCTAAGCAAAACGTTAGACACAATATACTTAACTTCTAAAAAAAACAAACGCTGCCAAATTCAGAAAACATTTTCGTTTACATGGCAACGTTTTGAAAATGATGTCCATTTTCAAAAAAATATAGAAACACTGAAAAATGTAGTTTTGAAGTTCGGCCACTAGTGAGTGCTGTTGGTTGTTTTTGTAATGAGACCACACACACGTGTGCAGAGAACATGAAGCCATATTTCAGTGGCTTCGAGCATGGCTTCCCAAAACACAACGACCGCCGTCTTGAAAACGTTGAGAAAATGGGGCCCGCGGATCGAGCCCTGTGGAACTCCACATAACAGGTGAGCGGAGGAGGACTCACATTGAGAAATGTTTACAGTTCTTTCTGACATGGGATGCACCGATACCGATACCGGGATCGGATATCGTTTCTATACCAGGCATGAGTACTCGTACTCGTACTCATAAAATTGCCACCGATGCTACTTACGGCAGCGTGCGGTTTACGACACTTGGCTCAAAGCCATTGAACATTTTTTTAACAGCTTGCACTATTCTTTCAGCCGTCTTTTTCAAAAATTGACGGTTGGAGGCCCGCTGCCTAGAACAGTGCACTGAAATGGAGCTGCCGCTGCTAGTAATTTCTTATTAGTTTATTAATGACAACACTTTCTCGCCTGCCAGAAACTCAAACCGTTTTGAATGTCCAGAAGACTGTTTACATCTCGCTCATCACACGTTCAAACAGCCTTGCTTCTTCGTACGATGGAAAAAAAAGAGACTAAACTATCAAGTCTACCATGCTTCCATAACTGGCGACATAAACTTTTGTTCATATTGAGAAAAAGTGTTTCACGAACCTAAAAGGACAGAAAAGGAAACAACTTTCCGTCCTTTACCGAAATACTTGTATCCAATCTGACTGTATTTGTGTAAAATATATCAGTCGTTATTAATTTTTTATTTGTATCTTGTATATTTACATTGTATTTATGAATCTACAATATAAATATAACAGACAGTTTGCTCACCAGTGTCATGACCCCCATCCGCTCCATGTCGCGTGCGGGGCTCCGGGGGTCGAGTTTCGGGGTGGAGTGTCCGCTGGGTGGCGAAGACGAGGCGAGGGAGGAGGCGGTGGCCGAGGCAGTGATGGAGGCTCCGTGGTGATGCATTCGAGCCAGGTTGAGCCCCTCCAGGCTCACGCTGGCCACACGGTTCTCTATTTCCTCCGCCCGCAGCTCCGTGGACTCTTTCTCTTCTTGTATCAACCTGAAAGGTTAGAAAAATAAGCTTTAGATTTGAAATAATCCCACTTTTTTGGGGGGTAAAATTATGCATCATTAAAATGATCACTGCTGCAGGATTCATTCCCATCTCTGGAGGTCTTCGGAGGTGGATTTGCATAACTGAGCGCTTTAAACACCTCCAGTATGAAACAAGTTAATTAAAGGCCAAACTGAAGTGATCAAACATCGAGAAGCCAGGTCATTAGTCTGAACCACACCCAGGATCTAACTTTGTAATTCGCCTGGAGCTTAACTCCTTGGATTCATGATCACGGCGTGTCGTGGAATTAACTCCTCATGAGGAGAAACGTGGCTCCGCGCCTGTTGATGGTGAATTAGCGGAGAGGCCACAAGGCACACCAACAACCCTTGAAATGAAGAATTGAGTGGAGTCGTGCAGGGGGGCAATGAATACTTATCAGCGCCAGATAATTACAGCATTAAGAAGCAAGAGGCAGTTTGTATTTGCTGGAACATTAAATTAATTAAAAAAAAATAATAATTTGGGTTACACACTAAAGAGGGAACATAAAGACTCATAGCTTCACCTGAAGAGCATTCAGTGTGCAGTATAAGGTGAACTACATGTTGATTAATCATCAGTGTATACAAAGTGTGCAGCTCTCAGGATTGGAGTGTCGCTGAGGTGTGTGTCAGGCACCGGATCTCCTTGTTGATTGCATCCAGTTGCTCCTGCAGCATCATGGCGAGGGTCTGAGCGTCCGAGTGGCCGCTGGGGGAGAGCAGGTCCATGGAGCTGAACATCGTCTCCCGGTCGTCGTCGTCGATGTCGGACATCTCCGTGTCGCTCTCGAAGTGGTGGCCCCCGAGGACCCCCAACTGCTGCGAGCGCCACTCGTGCTCGCCCAAGGATTTGGCCTGCAAGAGATTTATCAGTGTTGAATTGATATATTTCAAATCATTTGGGAGTAACACTCCTTCCTAACAGCAAGACTTTAAATCTGGTGGAAGGATGGACATACTGTACATCTCAGTCACTTTCTCTGGATAAATTGTTCCAACTGTGTCGGATTTTTATTTAAAAGTTAGTTCAAACTTCAATCAATGGAAGTGGTTGAAGGAGTGATGACATCCGGTGAAACTAAATGCATGTTTTGAATTTTGATATCCATCAGATGAGCAGATACAACCAGACTTGCTGCGTCACCTTGGTTTCCCGCAGGCCCACTCGCCCTCTCCTCGGCCGGCGGATGACCTTGGCGGAGCGGTAGTGATCCGACTGGGTCTCGGCCAGAGATCCCAAAGAGAAGCGAAGCTCGGCCGACGTGTCCAGATGAGACCTGGGAAACAACTTTCATGAGTAACATCGCACACAGATTCCAGAACTCAAATCCAGTATTTTAAAAGTCTGTTAAACAACCTATTTCCAAGCCGAGAAATCTTTGCTCTCAGAATAAAAGGTATTTGGTATTTAGAGTTATGTACACACTATATAGTATGTATATACACAACAATCCAACCATGTCCTGTTTATGATTTTCACTTCATCAGTACATTGTTTGATGCAGCAGAGAGATCACCATCTGCCTCCAAATTGGAAACCCTCATACACACCTTTCCTAAAGCAGAGCCTACCGAGAGAGTTTAAGTTGACAACCAGGAAACAAAAGACAAAACACACACGTGCACACACTCACAAAGAGGTTACGCTGATAGAAAACAAATCCAATCATGTGCTAGGATACCTCGGGCGAACATAACAGTCACAGTGATGTGGTGCAAGGTTGAAGATCAGAGCCTGTTGTACATGCTTTTTAAAATCTGTGGAGAGGATTACCACTGTCAACACACGAGCCAAGTAATATTAGAACTTCATGCAGCATGAAATGGAAGACAGAAAAAAATCCAGGAATAGATAGAAAGAGATCAGTGACACAGGCGTTTCTAACAATAGTGTATCAAAGCGATTGGTGTAGGATAAAGTGACACGGAAGCTCCAGGAGTGAGTAGATCTGCATTGCTTCCTTTAGTTCCCTGTGCTTGACAACATCACTCAGTTGGAGCCTTTTATTCCGCAATCACAGGAGCTCGTGGTGAGGGGGAAAACAGGAAATCACGCCATGAAATGAATGCGTCAGATGGCAAAGTTACATTGTGTTTGAGACTGTCGCATTAGAATCACTTAATCGTGCTTCTTTCGGTGGAATCGCTGATGTTTGGCTCAGACGCTGACTAATGGCTGAACACACAGCCGCCCTCGTCTCACTGCTTTCAAACGCTGCTGAACTCAACTGAATCTTCTTTTGTCTGCACATTTCAGAGAAGCACTAGACTGGCAAGTTTCATCGCAGATTCCCTCTTTAGTCCTCGAATAAAGCCTGCTTGCATGTTCTCCCTGTGTGTGTTTGGGCGTTCTATAGATGCTGCAGTTCAACCCCAGTCTTAAAAACATACATTTGAGAGCTACGGCATGACAATTTTTGGGAGTTTTATAGTTGACAGTCACCAAACTGCATGTTTGGAACTTATAGAATTGCTAAAATTGCCTGTATTTTCAAGCTTTAGTCTACCTTTAGTTGGCATATTGACCTGCATGAAACTGCGCACGCAACACACACACACACACACACAGCCAGCCTACCGTGACAGGGAGGGCTCGGTGAGGGATCCCGCCCTCAATCTGAACTGGTCCAGCTCCGATCTCAGCTTCTCAATCTCCTCCGCCAGCTGCGACTGAACGAGACAATTTGACGGCGTCATTACGGGGCTGCTGACCCGTTAACCCCCGAAGGCCCTGAGGACCGCCACCCCACCACTTCACACCGACTTCACATGGTGAATACCAACCGAGGGTTTAAAACTGTTCTGGAATTTCATCTCATTGACCTTTCCCATGGGGAGATCTCATGAATATTCCCCAACAACCAACCTCATTATTTCTCCTTTTAAAAGCTCATTATTGAGGCAACTTTATGTAAATCGTAGGAGGATTTACAATCGTTTCTCAATCCGCAACCTACTTTTTCATGGATGGACTCTTCGTACTGTTTTCTGTAACCTTCCGAGTCTTGAATCAGCAAGTTCTGTGGACAGATGGAGAAGAGGAAACGGTGAGAGGAGTCCGTCTCCCCTTGACCTTCAGTCGAACTCAACTGATATTGATGTGCTTTCATTGTCGGCCGCCGCCATCTTTAACCTTCTCCTCCAGAGCTGCCATTCTCTCCTTGAGGTGCAGCTGAAGACGCTCGTTGGACTCGGTGAGGAGTCTGTCCACCGTGTCCGAGAGGCGCTTATTGTGCTCTTCGTTCATCTTTTCTCTCTGCCGAGCCTGCGGGGAAGAAAACAATATTGATCCACCTGTAAACGTTTGGGTGCTTCACGGAGCTGCTCGCCGTAATCTCACGTGTTTTTATCTTTGATGTGATAATTCACCGGAGCTGCTCTTAAGTACGTCTCAGCATGAAGAAGAATAAATAATGTCGTGCCCTACATAGCGCCTCTAATTCTGTGCTCACATCAGATTTGCAGCCTTGCTAGATGTGCATACAGCAGCGACGCTTCCTGCCAATCAATGTGTTTGTAATCACATTATTATGGAAATTAACCTGCAGGTAAAAAGGTCACAAAAGGTCATGGGCAGGAAAACAATTCCTCAGCTATTAGTTAAATAACTATTATTTTGATTGCTATGTGATGATATGATGGTAATTTATTTCAGACATGTAGATCATAAGACTGTCTTTACATGCGTGTAGATATATACACAATTACATATGCATTCATGCATAAACACACACACATACCTAATGATAAGCATTAACTAGAGGGTTAAAAAAATAACAATATTAACATAAAATAGAAAGCGTTAAACTTAACATTTAAGTAAAAATGTATGTACTGATGTAAGATCAGAATAAATGTTTAAAATATGTAATATGTAAAAAAAATATTTCACTGTAAGTACTTATTCGTGGTTATTTGTCAGATTCCTTAATTTTTTGTCTTAATTAATAGAAATTTGAATTTTAATAACCAAAGAATAGTTTTACCCTCCGCTTATTTTTCAGCATCACGACTTCTTTTTAATACAGACTGACTTTTCTTGCGGCGCGTCTTCAGAAGGTATTAGGCAGCGCCTCGGGGAAGGCCTGCTTCCAATACTCTCACACTGCTTAGTGGGAACCTGAGTGTGAATTTAGAAATGACCAATTTGTACATAAGCGAGTGGAATTATACGGAGCAATTACAGTCACTCTCCATGTAAAGACAGCATTTATATCACTATTCCTGTGTGTTTTCTCGGCTCAAACTTGTGGCATGCGCTCTGAACTTGGCCTTTAAGTTCAGGCTGCTCTCGGAGCGTGCTAACTACATCGTTTTCAGCGATTCTGCCGCTGACGTCGTTTTCAGAATGTTGCTGTGTAAACGTGAAGCTTTTCTGAATTTTGAGTTTTCATTAGAAACATTGTTGTGTAAACAAGGCCTTAAACTACTACATATGTCTGATGTTATTCCTTTAATCCCGATGAAGCTCACGCTGGGTGACGAGACCGTTTGCTCGCGGCTCCCTAAACAGGACCGCATCAGGTCAAATGTGATGTGTGAGTGTGCGTGAACAACCACAAAGTGTGTACGACACGGCATCACAAATCCCTTCGATTGGTGGGGTGTGTGAAGCACTCGCTCGGTCAGGCTTTGCCGCTGATAAACGAGCTGCGTGCGGTGCCGGCGGCGGCGGCGGTCGCCTCGAGTCGTCACGCTCCTGCCGAAGTGGCTGGATGGTGAATGGCGCCTGGCACCGCGCCTCCACACTGACTCACCCTGAGCAGCTCCTGGTTCTTCTCCTCCAGCTGGCACTCCAAGTGCCTCATTCGCTCCTCGATGCTCCCGTGACGCTCCTCCGCCTACGGACGCATGGCGACACACACGGGACAAAGACAAAACAAAGGAAGGGTGACTTGTGTGTTCGGTGGCCTCGAGGGGCGACGGAGAGAAGCAACAACACGAGCCGAAGTCTCTACCCCAACGATGGAGATCTATTGTTCGGAAGCAGGAAGTTGAAAAAAAGCGGAAGGGAAGATGAAGGCCAGCGAAGGACAGAATGAAAGAAGAGGAGAGCCTGCAGCCAGAGCAGAATCCCAGTGTAAACACTCGCCATAAAGAAAACAACAACCCACTACTAAGATAAAGGAATGAAATGCTCTCTCTCTACAGGAGGTGGCGATAGCTGTGAGGCTACCTTCCTAAGAATGGAGTTCATGTCTTGGAGTTTAGCTTCCATTACAAAGTGATAATCATCAGGGGAGGAAGAGGAGCTGGAGTCGGACTACATGGCCGAGGAAGAGGAGAGGGACAACGTGGACAGGTCATGACATGGAACCACGTGCACAGCCGTGTGTGTGTGTGTGTGTGTGTGTGTGTGTGTGTGTGTGTGTGTGTGTGTGTGTGTGTGTGTGTGTGTGTGTGTGTGTGTGTGTGTGTGTGTGTGTGTGTGTGAGTGTGTGTGTGGTTACCTTGGTGAGCGCCGCTATCCTCTGGGCCAGCTCGGCCTCCACCTCCGGCAGCGTCTCGGCCTTCCTCATGGTCTGCTGCAGCTTCTGCTCCGCCAGCTCCAACCGCTCCTGCAGCTGCCTGTTCTTCTCCTCCATCTGCACACGACACCATCAGGCAGGAAGTAAGACACACTAGTTTGCTTGCTTGTGCAGTGGTGTAGTGGTGAGCACTCTCCCCTCATACCGACAATGTCTCTGGTTCAAGTCCGGGTTTAAATGATTTGGGTTTTCTCTCACACAGTATAAAATCATATGTTTAATGCAGATTAATGTTATTAAATTGCACGTCTGAGGGTTTGCCCTGGGCTGGATGGAGTCGGACTTTTAGCCCGATGGACACAGATGTGCGAAAACAAAAATCAACAAATTTTGTAAGATCCATGGCAATAGTTAATAGATTCTAGTAAAAATATATAAATAGAAGTACTTGACCTGTTGGCAACCCGCTGAGAATCAAAACTTTAATATTTTTTTGACAATTTTTTGTCGGTTTCACATTTAATGTTAGTTATTAGATTAAACTTTCAAACAACAAACTTCTCATTTAAAACTTAATATTTGGCCAAAAACCATTTAAAATTGTCGTTTAGTCTATTAAATTAATTTAGAAAAGTTTCACACAGAGAAATTTCAGTAAACAAGTCTTCTATAATATGTGACGCAATTTCATTAACTTTACTGAGGCTTTAAATTAGCAATGAGAAAAACATTTCTTGTTCAAATCAGCTGTTGTGGGACTTTTTGAATGAATTTTAAATAATAGCAAAAAAACTATCCAAAACTACTCAGAACAAACTGCACCAGTGGAAAGACTAGAAGTGTGTATTTAAATATCACGACAATGTTTGAAATGCAATTCAATAACAGTTAATAATACTGCTGTTGAAAAATACTCCATAACGATTTCATTACTTTTACCTGAATTAAACATCTGCGATGGAAACACATTTCTCATGCAAAATATTGAATAATATTCAAATATAAAGTGGGAACTTTCTCTGTAAAGTACAAATATATTGGCTGCAAAAGTGCAGGTATAATGAAATAAAATTGAGATCCTATTCAAAGAAATTTAAGATTTGTAATTGCCGCACATCGAAATGAGTATTACTGTCCGTTACTAGTCAAACTGGACTGAGGATGCATTTGATGATACACTTTAATTCATAGTATTAGTTTTTTAAATGACAGTTATTTGTATTACAGATGTCAATCAGAGAAAAAAAAAAAAAAAAGTAAAATATATGCAGAAAGCTTGACAGTAAGAATATCAAGAAAAAAGTAAAACGTTTGAATTTTTATAAGTTGGACTGATAAAGAATATTGCTTTGTGAAAGAACATCAAGTACAAACTGTAATGATGAGATCGGAAATGGAAGTTTAATGATTTAAAATCAAAGTATTTTAGATTGTATGAGCAGTGAATTAAGTCATTTCCTGTGTGTATGTATTCCTGCACTGCTCAGGGCTCTGATTACTTTAGTTTTTTTATCAATGCTGGCTTGGCAGCCTTTGCCATTAGCCACAGATGCTCCTTTTCCCCAGAGCAGCGAACCTGGCAGCTCAGTCATTATCCCGAAGTGGACCGGGGCTGCTGTGTCTTCATGCTGTGTGTGTCGGGGGAAAACAACCTGCTCCAACTGCTTTTAACTGGAGGAGGAAAATAAATCAAAGTACTCAGAGAGAACCCTTGGATTCACGGGGGAAACATGCAGACTCAAACACAGAAAGGAATGATCCTAGATTCCAATCAGGAGATGCAGCTCACCTGCTTATTAATGCTTTACTGTCAGATTTCTTCACGTTGCAACACGGCCAATTTAACTTGTGCTAGTGTGTTTTCCTCTCGGGGCTCAGCTGCAGCTCAAGCTTCTGCTCATGAAAGTGTCAATCAATCACCCTTGCCCAGACAATTCATCTAATTGGCTGATCAGACTCATCAAAAGGAGACTGAAACTGCAGCATCGTTTGATCCAACTGTGCAGCATTATGTCAATTATTACGATGACTTTGAGCCACGTGCATCAGCTCAAAGTAAACACTTAAGAAGAATCATTGAAATTCCCTTCTTTAGTGGCAATTTCCTTCGACATGATTAGACTCGATGTCAAGAGGCAGATCCTCTGTGGATCAGCTCAAAAGACAGTAGGAACTGACAGGAACCAGCTACAGTTGTGGCTCAATCATTTCAGACCCCGGGAGGAGTTTTGAACAGCTGACGCAGCAACGGTCCGTTTCCACTGCCGTCTGGATTCATCCATCAAGCTTCTGCACGGTTTTACCCAAGTTAGGGAGACACAAAGTGCTGGAGTCCATGACAACAGACTAAGAAGGCAGGTACATCCTGGCTAGGCCCATCCTGGGTGGAGTCTGCATGTTCTCAGAGTTCTCAGAATTCTCTGGCCTCCATGCATGCCAGGTCAAATAGTAACTCTGTATTAGTCCTGTGATGGACGAGTAACATGAGCCTAACTGGGTGCCGGCAGATCCAGAAATAAATCTATGCATCTTTTCATTAGTCCAGGTATCTCAATGCAAAATGAATCCGGTCAGCTGGACTTGTCTTGTTCCTTATCCCAGTGGCTTCCTCAGTTCTTAATATCCCGTTCAGACCTGGAGTTAACATGTGTTTCAGGTGGTCAGATCACATGACGAGCCCTGACGCAGACTGCTTACTGTATCATGCGTCTCGGTCTAACAACTTGAGTTCCGACTGTACTGTTACCTCAACGTCACTTCCGCTAAATGGCCCGATTGTGATATTGATCATCCAGATCGCACTGGACGGATCCTCTACCCTATGAGGCATCGTGTTTCTGCAGGCCTCCAGGCATGGACGTCCATGTTCTTTTCCGTAGTTTCTTTGAAAAGTTACAAAGACTGTATAACTCAGACCGGCGCACGCTGATGACGTTTACATATGACGTATTTTCCTGCGATCCCACCGTCCCGGGAGACATGCTGTTCACACTACAGAGCCTGTGTGGTCAGATGCTACCTGAGCACCTCGGGAAGTGGTTGGACTGAAAACGCTTTGGCGTTTGTTCACACATTGTCTTCAGGGCTCGCCACATGTGATCGGCTCACGTGAAACACATGTTAACTCCAGGTGTCAACAGGCCCATAGAAGCTCAGCTACCCAGGGTCACCAACATCTGAAACCAAGGATGGGATTACATACCCAAAAAGTTTAAATACCCGAGCTCTCCACCTTTAGTTAGAAGCCGAGTGAACAAGAGGCGAAACGTCTTATAAGACCGAGTCCAGTTGACCTCCAGAAAACCTTGCAATCACGTGGATCTTTCCTTCTCGTCGGACGCCACTGACCTGTCGGAGGAACGCCTCTTTATTGGCCAACTCGTTCTCCAGCTTGTCGTTGATGTCGTGCACGGAGGTGGACTCCCGCTGCGCGCTCAGGTAGCGTTTCTCCAGCGTGACGATCCGCTCCTCCATGTCCTCCTTCTGGCACATGGCCTGCAAACAGACGGACAGAGTCAGGCTGGCTGGACACAACAACCCTCTCTTCTCCTGCTCCGCTTCTTCAAGGACTAAAGTTGAATTCTGGATATATAAAAGACATCCATGTCAACTATTGATGCCATCATAAATAACTTCACATAGGATCACATCCTTCATGATAATATGATGCCCCGCCCAGGATGGCAACATCATCAGACACTTTATAAGTTTCTGCAGAAAAACCCAAGTGAGTATTGACTGTTAAAGAAAAAAAAGCCCTGTTATTTCTGCAAAGGATGAATTAACTGCGGCTCTCCAGGGAGGCGGTGTAGGGTAATAACATAGGGTCGGCATGATAAGGCCGTGTTTGCCAGGCCGCAATAATTGCCTCTACCTACATTGTTACCAATCAATAGTAATTTCAGCCAAGGGGCCATAGGGGCATGAGCTTATATTCATAACCCCTCCACTTCACTGGTATTCACCTCACACAGACAATGGGTCTATGATTGAGGCTCTTAACCGCCGGTTTATGACAACACTCCCGATGCTGTTGGAGAAGCGAGTTTAACAGGCTGGTTTTGCGCTTCACTCGTCTCCAGAAGAAGGAACAGCTGCTTGTTTTGCCAGGATTTGTTATTTTCCCGGTGAGTGTTTCGCGTCCTTGAGATGTGCTTCGACCCGACAAACGCCACTTAATTTGCATGTGGCGTCAGGCAGTAAAGTCCTTGGATTGACTTACGAGGGTGCGACTGTTCGACCCCGACGACGACTGAGGCCCCGTTTACACGACAACGTTTACACGCTTAACTTTCGTTGCGTTTGTGGGCGTCGGTTTACATGCCCACGGCGCTCGGAGGCACTTTTTGAGAACGTTCTGACTCCGCCGTGTAAACGCAAAACTTGTCAGGAAGAAAACACAAAAACTATAAATTTTCACTTGAAATGTTGTTGTTGTAAACAAGGCCTAAATAAATAGTGCTTTTTTTTTCCCCCCCTGCATTTTGAATTGTATCTTCCATGTTTTTGCATGTATTTATACAATCATAAAGTGGGAGTGAGTTGGAGCGCGTATGCTAATTTTCAGGCCGCCGCTTGCCTTCTTTGATGTCTGTTATTCTGTTAAATTGTGTGTGTGCGCGTCTGGGCGCCGTCACCTCTTTGATGTCCCTCTGGTACTTGTTGTTCATCTCCTCCGACTTGATGAGGTCCTTGCGGGCGGTCTCCAGCTCCTGCTCCACCTCGGACACCCGGGAGGAGAGGGAGGACATGCGCTCCTTCATCTGGGCCAGCTCGTAGTTCTGCTTCTCCAGCAGGTCCTGCAGCTCCACCACCTGACTCGCCTCATGGGCCGACTCCAGAGAGCCGTTGGACAAACGCTGAGGGGGAACCAAAAAAGGTGGTGAGAACCGGCAGAACGTTGCATTGCAAGCATGAAATATACAATTAGCATGAACAAAAACGGTCCACATTCATGGGAATCAGCTTTTTGTCTTGTGAAAAGTTAGATAATACGATTTTGACCTGTGTAAAATGTGCAGATTCGATTTTAAAATACATTTCGAAATGACATTAATGAGTAGATGCGTCAGAAGTCTTTGAAAAAATGGAGCTGACTTTGTAAATGTCAAAGGTCAGCGCTCATCTGGACTCTCACACTGAATCAAAACACCGAAACAAAATCAGTTCACCACCATCTGAAAAATATTGCAAGAATTAAAGGTTTTCTGACGGAACAAGATTAATCTCAGATTTACTTGTAGAATATGAAACAATCAGAGCCTCCAGGTCCTCGGGAGGAGGTTCACTAAGTGTTCCCAGAGTCAGAAGAAACGAGGCGAAGCAGCTTTCAGTTCCTACACGTCTCACCTGTGGAACAAAGTTCCTGCTGAAACACTCAC
This sequence comes from Lipophrys pholis, assembly GCF_963383615.2. NCBI lineage: Eukaryota > Metazoa > Chordata > Actinopteri > Blenniiformes > Blenniidae > Lipophrys > Lipophrys pholis. The sequence goes on along the minus strand of NC_137644.1, from coordinate 6,411,851 downwards.
TTCTTTGAAATCAGAACTTAAAACACTATTATTTGCACACGCTTTTAATTAAAGAATAGATTATACTTATTTTATTACCTCTATCTTACTAAAGCTTTTACTGTATTTATTCTCCTTTTTACGCTTTGTTTAATTTTTCACATTGATTGCTTAAGATTAGGATTATTAATTGCCATGCTTTAATGTATTTCCTTTATTCTATTTTTAAAGCACTGTGAATTGCCTTGTGATGGTGCTACAGAAATACGTTTCCCATGCCTTACAGTAAGATTCCTATAATCCTCTGATATATACAGTACACAATACATTTTTTACATGCATGCACCATGTGAACTCAACCTGGATTGAATTGAATACCCCGGCGCTAGACTGTGTGTATGTATACAAGCATGAATGTCTAGATAGGTGTGTATACTTGAATATATGTATTTTCACCAAATATAGACATATTTATTTCTATAGAGGATTTACAAGCAATGTGTGTGTGTGTTTGTGTGTGTATCCGTAGTTTGTATATATTTTGACATGTCTGGAAAAAAATGGTATGTTACCAATATATCATGTTTTTTGGATCAACGGAAAGACTGCCACCTCGTTCTATCCAATCCTTCACACTACATCCAGAGTCAGAGTGACCATTCAGTCCCTCACAGCCATGTACACAACACAGCACAACTTAATATATACATAAACTATCATATTTGAGCTTTTTCTTACAGGATCGTTTCACATATTCTATCCTTTTGCGTATATTTAGATTTTATACTGTAAATGGTTTTATTTGATTGAACATCACACTGTAATCTCGGTACCTCATAATGAAACTAATTAGGTTACCAGTAAATAGAGTTATAATTATTATTACTGAATGAATGAGTGTGTGGCTTTGAGTCAAGTCTACAATTTAATTTGCAATGACTGATATTTCTGTAGTAACTCTATAGTTTCCCATGATCTTCTATTTATAATGAAACGATATAAATTTGACAGTTACAGTATCATATAGAAATCTGCCTCAGCACTTCCAGAGATATGATTAGGTTTTCAACGTCAAACTAGAAAAGAAAGAGAATTAAGAATCAAATGAAAATACGAGTTTGTGGTTTCAACACGAGGACAATAGATACGTTAAACTGAAGATAAATGTCCTGGATTCCCGTCATGTCCTTAGCTTTCTGCCGCACATTAAAGAGTGCCTGGAGAACAATCCGCTCCGCTTCCACTTGAGATACTGTGACTCCTTCTGAGAATTACACACATTAGCACACATTTTAAATTCAGGTTCAGGAACTCCAGGCTTTGGCTCGGTTCCCTGCTTTGGTTTCTCCGAATGGCGACAAAGACTGGGAGATGGAGAATCACTCCAGACTCCAGTGGAGAAATTGCTTTGACACTTGCATTAGTAATCTGATTGGGTTTCACGAGGGTTTTTCACTCTGTATGGTTCCCTGCTCTCTGCATGAGGTAGATTAATGAGGGGGGATACAAGACAGATTACACACAGTTTTAGAGCCAAGAGAAGACATCAGAGAACTTTGTTATCGCTACTGAATGATGCACACACACACACACACACACACACACACACACACACACACACACACACACACACACACACACACACACACACACACACACACACACACACACACACACACACACACACACACACACACACACACACACACACACACCATGAATGCAGAATGAATAGGAGTCTTTCTTTTACTGTATAAACACGTGGAGTTACTTTAGGTTGGAGGTGATCTTGTTGCTTTCCATCTCATTCTTGGTCATCGATTTATGAGGAGAAACTCAAATCTGCTTTGGTGCCTGATGATCAATGGTTTCAAGTTTTGGCTGCTTTTGCAAGGAGAGACTTTAAGGATTTTTTTATTTCACTGGCAAATATTATTTATATAATATAATCGTATTATTATCATTATTATTATTATGATCATATCATCAAGAGTAATCTTAAAAAAATAAGAAAAAATGTATAGTAATAATAATAGTGGTAGTAGTAATAACAACAACAACAACAACAATAATGATAATAATAATAATAATAATAATAATAATAATAATAATAATAATAATAATAATAATAATAATAATAATAATAAATTAATCATATTAAGATTATTAGAATGTTTTAGAATTATTTTGAAAAATAAAATGTATTAATAATAACAAAAATAATGCAAAAATCGATTATTACATTTAAAATCTTTGGATAATTTTGTATATTTGCAATATTTAATAAAATATTTCATGTTCAATATTCAATGTGTTCAGTTGAATTCTTGTTGTGACCCCTGTAAGTGCAGTCGGATGACTGCGAGATGAAAAATTAAAAAGTGGCGGTTTATACCCGTCAGATGGTATTATCTGCTCACCGAGCAGATCTGTGTCGTATGTTAAAGGGTTAATATTCCCTCCACCTGTCTTGTTGTCAGTCTGACTTCCTGCCCTCTCGGTGAACCTCTCGCCACCTGTCACATACACGACGAGCAGTGAACGTGTGCATGGATTTCCTCAGTCAGCTGGACGAGATCCTATATAAGAGCTGCAGTGATGCTGAACTGTGATTGAAAGCTTTTCCTTCATTGTATCACCGAAAGGAAAAAAAAAAAAAAAAAAAAGCTTTTAGAAGCACAAACACGTGCAAAACACGCATTTATATTCCACCTCCCAAGTCCCCTTCTTTTATCTTCACAGCACAGAGCAGATGATAGCTGTCTGCTCATTAGCCCGCCCCTCAGCTTGCCGCTCTTCATCTCTTTAGTCCCCCCCCCCCCCCCCCAACCAGACACGTAATAGCATCTCCATTGATCCACCCAGGTATCCTCCGCTGCCGTCTGCATGTGAATCTGCTCCAGCGTCTGCTTTCGACTCCCGACATTAAACAAGATCAGCGTAATCAGGTAAACGTGGACGCAGCTACACCGCTGGCTTTAAATTACTGATGACCAGGAGGGAGATCTGTATTCAGGTCGTCCCTGTGTGTCTCCTGCAGAATATGAGATCAGAGCGAGAGCTTCACCCCGAACGCACCGCCCAATATCTCATATCAGTTTTTTTCAATCTCATAATGAAACAACAAAATGTTACTAAAGATACTACGAGAAAAGTAAATTTATACTTTAATTCTTGCTGCTGTATTTCAATATTTGTTTACACCTTCTATTTAATCATATATTATTGCTTGATGCAGACACATTTTAATGTCGATATGTTCAGTCTTGCTCTGTCATGTTATTTGTTTTCTTTTTGCTGGCTTATATCTAATCATAAATAATACTGCTTTCCAATAATGCCAAATAAATTAACAAGAAAAAGAATAAGCAGCTGTACCCACAACAATAACAATATTAATAATAATAATCAAAAATAGAGAGAATCTCTAATGAGTTTCCAGACCTGATTCTATCTATTTGTTCATGTTTTAGAATCATTTAAATCAACACAGTTAAAGTTAACACTTTAATGCACCGATAGAGATACCAGTATCGGCAAGAAGTACTTGATCCCCGGTACAACCCAGCGAGTATTACACATGACGTCATCCATCAGCAACTTCAGCAGCAAGACTCAAAGTTACAAGCTTAGTCATGCTACATTCTGGAGTGTCGAGACTGACACAATAGCGACACCACATGCTAAACATTAGTCATCAATTAGTTGGTCAATATTTTAGTTTTTACTGTAAACCAATGTGTTCCAGCAGCGACCACAGCGTGGCAGTAATGAGTCTCCTGTGGCTGTAATCTTCCAGCACAGCAGGAGAAGAAGCCAACAGCCAATGGTTGGCCTTGTACATTATTTAGATAAAATGCTGTAATATGCACAATTCTCTTGTGTCTATATTTGTCTTCATGGAACGATAAAATAATAATAACTTCACTGGGTTAATTAAGGATAAACAAAAATGTTATAAAAAAACAAAATATATATATATATATATAAAATCTTTAGTTACAGACCTAGTCTAATCCCCCGACTTCACCAGTTTAAGTAATGTAATGTTGGCATTTAAAAAGTACACATATCAGGAAGTAGCTAAAGGTTAGTACTTGAACTTGTCCTTTAAAACAGCCATTTTTTCCCCCCACATTCACGTCATCGAGGAGGCTTACTTTGCCATGGAGCTTCTGTTGTGCTTCGCTGCCCTCCAGAATATCCTCTCCTCCGTCTCCAGATGCCACTTTCCTCTGGATGTGAGCATTCTGCTCCCGTAAGGCCACAATCTGCAGGAAAAAAAAAGAAAAGAAAAGAAAGCCAGAAGTGAAACAGTGGGATTAAAGTACTGCAATACACATGCAGGGATAGTACTTTAGATGCATTTAGATTGTTCTGAAAGCCCTCTCTCGCTGAATGAATTAGACTGAAGGGTCTAAAAGTTGTGGATCTTTCAAACCCTTCCGTTGCTGTGAATAAGTTCAATCGATGTCCAGAAGCTTCAACGTTGCCGTGTAAAAGGGTTTTTTAGAATTGTGATTCCAAGTGAAAATTGATTGATGTGTTTTTGACGAGTTCAGCACAACTAATGAGTACAACTAATGTTTGGACAAACCAAACAGACGTGACGTTCAGTCTACACTACCATAATGCATCACTCGACTAGTCATTTTTCCTTGTTACACAACAGTAAATTATAGGATGTCCCAGTGTGCAGGAATTTCTGGAACGTGGCTTTCCCGCGGCGTGAAGCTGAAAGGCTCGTGAACACCGATACGATCACTGTAATTATGTTCTCCGGACTCGGCGCTCATTTCACCACCTTCAGCAACGAGTCCCGAAGTCATAATCCTGTGACGGGTGACCGACAACAACAATAATTAGCTTCTTCCTTTAACTTGCACCGTATGATTACCACTCTCCTCACGACAGGGAGGAGAAAGGTAGAACGGTGCTGCTACTGATACTTGTCTCTCGTAAACATTGTGAAACCCCCCCCGATGCTTTCTGGTGTTGCACATTGTGAAAACGGTTTTACAGAACTTATTGAAGACAGGAAAGATGGTTTGTGGAGAAAATCATAAAGAACCCCATAGTCTCCTAAATCTGCATTGAAAACTGGAAAAAAAAGGAAAATAGTCCAGCAATAATGTAAGTGACCGGAGCCAGCGATCCCCAACCCTTTCTGTACCACGGATCGGTTTTAAGCAGTATCATTTTTCGGCAGGACGGTTTATGAAATGTCCTTCACGATATATGGAAAATGCTAAACTTTCATAGTTGTTTCAGTGGTCTGTTTACAAGACAACGGGGCTTGGAGCCACTGAAGGCGCAATTTTTTGAAAACGGCTCCCAAAGTGGAACTTTTCGAAAACACTTTGACTCCGTTATCACGAAAACGGTCGAAAACGCAACTTTCGAAAAACCTGTTCCCTGTAGACGGCGGAGGTGCATCGCGTAAATAGTTGTGCACATGCTCAGTAGATGGACAACCAGAACAATGTTTCCTCCGTCGTGTCATGACTCCCAGTCCATATTCTCCTGGGACTTGGTAGTTTTATTTTGACAGTCTCCATAATAACAATCTAACTTGGTCATCTGTCTACTATAATGTCTGTGTACTCTCATTGTTATTGTTTGTATCGTGTTGTTCTCTGCTGCATGTGTGTGGTTTCATTACAAAAATTAACGACAGCACCCACTAGTGGCCCCACATGTCAACTACATCATTTTCAAAGTTTCTGGCGTTGCCGTGTAGACGGGCATCGTTTTCAGAAAGTTGGCGCACTCGAAAACTTTGTCGTGTAAAGATGATGGAGCGGTGATTTTTAAGCAAAGTCAATTTACACCGCGCACAGGTAAACAGTCGATTACAGCAAATTGCTCGACTTCTCCTTCACTGCTGCTCGCTGCCCTGGAAGCTCCTCTGTTCATTATTTTTAACGAAGGCACAATTATGCCTCCGTATGTTCCTGTACCATTATTTCAAGATTGTCTGTAATGTCTCCAGCACAGAGATCAAACACCAACGCCACCGCGGATGTAAAAGGCACAACAAACATCGACTGGAGCTCTACAGATGCATCTCCAGCTCTGAAATTACAGAGAGGAGACTTTTTGCCAGATCCAGAGTGAACACAGCGCCTATTTATTCCCTTTTGATGTTGTTGATCTACCTCCCATCAAAGGCAAGGCATCTGATGGAGAAGGAGTAGAAGGACAAGATGCAAGATGGGGGGGGGGATTTTTTACAGCCAATGTTTCTTTATCTTCCTTTAGCACTTCTGTGCTGAATCGAGTGTCTAAGATAATTTGATGAAGGAGAAACTGGACACACATGATGAGGAGTGAAGGGAGGGGGGCGTGACTGCAGGGAGCTATGAAAGATTGATTATGTCAAGGTGAGAGCCCGGTCATTGCAAGTTTACTGCAGTCAGTCGTAAGCTTTAGAGAAAAGACATGCACATATATGAAGAAATAAAAAAACCAATTACATAATAATTAGAGCTGGGACTTCAACATGTCCATTTTGATTTCTTAATTACTCGTTAAAATCGTACAAATTGTACTTTGTTTTTACACTCCAACACAGAATGCTTCTCAGTGCACTTGAGGAAATTCCTAACATCCAGATTATACAAATGCAACAAACTCATGTAGACTGAAGCTAAGATAAGTAGCAGGCTAATGGATGTGGTACTTAAAACAGATCGTGTGGTCCGCTGACTGGAATATCTGTGTTTTACATATCACCGAAACAATTCAAGTTCATTTTTGATCTTGGATTAAATGTTGGAACTTGAAATGTTTTGAAAATGGACAACCATATGACAGTCTTTATATGGTCACATTATCCAGATCCAACACATTTCAGGTTTCAACCAGAATGACAGAGAGGAAGGTGTCAAATTACAAGGTCTCCATGCTGCGTGTCAGTAGTCCAAAACGGTCGCATGAGGAAAGTTTCTTCCTGGCGTGGTTAAGTGCCTCCATTCATGTTCAGCTTCACTATTATTCATCAATAACTTTGTGGGTTTTTTTCAAAAATGGAATTTTCTGTTTGTGCGACGTTCAAATTAGCAACGTTTGCCTCTCCTACATGATTTTAATTGAACACAATACGTCGGCGCTGATCAATGTTGATTGTCTCAGGCAAATATACAATCAGTGTTCATAAATTCCAGCACAGCTCATATGGCTGAAAATTGCAATCAGGAGTAGTAATCAGAGTGCGGCCACTCACACACCTGTGTCTATATGGGGTCAAAGGTCGCTGATTTCATCAGGCACGGCCGTGCTGTCTGAGTCCCCGCAGGGAGCAGGGACTCGCACCAGACCTCCATCCCAAATCAATTACCAGTTGGCTGGCTGGAGGCTTGGCCCGCCTCCCTGGAGGCACACACACACACACACACACACACACACACACACACACACACACACACACACACACACACACACACACACACACACACACACACACACACACACACACACACACACACACACACACACACACACACACACACACACGCTTTCCACCGCCTCAAGGTCCAATCCCTCATCTGTCTGCAGCTCTGAAGTGTGGCGTTAAGCATTTATGAGGGACAGCCTCACATTCGTGCTGTACAGTCTCTCTAACCTTGGCTGTGTGACGTGAGAAAATGTTTTCGAGTGTTAAATCCTCCACTGATACACCCGTCAGTCTCTTCTGACAGCTGGAAAGCAGAGTTTGTGTAAAACACAGGTGTCAAACTTATTTTAGCTCCGCAGGAACATACTGAGCGGTTTGATCGCAAATGGGTCGGATGAGTTAGATGACGTATTAAAACCTTTGAATAAAGTTCGATCTGCTACAAAAGAAGAGTTCAGACGTTAAATGTGTGAAAGGAGACGGCTTTGCTTTGCTTAGATTGTAAAAGACAGTGATTCGATGTGATTTCTTCTGTCTGTTGGTGATAAAGTTTTAGTCTTGGATCCTGTTTACAAAACATTTTAAAGTGAAAACTTAGATGAGTGTCTCAGAGGCATGTTAACTACATAATTTTCTATATTTTAGATTTTTCCGTGGAAACGGAAATCGTTTTCAAATCATTGCTGTGTAAACGCAAAACCTCTCTGAAACAAAATGACAAAACCTGTGATTTCCCGTTTCCATGGAAACGGAGTCGGCGCGTTTTCAAAAAGTTGTATTTTCAGTGGCTCCAAGTTAATTGTATTGCATAATCAGTTATTCATTTGTTTGATTATTTCTTTGACATTTCAGGTCATCGTGCAGAGAGACTTTCTGGTCTTCTAGTTTTTTGTACCCAAGAAATATGTGAGACACTTTCGGGAACTCGCGTCGTCTCACGTTAAAAGTGCCTATTTCTTTTTCACCGTCTGGATTGTGACCACACACACGACTCCATTCATCCAAACATATCATTACACATCGAGTGGTGAGTGTTTCTCTCATCTCTCAGCCTCTCATCGTGACATTTTTGTATTTCCTCCACCGTCTCTTCCCCTCTCTCACCCTTCCCAGCCTTTCACTCTTCTCTCACTACGTCCTCTCGCTCTGCTCACTGACTTTTAATCCGGCCCTGAGTGTCAGATTGGCATGTCTGACAGGCTGTGAAGTGGCGGCCTGAGGGTTTTTTTCTCAGCTGGAACTGGACCATCTGCGGTGCGAGTGGCTGCCCGAGCTGGGAGGCGGAGGAGGAGTGAGGGCCACCTCAGGAAGAGTGGACACTCTTCTGTCAGGCCAGTTTTTGTTTTTCACGTTAAATTAAGACAAGAAAACGTCAGAAGATGTGCAGCGGTGATTTGGGGTTGTTGAATCATAATCAGGATCAACAAGCAGCGTCTGTCCCTGAGTGCAAACTCTGTGAGTTTGGATCGATTCACTCAGTTACCGACGAGCATGAAGCTGTTTTCAACGGGCGAACATGAGCTTATTGTGCTTTGAACCATAAACGCCTTTATTGAATCAAATAAAAGTTTTGTTTCGAAGCTAAATTACTTTTAGATCAGGAGAGTCAAACATGAGGCCCATGGACCAAAATTAGCCCGCGAGAACAACCAAACAAATTATAAAAATGTCCCCAAATTTAAACAAATCTCTTAAGAGTAGCACAGCACAACAACACTGAGATCCAAGCTGAGATATGGAACGTAAGCTCTACCTTGCTGCTATCAAACTGGCCACAAAGCCATGCTGTCAGGATGGGCTTGTAAAAATAACAAAAATGTCACTGTATTGTGCACCAGAATCAGAGGTGTATCACTCCCTTGGGAAGTAGGTCACTCTTCAATTTAGTCTTCTTTTGAGTAATCTATTAAGCGAAAACCCGTCCGTAGTATTTCCTCCTTGTCACAGAATTTTGGTATCATTTATGGGTTTGCAATATTTGCTTCACCATGGCCCACCCTACTCTTTCTCTGATTGGCTCAACAGTTCTCATGCTGCAGGTTAAACACAGACATCAACCAATCAAATCACTCGATGCAGCGAGTACCAGCCAATCACATGCAGAGTACGGTGGGTCATGGCTTCATCATGCTTGGGTAAAAATAAGCATTCTGGCTTGTAGACACTGCTGAATGGTGCATCATGGGGGATTTGGTATATCTGCATTTACACTGGACTCCTCCACTGACCACAAGGTTTAATTAAAATTGGCTTTATGTTGAGATTGTAATAATTTTCTGTAATATTTATTAGTTTTTTTGGGCAAAATATAGATTTTCATTACATACACTTTGCATAACAAAAAAGAAAAACTGTAAAGTTTCAATTTAAAGGTTATTATGACTCTATTTTCCCAAACTGGCCCCATCAAGATGAAATTGTGTGGCCACTGAAGTGATACATGTTTGACACCCCTGATTTGGAACCACTGAAAGGTTGGCAGGTTGTACTTGTATTTGATTCATTTGCTTCCATTTCATACATTTTCTGTATTTCCTTCCATAGTAGGAACTATAAATAAGACCTCAAGTATCTGATTGTGATTATTCATTATTCCAGTAATTGTGTTGCCACTAGAAGGAAACAATCTGCTAGCGATCACTTGTTATTTATGAGATCCCAACCCACTAATTATCCATTTATACACACAGTATATCCCCCGATCATCAGGGAGAATGCATTAACACGGAGTGAGCGCGGGTATAATTAAACACGTTTAGCTGTTACCTCCTGATTGGCTGCTGTGAGCTCCTCCTCCAAGGCGGACACCCTCTCCAGAGACACTCGTAGTCTCTCTCTCACCTGAGGAAAAAGAAGAGAGGTCATGATTCGCTGTGGATAATTAACATGCACTGATCAGCACTGATAGAAAACGATCTAGTGGAGGAATGATGTGGTGATAAAAGCGGAAGGAGTCGCCACGGCGTCACACTATCACTCTCTTAAGCCCCGTTTCCACAGTGCCCCTTGGTGCCGGTACGGGTCAGGTCGGAACCGGTTGTTGTGCGTTTCCACTGACTCAGAACCGTTACCAACCGGTACCATTGGTAACCATTTCTCGCTACCCCTCCACTTGGGGTACCAGGCACAATGTGCCGGATATGTGGGGGAGGAGCTTCAGCACTGCCGTCTGCTCATTGGTCCGTGACAACCGCTGTTCTCCCAGCAAGCAGCCATTTCCAATCAGTTCTTCTGCAGCAATCAGGAAACATTTTTGAAAATGTCCTCCCGTTATGGCGTCACATCCTGCATGATTACGCAACCGTTCATAACCCCGCCTACATTTCAAACCGTTCCCCGTGTAATGGAAACGCGGCACTGATACGGGTCTGGTTACGGATAGTCAACCCCCACCTGACCGGCACCGGTACCAAGGGGCACTGTGGAAACGGGGCTTTGATGTTCATTGTTGTCTGCACGCATCTAATAGCGCCCACTATTGCTCCTAAGTGTGAACTATATCGTGTTGGAACGTTGTGTCAACAGGGTCTGATATTACAAATATCACACTCTTCATGGTAAAATTCAGGTAAAACAGTAAAGAAAACAACAATCTGGGTGGACTCACCTTCTCGTCGAGGGCTTTATGGTGCTCAAACAAGGACTTGAGGGCTTTGAGGACCTCGACCTCGCTGGATACTCCCGAAGGAGACTGAGCCTGCCGCTTCACCACCGTCATGCGGAGCGAGCGCTCGTGGCGAGACACCAGACACTCCAGATGTTCCAGCAGTAGCTGAAGGAGATCACGGGAGAATCCACAGTCAAAGCACGGAAAAACAGGCCAGATGAATACATGCACAAAATACAATATGCTGACTCAATCCTCGTTTTTTTGTTGCAACAAAAAGGACATTCCTGTTGGACAAAGACATACAGTACATTCACAGATTTGAACCCATGAATGAAGAGAAAACGGCAAGATCCTCCATAAAGCGTGCTGAGTGATCACGGAAACAAAATGAGTAGATTTTGTGTTGATTTACTTTATGATTTACTTTAGAATAACAGGAGTGACCGCATGCAAATATGAGCATTCAAGGGAGGTGTAAAGTATATATATGTATAAAAATGTGTGGTGTAAAGAAAGAAAAAAACTGAACAATGGAAGGAATTTCTTTTTTTAAAAATAAAGGAAAAGAAAAAACAAGACAAAAAAGAAGTCAAATGAAAAAAGAAAACAAATGAAATTAAATGAAAAAAGAAAATAAATTAAAAAAGAAAAGAGACAAAGGAAAATAATGCGGTGCAGCATCGAAAATATCAACATCCTCTTGAAATCTGTGGGGCCTGCTGGGAAAGGCTGAGCTGGGGGAGCACGACACACACATCGCAATTAACGCACACTGCAGGTTTTACATTAATCCGTAAAAACTAGTCTAGGTATTTAGCACGATGTGGAACACACCATCTATATTTGATATTCATGAAGGCAAATGTGCTAAATAAATAGTGCACGTTATCTCACAGATCAGCTTCCACATGCATGTGCATGTAAGCCAACAGCTGTTTGTATACCTGCAATTTTTTGATAAAGCAGACCTCTGGTGTTTTATTTCAAGTCTATATGTGAAGAACAACCTGTGCAATGAAACGGCACAAACAACATGAAAAAAACCTTATTCCATTACCGCTGCGGTTGACTTTCACAACTAATGCACATAACAGGATTACGCTGATCGAGGTTGCTGGGGAGCGTGTCAAGGAGATACAGAGGAAAAAGACAACGACGGCGGAGTAAACAATGATGATGGGACTGGATGAGATGAGAGGAGGAGGCCAGTTTCTCTTCAGAGATTAAAAACATTATTTGTTGGTGTTGCTTGCTGAGGTTCCAGTGTGAGATGATCATCGGCTTTCATTTCCCTTCACCACTCAGCGGAGCTGCACACTTTGTGATGCAGATCTCAACACTTCGTTCCCTCCAAGGAAATAAAATCAAAACCTCAGGATAACGATCTGGTTCGAGGGTGAAGGTTGCCGCTCCAAATAACTTATGTGATCTTTCCGAGAGAATCCTCCAGCTCCATCCGAGGCATACCTACACTTAGTCTCAACACAGAGGCTGTCGGCATCCTGCAGCTGGTGGTTGGGGGAAAAACAAAATCTCTGTTGACCTTAGATGAGTTTGAAGCATCTTTAAAAAAAAAAAAATCCTTTGTGAAATAGTGAAGCGGAAAAATATGAAGGTGAGCCTGAAGGCATCCATCTGCTTTATCCAACGGACGGTTTCAGGGCGCTGGAGCCCATCCCAGCTGACTGTGGGTGATGGCCGGTTCCACCCGGGACGGGTCACCACTCCATCACACGACAATCACAAACCCCCGCTTGCTATTAAACTTCGCCTGAACTTTACATGCATGTTGCACACAGTTTGCATGACACTCGTTTAAGATTGAAACGACACTCAGACAAATAATCCCAGTTGTTTTCCTGCTTGTGTCCATCTTGCAGCAAACGCACAGATGGAGCAAGAATAAGAATGCTCAGTCGGATTTGTCTTCACATGTTTCCCAAAGCGGAGAAATCCAGGAGCTGCTAAAAAAGAGCTTCAACCGTTGCCGTGGTGCCCATGCACAGTCGCAAAATTTTAGAAAAATTGCGTTTCCCCCCCCGTTTCCATGAAGACGAGGTCAGTGTTTTTGAAATGTTGCATTTTCCAATGTTTCCATAGAGACAGAGTTGGAGCGTTTTTGAAAATGTTTGTTTTCCCCTGCTACAATGGAGAGAGAAAAATTGCATCGTCTTCCCATTTCCATAGAGATGGCGTCGGAGCGTTTTTGGAAAAGTTCCAGATCTCCCCGTTTCCCCGGTAGACAGAGTCAGAGTGTTTTTGAAAAGTTGCGTTTTGTCCTGTTTCCATTGAGACGGAGTCAGCGTCTTCGAAAAGCTGCGTTTTACCCTGTTTCCATGGAGACAGAGTTGGCGTTTTTTTGAAAAAAGTTCCACATTGGGAGCCATTCTCAAAAAAATGTGTTTTCAGTGGCTCTGAGCACCGTTGTGTAAAACGGACACCCACAATGCAAATACAGTTTTCTGTTTTCACCTGAAAACGTTGTGTAAACGTTGGCTGCCATATTTTTTCAGATCCTCTATAACGGATTCCCTACAGGAGTGAATGTTTGAATGCACACTCAACAAAGTGCCGGCTGCTGAATCCACCGAGGAGAGACGAGACGAATCCGACCGCAGCTACGACTGAATCCCCATCCTGCATGAGTCCTCCTCTGTGTAATTCAGCCGGGATCATTATCCCAAAACAACCACTCAACTTCACTCGCCGTCACATCTGCTGCTTGTACGTACATGCTTTACAAGATTTAATTAAAGACCGCGAAAAAAAATAAATTAAAAAAAAAATCTTAATTAACGTTCGCTTAATAATTCTCCGACTGAGGAATGGAGGTGATAATGAAGTGAGAGAGTGAAAATGACTTTATTCTGTTTTCTGTGCGAAACTGTAAATCCACACTCAATCAGCAGTGGGAGGGAGTCTTATCAGTCAAAACCAGCTTTAAAAAGGTTTTATTAGTTCATTTTATTTATATTTGTTTTAGGGATGCACCGATAGCACTCGAGTACGAGTACCAACTTTTAGCTACAGGCCGATACAGAGTACCAATACTTAATGTCATAAAGCCTGATTCAGACTCCATATGCAAAGGTATCTGTATCAGTGCAGTCATAGATTTTTGTATCAAAGACTTTACAAAACTCAGCTAAATGCCTTCGGTTTGCGTTCAGAATCTGTGAAGCGGACACTCGAGGCCATCGGCTGACTTGGTTCCAGTGCTGAGTGCGGTGGTGAAGGTTTTTCTTTGGGGTTAATGAGGTATGTCTGGCCCGGGGAAGCAGACAGTGTGCCTGGACGCTTCAGCGATTCCACCGCCTTAAAACCTTCACCCAGCAGAACGCTTCGGCTTCGTCGGGACGCCGTCCATCGCGAGCTCCTCAGCGATTTGCCTTTATTCTCTGATTTGACCTAAATTTGGGAAAACTTCTGCAGGTTTGGAGAAACCGAACAAAGGCGTGTGTGTGAAAAGCGTTCTCCATGTGAAGACAACTCACCCTGGTGTTGTTCCTCTCGGCCTTGAGCTCGGAGATCTCCTCCTCCTTCTCCAGCAGCTGCTCCCTGCAGGCGTTCAGCTCCTTGGTCAGAGCAGCGAACTCCTGCATGACGACAAACAGGGAAGGAGGAGACGAGTCAGCGTCACACAATACTCTGCAACGACTCCGTAGCCCTGGTATAAAATACACCGAACTGCTGATCTGTCATACAAGTTGATTTTAAGTACTACGACCTCCATCTGTCATCTCATCCAGGAGTGTCAAACATGAGGCTCCAATCCAAACCAAACCACCAAAATTTCACAGAAAACTGATTTTCTTTAAAGACATTACATAACAACACAACAGTGAGACTCTGAGATCATTTTTCAATCAATTTTCAGTAGTCATAGTTTTGCTTTTGCAAAGACAGACATTTTCATCACGTACACGCCGCACCAAAACGAAGAAGTTTAAATTTAAAGGCTATTATGACGACAGTCTACAGAAATCCACCTTCTCCTGAACTCGTGAGGAGCAACGTCAATAATGTGGATTAAGAGAGACAACAGGAAAGAGAGGAAGAGTGAGGAGGAGAAGTGTAGGAGGGAGACGCGATGGATGCATGCAGAAGGAGAAAGAGAAGAAAAGTGGAGGCGAGAGCCAAGGTGAGAGAGAAGGTCAAGGAGAGAGAAGGAAGACTAGAAAGTGGAGATCTCAGCCCGTGGTAACAGTCACCTCAGCCTCGGTTATACACGACATCTCAAGATTTCAGTTGGTTATCTCTCCAGATAGATACTGACAGAAGGATTACTCAACGTCTAAACTACTTTCATCCTCCGGTTACAGGTTCTGTTCCTGAACAAACCCAACACACAGGGAGGTATTTATTAGCCTGAAGTGAGAGTCTCTCTCTCTCTCTCTCTCTCTCTCTCTCTCTCTCTCTCTCTCTCTCTCAGGCACACACACTTACACCTTTACAGACTAATCCACGGAAGACTTTTACACTAAGAATTCACATTGTATATTGTTATTATCATTCTTATTACTGCTTTTAATCTCTGGATAGAAGAAGAAGAAGAAGAAGAAGAAGAAGAAGAAGAAGAAGAAGAAGAAGAAGAAGAAGAAGAAGAAGAAGAAGAAGAAGAAGAAGAAGAAGAAGAAGAAGAAGAAGAAGAAGAAGAAGAAGAAGAAGAAGAAGAAGAAGAAGAAGAAGAAGAAGAAGAAGAAGAAGAAGAAGAAGAAGAAGAAGAAGAAGAAGAAGAAGAAGAAGAAGAAGAAGAAGAAGAAGAAGAAGAAGAAGAAGAAGAAGAAGAAGAAGAAGAAAATAATGACATCACTAAGATTTTAAACTTTCATTGTTATGTAATCATCGTCAGTTAAATCTGTGTGTGTGTGTGTGTGTGTGTGTGTGTGTGTGTGTGTGTGTGTGTGTGTGTGTGTGTGTGTGTGTGTGTGTGTGTGCGCGTGTGTGGTTAAATATCTTTGTGTTTTGTTTTTAATGTCTGTAAAGCACTGTGTGCTACAGAATGTCTGAGAAGTGCTTTATAAATAAAGTTTGATTTGATATGAAGAAATGCTTCGGTCATTTAAGCACCGTAGGTTAACGATGAATGAAGAGAGAAACGTCGGCCCTGGAGAAGAGCTTCTCCCAGAGAGAGAAGAGAAACCTTCATCATCATCATCATCAGCAGCAGCAGCAGCAGCAGAGAGATGAGAGACGGCCGCTGTCACTCTGGAAGACTTCAAAAATCCCTTCCCTGTCATCTCCGTCTAATTCAAGCACATCGGGAACAAAGCCGCGTCGGGAGCGGGTCACGTCTGGCAGGTACAAAGAAAATCACGCACACAAACACGAGCGCCCGCATGTCACCGCCGTTTTAATTCAGATCCACTGGAAGTGACACCGCAGCATATATGACTCCGTATCTAGCAGCTAACAAGCCAGCCGTCTGTCTGAGTCACATTACGATTCCGAAGCGGTACGCCATCTGTCCTTCAGGAGTCATGAACAATCACTCAGTGTTACAGACAGACTCCGGGGAGCCCGGCAATATTGTGTCCCGTCGCTGCAGCGGCACAACAAATCCTCATTGGCCTTATAGCGCCACAAATCCTCCTCACAAAAGCCCTGACGAACCCGTAACTCTCACTTGGTTCTGTGCGAGGAGGAGTCGAGTGACAATGTGATCAAAGAAGAGACTTGAAAGGACGACACCAAAAACTGAAGCGTCACCGTGTCAACTGGACAACTTGTGACGAGTTGGGACACGCAAACGTGCAAGAAGATATGAGATTAAGCAACTGGTTTCACCAGAAATCCCACTGAATTAGTATTTCATGCCACATTTCTTAACAGATACACAGTTGCACAGTTTAGCTATAGTTTTGAGGATGCAGAAGCCGTAATAGGATCCAAAAAGACAAGGCAGACGTGCCGGAGGCTCATTTATTGCACCTTTCACAAAAGAGACGCTTAACAAAAGGTTTTGCTGTTCCATCCGACGTGCAAGAAAATCGCAACCTCCTGCAAATGTTTTCAGATATCTTCCGAAACTCCTCAGTGGCTTCACGTTGTGAGGAAGAGGATAAGAAGATGAAGATCAAGCCGTGAATCTAAAGAAAAGCGGAGGCTAAAGCCGCAACAATGACGCCAAGTGAAAAACTTTGTTGTTTTAGTTGTCAACTTCTACACATTTAACGCCTTGATGCTGACATGATGGAATAATAACTGTAATATTGAGCCACATTTCGTGGCAGTATTGTGTTGGACTGCACTGAATCGGATTTTCTCACCAAAGCTCTAATCAAAGACGCAACGTGCACAGACTATCAAACACTTCTTTAGTCACATTATCTGGAGATAATTGTGTTTTTTCTTTGTAATTTGTAGACATAATGTTGCCTTAATGAGATACTCTTTTGAATGTCCTTTCCTCCAATGTCAAACAGTAAAAGAGAAAACACTGTTAAATGAATTATCGTTCTTTATTTCTAACACATAAATTCACTTGATCCTCGTTTAATATTCATTGTGTCTGTGATGTTAAAGTTGTGATTTCTTTTAACCATTTCAAGTGTAAACAGCCTAATCTTTTCAATGTGTATTTACTCATTTCTTTCTTAAACTGGTTAATTAAAGAGCACAACATTCATGATGTCATTGAGACCCTATTCACACGACAACTCTTTTTAAAATGGAAACGGAAAACTGCATTTCAGAAGAGCTGCATTTTGTCAATGTTTGAGCTTCTGACTTCTATCCTGGAAGTTTTTAGTTAATTAATATTGCAAAAATTAAGAATGCTCTTCTTTCATAGTTACATCATTTTGTATTTGCAGAGCATGAATGCACAATGCAGCACGTCTTTCTTCAATATGTATATTGTTCATGTAAAGTCATTACAATAGAGGACATCTATTAACTTCAAACACTGCGGTGTATTACTTATATGCATGATGTTACCTTTTTTTGGGCTGCATTCTATTTATAAAACCGTAATTCCCAGCGGTGATCATCATTTCACACCGTTTTAAATTATCACAGCAATTATGGTTTAATGAAGCTCTGGTGTCATTAAAGCACGCGCTACTTATTTGCCTCTGTGTTTTCCAAACTAGTTCGTCAGTAGGTCAGGCACAAAAAGAGTAGACGCTCAAAGTTCATAAATCTTCCCTCCCGCAGGAACGCAGCTAATCAGAGTCACCTCCTCTTAATAAAAAGCCCCGCTTCAAATTGCACCATTTGCTTTAATGCTTGCCGGAGCCAACAAAAGGCTGCTTGTGAGGCTGCAGCTTCCCCAGCAACACTTCAGTGAAACTCTTTTTCTTATCCTGCACATGATCACTAACAATCTGCATGTGCGATTCCTGGTTCATCTTATAGTTTGATCTATATTTATTCAATAAAGTAAATTTGAATATGACGAAAATTGTAGTTTTCAGCTTCCCAAGGATTTAAAATGTTGGATCACGTCCATGTTATCCGTCTACTTTCAGTTTTTTTCTGCACATGAACTATAAATAATGGTTCAGTTCTTGGTTCGTCTCTTTTCCTGAATGAAGGTATTGTCTTTGAGTGTTGAAGCTGTCGCCTCCGATTGGGCGGGGAGCGACGTCAAACCTACAGTCACACCTTAAGTTGATGAAATCCACAGCTGAGCTCACGCTGCAGGAGCCTAATGAGGAAATATTCATCCTAAAACCGGCTCATCAAAACACACTTTGGGGGTCCGTTTTACACGACAACAGTGCTTAGAGCCACTGGAAACGCAATTTTCTGAAAACGATCCGACTTCCTCTCTTTAACATCAGGGGTGTCAAACACTTTTTATTTCAGCCCAATTTCATCTTGAGTGGGCCGGACCGGTAAAATAGTGACATAATGACCGTTAAATTCAAACTGTAACGTTTTTTGTTGCTGTGGTGCAAAGTGTACGTGACGAAAATGTCTACAATCTCAAAATTAAGTCAATTTTATTGAAACCTTCTGGTGCAAAATAACATGAAATGTCCAAAAAAAAAACAACAGTTGCATTATAGGTGTTATTAGAAACTCCCCCTAACAGCATGGCTTTGAGGCTAGTTTGATCGCCAGCTTTCCGAGCAGCGTCACCGATATCTCAGCTCGGGTTTCAGTGAATTCTCTCTCTGTTACGTAGATTTAGACTCTTTTCTTATTTTGGGTGATTGTTTTGCGTGTGTGCTTTTTTTTTTCAATTATTCATTTTGATTTTGTTGGTTTCTTCCAATTGGTGGTTTTCGTATTTGGGGATGAGGAAGGAGGATTCTGAAGAGAATCTAAAAGCTGTCGCCATCTACGTCGGGCCACAAAGGACACGTTGATGAGGAAGAAGTTGCCGTGTCGCTACTCTTAAGAAATTTATTTAAAAAAACAAACAAAAAAACAACACTCCACCAGTCTGCAGCCAGAAGCACGTTTCATCAGCTTCAAGTGTTGACATCACAAACACACTGCAATCTCAAACCAACACCAATCCCGTTTCCATCACACTGTATCTACCATTGTTACTCATACGCGGACATCCATACTGAAGTAATGACACCAATATGAGGCGCAACGTATCTATAAGCCTGCCAGTTGTTTGCAGTACATGCCGGCCACACTGAATTATTCACAGCAAACAAAACGCAGCAAGCGCAGGTTGGTTTCCATTCAGTGAGATTTCTCCGACTCCATCTGTCAAGGAAAATACAACCTGCTGCATTTTTTATTCCCAGGAAACGCAGCCTCCAGACGACGCTCTCATAAATAACATGGAAATGGATGAGAAAAATGAAAGAAGAGGCCGGATGTGCTGCGCTGCTGGAAATACGAGTCGGGGAGCCGGGAATAAGGGAAGTTCGCGAAAAAAAAAAAAAAGATGGTGGCGGTTGCGTGACTGAGCATCTTTAAGGTATTCGGTGGCGTACGGGAAGTGCTCGTGCGCTCGGACACTGGGGGATGTTGGGATGTGATGAGAGGCGTCCTGACACGTCTCGATGCCTTCACCTGCCAGCGCCAGCAGATTTTACAGCTGCTGTGCTTTATGACAACTATGAAATCAAACCATCCCGACGTCCCGTTCCACTCAAAACAAACACATTCTGAGCTTTTACTGCAGGGAAACAACCCTTCATTCAGAAATCTGATTACTTTCAATAAACTGCACAGAAAATATAATATTTAGAATTTTTTTGTACGAATGCTTTTTGCACACTAACACTGTGACTAAATCTTTTGGGTCAAATTATTTAAAGTAATCACATTTCAAAGTGGAATAATTACATTTAGATGATTTTTACTTCTGTCCGATGTCATAATTGGCAATTCTAACACAAACGAACGTTATTCATATTTTAGGATTTTTGTTTACGTTTGCAACAAAATATGTTTTAATTAAAGTGTTTAAAGTTAGTTAAACCTTCCATTTATTCCTTTTATTGTCATTATTTCTCAGCAGAAGTTAAATTCTGCTTCAGATTCTTTCGAGGATTCCCCTCTGGAGCTCTAGCCACATTTTAATTTAAAATATTTTCATGAACTGTCAGTGGAAACTGGAGTACTTGGACAAAAACCGATGCATGCACAGGGACAACATGCAAACTCCACAGGGAAACGTCCTGAGCAAGAACCGGGCTGCAATCCCAAACAATAAACCACCATTATTATTAATCAGAAATAGACAAACAAGCTTTGAAATGTGAACTGTGAACATCACGCACAAGGTTTTGCTGGTGCTTTTGTTCAACCAATGTCATCCAAGGTCATTTCAGGAGTGGTAAGTCGTGATGGAGTGTTACCGCTTTATTTTATAGTCCATTCAAACAGCTGGGAAGTATAAAATTCCACTTGGATGCGCTCAGGATTTGCTCCGAGCCTTTCTCCAGCACTTTACCCATGACCTGCTGGACCACAACCCCCCTGCCCCACCTCCCCTACTCCCCCTCGCGGCCTCTTTTCCCCCGTTCTCATTACCTGGGCAAACTGCCTAGCGCTGCAATATGTCAGACAGTGTGTGTGTGTGTGTGTGTGTGTGTGTGTGTGTGTGTGTGTGTGTGTGTGTGTGTGTGTGTGTGTGTGTGTGTGTGTGTGTGTGTGTGTGTGTGTGTGTGTGTGAGCATGGAGTTTGCTAGAAGGTGAACTCTAAATGAAATGGTGAACAGGGCCTCGTCCCCCAGTGGCTGACCGTTGGTCCAAATTACAGCTGCAGCTCCATGATTTTATTTTATCTTTTAAGTCGTAGGTGTGTTTCTGCAGGAGAGTCAAGCTTCCAGGCTAAAAACAAACCCGGGCGATGGCGCATCACCCAGAAGTGGTGGCGTGATTGACGGCATGCTGATTCACAGAGCTGCGCGGCTCATCCATGCGATGACGCGCCGGCCGTCGCCTGCAGCCAAGATTCACAAACACTTGGGAGCCGTAAGGTGCAAAGCATTTTGACACAAAACTAAATATTTCCTGACAATGAATCACAAAGAAGTGTAACCTTTAGACGCCCAAGGACACATTAGGACTGACAAGTTTATTTTACGTGGAAGCTTTCAGAGTTTTTTCTTTTCTTTTTTCCATTCTATTATTGTTTCTATTTTCTTAAAAGAAAAAAAGAAAAAAAAGGACAAAATGAGAACAAAGGAAAACAATAAGATTTAATAAAAAACAATGAAAAATGAAGAATACAGAAAAGAAAAAAGAAAAAAGTGAAAAATCAGAAAATAAGAAAATAAGAAAACCAAAACATTAGAAACGTGATAAAGAAAAAAGGAATAATTTGAAAAATACAAAAAAGGAAATAGAAAACAGGAAAAATATAAAAAAAAAAGGAGAGAAAAAAGAAGAAAAGAAAAATACTCAAAATATCGGAACGCAGTGACGAAGTGAGTGAATCGAGAATAGTTTGACGGATGATGAGCGTTACTGATATATTTGCTGTTTTATTGCAAATATGGGATTGCCGTTCCAGAGAGCTCCACTGTAGCTCGTGAATATTTAACAAAGTGGTATATTTACTGTGTGAGACCAAAGGGAGGACTGGACAGAAGGTGGATATAAATAAACAATGAGACGAGCCTGCTGCTATCAATACCGTGCATGCACTTCTCATCGCTGACGAGCCGGAGAGTGATGCTGCACTAAAGTGGCCTAAATACCTATTTTCAGCATTTTTACACGTTTAAATGAGATGAATGGAAGCCGTGTAGTAACTACCAATAATATTATTTTCTATCTAAATCAGTTGAGTTCACACAGCAGCAAGAAACGTCAGGATTTCTTACAGTTTCTTCCTATGATACCATGTTTTATTATATTACTGGAGAGTTATTATGTTATAGGAACGTTATCACATTATTGGAACGTTATTGCAATATTGCATGTTACAGTGCCGCTTATGCAGGATAAATGAGAAAAATGGAAACTAACTAAAGAGAGATGGTTTGAGAAAAGAAGAGGTGAAACGTCCACATTGCATCAGTCTTAACAAACACCCAGCAACTGCAGTCCACCTGAGGCTCCGTTCACACATTTCAGGTGGAAAACACATCATTTTTGAGTTTCCGTTTAAAAAACGTTTCGCGTTTACACGGCTACATTTTGAAAACGGTGTCGATTTACACTGAAACGGCAGAAACGCTGAAACCAATGTAGTTTACATGTTGGGCCACTAGTGGGTGCTGTTGTTTGTTTTTGGAATGGATGCACCCACGCATCTAGCGGAGAACAATCCCCTACAAGCATAAACACGGACATTCTAGTGGACAACCAAGTGACGGTGACTGTCAACTATAAAACTACCAAGTCCCAGGAGAATCTGGACCGGGAGTCATGACACTGGAGGAAACATTGTTCTTAGTGTCCACCTACTGTCTATATATTGTCAGTGTAGAAGAACTGGTGCACATGCGCAGTAGCAGCGTGTCAGAAAGGTTGCATTCCCCGGGTTCCACAAAGATGAAGCGTTTTCAAAAGGGCCCACCTTGGGAGGCGTTTTCAAAAAGTTGGCTCCAAGCATCGTTATTGCGTAAAATTCTCAGCCTCAGAGCGATCAGTCACAGAGACTCCAGATTGGACAAGACAGCGACTTCCAGGGGTTGCTGCTGCTGCTGTACATAGTACTACAGGGTACTACAGGGTACTACAGGGTACTGCAGGGTACTGCAGGGTACTACAGTGTACGGCAAGGTACAGCTCGGACAGCCGGCTCATTTCCTCCACGTTAAATATTCAAGAATGACGTCCGTGCTGAGTGTGCACTGCTTCTCCTTCACGGAGAAACATGGAGTTTGAAAGCCGGCTGACAAGTGTTGCGACAGTGTTCAACCGGTGTACTTTTATCAACACAGGAGTTGTTTCATCTGTGAGAGACCGAGGACGTCCACCGACTGCTGTAGTCGTCATACTCGTCATGTGGAAAACCTCAAAGGTATTAATATTCCAGTGTCTGTAGGATCGCTCGTTCTTTCCGGAGAGAAACTGGCAGCTTGTAAAAGTGATGGCAGGTTCAAAGAGCCGCTCAACCCAACAGCATCTTTCACTGTTTCTACACCAGAAGACAAAAAAAATCCACATCGATTCCCCGCAGAGAGACATCGGCGGTGCATAATGAGCCAAGCAGAAATTAATCACTCACAATTAACCACCAAGTTAAAACAAGCCAGCCATGAATTTGTGAATTCTCTCACTTGAATAATGCATTGATTTTATTCAGCTTGACTTGCTGTGATTATTAATTTCTTTTTCTTTTTCTTTTTTGTCTGTTAAACAGAGTGAAAAATAAAGCCTGCATGTCATTGTTGTGACGGTGCATCAAGCGATCGGCTGCAGAAGCACAACAGCAAAGATGAAAAATAGCCACATGTTGACAGGAGGGGATTATATCAGGTGAGGTTCAAAAAAAGAAAAAGTGCACCGAGAGGTCAGCGAGGGTGTTTGTGTAAATACTTCTGTGTGTGTGCGTGTGTGAGAGAGAGAGAGAGCGTGATGGTGTGGAGGGCGTGATTTAGTGTGCGAGGTAAGAGGGGTCCTGTCTCTCCTGTAAAGGCCCCTTGAGGTCAGCTCATAAATCTGAGAGTGCAAATTACAGCCCGCGCAATTTATCGCCCGTCCAGAGGCTAATAACTAATTGTGATCCCTCTGAAGTTCTCCGATCACGACGGCATACAGCCGCCTTCAACCTCCGAAGCCAAAGCTCACGTGAACCGAGTCGGGTTAAAGAACATCCTCATGTTACAGAGACACCTGCTGATTGAGTTTTTATTTCTAAAAGTAAACCCTAAAAGCATTTCTTCGTAGACCTTCGTAGGCTCCATCTGAGTCTACGTGTTTCCATGGAAACCGCATCATTTTTGCATTTCCGTTTCAGGAAAGTTTCAAGTTGAGAGAGACCTTCCCAGGAGAGAAGTTTGCATTGTTGCAGCGCCAGAGCAATTAAATAGATGAGAAAAGAAAAGAATATGAACAATAAATAATAAGTAAAACAATAATAATAAAAGTAAAAATTAATGGTGCTCTGATTGATTTCCGTGAAAAAGTATGTGAGCAGCATAAGTCCCAAACAGCTCACGGGGGTTGCATATATTTACACTGTGATGCGTTCAAGCTCTGCTGGTAAAAATGTGTACTGGGCAAAAGTAATGACGTCATGATGAGTTCAGTTCTTGTAAAATGTACCTTTTAGACAGAAACTTGAATAAATCCAATAAGAAAGCTGCTTCCATCTGACATAATTTGATTTCGGCGATGTGAGATATATTGCCTTTTATTTACTTGACTACTATTCAGCCTGTTGAGAGCCTTAATGTTCCGATAAAGATTGTGTTACTGAAGCATTTTTCAGTTGTTCCTGTTGACTGAATTTTCTCTTGAAGAAGTAAGTAAAATCTTTTTTGTCTAAATTAAGGCGATTTTATGGTTCTTTTTTTTTCCATATCATTAAGTCACTAGCCGCCATCATAAGTAAATGAAAATTTTTACAGCCAATCCATGTGATTGGTATCGGTGATCAGGAGCATAAAAGCTGATCGGAGCACCCCTTGTAAATATAACTCGAATCAAACTGCAATCCGTTCTGCTTCTACGTTATCGCCATGTAAATTAAGTCTGTGGTGGGAAAGATGTGTGAAAATAGTGAGCAAACCTGTCTTGTTTGGCATGAGCAGCAATTCAAATAGCGTGTACTACAGAGGAAATACATAATGCATAGTGTTTGCATATTCAATCTGCGGCTCCTGGATTCAGCGCCATGAAATCACAACGAATAACG
This sequence comes from Lipophrys pholis, assembly GCF_963383615.2. NCBI lineage: Eukaryota > Metazoa > Chordata > Actinopteri > Blenniiformes > Blenniidae > Lipophrys > Lipophrys pholis. Next base: position 6,386,633 of record NC_137644.1, on the reverse strand, counting down.
CCTACAGTCTGATGTGCAGGGGAAAGCAAACAACCTCCTTTTGTGTGTGTGCGTGTGTGTGTGTGCCTACGTGCATGCGTGTGTGTGTGTGTGTGTGTGTGTGTGTGTGTGTGTGTGTGTGTGTGTGTGTGTGTGTGTGTGTGTGTGTGTGTGTGTGTGTGTGTGTGTGTGTCTGCTACGCTTGCAGAGGGCAAGGTCAAGTTAAAGAAGCAACGTGGTTCATCTCAGGAGAGATTATTCAGCTTTCACTGGGGAGTCGTTCTAAGAAGGAAAAGAAACTCCTCCTCTAATATATTTGTTCTCTACTTGACACAACCGACTCCAGAGTGCGCTGAAGTGAATGTGTCGCAATGCTGTGCCCATATTGAAAAAGGTCAGAGATGTAGAGGATCGTGGAGAGTGGGGTATTTTATCACCCCCTCCCCGTTTCCCACGTGTAATGTTGTGTTACACTCTTCTCATTCACTTCCAATAATGTCAGGCATCCGAGCAGCACGACGCGCCGACTTGCTGTGGAACAACCAAACAAGCGTACCCTGAAATGTCACACCATCCATCACTTATTACTACACACAAGAGGAAAAAGCTCAAATAGCCCCGTATTTCTTGTTTATTTCCAGGGAAAGAGTTGCGGTGGGACAGAGTCGCAGGACCGACGGGCCCGTGTCCGCTCGAAAAACAGGATCAGAGTCTGGTGAAAGGCTGCAGCCATTTAAAAATTATGTTTTCTTTCAAATTGTTACAATTTTCTTGGTAGTTTGGCCGGTTTGGAGTCTTTTGCGGGCTGATTTTGGCCGACTGTCATTGTTTGACACCCCTGATTTAAACTATAAATTCAGAGAAACAGCAGACGTATCAGTAATAATAAACGTCAATTTGTAAAGCTATTATAAATCAGATAAAGTCTCCAACAGCCTTCATAATGAAACTATTGATGAAACTCGACAAAAAAACAACCCAAAACATCTATATGTGTATTTTCCTACCAAACAATGACATCAAATGTCTGCCTTTGCCTCTGAAAAATGAACTTGAAGAATTGAAGAAACACACAGTGTACAATATTAATTTTGATGATTTTCTGAAACATATCAGCTTTTTTTAATGTAGAGGAAAATGAGAGAAACAAACAAGCTGCAAAATGTGAAATAAAATCAAAACATTTGTGTGATGTAAACGGTTTAAAGTACTGAAAAGTAACCAATTCAAATATTTGAGATGACGAAGAAGCAGGTTTTGGGTTTAAACAAGCAGAAACCTCAGCATGTCATCAGTACAGTTGTTTAATAACTGAATTGTATTTTTCTTTGTATATGGATGTTTTCTATAAGACTGTCAGCAGACCAGACTTCATTTTTCCTGTCATCCATGGAGATACAGCCATGTTCTAAAAACGAGTTGAAACGAGACAGATCAATTTGGTGGCATGACAGGTGAGCGGACTCTCCAGAGATGAAAGCCAAAAGAACGTGAGCTTGGCTGCAGCCTCATAAATCTGAGTCTGGTTTGTCAGATAAGAACGGTTATTAAGTTTGGCTGAGAGCAAAGTGAACAACAACAAAAACAGAGCAGGTTGGATGCAGCCTCAAATCCACGTGTGGAAAACTCATCAGTCGATTTGTAGAGATTACAGAGAGCGTGGATTCTGGATGATTCAATCCGTGTTCTCGCCATCTACATGGAGCCCAGAGTGTTTCCAGGAAGTGACGTTTTCACCCGTTTCCATGGAGACGCAGCGTTGTCGAAAAATCCCACCTTTGAGAGCCGTTTTTCAAAAAGCCGCGTTTTCAGAGACCCTGAGCGAAAAACCCAAAACGCTTTGAAGTTTTTGCGTTTTCACTTGATATCCTTGTCGCGTAGACGGGGCTCAAGTCAACATGACTGTCTTCTGGATGATGTTTAATTTCCTTTGCCAGACCTGGACCAATATTATCAAAACAATCAATGATCTCATTAATCTTTTCAGATTATGTCAACAAAATCAACCCCAGGAAGACGCTACTGTCCAGTTGGAGTCCAGCTCCAGTGAACCAAATCCTTGTCGGTCTCCTCGTGTCGCTGGCAGGACGTCCACTGGTTGATTTGTGCTCTCTTGACCGAATGACATTTGCTTCGCCCCTCCTGCTTTGTGTCTGGGGCGTTTTGTGTAAAATGGAGGCTGAGAAGCGATCTCTAATCTCCAGGGACGTCTGAACCCACTGACCTGAACCTTGCCTTCATTTATTACAGGTCCTTGAAAGGAGAGCACTCAGAATCCCAAGGATTTAACTGGAAAAAAGCTAAATAAAAAATCTACTGTGCAATATAAACCGCCCGAGATAAAACACAATATGAAATATGTCCCAGACAGAGAGAAACTTTTAACTGTCTTCACAATATAACTCGCAAAGTGGATGAATGTAGACTCATCCATTAACATTTACTACCATTTGATGGGACCAAAGATGTGTCAAGGTGATCATATCATCTCTAATGTGAGTTTATGATCGACTATAAAAGCGCGTCTGTCTGCTGCTCTTGTTTCTGTTTAGTTGTGCACACATCATTAAAGCTAATGCTTTGTAAATACCAGACTGCATCAGGTATCTCTCAGAGAGTCAACACTCTGACCAGAGGACGGCGTTTTAAAGCAGCAGGGAGGGAGAGAGCCAAGACATTCCTTTTCCTGCAGGAGGCATGGTGCAGTGGTTGGTATGGTATTATGGTATTATATGGTTGGTATTTTCAAAATGTTGTAGCGTAAACTTAAAACTTTCCTGAAACAAAAGCAAAAAGATGCTTTTTTTTTTCACTTGAAAAGTTGTTGTGTGTTTATGGATCTTCTGTCATGATTTTTCTAGAATAGATTTCTTCCCACAGTTCAAAATGAAGTGTTAATTTGTGGCTGTAAAACTGGTGTGAATGTGTGTGTTGTCTCTGTGATGGACTGGTTTCCTGTCCAGGGCCTCCCTTCCTACTGGACTGACCTCATCGCTCCACAATCCCGAATTGGATAAAGCAGTGTGGACAACGCACGAATGGGAAGAGCCCAGATTCCAATCACCATGATTATTAGTACCAGACGACTCGAAATAACCTTTCATTCAGCTCCCTGCTGCTTTCCATGTACACCCCACCCACACAATCTATACCTCTCCTGACTGGTTCTTATAAACAAATACGAGCATTCACAATACCGTAGACACTGAGCAAATTCAACCTCTTCTTCAGCAGTTTCAAAGTGCTTTACCCCGTCAACCACAGACACCGATTCAAGAGCAGCCATGCACGGTCCAAAACCTCCAATGGGGCCAATTTGGGGTTTGGTGTCTTGAAAAAAAAGGGCCAATTGAGGATTGAGGACTAAACCATCAACCCTTTGGAATGAAAGACCGCCAACTCTATCGACGTCTGTTAAAGCAGATCAGAAACACCATTTTTTTTCTAGCATGTAGAATTATCTGCATTGATCATTGTCACAAAATATATCGGTTAGTAATATTTGTCTCATCTTGACCTGCATTTCTCTGTCTGTGATTGGCTCGTCAGCCCTCATGCTGCACAGTGAACACAGACAATAGCCAATCAGATCAGGAATACAGTGAGAATGAGCCAATCAGTCATGGCTTCATCGTCACTGAGAAAAAAAATAAAAAATCTGGCTCGTAGATACTGCTGAGTGGTGCATCATGGGGGATTTAGTAGTGGGTGTGCGAGGTAAACCCACGTATACCCTGGACCACACCTATGGACTGAACACTACAGGTAATGTGTTTTTCTACAAAAATGGCAAACATCATAAATTTACACGGAATTCAATGAGATCCTGTTGTTGGGTTTAACTCACTATTTATTTGTCCCGATAAGTTACGATCATTTCAAAGTAATTTGACCCGGAATTTAAGAAAAACAAAAAGTGACAGCTATAAACTGATATCAAGTCCCGCTCCACTAAAACCGTCCATTCAGACACGACTGAACTGAACTAGTATAATAGCTCATGTGATTTAGTACGTGTGATAAACTGGAGTTGCTGTGATGCCGCAGAGCACCGCAGCCTTTAAGGTCATCTTTAAAACCATCTGATACAAAACTTCCTCTCCGTTTTTCCGTCTTTGTGCAGGCGCCGTTATCGCTCGGCTCCAGCCCTCTCCCTCGTCCGCTCGGGTTGGTGGCAGATCACAGGCTTCCCCACGCAAATTTTATGGATCCGAATGAAGATGGCGGCCGTCGCGCGCGTGTCGAGATGGTATCCCGAGCGCCCTGCTGGCTCCTCAATGAGGCGTGCCCGGACTGAGGCCGGTTCATAAAGCGATTCAGAAATAGCCATTCATATCATCAGCCAACCTGGACAAACGCTCCTGCATCGCCCGTGCTGGCTTGTGGCAGCCGTATTGGATTTGAAAGGTCAAAACACTCAGGGGGAGCGAGGATTTGTCATGCAGCATAAACACGACGGAGAGAGAGAGAGAGAGAGAGAGAGAGAGAGAGAGAGAGAGAGAGAGAGAGAGAGAGAGAAAGAGAGAGAGAGAGAGCGTTCAAAATGAAACACATTGCATGATAATTGTTTGGCTTGGACCGTCAACTATGTACACGATTATAAGTCGGTGAGGGAGGGGTAAACATACTCTAACGCCACCCTGTCTTTCTTTCTCTCTGCTTCTCTGCAGGTAAACACTGAAAGTCAAATGGCCTCTGGCGCTGTTCAGAATGAATTACTGTTGATCGCATGGCACTGCGAATCTCTGGCATTTCATAAAAGGTCTGTAGCACGATGGAGACCACCTGAGAGTCAGGCCGCATCCAGGAAAACAGCAAACACTGATCAAAACAAGTCTTCCCCCCATCGTGTGTGAACCGACATCCGTTCTGTCCGTTTAAAGTTCACGCAACTGTCGTCAAACCAGCGAAGTCGGCGCGCAATCGGCTTCCTGTTTCTGTTAAGGCGACGTGAACGAGTCGAAGAACCCAAAAAACGTGAACACAGAAGCAGCCAGAACGGGATGATAATGCGAGCATGCAGAGGTGCTGAGATAAGGAGACGTGGACGGACCTGCCAGGCTCGGTGTAAATGCAACACAAACAACTCGCCGGCCGTGCCGACTGCTCACGACAGCGTCTGAGCAGCAGTGACTCAACAGTGTGATCACTTCTCCCACTCCACTGATAAAATGGCTGTGATTGGTTACAGCAGGAGGCGATGATAATAGACTACGGCGGTTTCTAAAGCCGCGAATCGGAAATGAGTTGGCGGCGAGGCGGCTTTCGTTTGCCAGGATTAAACTGTTGTGAGCTATGTTGAGATGACTAGACGGACTAGTGAAAACTTCCTGTTGATGTATTTCTCTGCCTGCCCCTCAACCCTTAAACTGATCCACACTTTAACTTTAATCGAGATGTAATTTTAATTGTCAAATAAAACACATTTCAAATATCCTGGAAGTTCTACAGACTAAATAGTAAGTTGCACTTTTTTTTCTCAATATTAGATATACTTAGACTTACACTCAGGTGGGATTTAAAGGTCAAATTTACACAACACTTTAAGGTAAAATGGAATACTGAAAACACAATTTTTTTAAAGTGTCCCGACTCCATCTCCATGGAAACAGGGGGAAATACTACTTTTCCTAAATGTTGATACACAAATGCACACCACGATCGTAGTATCTAGTTGTTCTGCACATGCTCAGTAGACGGACAATGACAACGTTTCCTCCGTCGTGTCATGAGACTCGGTACTTTTATAGTTGACAGTCACCGTAATAATAATCCAACTTGGTCGTCTGTCCACTAGAATGTCCGTGTTCTCCCATTGTTATTGTTTAGAGAGTGTTGTTTTCTGCACCCTCTAGTGGTTCAACATGAAAACTACACCATCTTCAGCATTTTTGCCATTTCACGTTTCAAGCAGAGCTTCCGCCGTCTTCTCGGAACGGAGCACGAGCATTTCAAAATGTCTTGCTTTTGCCTGTCTCCACGATGTCGGAGCCCAAGCTTCTTGAAAAGTTCCACCTTGGGAGCCATTTTCGAAAAGTTGCATTTTGTGGGACTGAACCCTCAAAACGCAGCAAATGTTTTGCATTTTCAAGTTCCAAGTTTCCATGATGGAAGTGTGTTAACAGTTGTAAACACACACACACACACACACACACACACACACACACACACACACACACACACACACACACACACACACACACACACACACACACACACACACACACACACACACACACACACACACACACACACACACACACACACACACACACACACACACACACACACACACACACACACACACACACACACACACACACACGTCTTTGGGTGCATCGACTGTAAAGCCTGTCCTTGGGAGGCTAATGTCTTGGAGCTCCTCTGAGCCTCGGTGGACAGATGTTTCACTTTGCATGCTTGCCCGGTATCGACTCCGGTGTGTCGCTCCAAAAAGCATCTATCACAATTTGACACAAAATTCCCAAGCGAACAAAACCTTTCCACTCATACCCGACAGGTGAATGGAATTTAAATAAACAGGCAGTCAAAATATTTTATTTTCAAAGCCTCGCTATTTCAAAATTGTGGAAAATAGTGCTTTTTTTTTTTTTTTTTTTTACAAAATCATTAATAAATAATTTTCTAGAGATGAAAACATTTGCAACATCTTCATAAAAAGAGCTTGATCAGGATTTGAGTTGGTTGGTTGGAGACTTGAGGATACAGTTACTATGAATAGCAGTGTCTACAGGCGCTGAAATACCTCAATATACAAATTAAAGACAAGCACATGTCTTTTTGTGCACACCAGATTCAACGTGAGCATTTAACAGACTATTTTCTACATTTCTAATACATAGTGCAGGGATGTCAAACAGCTCAATTCCATCTTGAGTGGTTAAAATAGTGCCATACTGAACATTTACAGCAAATAAAAGTTAAATACATATATGTATTTACATATACAGACATTTTTCCAATTTGCTTGATTGGTTTGGCGGGATTGGAGCAGACTGGTTTTGGCCAATGGGTTTTATGTTTGACACACTTGACATAGAGTGACCTCACATCCTCTCAACTTATCCTATACGGATTTATTATGAACAGCCGCTATTAAAAATCCTATAAATCAAATCCATCCATCATCGAAATGGCTTCAGTGTTGCAGGGCTCTAGAGTCAATCCCAGCTGACTGTCAGCAATCTCTAAAGATGTTCAAGCGAAGCATGCAAAACCTGCGGAAATGTGCGTACAACACCGTGAAACAATCTTAAAATACAAGACAAACATGGGTAATGGAAGTTATTCCCTGACAGGCTGCACTGGTGCAGTAAGGTCACAGGGCTCTGGTCTTCACGCACACGCCCGGTCACCACATTCACCCCCAAAGTACGTCTAGACTGTAAACCTGCTTGTCAGTATAATAAAATATGCAATAAAGGTTTTTTATTGGCCTCTTCACTACATTTATGAGAGCGCGGGACGGCTGAAACTCCCGCTCGGCGTGTATGAAAAGATGCAGGATGCATACGCACATGTTCCTGCTTGAGCGGTTCCGAGCAGGCGGATCTCATAGGTACGAGTGAGATATGGTGCAGGACGTAAATAGACTTTCATGCCAGTGTAGTGGGGTGTTTACCCGAGATGCACAAAGCATATATCGCACCGGATGAAAAAAAAAACCTAACAGAATGTATAGAGTTGGAAGCGTTAAGGCTTTCTTTCAGGCCAGAGGATCCCCAGTGGCTTGAGAACGTGGTAAAAGGGTCACATCAAGGAGGAAGGGAGGCTTTTGAAAACACACTCTAGGAATACCATGACCGTAAAACACTCAACAAAAACAACACGGCTCAATCATCTCTGAGGAGATGGTTTACATACATTCAATCATAAATTAGGGATGCACCCATACTGATACCAGTATCCATTATCAGGTCTGATAATGTACAGAGTACATATGTTCATGAAAAACTTTGATATTTAAAATTTAAGGTTATCATGGCACTATTTTACCGATCCAGCCCACTCAGGATGAAATTGGGCTTTATGTGGCCCCTGAAGTAAAATGAGTTCAACACTTCTGGTTGAAAGCATCCTGTTATAACCCAGTGATCACTGCAGGTAACAGCAGACATGAGGGCTTATATATATTTAAAAAAAAAAAATTATGATCGGAGGTGGGATCACTACTGATTTAAGAAAAAACACTCAACTTCCTGGATTATTACGACGGAAACATAAAGACAGTGCTCCTCATCAAACCTAACATCGACATGATTAATCAGACATTATTCAGTTTCTTTGTACAAATTCCAAAAGTGGCCAAACACCCGATGTCAGAAAGTGACGGGTCCTGGTGACCTGCCAGCTTCGTCTGCTGCACCGGTCTGCTCTCTGCAGTTTTTAGAGCGCTTGTGTGCGTTGCCAGATCAAGATGCACCATGTGGAGGAAGTCCTGGTGGGAAGAAGAGCTGCCAGATATGAAATCTCAAGGGTCAGTGGTGTTGTCAGATATGAGTCAGGAGTCTCCGGGGTTAGAGGGCTGCCAGGCCCACCTCCAGCCTCCACGGCCACTCGGTTGCCAGCTCGGTCTCACAATGCAAGCATTGCTCAGTTGACACATTCGCTTCAAAGGGCTCTTGTGTGCTGCTGGGCTTCCAGATCCAAGATGTATGCCGCAGTAGGAGAGAATCTTCATTGTGACCAATGATTTGTTCCAGATACATTGAAGGAACGTGTTTTTTTGGACTCAGAGCTGGGAGGGTTCATACTTCTCCCACTAGAAATGCGCCACAGTAATACAATGTTGTTGTTGACCACATGCTGTTCAGGGAGAAAACACCCAGTGTGCAATGAGAAAACTCTTTGATCACGTGGCGGCGGTGATTACACACACAAATAAATTCAGGAAAATTCCAACTGTCGTCCAAACAAACAGTGCTCATGCTCAGAACAAAGCTAATTTACATGAAATGAAATCGCTTCTTTCTCACCGTATCCCTCGTCTCCTCCACCGACATTCTAGTGGACAGACGACCAAGTTGGATTGTTATTACGGTGACTGTTGACTATAAAACTACCAAGTCCCAGGAGAATCTGGACTGGGAGTCATGACACTCCGGAGGAAGCATTGTTCTTATCGTCCATCTACTGAGCATGTGCAGAAGAAATGTTTGCTTCGACGTTTGTGCGGATGCACAGTAGCGGTCTCCAAGAAGACGGAGTGTTTTCAGTGTTTCCGAGCACCATAAACGTCCCCCTAATGTCAGTCCCAAGGTATTTTCAGAAGTGCCACTGTCCCCAAACCAGCCGTCCTGGCAGGTCTTCATGCCCTCCTGTAAATATTTTCTGTTCACGACTTTCCTTCTGTCACACATCAGCCCTGACACTCGTCTCCATCCACTCCATCCTGCCTGCGCTCTCTTATTCATGATCCTTCGCTCTGGATGGTTGAGCCCAGGGTTCTTCAACTCATCCACTTTCATGACCTCTACTCTTTGCATCTTCACCTTTATACTTGCCTCTCATTCACACGACTATGAGGCTAAATAAGCTCAAACTATCTTTTGCACATGGAGTATAAATTAGGCTTTATGGCATTTAATAAGTACTCGTGTTGGTGCTCGGTATAGCTAAAGATTGGAAACAATTCCAAACCAAGCGACCTCCAGATGGTCTGATTCGATCTATATATTCCAGTGAAGGTTAAAAGTTGAGGCTACAGCTCCCACAGTGGAAATCCAGTTGTTGTTTTTTTAAAGATAGCAAATGGCAATCACATCATACTGTGAAATGACCTGTTTAACATTCATATTTAAAGCACTATACAGTCTTTTCTGTCATATTCTGTGCAGGGAGTTTTGGTCCATGTGTAGCTTTGCAGAAATCTGAGGTAAAAATATTAATGCTTTTAAACAGATGGTTAAAAAAACAAAAAAAAAAACAACTACGAAAAAAATAAATAAAACTGCAGTCGGGGGAGAAATAAGGCTGCATGTTCTTACACGTCTCACGGGTGATGGTTTATTCCTTCATAATCCTCATTGTTATTTTCAAACACGCAGCAAATTCAATCATTGTGGAGGGATGCAAAAACACATACTGGACTAAATATATATATATATATATATATAGCGAAAAAAGGAAAAAAATCCATTACTGTGATGATTGACTGCAGCAGGAACAGACTGACCTTGAGCAACTGCATTTTTCTTTAAGTCAAAACACACACAAAAAAATGGAGAGAACAGCGAGGACGTACACACCTATCTGCTCAAAGCGAACCCCTGCGCTGACCCACACATCACACAGCCTGTCGATCTCATACACTTTGTCTCGTGCTCTGCAAGGAAGCAGCGGCGGTGTGCAGCAAACACAATATCGCAGAAGTGAAGTGCACTGCAGGACGTGCAGCTTGCAGAGAGAGAGAGAAATAAGCATTGGACACATTTAATTCTTTATAATGGATGACGGAGCTAAAGATCTTTCCCCTTCTTACACTGCAAGATTTGATGAAAGTGTTGACTTTTCACACACACTAAACAGTAGGAGTGAATCACCAGCGTTCAAATACGGCTCCCGACTCCACCTCTGAACAATGCAGGTCATAAATACGCGATGCAACCTCTACAATTCCTTTAACTGCTAATAAATCACTATTATTTGGTGAAAAGCAGGACAAAAAAAGGGAGAACACCAATCTTCTTCTGGGCACTGCAGCGACATAACGACAGCCGTTTTCCCAGTATAGCACATCTTCATAGAAACAAACAAAAGACAAGAGACAAACTTTTTTTTTCCTCCTTTGGAAGATAAAGTAATTAATTTAAAGACACATACGGCTGTGTGATATTAGGTTCAAATGCAATATGTGATAACATTTAGTATCATGACAACGAAGCAATTTACGATAAATAAACACTTAGCGATGATGTTCTTGTCTCTGCCTTGACATTTGTTCTTTCAGTCAATTAATCAGTTAATTTGTCAGATTTGGGGAAATACTTTCATCTTCCGCGATGTGTTTTCACAATCAACCGAACAAGTACAAGTAAAGTAAAAGTAACTCCATAATTAAATTTTATTTAAGGTGATAGAGAGCAAGATCTATTGATAAGAGCAGGCAAGAATTCATAAAAACAAATATTGTGAGGGAGTGTCTTTTTAGATAATAATCAATTTGATAAGATTCATAAACACACTGATCAAGTAATTACAAACCAAGACATCAATCAACCAACCAAATGACTAACCGGTGAATAACCCAACCAGTTAACCAACCAACCAACCAACCAAGTACTTAATAAACCAACCAAGAAATCCATAAGATAGGTCAACCCACCAACAAATAAACATTTCTTTCAACATTTCTTAGCATAGTAGTTCCATAACAAAACCATCATAGTATACTATAATTACTATGCTGTCAGGACAATTTATGATACCATATTAAATAACTTAATAACACAAGTTGAAAGCAGCAAACCTGTTATATGAAACACAGCCCGTATTTGAAATGAGTAAATAAAATATCAACGTGAAAACTCCCCCCAAAAATTAGGCGTCCTTGTCTCTTCCTCCTATAAAACAAAACATTGGACTTGTGTAAAATGTTGGATTTTGGAACTTGGATATTCAGCCTTGTGTGATATGACATTTTTTATCACTAAAGCTATGCTGGAAGTACTTCAACTTGAAGTCTCACTTTCTGTCTGCGGCCAAGAATTACAAGCCAATTGCGTGTAAGTCCTTCGTATTTCCCAGGGGATTCATCTCCTGAACCATCAAGCCCTATTTTTCAATGTTTCTGCTTGTGTGCACATAAATAAACACACAGAAAATGCAAATACGAGCCTTGTAACCGTGTTTGTGTTGTGGGGATGGAGAAAGAGGCGTGTTTCTCCGTATATCCCGTCTACGACATCATCTGCATCCGCAGCCACGGGAGCATGTCTATGCTAATCAGTTGGCGTGATGCGCTACGAGTTTGGCTCCAAACCGACAGGGAATCCGAGCCTACAATAGCTGCTATTTATATCTCTCCCAAGTTCCACCACTGCCCCGTCCCTTTCATTAGCACCAGCGTCGACTCCACCAGACACAAAGTTCTTAATTAAAAGTGGGACCTTTAGATACAAAGCATCCCAGACACATTACAACCTCTGGCGTTGTGTAATCCGTTAGATCTGTGCATTGAGGTTAAAGAGAGAGGGAGTGTGTCGGAAAGTACTTTGAATCCAGAGCATGTGAGGAGGGCCCACATCAATGATTCATTACCAGAGGAGTGGCAACGCAGGCGATGAATATAGACAAGCAGGCTGCAAGATCGACTCCTCTATTGCTCCCGTTTGGACACATGTAATCTTCATCATTTCTGGATTACAATGCTGTACAGCGCATCGTCGTCATGATTGAGCTTAAAACGCGAAAGGGATTGAAGGGAAATCTGAATGTCTGCGCGCCACAGATGATCTCTTCATATATGTGGGTGGCTCTTCCTTTTGTAAGCACAAAATTTCACTGGCTTGCTCCGAACTGGTGCAGAGAATGAAATGACCTCCTGTTCTCCCGGAGAGAGCCACGATCGTCCCCGTTGGATTAAAGACCCGCGTTCCAATCCGAAACACTTGAATAACAGATTTTCATTAGGATCTTTAGGAACAAAAATGCCTTAATCAGACGATACAAACAGCGAGCGGAATGAACTAATGACACGAGTTGATGGAGCAGTTTAAAAAAAATTAAAAAAATTATAAAAATCAAGGCCGCCTTGAGGTGGAGCACTTCTCGTCTTCGCTATTTACATCTGCAACTTACATCACCTTGGAAACAAGCATTTTTTCCGAGCATTGTTACCATAGTAAAGCATGTGACCTCTCCCCTCTGTAGTGCTGGAGCCGGACGCTCGCCGCATTGTGCTCAACAACAGCAACCTTCAAATGAAATCATGAGCGGCACATTCTTCAGCTCAGTAAATGAGCTTGACTCTCAGGGAGATCTCCTGTAGCAGAACCTATGTGAGCTTCTTAAACACGTGGGTGTTTGGATACTTGATTTTAGCTCAAGGAAATGCTTTTAAAAAACACACAGGCACCGTGAAGTCAGAGGAATACGTGAGGCGTGCTGCAGTGTCTTTCTCCAGTGTTTCTCATTGAAATGATCCAATGTTTCTACGTACTGCTGACTGGAACACAACAAGGTCACAGGTGATTGTCCTCAGCTTAATTTCATTAGTTATACTAAGCCTTCAAAACTGTATTTTGCTTTCTTCTTTTCAGGCAAATTAAAAAAAAAAAGAAAAACAGTTATCAATTAATTCACATGTCATATTTCATTTTACAAATACATATTTCGTGTGTGATTATTGTTGCTGCTTGTTTACTGTTTTCTATTGAAACACAGTGGAAACTTTGTTTTTTATGGCGCCACACACAAATTTTACTTGAAAAAAAATCCCTTCACGGTACTTGCAGAATCTAAGATCTACAATGTTTCTGTAAATAAGATTTTTTTCTCTGATTAATGTGAAAACATACAATTTTTAAAATGCAACTGAAAACCTTTCACTCTCTCTTACGATTTTTACATTGTTATTGTTATTGTATGTTTGTTTCTATGGGACTATTTATGTATATTTACTGTTTTTAATCTGGTCTGGATGCAATTCATGAGCTTGTTGTCTATATTTCTACCTTTACGCATCGATTCATTTGCGGGAGAGGAAAACGGGCTGACCACCCACCAGACTGTGTAGTAATGTGTAATAAAGAGAGAGAATCTCAATAAACACAGAGGATTCCAATGTTGACAAATCAGTTTTCATCCTCTGGGCTCAAAAGTACCTTATTAAAATCTTTGAAAAATCAGTCATTGCCAAAAGAGAAGAGAGGAAGCCTGAGGATATCTCCAAACAGTCAAGGACAATGCTGCCAACACGCCCTATGTTTATTATAGAAAACAATTCCTGGTGCTCGACTCATGCACGTTGCAGCGCACTACATATTTGTTTGTTTCCTAGGAAACTGATTTATTTTTTTTCCCCTCTCTCTCCATGTTTTCTGCCCACATGTGCAGCCACAGTCTCTTCTTACAAAGAGCAACCAATCAAAACCCGAGTCGGCTCTTCTCAGCGGCGGAAGCGGTGCTGATGGTCCTGCGCACCATGGCCGTGGGAAATAGTTCTTCTGCACATGCTCAGTAGATAGATATTAAGAACAATGTTTCCTCCAGAGTGTCTTGACTATGTTACTGTTATTGCATTCAATTTGTCGTCAGTCCATACAAATCAGTATCTTGTCGCTCTGCTGTTATCTCGTGCCGCATCCACTGGAGATTTGTGCTTGTAAATTGGCCACAACTTTTCTTTTAATTCTGGGGTGGTGAGGCTTTCTTTTAGGGTGGCATTTTCCACCCCGGTAGATCCGCCCATGCCCATTGTTAATGTTTAGAGCAGATTGTACTCTGTATGTGTGGTTTCATAACAAAAATTACCAACAGCACCAACTAGTGGTCCCACATGAAAACATTACATCATTTGAAACTTTTCCTAAACAAAAACGCAAAAACGAAACGTTTTCACTTCAGACTTTGTCACGTATACGGACCCTCAAAGTCAAAGAAAGTCAGGACAGGTTATTACATTGTCTCTTTATTTAATCCATTACTTTACCTGAAAGACAAGAAGCAGGCTCAGATTAAAGAAAGACCCCTGACTGTGAAGGTGAACCAGGATCGTCATGCGCTTGAATATTTTATGTCAGTATTATCTCTGAATCACCGTGTTCTAAAACCGGCGCCCCCGTCGAACTCGTCTTCCTCCAGATACTTTCACAAGTTGGCTGCCGGGGAAATGATTCCTCTATATTTAGAGAGGCGCGCTCCACGGGAGGAACATTAGAAAAGAGTGCTACACAGGTAAACAAACACAGGTGTGATGGAACGCTGCGGAAATCAAGTCGGTTGCATCAGTGGGTCTTTGAACTCCTCATTTTCGGAAGAGAACATTTTCTAAATATATACTTTGTGAATGCTTGGATTTGATGCCTTGATCGTTCTTGACAGTAACAAAAATAGTAATATTGTCAGTCTGTGTTGTGAAAATAATCAATGCAGTGAGAACATTTCTGTTTGTCTTGATCAGAAGCAGCTGCAGTCAAGACTGTTAATATGATATAAAACCTGAATTTAGAGGATTTTTTCTTGTAGCCAGCCACATACCACATAAGGAATCAACTATACATGCACTTTTAAAACCGCTCTACTGAACTCATTGTCATGGGCCAATCACAGCTGACTGTACGTGATTAGATGTTAATTCTACTTGTGCCTTCGTATAAAAAGTGTGACTCTGATGAACCATAGGCACTTTGATTTGGCGTGTTTTCATAATAGTTTTGCGTTTACACGGAAACATGGGATAGTTTTCCTGCAGTATCAAAACCCTGCAGCACAGTGAAGGACAATTCCTCCTTGAAGGTGAAGCGACACTTAATGAAGGTCCTGCCGTGTGGTCGGGGGCAATAAAGACGAAGCTTGGGCGTGTGCATGCTTCAGTATGCACACTTATTGCTTCAGTAAGCGTTACCTGCCACACGAGTGCTTCCAGATAATAGAGCCAGACAATCGATGTTCCGCGAAATCCATAAAACAAGAACATGCAGTGGATACCTGTGGTTTACTCATCCTTACGTTCGACTACACAGCAGGGGAATCCTGTGAGCTTTGATACGACGCGCCTGTGCTTCTATCTCCCCTCGACGGTACAAAGCAAAGGTCACAGTCAGCTCCGGGGCTTGTACCAACGGAGGCAGGGGGTGAACAGCAAGTTCAGTGCTGTGGACACACGGTGGAGTGGTCACGCATCAACTTGATGTTCAGTTCCGGGGGGTTCAGTTCCGGCTCGTTCAACAGTGGTCACTAAATTTTAAGTCTCAAAGATCCTCAAACAGAAAAATACATCCATCCCTTTGATCAGTAAAGGTTTAAACTTTGTACAAATGAAGGCTGTTTGTTAACGGCTGGCGTCTCCTCACAGAGATTTACAGTCCACTCATTTGTGACCAATTTAAATTCTTCTTTCTCAGTTACATAACAACTGTATATATCGGATTATAGAGCATCAATGCAAAAAGGTTTCCTTCACTTCTGCGTTTCTGGTCCGATATCGGCGTTTTTCATAAGTTGTGGGGAAATGAAGCCACGCCCATCGATAACACAAATTTTCAAGAGTTCTCCCAAATGCCCCACAAATACCCATTAACTATTACTAGTGAAGGTTACCCCATGGAAAAGAATCTCTATGTTAAACAGAACATTTCTAATATCTGATCAGAATACAGATTACGCTATGCAACATGGTTAAACAGTATGTGTGGAATAACATTGTGACTTAGAATTAAGTAGATTAAAAGTTCCTCCAACAGTTTTTGCAAGTGTTTTTCTTAAATCAATGTTTTTTTAATGCAAGCAGGAGATCCTGAGATCAGGCGACTGGGTGGAAATAGTGAATTTCTGTGTTTTGGCTCCTTCAGTAGCTCCAATATTAAAGAAGATCAACATAAACACCAACAGCTATGAAGCACAATGGATCCCAACCTTCTTTTTTTTTTTTTCTTTGCGTTGACCAATATTGCCTCGAGGAGAAGCTTCCAAAAGAAGCCAAATGCTGATGGACCCACTCTCAGAACTCAAAATGAAAGCACAGAGCAGCATCCCAGTATGACTTTCTATAACATGTACACATACATTTTTTAATCTAACTTCATTCGCTCTCCAAGAGCATCTCTGACTGAAGGTAAGGATCCATGCTCCAGGATTGCAGGAGTAGATTCTTCAAGCATGACCAAGCTGAGCTTGCAAATCCAATATTCCAATAGGTCCATTTGCCAAAGGGAAACTCGGTCAGGCTCCACCGAACCTCTCGCAGCTGTGTTCAAACGGACGGGTTTCTGCACTGCAAACACTAACAGACCTCTGACAAACAACACAGAGGTGAAAAAGTCAGAAAGGAAGTTTGTGTGGAAGCGCTCACTCTTGGAAAGTGTCGGCGAATAATCTCCTGGAGGAGTTTCCGACGGAAAAACATGTCTTTTCATCTCTGTTCTCCAGCTGAACACAACAAGGCGGCGATGACTCAGACACACTCTGCATTATGGAAATCCAATGCACTAATTGAAATTCTACTTCTTTCCTAACCTTTTTAAGCACTTTTTTCCCCCCATGACGCTGCATTTGATCCAAACAAGTGAGTGACGAGGCAAAGAGGCTTTTGGTGCATCTGTATACTGTTGATTATACATGATCTCATTAAGTGGATCAACAACTTGCTCTCATCGGACCAGTGTCGACGGAGATTCCCAAATTTAGCCTGATGTAAAAACATGAGCTGCGCCTCAGAAAAAAGACTGAAAGTATATTTAGGAGCGTAGAAATGAAGTGCTGAAGTTCCTTTTCCTGTACTTCTGTGAAAAGCATTTTTGCATAGTATAGTGTATTGTTTTCCCCTGCATGTGTGTGTGTGGTTCCATCCCCCCCAAAAAACAACAGCGGCAACACATGGCCTGGCATGATAATTATTGCTTTCTGCCATTTCGCAAAACTTCTCCAAAAGAAAATTGCAAAAACAATGCCTTTTTCACTTGACATGTTTTTTGTGTAAACATGCCTCAGTTGGAGGAAGATGCTCTATTTTGTCGATGTCACATCTTCAAGAAAAAAACAGACGCATGTGGTAATGACAAGCAGCAGCTGAGATAAGAAGTTAACATAGAGGTATATAGCCTATAGGTAGTCACTTCCACTTCAATTAGTTCAGGTTTAATGAACCGTAACCCAGGGAACAAGAGGGAAGTGAAATAGTAACGTTTTAATCAGGGGAGCCAAACACATTTTAATTCAGGAGCCACATTCAGCCCAATTTTATCTCGAGTGCGTCGGACCGGTAAAGTAGTTCCATAATAACTTTTATATTTAAACTTTTTTCAAACTTTTCTTTTGACACAGTTTTGAAAAAGTCTATATTTTTTTGAAAACATAAACAAGGCTAAAGCTAATTTTCTATCTTTCATGGCAGCATCACTGACATCTCAGCTCGGGTCTACTTTCTTTGAAATGTTTACTCGGTGGTTTGGAAGATTGGAGCCTCTTGCGGGACCAGTTTTTGTAACTGGATTACTAAGTTATTAATAGCAACGAGTCACAAACCGAAACACCGTTTCCTCCATCGCGTGATGGATTTCAGGTCACCACATGAGCTGAATGAAAGCAACCCCAGTTGCCTTGTTTAAACTTTGCATTGTGTGTTAATTAATGCACATGGCAAGCCAAATCCTATTAGGTATTGACTGGAATATGAAACCCGCTCGTACTCCGCAGTCCACTGAGCCGCTCTCATTAATCATCACCAGCTCAAATATAGATTTTACACACAACCGTATCACTGTTCTGCCTGTAAATCATTGCTTACAGCGACGTTTCAGCGCGTGATAGACATGTAAGATGGTGATGATGTAATCATTTGTAAGTTGACAGCATCACAGAGCCTTTTAGTCTGAGTTCTATCCTGATGAATTATGCTAGCTGTGGGATTTTTTTTTTTTTAATGGAATCTGAATCTAGGACAAAGTGTGACACATCTGCTCCAAATCCAGGCCGAAAACTAATTTATCATCCGTTTAGTGGTTCCAGGCTGGTTGATGAAGACCCCCAGGAGAGGTTAGGAGATATATCTAGTGGTCATTTGATGGTTTCTCCCTGGACCAGGGGTGTCGAACACATTCCAGTTCAGGGGCGACACACAGCCCAGTTTCATCTTGACCGGGAAATAGTGCCATAATAACCTTTATATTGAAACTTTCTAGCTTTCATAGTCGCGTCACTAATATATCAGCTCAGGACTTAGTGTTGTTGTTTTTTACCAGATTTCTTAAGAGTGGCGTACTGAACACAACAAAAAAAACGATGATTCTTTGAAATGGTTGCAGATTGTTTGGTGGTTTGACCGGAATGGAGCCTCTTGCAGACCGGACTTGGCCCACGGGACTCATGTTTGACACCCCTGCTCTCGACCAAAAGCGTCTAAGTTCTACTACCTGTAGACTAAACTTAATTTTCCTGCACATACTTGCTACCTTGTAAGACTTTGGTTCTTCTTCTTTTGTCTCTTGCAGCAACATTTTCTTTTAATTAGTCTTGGTTCAGCGAGATCTATTCAACACAGTGTGAAATCTCAGAGGTTCAATACAATGAAGGTACAGTAAGTTTCATCAGCGGGCCACATTACAGTTATATATATATATATATATATGTCAGTTTGCACTCAGATGATAAGGTCTGGACACCTTTGTATTAAATGCTATCTGGCAAATATAAAGTTACAGCAATATCAAAATGCACAATATACAAAAGACCAATGAATCTTAGACACAGAGGTAGAGAGAGAGAGGTGGCGGGGTTAGGAGGATAGAGGAGAGGAAAGGACAGACTGATTATTATTATTATTATTATTATTATTATTAAATTTGGTTTTTGCTTTTCCATCACAATCAATATCATCATTTAATAATTTTTTAATTTTTTTATTCTGTTCTACTGATATTTTTACATCTATTTATTCCGTGTGGAGCAATGTCCAAATATCATACAGCTGTAATTCCCAGAAATAAGAACCAAAAATCCATTAAAGCCCTGAACATCAAAGAGACTTGAGACCTGAGCAAATACTCCAAGCTAAAGGAGCTCCCTGATACCAGCAATTTCACTTTGGGCTTCCATTTCCAATCTCTATTTTGCTCCAATAATCCCGACACCATTATATAAATACCATTATTCAGGGTGAATGGGAAACAGATACAACAGTGCTTATTTTTTTGAGAACTTAAATTGGGACGTGCAAGTGGCCAAAGCAGAAGATGGAGGGGATACGTCATGAAAAGGTTGCCTGAAACACAAAAAGGTTGTTTCTGCTGACTACAAGTGCAGCAGAGAACCAACAATCAGCTTCGATGCTGCAACTTTTCATCAGGTTTAAATGAGCAACACCACCATCAAATGACAGAGGAGAGAAGGGAACAGATGAAAGCCACAGTGAAATAGACGAAGAAGAAGAAAATCAAGGAAAAGCTGGATTTGGAGCAATAAACTTTGAATATAACAATTTTGGACCATCGGAAAGTGTTGAACATTTGTATATCTCCCCTTTAAATAATATAATTTTGCAGTTTAACTTTTTTTTTTTTTTAAAGGTTTTTTTTAAATACATGAGATTTATTAAATTGTTTTAAATAGAAAAATGGCCAAAAATGAGAGAAAAGTGGAGTATTATCTATATGGCATGATATAAGCCTAAAAATATCATGGTCTCATATGTAATGGACTCTCATAAGGTTAAACCACTTCAGTTCAGTTAATAATAAAAACGCTTGAGATGTTATCGAGAAATTTTCCTCTCGTGTAAATTCATTTTCATTTACTAAAGTTCAGCCGCACTTCAGCCTGTAAAAAGTACAATTACGTTCCATTTGGCTGTCAATGCTAAATTTGTACACCTTAAAATGAATCAATTGTCAACACTTTTCTCTCTTGGAGGACTTTCTGCCAGTAACAGAGGACAATTTCACACAATATTTCTGCGTGCGGAGCAGAAAGATGAGACAGGAAAGACCGATGGGGGAAAAAAGCAATATGTTATTTCCTGTCGGCTGGATACCATCATGAAGGACAGACTGGAAGTGGATCTGTGTGAGGAAATGAAGCCGTGGGACGGACACCTAGCAGCCCAACGCCACACAATAACCTGCCGTACATTCGCGCCCTTTCATCTCCAGTCGCATCACACGTCGGTATCTGTCCCAGCCGTGCGGACAAGAGACATTCCAGCTCTGCTCTGCAAGACCAAAGGGAGGAGCTAATTACAGAGGAGCGTACGGCACTGTGGGCAGACTTCTGCAATTTCCATTCCAGATTAATAAAATTGACTTTCTGGTCCTGGTCGAGTGGAAGTGACCACACGGAGCCCCGCCCCTCCCCCGCTCCGTATCGCCACGCCACGAACTGCAGCTGATTGATTATGCAGCTCATTTGTCTGTGTTGGAAAAACGTGGAGCAGAAAAAATGGAATTTCGACGGTGGAATAAAGAGACGGACACGGACAAGAAAAATAGTGAAAGACTTACAGATTGGATGTTCGACATTTTATGAAATCAGTTCAGTGATGGAGCGATAAAGCAGCCCCCAGAGAGGGAGAGAGAAATTCAACAACTCCCTCATACGTTATGAATGGAAACACTATTTATGAAAATAATTACCTCTTTTTTCAAAAAACCAAGACGAAAATTAATCATCTAAGAGGAAAACATGCTTGGAATACTTATATCTAAATTTAACTGGCACATAACTGCAATTCCATCAATTTAACTGAAATTATATTAATTTTATATTTACAGTCTTTTTTGATTTTTTGAAAAGCCTACTGCCTCAGTAAATATTCCAAATACAAAAGAATATTGCACAGTAACTTCACTGTTTTGCCACAAGATGCACTGATGGCACCTTTTTAAGTAATAATCTTTAACTACTTTCCATACAAGCACTTATTGAACGTCATGAAACCTAATTCATATGTATGCAAACGTCAAGATAGCAAATATATGACAAAAAGATTAAAAATAGTTATTGAATATTCTTTTGTCGAAATGAAAGTTTGATTGATTAGAAAGACTGAAAAGGGCATGAACACGATGCTTTGTGGACGGTGGTTATATGAGACCTGACAGACCAGGATATGATTATTTATTGATGCGACTTTCTAACTACTGAACCCCGGGGTTCCCAAAACTGAGAATCAAGAGTTTTTCCATAAACATTTGTTCAATTAGTCAGCAAAAATAAAATGATTCGTGATTGGTTGGTTAGTATTTGATCTCCTGCTAAATCACATGATAGTGCAACAGAGAGGACAATGTCATCTGCATAATATGTGACTGCTCTTTGAGGGGAAAAAACAGGAAAACACCTTTCAAACCCTTTCAAATATCAGTCCATTCATTTACTACTACCACTTATTTCAAACATGGTTTTAGACATTAACCCTTGAGAGGAAGAGTGTTTATATTGGGTAACTTTTCTTCAAACTCGGTTATAATGTGATGATAGAGAAAACATCTCATCTTCCCAGTCAGATCCCTTCATTGATACATTCCCCTTAAGTACATGAAAAGTATTTTTAAATATGCATGATCCCAGGCACTGTGAGCATGAAAGCAGTACTAATGTACTGATATTCTTATGCCCAATGATGCCAGATTAATCCGCACATCACAAATGGCACAATGAAAATAACGAGATGTGTAGCCACTCTGTCACTAACACTAAACTATAACTTGGACTAAGTTTTCAAGAAAAGTATTTAAGCATAGATTGTTTTGTTTTTTTGTCAGTTTGATGCTGTTCAACAGATTTTATTATGTTTAAATGACATCTGATTGAGGATCAGGGCAAAACTGTGTATCGATAGTCGTAAATAAAGATCCACGAAAAGGGAAACTCTGAAAGGCTTAAACCTAAGTTATCAAAATGCAAACTCAAATCACACACAGATAATCAGGAAAAACTCAAAGAAATCTGTGTTTGTGCAAAATCAATTATCTCTCAGGCACAAAACAAATATTCATGTCACTGTGCAAAAGTGATATTTTGCCTTCTTTCAGTCTTGCACCTAAATTTCTTTGGTCATGTCCCATTGGCTGCCAGCGAGCTTCATAATGGAGATTAGCACATAGTGGGAAAAGAGGAAGTAAAGATAACAATATGAAACTGAACGGCGTCACTGAGGCTTCAAGAAATAACCGTGCCGGAAAAGTGGGTGCAGCTTCTGTGACAAAGCGTATGTCGAGCATGAAATCGGCATTACGCAAGGATAAAGTAATCACCGCTGCAGCGAAGAGTGTGAAATCTCAACACACACACACACACACACACACACACACACACACACACACACACACACACACACACACACACACACACACACACACACACACACACACACACACACACACACACACACACACACACACACACACACTGATCACAGGCAGTTTTCCTTAAGAAATTCTTAAAAAACTTCGAGGAAGATGAGTAATTTGAAGTTTGATAATCAACAACTCTCTCTATCATTGACTTTTCACACAAACCAGACACTCGTCTCTAATGCACAATAAAATTTAAACAGGCATGTTTATATAACTAGTAGTAGGACTTAACAATATATTGCAAATGTATCTCGATATAAGCATGTGCGACACACAGGTTGCAAAAGACCGAGGGAGGAAACAATGAATCCACGCATTAACACTGTGTGAACTCCAAATTGCTGAATTTAAAATGTGACGGAAAAGTGTGATTGATTGTAATTATGGGTGTGCGATATGGCAATATTAGATCGTGAAGGATTAGAACGTGTTTATAATTACCTCAACTGATTCATTGTACCATGCTTTAATACACCGTAAACCATAATAAGTATATTTTTAGTATATACCAGCACCAGAAATTCATAATATGGGTCAAACTTATTGTTTTAGACTTTTTCAAATTAAAAAATTGTAACATGACATTGAAAGTCAATCAATTTTCATTCCTGCTTCATTCACTAAGTTTGATGACGCAAATATTCAGAGAAAATAAGCAATAACACAAGAGGTTCAAAACTTGTCACTCCTTACTCCAGAATACATCTACGCTGTTATTACAGCACAAATACATTTTGCTTTAATATTTTAATTTGAACTCCCAACTCACATGTTTCAGAATTGATTCCATGAAGTCATTTTGTATTAATATCCATTTATATTTACAAATTTTTGAAACTCATTTTTAACAGTATTCTAACATTTTCATGATGTACAGTGATCTGGAGTGTCCTGAAAGGACCTTAAATTTGTAAATGAATAAATAAATATTATTATCATCCTTGTTAATATTTAAATTTTTATCAATATTATTATTATTATCATTATCCTTACATTTTCTATTATAATATATGGAATTTTAGACTTTTTTCTTGTCTTTCTATATTTAGCTTGTATTTTGATCAATTAAAACATTTTATTTATTTCTTATAATCCATTTTTGTTGTATTCCTGTTAACAAAAATGGTTGAATAACGAAAATCTAATTTAAAAAAATAGTAATTGATACATTTGAAATGCAGAAACAGGTCGAAATTAAAAGTGTTGTTCATAAAAACAAAACAATTAAACGTGAGAGTTGATCATAAGTTGTATGTGCTGTGTTGAAAGAGGTTGACAAAAGATGTGGGGGAAACAAACTGAAAGACAAACGAGAGCAGAAAACAGAAAGAAATAAAAGGAGATGGACGTTTGAGGAAGAAGCTGTTTTGGGTGCAATTCCCATCTGGCTCAGCGGTAGAGTAGCTTGTCAATCAGCATCATGTCAGCCGTGAGCTCCTCTCAGCACTCGGACTCTGCGGAGATGGGATTTTCTCTGCACTGAGAGAAATGCCCCCCCCCCCCCCTCGTGCCCTTCGCTCCTCTATCGCGTGACGGTGCACACACACACACGCTCTATATATACAGATACATGGCGGACCTATCCGAGGGCCTGCTAACAAACCGAGCTTCTGCTTCAGTGTAAAGAAAAAAAATCATGAAGTTGTCAGATGAGTTTAAAAATCAGAGCTGCGCATGAGTGGGTTCCTGCAACAGGAAATCAGGCCTCAGTGTGATTTAAAAAAAATAAAAAATAAATGAATGAGTTCATGCTTGTTGAGCACTTTGATGCTGATCATGTGAAAGTAGCTGAAGCTGTCAGACAAGCGCAGCGCAAACAATCTGCACTTTTCTTCCTACAAAAGAAGCTTTTCTTGTGATGCAGTATAGCAGCATCAGAGGAGGTTTTAGAAATGTACCGGCTGAAGTCTTGACCTCGAGGGAACTGGGTTTGGAGCAGGAAAACTATCTGGTGTTGCAGTGATTTGCTCAAATTACACATTACTGATAAAGTGGTTTCCAGTGCTGTCTCACAAGTTTGAATTCTGAAGCAAGATCCAGTCTTTCTGATTGAAATTTCACTATTTAGAAAACAGATCTGACGTAAGGAAGTGCCTGGAATTTGTAATCAAAATATACAAGTTGGAAGACAAGTAATTAGATGCAATAGTTATTGTTTTTTTCTGTTGTAGAGCATTGAGATGAATATGTCATTAGTGGAGATTTTTTTAATACATCTTTGGAATACTGTGCAAATCTAAATGCTCAAAAGTAATCCGGGTAAAGCACAGTCATCGCATGCTTTCCAGCAGGGGTGACAATTTTACTTTCAGTGGGCCGGACCGGGAAAACAATGCCACAATAACTTTAAAATGTAAACGTTAAAGGTTTTATTTGTGGTGCAGTGTACGTGATGAAAATACCAATATTTTCACATGAAACAAACAATTAGTGGATAAAATGACAACAATCGCAACAAGAATCCAATTTCAATGAAATGTTGTGGAGCAAAATTCTGTGAAATGTCCAAAAACTTGTTGCATTATGGGTGTTTTTACAAACTCACCCTGACGGCATGGCTTTGAGGCTAGTTTGATAGCAACGAGGTTTCATTGCAGCATGACTGATATCTCAGCTTGGGCCTCAGTGTTGTGTTGTTTTAAAAAAAAACAAACCTTGATGGTTTGGTGGATGGTTTTGGCCCACGGGCGCCATGTTTGACACACCTGCTTTACAGGGTAGGACCTTCCAGTGAAAAGACACTGGTTCAATTCCAGGCAAGGTCTTTTTGAGTCTGCATTGGATGGAATCACATCACCATAATCTTTCAAATTATTTGGATGGATTCGATATTCAAATAATGGAAAGTTGGCTACTTTTGCAGTATATACAGTATATATATATTCAAACACTCACGATCATACGAGTAGCAGAGGTCAGAAAGCGAGCGCGCAGCCGCGTGTTCCCATGGCGCACTAAAAGCCCCGACCATTAATGCCTACAAACAGCACACAGCCCACATTTTCGAGGCAGAGCTAAAAGAAGATTTATGCGTTGAGAGGTACCGAGGCTGACGCAACAGACATTGCACGCGTAAAAACATGACCATAAATAATCCATTAGGCTCGGACAGACAACAACACGTCAGGAGGTCTGGATGAGCTCCCTCATTAGCCGAGCCCTAATGAGACAAACGTGTTGGGATTTCTGGCCTCTGGTGAATCCAAAAAGAGCAACGGATCAATGAAAAGCCAGATTCCAAATGGTTATAGAGAACACTTTTACAGACGTTCCAGTATCTTTTGTCTTGATTAGAGTATCTAATTCAAAATTATACACACGTAGGATTTACTAGGAAGGGCTGGACGACCTGGCCCAGCAGGAGTTTTCTTCCCATTACCGTCTAAGAAATCATGATAATTTCAGGGTAAAAAGAAGGTAGACCTCCACCAGAAAGAAAGAGCACTGATTTGATAGTCTGAAAGAGAAGTTCCCATCCTGAATCCCAAGTCTTCAAACTCTCCATAACATGAGTGTCAAACATAAAGCCTGTGAGCCAAAACCAGACCTCAGAGGCTCAAATTGAGCCAAATCATCAAGCAAATGGTGAAAGTTTTAAACAAAAAAGTTATTTTTGTTATTGCTATGTAATGTCTGTGAAAAAAAAAGTGCTATATATGTTTGATGTATAATTATTAGTAGTACTAAAAGATTAGCTTTTTTAAACAACTTTAATTTGATTTGTTTTGTTGCAGTTCTTGAATACAACAACTCTTCTTAGTAAATCCTACATATGTATAATTTCTTAAGATTTGAACCCACAACCTTCTCACTGTGAGGTAAGAGCACGAAAAAAAGGAAGGGTAATGGGCAGTTCAATGTATTTTGCATCAGAAGGCGTCGTTAAAATTGGTTTTATGTTGAGATAGTTGTCATTTTCGTTCGTAATAGTTTGTTTTTTTTGAAAATATCAACATTTTCATCGCGAATACTCTGCACCACTACTTTACCGGTCCAGTCCACTCAAGATGAAACTAAAGTGTGCTTGACAGCCCTGGTGAGAGTCCAAGACATTGACCGTAGTGATTCAAAGCGTGCAGATCTACCCATTTGTTGCACGTCCTTGAATAATTCAACGCAAACTATGAAGCCTGTGTGCTATTTTAAAGAATTCTGTGAATCATTGATGTGGTTGGTATGCAGGTATGTCAGCATTCACATCAGATCATTCAAACAACCTGTAAAAGAAGCCATAGGTAGGCGTTCAACCTCACAACAGCTGGCTCTAAAAATATATAATTTAGCGAAAAAAAAAACAAACTGAAACCTTTATCTGTATAAATGTCACTTTTTGAGTGGTTGTGCTTTTTATTATACAGCTTATTATGATGAGCTTAATGTGCAGCACAGCGTCCATTAGTCAGCAAAACGGCCCAGAAAGTCATTGAAAGTGCTGACTTGTTTGATGGCTTTTTTTTTCTTTTTTTATGTCTTTCACTGTAATTTATTTTTCAAAATACCGTGAAAGATTTGGACGCTGAAGTTGACACCAGTCTCTGTAGATGTCAGCTTAAGGAGAAAAAAAAAATTTGAAAAGTGCGTGGTGTTATTGCTTCACAGCTTTAACAAGAAAAGTTGTGAAAGAGCAGCTGGCGGCTGACGACTGTGTTTATGTTCATTAAGTTGAGAGTGTTGCGTAACAGAAAAAACTGTCAGAGAGTTCATTTCTGCTTGTATTTGCTACTTTCTGCAAACCTTAGCACAATGATTCCCAACTGGCTATTATCGAAGTCTATTCAGTACAAAACTACTGCTTTACAATGCAGAGCATGCGCATGGTGCGATTTTGGTAAAAAAGTTGATTTCTTCAAGGAAACCGCTTTTATTTCCTTTGATGTAGATTGTTTACTTTGGTTTGAGTATATTTAAGACATTTCAGGCATAGGAATAAATGTCAAGTATAAATTTAAACAGCTTTGTTTCTAAAATGCAATCTACTTGGACTCTTAAGGGCGATTTTGGTAAAATTTGATTTATTTTCTTGGTAACTGTTTGTGATTCCACCGATCTAGCATTGTTAGGATGTTTTGGGTATATTTAAAGGGTTCAGATTATACAAAATTCTATTTCTAATGGGTTTCCAACAGTAATGTGTCCCCATAACTGGAATGACGCCCCAGAAGTGAAGAAAGTCTGTCCTCTCTCTCCCTGGCTTGTTTCAGTTTTTAAAAAGTGCGTTGCTCCAATAAGCAAATCAGAAATCAAACCCTAGATAGTGTCATCAGGGGTTTAGCCAATCCCAATCAAGGTAGGCCCTCCCTTTGACCCTCCCACAATTAGGCAGCTCTGCTCTGGCACATGGCACCGCGAGAGGAAGTACTTCCTCCTCTTCCCAATATGGGCATGTGTGGGTGGAGACAGTCTTGCTCACACAGACACAGCAGATTCTGAATGCAGCTCCTATGAGCCAATATTCAAATGCAAAAATATCAAGAAAAAGATGGATTTGGGGCAATAAACTTTGAATAAAACCTTGTTGGACCAACAAGACCATGTGAAAGAGTTGAAACGCTGAATAATAAGACCCCTAAAAAAGCAGAAATAGAATATGCCCACCAAGGGATTATCACTGAAGGCCATTATGACATTTTACTATCATTTTTTCCTATTTTCATTCAACCCAGCAGTTTTATTTGATTCTCATGTAGCAGGTGGTGCTCCCTCCTCCAGTGAGGACCACGAGGGCCGGTCAGAGCCACGCCATGCCGGGCTCGTTGTCAGCTCGCTTTAGCACAGATCACAGAGTCAGCGCCGGTCAGTGCTCTGCCAAGCGTCTGTATCAGGCTGATTACAGAGGCAGGAAGCTCCTCCTGCTTGAGGAGGCTCTTCAAGTTACTTTTTTAGGGTTTATTCATGAATTGCTTCCTAAAAAACTAATCACATAATCATTCACCAATTACTGCAGTTTTATTTGAATACTGATGGTTTTCATTGTCCGTGCATTCAGCAGAAACCACAGAGCTGCGGTCTGGAGGCTGCATAAAGAAGAGATGCTCCACTAGACACTTCCCGTCAAGTGCAGCGGCAAACAACCCGAAGACAGTCGACACAGCTCGTCTCATCTGAACAGCCTCTGTCGAGCTAAAGTGCCAAAACAAGTGATGGAGGAGCTCAGTCGCTGCAGCCTGCGGCATGTAATCAACCTCTCTGTACAAAGAGGCTCGTTTAATGGATGGAAAAATAGACTCTTGTAGCTCACGATCCTGCGACCAGGCGGAGTGAGTTAGAGTCATAAAATCATAAGATCAAGAAAAATCATCTATTCATCTTCTGTACAGATTCAAGCCTAATTAGTGTTGCAGATAAGAGGCTATCCCAGTTGCTATTAGGAAAACTGTACATTGCCCGTCAAATATAAGTCAAACTGAGGGCTTGAAGTAGGGGAATAGGTTGGAAAAGCAACAGTAAAGCCCAGGATTGTACTTGATGCTTCCTGTGTTGAGGTGAAAAACCAGCTTTGATTCTGTCATATGCGCGATCTAAATGTATTTCAGCTAATTTTACTTTTAGCTAAGATTGTGGGGTGAAGCTGGATTACAGAGAAAAGCCTTGAGATGAACCCAGGTATTCTTCAAACCACCACACCAACCTGCATGTAATGAGCCTTAATGTCATATATGATTATCTACACAAGAAAGCCTTCAAAATTACAAGTGTTGCTTCTTTGTAAAAGTAAGCCAGCATCTAGAGAAAAACCCATACACGCACCAGAAGAACATGCAAACTGCACACGACTCAAACCGTGGATTGGCTCAGAGTGAGCCGAGACTGCTAACCACTGCAACACCGTGCTTTGCTCTAAACACGTGGCATTGACAAAAAAAAAAGACCCATTTAATTCCAACTGTAGACCAACATGTTTATAGAAACAAAACAACCAGTAGACGGGAGCGGGGATCGGCCAGTGCTGCAGATGCGCCCACAGCTTGTGCAAATGTGTGTGCAAAAGCTGGGAGGAATGTTATAATGGCCGAGCAAATGAGCGCAACCTGGTTTTTCATTAACATTGTGATAAAAAGCGTCAACCGCCCAGACACGATCCCATTCTTTCTTTGCAACGGGAAAAAGAAAAGGCAGCCTGTCCGATCTGCCCCTCAGATTTCTACGCTAATTGCCCCTGGGTAAAGTGGCTCCCCGCTGCCTCTTCATGCAAAGCTGTGAGATTGCACGCTTTCATTTTCAGGAGCTTTCAGCACAAAAAAAAAAATCTGTTTTGTTTTTGCGAAAAGAAATCCTAAAATCTTGAGAGAAAGACGAAGAGAAGCCACCGCAGCAGGCGAAGGATGTTGCTCCAACCACACGGAGCTGCTAACATCTCAGACAATTAAGTTCTCTGCTGGCTCCCCGGGCACGGACACTCGCTGGCGGCTCTCGGTCAACAAGCCTTCATGGGAAAACATTAGGTGGTGAGGCGGAGTTTTCTCAGCGGGGGAGTCTGTGTTCCTGCAGCTGGATGAGCCCGAGCAGTTTTTTCCATGTGAGCCTGCGAGCGGATGTATTGATTTAGCGTGATGGGAGGGTGGCGGCAGTGGGAATGCAGACTGGTGGGCAACAACAACAAAATGCCTCTGCATGTGTTTAAAAAAACTGCTTTTGACTTCAAATTCAACACTGAGATACAGAGCCATGACTAACTTTGCAGCCACGTTGTTTTCTAGCGCCGGATGGATTTGCTGTTCGAGACTCTGCAATCAATCCCCCCCACCATATGCTTACAGAGGTTAGCATTCACAGCCTAACGTCATTAAACTGCAACCCCTCCTCCTTTAGTGGAAACACAGCCACAAAAGCCAAATCCCATTATATGATGTTGACATTGTTACGGACAGTAGAACAGCTGCACATTGACTGACGTCCTTTCTTTAAGAAAGGTTTCACTTTCTCTGGCATGTCTTGCTAATTACATACACTGTCTCTCATTTGTCCATCGACTTGCAAGACAGCGCGTTTAAATCTATGTTAAAGGTCACCGGGGCTAATAGAATTTGGAGAGGAAGACCGTTAAGACGCCTGATTCACTAAGATCCTGATTAAAGTGAGCTGCATCGCATCGCTCGCACAAACAGATTGCACTTTCAGTTTGAGTGCCTTTTGCTATGAATGAAACAATGAGTGACATCATGTGCAAAAGAGGGTTTTCAAATATTAGGACTGGTTTACGCGAGTTTACACGATCAAAAATGTAGCTGAATGGAGGGTGCAAATAAAAACTGAAAACTGGTTTGTCATACAAAGTGAAAGCTTGAAACGCTTCTACTGTGCATGAGCACCACGCCCGTAGGAAATAGTTCTTCTGCACATGCTCAGTAGATGGACAATATGAAAAATGTTTCATTCACAGTGTCATGACTCCCAGCGCAGATTCTCCTGGGACTTGGTAGAATGTGCGTGAACTCCCACTGTGATCACGTGTGTGGTCTCATTACAGAAACAAACAACAGCGCCCACTAGTGGCCCCAACATAAAGACTACATCGTTTTGAGCGTTTCTGCGTAAACAGATATAATTTTCAAATCGTTGCCGTGTAAAGACGAAATACTGTATAAACAGGTTCTAAAAATCATAAACATCTAGGAGATCATACTGCATGTTTTAGGCAAATTATTAGCATAAACTTGACACAGTATTTTCTATGATGTAGAACTAAATCGTTGTGATGCCCCAAACCTTGTGAATGATTTTTATTTTTTCTTGCTCCTGCCTTTCTAAATTTCTTATTATTCATGAGACACATAAAAAAATATATAAAAGAATTAAATATTCTCATTGACCAACATCACACAGTTTTGGAATCAGTTCTATAGTTATAAAGGAGAGTAAATGTAATGTTGATCGTTTTACAACCTGGGGTTGAAATATTAAGGTAAGTCTGCACACACTGATAAACCTCTGAACAGCAGAAAGAGCAGTATAAAAAAATAGGGGAGTGAAAGCTGGGGTAATTGAACGCAGCAGAGGTTTTATTGCCCCTGTATTATTCACAAAGGCCACTGCATCCCCGATCGCCTGTGTGAACAAATGCACTGGAAACATGCATAATGCTGCAAAGAAACAGCGTTTCAGATGCATGTATGAGTTACTGCAGTAGTAAACTGAAACCAGAGAACCAGAGAGGAGTTTTACCACTAAATCCAGCGCAAATAGCGTTGGAGTGGCTGAACCAAACGTATGTTACAATCAGAGCAAACACAAAAGGGGAGGCATGAGACACCGAGGTAGAGATGTAGAGTTAATGACAGGATATAGGACATCCACCCCGGCTGCCATTACGGGACATGCTGGAGCTATAAAATTAAACAGCCATGGAGGAGTACCTTATAGAAAGACCATTACAGTTTCCACAGCGAGGGAATGTCGTGTTATCTCCAGATAGAGAGAGGCAGAGGAAAACAATAAGCAGTTCAGCGTCGAATGGAGATTTGTGGATTTTTCATGTATGCAACCCAGCTCTGCTGCTCATCCCACAAATGCAATTTGAAAAGGAAAGAAACCATTGGCGTCGGTTTTATAACGGTCACTTCACAATATTATAACAATCAGGCAAAACGATACCAAAATATCGACACATTCTGTGACGTGTTTGTTTTTGGATCGATCCGCAGCTTAAACTAGTTAGTATTTTCAGATAAACCAGCATTTCTTTCCATCAGTTAAATGTTGTGATGCTATACGAGGCATCATGTATTAACGCTCCACACATGTTGGTCATGATGATGAAGATAAACAAGTCAGAGGCTGAGACTGCTAACACAGTCACCTTTGGAAATAAGACGAGGAACTAGAGACAATAGTATTTGCCTTGGTGTCTCTGTAATAGGTATATTCTGAAAGAGAATACCTTTAACTCCTCTGTTCACCACATAACTTTAGACCCTCACATGTTTGACTTTCGTACAAGTATCATCGAGGTCAAGGTCAAGATAACTTCCTGATTCCCACAGAGAAATTTGTAGTACAGCCAGCAGTAAAACACACACAAAAAGAAACAACATTCTCACAATACACACAGTGACACATCTATTGAGTACACAAATGGTGTATTGGTATAGTATCAGTATCATGTCAATATCACGTCAGTATCAATGATACAAGCTATTGTTTTACTTCTTATCAGACCCGAACAGCTATCAATGCTCATTGCTACAAGCAACTGCAAATTACTTTTGTTTTGTACTTTACAAAGAGTGGAGTCTAAATCACATATAAAAATATGTCAATATATATTTTAATCTGGTTCTTTTTGTCTTCAAGCTAGTAATTCATGTCAAAAAGATGGTAAGGAATTATGAGTGACCCGCAGTGGTGGGATTCGAACAATTGAATGTTTGGTTACAATCTTGCTTATCTAAACTCGAGGCCAAAGAGCTTCAGGAAAAATACGATCGTTTTTCATTTGCCATGTTTGATCAGGTCTTTTTATTTGCAAAATCACTTTTAACTTGTGAAAAGCCCTCATGAGTCCAAAAAGATGCGACAGTTCTCATCAGGAGGTTTGTCTACCGGAGCCCTTTTTCTAAAACACAGACCTAATAATTTCCTTTCGTGTCTCGGCTGCATCCAGGTTGCACTTCTTGCCCGGTTGCAGCTGAGGTGCGAGTCCGGAGATGAGCGAAACAGCGTGGTGGCAGCTGTGAGAAATATGCTGACGATGTGGCTCCTACCGAAACGGGGTGAAGATGAGAACCTGCATTAGAAGAGTCCAGGAACGAGGACAGTTCCATGTACGCGTCTGGTCTGTGCAGGAAGAAGACTAATAGATGAACGAAAATCTGTGTCATCGACGTTCAGACTGGATGTCAGGTCACCAGAGGGAAGAGCTTTGAATCATGGGGGGGGGGGTTAGTGTGACATATTGTCAATGGCTGAATGAGTCTCTTGTGAGGTGATCACCATCGAGGTAGTGATGTTTTTATTGCTGGTCATGATTCACTTTGCAAGTATCTTTTTTTGTCATTTGTCATTACCAACCACTATTTTGCAAGTTCCTAAAAGGGTCACAGGACTCCTCAGAGCTCCGTCTGTTTTAATACGGAGCGTCTCTAAAGCTCCCGATCCACCAGGATTGACGCCTGGTGACGGACGAACAAATAGATAATAGGCCCGTTCTTTGACCAAACTCGCCAATGGGAGGCTTCCGCCGTCCTACTTTGATATCAAACAGCAAAGGAAGCAATCAGATCAATTCGCAGCTTTGTATTCCGTCAAGCCGCACGCTGAAGCCGGCTACCTTTCAACTCCACATTGTCAAACACAAGAGATCGGACTGACGCAACGAGCCGGGCGAAAAGGGTTACGCCATTATTACATCAGTGATGAGAGGTTGTTGCTGAAGTGGAGTCTATTGAAGTGAGTGGCTTGGACTCCGTGTGCATCGTATGCAACATTCTCAGCCGTGTGTGTGTGTGTGTGTGTGTGTGTGTGTGTGTGTGTGTGTGTGTGTGTGTGTGTGTGTGTGTGTGTGTGTGTGTGTGTGTGTGTGTGTGTGTGTGTGTGTGTGTCAGCTGTATCAAAGGAGCTTCACGGGTGTAGAACTACGGCCAATAACTCACAATGAGCTGAAGAGATTATGCCCAATGAATGTATGCAATTGTGCAAAATGATGGAATTTCTGCAGCATGTCAGGTGAACATGTGATATTACTGTCGAGTATTGCAATAACGATATGATTCGCGATAAAAACAAGCAGTTAATCTCTTTGTGCTTTAGATCCATTAGCGCCAACACTAATCTATTTCTAATATCTAATTATTCTTCCCTAATTTAAAATTGATGTGAATGAGCCATGTTCTTGTTTTTCTTTTAATAACTTCAGTCTATTGCATCACATACAATGCACATGTTAATTTTACAATGACGCTAAAATTTCCAATGAGCCATGCAGCACGTATCAAAATGTCATATATTTGTGTTATTGGTAACAAGTGCATGACTTGGTACCCAGTAAATGCAATTACTCATTTTTAAACTTAACCTAGTTCCTAAATCTGTTCATAGCTGTCAAGATGAGTGTAATTGAGTGGCTTAACAAGAAACATTAAACTGGAAATGGTTATTTCCCTGAGTTCTTCTCGTCCATTTTCTAATGAAGATGTAGATAATTACCAGATTTCACATTGAATTGAACAGATGAGTGATTACTTGTAACGCCGCCGTCTTGGGTTTATGTCTCCATCGTGCCAAGTTACAACGTGACTTATATAAACAAAACAGATGGCTGAATTTACACAACAGATTACAAGTTGACTTGTTACACTGGCTTTACAACAATAGTCCCAAATACTGAAATATCAATCATGTTTAACCAGGTAGGATTTGATAAGAATTTTCTTATGGCAACATCTTATACCCAATATTTACACACTTCAGTGTGGGCCACTAACAATTTCATAACATTTAGTAGGTAGAAAGCTTTTGAAGCTACAGCCTCTTCTCGTTATGTTAAAACTCTGGTTAGTGGCGACTGCAGGCAGATTTAATCTTCGTTTACACGATAATGTTTTTGGTGCCACTGCGCATGCACACCACAGCCGGAGTAAATTGTTTGCACATGCTCAGTCGACGGATAATAACAACGTTGCCCTCAGTCAAATGTCCCTTCGTTGCTATAGCGACATAGCCTGGCTATTTTAACTATAAACTGGTGGGTGTAATGGCGGGTCTCTGGTCATATTACCTGTTATTAGAGTTCATGTTTTTAAGATATAGACGTCAAAACTTTCTGCTCAACCTAATTCGTAATCGTGACATGTTTGTTTATGAAAGTTGTCTTGATGACACTTTCCAGAGCACCAAAGAGTAAAAACTGACAGTTCATGTGTGGTGGTGGTTCATAGTACTCAAACACTCTTTCTTCCCGCTTCCTCGCACAAACACACAACAAATCATCCCGGTATACAGGGGCCTCTTGCTTTCGAAAGCTCACTCATCCTTTTAATCGGTGTGGAATCCATCAAAGTGGGTCAAACTCCCTTCCCCATCTGCCCGGGCCAGATTTTAAATGCACGAGGGCTGATTAAAAAAAAAAAAAAAAAAAAAAAGACCAAGAAAATAGGGCAAACGCCTGCGACACACTGTACATGTCACTCCAGGGACCGGCTGCGGGAAACCGATACCATGGGGAAGACGGTGAGGGTGTCGGGGTGGGGCGGTCGGGAGGGGGGGCATGAGCAAGTAATTACCGTGTGCCGGTGTAACGAATAAAAAGGTCAAGCACTTCGACTTCAATCTGCTGGCCATACATCAATTCGTCGTGTTTGTGCTAATTTGCATTGGCCACCTTTTGTTGTTGCGTCAACGCTCCGTGAACACATGACACGGGGAGGGTGGGGCAAGGGGAGGGGGTGGGACAGCTGGGGGGGATAAGCTTACACTCACAGCTGGGCTTTATTACTGTGTGTGTGTGTGTGTGTGTGTGTGTGTGTGTGTGTGTGTGTGTGTGTGTGTGTGTGTGTGTGTGTGTGTGTGTGTGTGTGTGTGTGTGTGCATGGTTAGACGATGGCACTTGCTTGTGCAGTTTGCATGCGCTGGGTTTTCCTGCATAATCGCCGCGACTGCAGCCGCACACTCCAAAACGCTGAGCGGCATAAGATGCACACATCGACACACAGAGTCGTGGAAACGCTCTCACAAAAGACCAATCGGCCCCGCTGCCCCCGCCGTCACGTGACGAGGCGTGTCACCGCGACACGTGAAGGGATCATGACCCTGCGTTGAGCTGCACGCTGCACAAACGGGGATTTCCATGATTAAGAGGTGACATCCAGTCGATGGGGCAATTACAGCAACATACCGAGTTCAGACAAATATTACCCTTTGTGTGATCCTTCAGGGTTCCATCGAACAATTTCATGAATTTCTGGTGAATCTCCTTGAAACAAAGATGACATATTGAAACTGTTTTTTTTCATTTGAAACAGTTAAAACCAACAAAAAGTGCTCATTTTAATAAAATTGCTGGGTGCACAAAGCATTCCTGTTCCATTATATTTGCCCTTCATATCAGCACAAATACCTCTCACAATAACAATCAAAACATGTCTTTTTTTTTTTTCAAAAAATACTCCAAAGTCACAAACGCAGCTCAAACAGCAACTAAACAGCCGTGACTCAGCCGCCTGCGCAGTTTGTGCTTCATCATCACATTGCTTCTCCTTTTTCTTAACAGGTTTGGAAAAATGGCTCCCTCTCCGTCGTCGTCGGGTGTAAACTGCTCTGCTATTTGTTCGTCTCACACATCAAATGCAGAGTGAGACACTGTGGGATCAAGTGAGCGTTCTGCTGCGCAAACGAAAACCCATGTTTCATCCTGTTCATGACAACAGATAATGAACAAAAAAAAATAAATAGAAACGCATAGTTGTTTGAATGGGTTGTGACTAAAAGATTACTACATTTGTAGTTGCAATGTGCAAATTGAAATACATTACTTAAAATTTTGCGATTTAAAAAGCTGGAATCGGGTTTATTTGACTTGAAAAACTCCTAAAGGTAATATATTTAATTCACATGAAGGAAATTGCATAAGCCTCTTCCCGGTTGAGCTACATATTTAGCCTCTTCGCACAGAAATAGCACCAAGATTTCTAAATACTAACATTTTCCCCTCTCAAAAACAGCTCAAGATTAAACACAAAAAAATACACCCATTAGAAAATATAACTGCAGACAAATACTTAATAAACATTTATGTGTCCAATCAGAAATTAACTGGGAATTAGGGCATTCACATGAGACAAAAATAAGCAAATAACAGAATTAAGATAATAGTTTAACTTGTGATCATAACATTATTGTTAAATTCCTAACTGGAATACAAAATACAAGCATCCAAATGTATTCTTAAATATTTATATCCCTAGTCAAACAACCAGTAAGTCTTTCAGTTGTTATAATATTAAATTCTTGTCATTTCAGATGTTGAAAATAACAAATGTTAAAAAGCGAAGAGGTGTTTTAATCATTTTGGTATTTTTCTTCGCTGGTTTCCTAATAACAGTTCGAGGTAAAACAGACAAAGAAAGACGGGGTAAGCCCCCGTTTCCACGACAACGCGTCAAGTGAATACACGTTTTTGCATTTTCGTTTCAGGAAAGTTTGGTGTTTGCATGGCAACGGCAGAAACACTGAAAACAATGTAGTGAGCAATATTGGGTCACGAGTGGCCGTTGTTTATTTATGTATTTAGTTTTTTTTTATCCAGAGACCATGTACAGAAACATTAATCTTAACGAAAAAATGCTTCGTGCCAGATTTTAGCCGTGGCTAGTTTCCATCTGCCGTCCCCGAGCAGACACATTGTTGTTTGTGTTTGGAATGAAACCACAAAACATGCAGCAGAGAACAATCCGCTCTACACCTTAACAATGGGAGCACCGAATTGGATTGATATTACGGTGAATGTCAACTATAAAGCTACCAAGTCCCAGGAGAATCTGGACTGGGAGTCATGACCCGACGGAGGAAACATTGTTCTGATTGTGCATCGACTGAGCGTGTGCAGGACAACTATCCACCACGGCCGTGGTGTGCAGGACCAGTGGCAGCCTTTCCGCCGTCTACATGGAGATGGAGTCGTTTCAAAAAGTGGCGTTTTCAAGGGAACTAAAGTTTTCGTTTTCATTTGAAACTCCCGTCTACTGCAATGTTCATCCACCTCTCAGTGGAGACTAATGTCTTCATGAGCACATCCAGCCATCGAGCCCTGAGTCCACAGCCAACACAGGACGCAGTTTTCATGGTTTGATGCAGCAGAGTCGCTCGTACACAAACCCAACCCACAAACAGCACCTCTTTAGCAAGACTTCCCCGCCGACCCAGCCGGCTTAACCACTGGCTCACTGCAGAGGAGAGGATTACGCGCAAAAGGAGGGGTAAGAAGTAGCTTATTTCTCCCAGAAAGAGTTTGAAAGGTGACTGAAAAGTTTCATTCAATAAACTCTCCTATACGAGTCTCTCTGTGAATATGACCGCCTATAGGTGTCAAGTGTTAAACTTCTTTAGATTCTTTAGGTAAAAACCCTTAATATACACATTTCACGAGCTTTAACTTAACTTCTTTCTTTCTTTCTAAGCACTTAATCTATATCCAGATACTGTTTTAATCTAATTCACAACAAAGGCGGCAGCACATAATGAACAGATCAATATGAAAAGTACAGAGCGTCCCTGAATGCACCATCGTACCAACATTAAAGACGGTAAACAGAACGCATCCACGGAGCTACTTGCTCCTACGGGCGGTGTCTTCTCAGGTGAAAGAGTGTGTCTGTTGGAGGAAAGTCTTCCCAACATGCAGTACCTGGTACCGCTGTTCATTCCTGTCTGCCCTCCTGCTGCTGCGAGCATGCCAAACAGTCAGACGCTCCGCTCATTACCGAAATCATGAGCACCTGCTGAGCCATGCCGGCATGCAGCAGGGGAGGGAGGGAGCTCACCAACAGCACGCCCATCGTTTGACACAACAATAGGGGAGAACAATGCATTTCAGACAAGAGAGAAAGGCTTTCATGGCATAAACGTAGCAGCTGAGGAGAATAATCACATGCAGCACTAATTTTAAAATCCAAGGACAAATAGTGGGCAGCAATTATGGATCGTTTTTCAGGTAGCTCAACCCTGACAGAATATTAGGAGCAGGTTCAATGAATATTAAATACAAGGACACAGACAAAGCCATCAACTCAGGCTTGAGTTTGATTTATCTTGATCGTCTTGAGAGGAACATTACTTTAAAAAAACAAAAACAAAAAAACATTTTGATTTTGTAGAGCCAACTTTTTCTTGCACGAATCCTACAACTGATTTCGTGGCGCAGAAAAGTCGCCCAGGGAGCCGAATCACCGTGTGTATTGTTTCTCTAAGTGACTTTCGTCAGAAGTACTCCGGTCATGACGACATTACACTAACACTTCCCTCTTTAATAGCGGCTCGCAGGGGCACCCAAACACGACTGCGAAGCGGAGTGAAAGTTGTGGTCTTTGCTCCGAGCGTAAGAAGTCGCGTCGCTTCAAAAGAATCTTCCCAATGAGGCTCTGCTGTGAACCGACTAATGCGGCCCCGGTGGGTTCAGAGAACCGCCGGCCAGCCGCTTCCCGTGGGAGGGATTCCAATGAATGTCACTCCGACTGCGGCTAACTCGCACACAAAAGGCACAGGCTGCGGCTGCCTCGTTTCTTCTCGTTACCTCCAGTCACAGTAGTGGGAACAGCGTGTTAAAGAAGTTGTTGTTTTTCCACCTACAGCGTATTTGATGCTCCTGAGATGTGATCTTAGTTATTTTTGTGGAAGAGTAGTTCTTGAGCGATCTCGATATGACCTGGAATTTTAGAGCAGTTAGTTAACTTTTTCCTTCATTTTTTTGTTTTGGTGGTTCTGAAATACTGATGTGAATTACGATCGGTAGTCACCACAGGCGTCCATCTTTTTCAGTGCAAAAGCTCCAAATTTCATGTAATTTATGTTTTGGGAAAATAAAAAAGGTAGAATCAGGTCGAAACCTGATTGATACGCGCTGGAAACTCTAAAAAAATCACTTGATCGCAACAATACAAACAGCTGCTTGAATGGATCTCGTTAGGCCTTGAAGAAATGGTTTTTGTTTTGTCATTATAGAAAAGTTTTGTGTTTACACACTCCAAAAAATCAACTATGAAGTTTTTCAGTTCACATATCAGAAACATGTTTGATTACATGAGCATATTGAGTTTCTTGTTGTTAAATGGTTCATTGAAATACATGTTGTTCAGATAATATGAGTAAATGTGATTCAATCTACTTAATATGAATAGATGGAAATGTGTGACATGATTAAATAACAAAAACTCAACAAATTATTTTTGTGAGGGTGGAAATGAGAATGATTTTTTTTCAGTGCACGGCAACGTTTTGAAAAAGATGTCCGTGTCCATGGAAACGGCAGAAACACTGAAAGCGATGCGGTTTTTATGTTGGACCACTAGTTGGTGCTGTTGTTTGTTTTTGTCATGAAACCACACACACATGGACCCGGGACAGACTGATGGAAAAACAGAGATGGACTGGGAGTCGATACACTGGAGGGAACGTGGTTCTTATTGTCCATCTACTGAGCATGTGCAGAACCACTGTTCACTACAGCTGTAGTGTGCATGACCAGTAGAAGAACGTCCACAGGTTCCAAGGAGACGGAGTCTGAGCATTTTTCAAAAAGTTCTACTTTCAGCTATAATCAACCACAATCAACAAGTTAGAACAAATATAAATGTGCCTTCTTTCTCCTCGTTGGCAATGTGCCACATCACAATGTCATTAAGGAGATACGATCCGGAGACTGTGTGGACACAGATGTGTGGAAGACGAGCAAAGCCCCCAAACAAAGCAAACTGCGGCTACGTGTGTGTGTGCAGAGCCTGGCGGTGAATGCTAAAGGGAAGTGAATAACTTCATCACCCTGATGGAGTGGATGAGGCTTCATAAAACCACCTACTTTGCAAGTTAATTCAATTTGCCCCTGCCGATTTATAATTGCAAATAAGAAAAGGGCAATCTGATCAAAATGAATGTCATCAGTAGTTGGTAAACAATCTGAGAGGACTTGTGTTCAACTTCTGACAAAAGTCTGTTACGGATCATTGGAATCACGAGCATTTCCAGCAAAACAAGCACGAAATATTCTAATTATAACACATCCGAATGCATCTCAGCTGACCGTGTGAAGGGAGGGTGCACGCCGGACAGACTGCCAGTCGATCACAAGAAAACAGAGCGAAATGGGCAATTTACAGTCAACAATTCACCTCAAGTGCATGTTTCTGGGCTGCAGAGTGAAAGCAGAGAGAAAACTCACAAACTCCCTGCTTAAAAAGCCCCCAAGCAGAAATACTTTGCAGCGAGGCGAAGGTGCTAATCACTACCTCACATGCATCACATCAAAGATCGGAGGGGAAAAAAATGAATTACGAGATGCTCAAGTGCTTAACAGAGGCTTTCCAGACAATTTATCATTATGGGGATTTCCTGAGCCTATAATCTGAAAGCAAGAGTGCCTTTGATTTTGTAATATCAGGGGAGCCTCTTTGAGCAAGTGTGGCCCCCGGGGAGCCTTTCCCCGCTAATGATTTGACATGAAAAGGAGACGCTGAGGTTATATTGCCCCTCACAAACAAGGAAGAGGGGAACACATCAAAACGTGAAAGTAAAGAATAAAAAGGTAATGACAGTGTGCTTAAGAACTACTTGTAAAGAGAGGTGGGACCTACCCAGAGTGTGATCCGATTGATTAACCGATGAGGGGTCAATCTAGAAAAACACTTAGGCCCAGGTTACACAATAATACTTCAGGTCAACACAGAAAAAGTTTCATTGAATGTTGGGTGTCAGTTTACACGACAATGGTGCTCGGAGCCACTAAAAACACAACTTTTTCAAAAATGTGGATGAATGTAAAAGCTTGGGCTCCATTGTCACGTAAACGGGCCAAAAAAGACACTTTCCTTGCTGATGGCAGAAATGCTTCTACTGGTCATGCGCACCACGGCCATAGTAAATAGTTGTTCTGCACATGCTCAGTAGCTGGACAATAATAATCATGTTTCCTCCAGAGAGTCACGACTCCCAGTCCGTATTCTCCTGGGACTTGTTGTTTTTTTTCTCACATTTTCAACCAATGTGTTCCAGCAGCTACCACAGTGTGGCAGTAATGAGCCTCCTGCGGCTGTGACGCTGTAATCAGCAGGAGAAACAACCAACAGCCAATAGTTTTGTTTTGCACCATGTGCTCCACAGCACAGTCAAAGCTTTCAGCAGGATGGTGGAGGCGGCTGCCGAAAAGTTCCAAGAACATCAGGAGAGAAAGCTTCATGAAAAAAGTCATCCAAATTGGATGTACTTCACAATAAAATTACAAAAAGGACATGTTACCTGCAAACTGACACAAGGTCGAGACAGCAGTTTATATTTGTGTCGAACTCGCTCATTAAGCATTAATTAAGCTCATTGTGTTTGTTTTGAGCTTTTAAATAGGAATTGTTAAAATAAAAACCTGTAAAAAACAAGCCTCTTGGTTTTTTTTGTTTTTCATGAATAGTTTACTTGGGTAAACAAAGGCTAAACAAAAAGTTTGTTTAAAAAATATTTTTAATGAAATAATCGTTAAAAAAAATTGACAGATGAGGCGATTCACAAATTAATCATTAGTTGCAGCCCTAATCCATAGAAATGTCAACGTGCTCCCATTATTAGTGTTTATCGCGTATTCTGCTCTGCATGTATGAGTGTCTGGTTTCATTCCAAAAACCACAAACAGCGCCAACTCGTGGCCCAGCATGCTCACTACATCATTTTCAGAACGTTGCCGTAAACCTTTCTGAAATTAACATGCAAAAATGAGGTGTTTTCACTTGAAACGTTGTCACGTGAACGAGGCCTGACAAGCAAACCACTGAGCTGCGGCTCAGCAGTAGCGGAGGAAAGCAGGCCGGCTGCACCTGGATGCGAACATGTCGACCTCGTCCCCTCACGTCCACACTGCAAAGACAAAACCAGCAGGCCCTCGAACGCTGCTGCGCAGAAGGATACAGTCTCACACACTCAAATATTTCTTTCCCTTCTTCCACCCACCCACTGTAAAACAGAAAGTACTGGCTCGGTTACAACAGTAACATGCTCTCAATCAATACCCACTGACATTGCTTCATTGCCATGCAAGAGCTGCAGGCAGAGTTGAATTATGCACAGGCGCTGTTACAGTAATCAGTGTGGGACATACATGTCCCTTTTCTCTCCTTAGAAACAAGTCTGTAGAGTCTGAGCACGAGTCAAAGATATATACACAGGAAGGGGTGTGAAACCAATGAATGATTGAACATTCTCATTCTGTAGCTGAGAACTCTTCATGAATCTGCTTTCAGATGTTTTATTTAATAAGTGGAAGTTCTTTATTCTGGTTTTCCAGCAGGATTTAATTTATCATCAGCCCCCTATGGCATTGATAAACACTCCTGCATGCACTCTCCTTTGACTCAAAAGGCATGGGCGTGTATTTCTGGCCACATCTCTTAAAGCACAACAAATCCCAGGAGAATTTGAGGTTATTATCCGGGAGTTTGGGGGACTCAGGTAGGAAACACCCAGCTGTCTCTGCTCTGCAGACATCTGTGCACACTGTGCCACAATCAAAACCCCACACAGCAGCATTTAATGAGGAGAAAAGTTCAGTATTGGCAGCACCTGCAAAAAAAAAATACTAATGAAAAAATAAATATATAAATAAGCCCGCAGCTGACACCTGAGTACATGACGCGTAAAAACGCAGCGGACTTGCCTGGAAGGTGTAAAACCTCGTCCCATTCGGCGGATGCACCTTCGGGGAGTTGGTCCCCGTGCTCATGTCTGAGAAAATCATAATCCCTTTGAGGAGGAGGGGGGGGGGAGCGAGGAAACAATCCAGAAGTCAGTCGATCGTGGAGCTTCTCATAAAAGATCCAAGGAGAGGACTGGGATCAGCGCCGGACCCGACGCTGCGCTCCCGGCATCACAAGGTGGAGCGCAACGGGATTAAAAAAAACAAAAAAACAACCAAA
This sequence comes from Lipophrys pholis, assembly GCF_963383615.2. NCBI lineage: Eukaryota > Metazoa > Chordata > Actinopteri > Blenniiformes > Blenniidae > Lipophrys > Lipophrys pholis. The sequence continues at coordinate 6,342,028 of NC_137644.1, read as the reverse complement.
ACAAAACCGTGATGGGAGGGACGGCGAGGCTTGGCTTTCCGCACTTGCATGTAGATAGATGTGGTCGTGTCCTTTATTTTCAGCGAGTCGTTAAAGGCAGCGGCTGCATGGTCTCAGGACGGCCGCAGCGCGCAGCTCCGCTCTGCTGTGCCAGCGGCTCGGATGGATCCGTCTGCGCACGGATTATCGCCCTCCTCCTCCTCCTCATCCTCCTACTCCACCAATGATCAGGCAGAGCATCACAGCCCCGCTCAGCCAACAACATGCTGGGTGCCCAAACTGGCAGCAGAGACGCACGTTCGCTCTGTTTGTACTGTAAAAAAATTTAATAAATAAAAAAGCGCATGGGGCTTTCAAGAGGGAGAACACTGGGGAGGAGAGTTGCGTATATATGTGCGTAATGAACATTGCTATTGTAATGACATATCTAGATGTATGTCGGTGTTTCAATGTGTATTTTGAACTATACTTGCATAATAGGCTATACTTTGGATGTTTAATCGGTGCGTTTTGGTATTTGTGCACTCCTAAAAGTAATTGGAAGGATGTTGACTGTGCTATTCAGATTTTTTACAAACAGAAACCTGCAATGTCTCCCGTCTTTACTTCCACCTGTTTGGTATTTACAAGTGGAAGCCTGACAAGCATGAGCCCACAAGTCAACATCTGGGGCAAAGAAAGCCCTACTTCTGGATTTTCCTCCTCCTTCTAAAACTTCAACCTTTTCTTCACCTCCTCCTAGTTCAGCTCCTTTTACATTGCTCTCCTCTCTCCCTACTCCTCCGCCTTCTCCCCAGATAACTTATTGAGCATACACAAAAATTCATTTAAAACTTTCATAAGCGTTTTAACTACAGTAAAAACGATCTTGTTCACTCCACATTTTGCTCATTTTTTCAGGGTTAGGCGTCACAGTGGCGGTATGAAAACGATCCGAGTCACTGGATGAGTGTCTCCTCTGTTGTCGAGAGGCACTTCACCTTCACAAGGACACGGCAACGTTTCACAACATGCCTCAAAAGTGTTTCCAGTTTTCATTCAGCTCTGCCTGATCTACGAACACTTTCAGACATTTTGAGCACAAACTCGTGGAAAACGAGATGCACCGGGCGCTCGATGCATTTGCACTCGCCTGCAGTTCAGCACGTTTTAGGCCCCGTTTCCACGACAATGTTTCGAGTGAAAACGATCGTTCTTGTGGTCACCTTTCAGAAAAGTTTTTGCGGAGGGAAACATTGTTATTGTTCATCGACTGAGCATGTGCAGAACTATTGACTGTGGCCGTGGTGCACATGTGCAGTAGCAGCGTTTCCTCTGTTTTCAGAAAGTTGTGTTTTTTTCCATGTTTCCACTGAGATGGAGTCGTAGTCATATAACTTTTTCCAAAAACTGTGGTTCTAGTGGCTCCGAGCACCGCTGCCACCCAATTCGTAAAGAACGTTTAGTGTTTCCACTTCAGGCCCACACTGTTTTTAAATGATTCTCTTTCAATAATGTCCCTAAAAATGGAAACTGCCAAGCCTTCCCTCCACCAGCACACATCCAGCCACTGCGTTATCGAGCCGTCTCCCAAACATTTCCACTGCTTTTCTCTTTTCTTGCTTTAGAAACACGTCTACAGAGCAGCCGTGTGGCAGGAATGTATTGATTTCTTTTTCTTTCCTTTTTTTGGAAAAAAGATTTCTTTGAAATAAAACAGCTCCACTTTAAAACAAGCCGATTGAAGACAGGCATCCTTTGTCTGCAATTTCTCTCAAAGAAAAGCACTTCCACTTTAAAAGATTTCCAACCAGGAGTCCCCGTTTTTCATCCAATTTGCTCTCATCAAGTGGCCTTTTCATGAGAGTAATCCAGATTTACTCAACTGGTTTAATCCAATTCTCTTTCCAAGCTACCGAAAGACATTGCCAAATAATTATCATTCTGGATGCCAGCTTTCGGGTTCGTGGTCTGTGTGTCTGTTAAATGGACAATGTTAATTGGATCCTAAACTCAAGATTTTATTTGGATATCAAATGCAGTTTAGTGACAAAAGGAAAAGCCAAGCGGTTCACGCTCCGGCCCGATTCCGCGCCGCCAGACACAGCTCAGTGAACTTGATTAAGCAGAGTGGGCTGAACTCGCTGTTCGCCCGCCGCTCTTCGGAGGGATTTGGTTCGGGGAGACTTCAAAGTGTTTGCTCTTGACACGGCAGGTTAACAGCACTTCCAGCTGTGGAGCGGCAGATCTCATTAACCACAGCGAGCTCGGGGTCGCAGCCCTGACCTGGAAGTACAAACCAGGAATAATTGAGGCAGCTCCTCCAAAGTTGTCGACGACACCGACCGACAGCCGCTGCGGGAGCGACCCGACATGTGAGATAACGGGAGAAAACCCGAAAGCTTGAACCCCGGGAAGAATGATCGGCAGCAATTACAGGAACACAGGTCAGGAGCGGTGCATGCTGGGAGCTGAGATGCTTCTCTCCGGTTTACCTGTGACGGAGAGTAAAGCAGCTCCAGCAGCTTTTGATTGGTTAATAAAACGGAGGACACTGAAGCTACACCCAGTGTCCATAGAGCAGGGCTGTCAAACATGAGGCCCGGGGGCCAAAACCAGAACGCAAGAGACTCTAATCCACCAAAACACCAAGCAAATCGTAAAAAGTCTCTAAGAAAACACAAATTTTGTACCAGAGGGTTTCATTAAAATTGGATTTACGTTGAGTCATTCCCAGTAATTATTTGGTTTTGTGAAAATATAGACATTTTCATCACATAAAGTCTGCGCCACGATAAAGAAAAACATTAAAGTTTCAATTTAAAGGTTATTATGGCACTATTTTAGCGGTCTCAACCACTCGAGCTGAAGTTGTTCTGTATGTGGCCCCTGAACTAAAATGTGTTTGACAGCGCTGAAATAGACAATCACAGGATTGTTCCTCCTTGTAACTCACAACCGATACATCACTGTGATTAAGCTTTGATCAATAATCGTTGATATCTCACAGTATGTGTACTTTAATAAATTGTAGAATTATTAGTAAAGGAATTGTTTATTCAGTAAAAACTGTTTAAGATGTCTCACATAATCAAACGATCTCAGATCAGACAAAGACCTTTGTGGTTTTTCGCAGTGCATTAGTGCCAAATGTTGATGTCTTTGTGCACTGGGATTCAAAATACCAGTGTTCTTTCTCTTCTTGGACACAATTTTAACCACATGCAACTGCACTTGTTTTTTGAAGTCTTTTTCTTTTCTTTTTTTTTGTGCTTTTGGCTCATTTATGAAGTGAAAAACAATCCATTCCAACACAATCTAGTGCGGTAGGCATCCAGCTGACTGGTTAGATATGTTTACATGCCGTTAATGTTTTGTAATAATGCTCTTGTTTGCTGCTTTGTATAAATGCAACTGAAATAAAACTAATGACTGTTAACTAATGAAAAAAAGAAATTCATGCACATAAGAACTGCACGGCGTGTGGAAACATAGAATTTGCAGTTCAGGCAGTTTTTTGCAATAATAATATAGTAAAAATGTATATTTGGGGACGCACACCCCAAATATTTAAAAAGCATTGCTTTAGAGGAATAAAAGAGGCCAGATAAGCACACCTGGCTTAACCTTTCTCCCCACAACATGACACTTTGCTTCAAACAGCAACATTTCACCTGCTTTTTTCTTGTTTTCTGACCTTTGAGATTTGTTGATGTGCAGGATCTTTTGCCATCAGGGGCGACCACTAAGCCCTCGGTCACAGGATGGGACTGTGTGTCTGTGTGGATGCTGATGTCACCGTACAGATGTGCAGTGGGCGTGGCATACTGGCTCCGACAGCTCATTGGACGGAAGCTCTCAATCCTCTCTGTGTGTTTCCTCTCGCTCTGATCAGCACTGTTCTTTGTCTTTGTCAGGCGTCGCAGATATGAAATACATATCAAGGCTTGCTCGAGCATGATTTAATCAATTAGAAACTCAAGCAAAAAATATATATAATTAGACCTTGAATCACAGCAAGCAGTTACCTTGGGGAGAAAAAAAATTTCAAGGCGAAATATTTTTTTATTAAAAAACTGAAAATGATGGTCAACAAACCTGAGTGAGTGTGTGTTTATGTGAGTCTGGTCAAATGCATCCCTCTTTCCATCCAAATCCTTTAAGAAGAAAAACACACACGGTCTCGTTTCATCAATCAAAGAGCTCAAACAAATTGATTTTTCCTTTGAAAGCCCATGTTTGAGCAGTCTGCAGCCCTAATCTATGGGCACAGCTATAGCCTTTGACAGTTACATCAGATAGCAGACGCGGTGATGAATGTGGATACGAGAGGGAACCAGTGGAAGTCCTGCTAAGCAACGATTACATGCATTTAGCAGGTAATTTGCAGGACGTCTTGTTAAAACAGATAAGACAACCTTCATAAACCTCCAGCTGTTGAGCAAACCGTTAAAAAAAACAAAACACTTACTTAGCATTGACCCAAAGCAGTAAAAGTGGGAGTATGAGACCACACATTAGCTGCGCTAACCTGAGGATATATATGTAAATCACCCGTCCTAATATTTCCCCGTGTGTGCATGTACTTGGTGAGTTTATGACGGAGTATTTTGCCGCGAGCCTCTTTGGTCAAACAAGCACTTAAACTGCAAATGAGCTGCAAACAAGGAACCGAAAAAGAGTGGCACTCTCTGCATACGCAATGAGGATTCGCCTATTGCAACTTCATCTCGCAAAAATGCTGTAAGGCGACGGAAGAGCGTCAACAAAAGACTTTTGAGTGCTGAATACATTCTCATGTGTCTGAAGAATGCTAATCATACCGCTCCGCTTAACATCGCTCGGTGCCAGGTCTTTTCTGACTGAGAAGCTGAATTAACCGCTTACGCAAAATACTGACAACCTCCCGAGGGGACGGATGGGATGACAGGAAGAAATTATTCTGGGATCGACAGCTATGAAAGTCTTTCCTGACATCCAGTGCAAAAAAAAACCCAAAACTGAAACCCAAACTGTCAAAGTGAGTGAAGCTGGAGTCATTTGAGGTTAACTCTCTGAGGTCCAGGTTCATGTCTGTGCTCGGAGGACACTCTGTGTGGAGAATGAACGGAAGTTGGATGGAGTCATTCAATTAAAGAAGAGCTTAGTCAAGACAGGAGTTATTATGGCTATGCGTTAAGATTGAGAGCCTAAGATTGAGGCTTTAAACACCTGTTTACACGACAACGGTGTTCAGAGCTTCTGAAAACGCAGCTTTTTAGAAAAACTGTTATCGTATGAACGCGAGAAAATGCAACTTTCTGGATCCGATAGGGCTCCATCGACATCTAGACGGTGGAAATGCTGCTTCTGTGCTTATGTACCATCTTCTGCACATGCTCATAAGAACATTGTTTCCTCCTCCGACAAAGGTTATACTTTGTCTTGACCAGCTTACATAAAGGTTGTTTTTGTGTGTCATTTGTTGAATATACAAATGCTATTAACAACAACATCCTAAAATCTTAAAAAAGCTTCACTCTCTATGTGAAAGACTATCACAGCTAAGTGTTTTGGTCTGTTAGTAGCTTGAATCTTTTCATGCAGATAAAATTCATCCAACTTTGTGGTAAAAGTCGTCAAGCAGACGAGTTCATCACACATGTTGACGTTGCCGTGAGTCGCACAGCTTCGGAAGCAGCCCTCTCCTCTCTCAACCGCTTTCCGACGTCAACATGATGCATCTCCGTGGGGCTGCAGCGTCGGGGACACTCCTGGGAGACGGTGGCATGCTGGAATTAGCATACTCTGTTGTCACACGGCGTCAAACACACACACACTCACACTCCTAACAACCTGACGAGAGACGCAGCCCTCTGAAAGGCGCCGGAGCCGTCTTGTCATGCGCTATAGTGCCTCCCGTATTACCCAGATCCCCAAAGAGCTGTCAGCTCATACAAACGGCAATCCTGCATCTTGAGGGTGTGGAGTCGGATTACAGAGGATGGAGACGAGGATCTCCGAGCCGACTTCAACGGAGCCCTGCGCTGACATCGGATGTTTTTTTTTACGAAAGAGTTTTTGCTGCTCCGGTTTTGTTGAAGAAAGCTGCTTTCTATGCAACTTCCCTCGGTGGCTCTGGGGCCCCTTCAGGCTCCACAACACTGTCACCTTGCATTAACAGACTAGTCTCTGCCTAATTGGGTTTTTTAACCCGCTGCTACAATCTGAACCAGATTCCTCCAGCGCTTCACGTTCACATAAATAAAGACCCACAAGTAGAGACTGTTGGATTTTAGCATCATTTTCTCCCCCAAAAAATAAATAAATAAATAAAAATAAAGCTTTTAAATGTTATTACTATTGATTTTTTGGGTATTTCATGATTTTTCCAGTCCGTCCTCTGGTTTGCCTGATTCGTTCCAGTCGAAGGATTTTGCAACAATACAGCCTGAAACTCCCGTTAGATCTGCTGCCAGTTTGAGGTCGTAGGTTTCCTTCCTGCATCAAGGCTTCTGAAAGGGACCGGCAGCAGAAAGCATATTGATCGTGTCAACGGTCATGTGTGGGCAGACGGCTTTAATGGACGTTGTCACTGCTAAAGCATTAGGGAGCGATCGCCAAGGGTACAGAGGGACTGAGGGGGGAAACTCAACCAGACAACATGAAACGAGGAATAAGATCTGAGCGGGTAGGAAGAGAAGGCTTGGACATCTTTATTCTATATGCTGCTCAACTTTTAATAGGGCTAATGTTGTGTTTTTGTTTTCTCCAAAACATTTGAGAAAGTCAGTAATTCCAACTCTGGTTGTAAGAATTTATTTGGGGTCCACGATGTGTCGTCCCCTCCTGGTTCCTTGTGTCTTTCTGAACGTTATGGTTCGGTTTGTGCCACTCATGTTCTTGTTCCATGTCTATAATGTATAGGTGAATGAATTTATGTTGATGGCTTCATGTCTGTGGAGTGTCTCCATGTCCATTTTCTCTCCTCTTTTGACCGTCTACTTTTTGGTGTTGCCTCTCTGATTCCCTCTTTAAGTGTTTCCACCAAGGTCCCATCAAGCTCTTTCTCCTGACTTAGTTTAGTTTGCATGGAGTGAAAACTACAAAAATTTCATGTTGTTTATATGACAAAAGCGCTTGGAGCAGCTGAAAACGAAACTTTTTCAAGTTGCTCTATAAATGTATATATACTGTATATGCTGTATGTTGATATATTTGTTTATTTGAATGTGTGAATGTATTTGTATGTATTATGTATAGTATGTGTGCTACATTTATAGATAATGTAAAACCGCAATGGCATGTATAATGATATATTGTTACTCTGTACATTAGTTCACTTGCAAACAAACAAACAAAAGAACCTGCATTTAAGAATTAAAAACCACTTATTGTGAATGAAATAAATAATATGTCTGCGTGTGAATCGACTCCATCCCATCACACACTGTATTGTGACCGCTCACGACAGTTATTTGTTTACTCATACGTAAAGCAAGAGAAGCAGAGCAGCTTGAAGAGGCCACCAGAAGAGTAATCAAACGGGAAGCGAGCGACGAGCGCAGGAGCAGATTTTCAATCATCCCACGTCGGGACATGCGACCGTTTCCCTGTCCCCGCCCAGAGCGCCGGCGCGCTCAGCAATTCTGGGGAAACATGCTGATCCGGGAGCGCGAGCTGTCAGTCAATATCTTCGGTGGAGTTACTCATGTGCATATGCTGAACCGGCAACATTTGGGCCATGTCAAGATTTCGACTGTATGGAAACGGAATCTGGTGAAACGACGGAGAGGAAGTCGGGACTTTGAGGGGATGTGTTTCGCTCTGTCCGACTGCAGAGAGCAGAAAGTTTAGCCTGCAGGCCGATACCAGCTCACATGACGACTCAATCCAGGACACAATATGACTTTTCAAGTGTAAAATATAAAAAAAGAAGCAACTGCAACCAAGTTAATCAATAACTGCCGTTTCAAATTTGTCCAGTAGGTGTCGCACTGTTTCACCAAAGCTTCATTAATGCTGTGCGTACACAGAACAAATGATACCAGAAGAAAAATATTGTGTTGGTTTTTTTTCTCTTTTCTATGGTCATGCAAAAAGGTAGGACTAATGTTGATATTGTGAAAGGGGCACAATCGAAGGCAGCGATGTAGACGGTGGTGACATTTCGAGCGCTAAAAAAACATTGAAGTCGCAAAGTCGCTCTTAAAACGTTTTCAGTGTTTATTATTTGCTTCTAATCTCAGAACTGCCTCCACATGGCGACGAGCAGTACTGCAACGTTGATTGTTAAGCCTTCAGGAGAGAGAAATATAAATTTAGAGCAGGATTTTCCGATCCTCATTTAACATAAACTAGAATTAAGAGTAGACGTCATCGGTGAACAGCAGAGGGTCGCAATGGTACAGAAAGAGATCTGCGAAACACTAATAAAAGCTCTTCACGAGCAAAATCTCATTACCATCAGAACGTCAGGTTGCTATGATGGATTTTGCTGAAAATTGAATGAAATGAAAACATTTTTCAGGATGCGCTTGTATTCTCTCCATCATAACTAAGTAATAGCGTCACATTTGTCTGTATCTAAATGTTCGCATGCTCTCATTTCACTGCTCCAGCCCCAGTGAGCCCCTGAACTCAAATAACTGTGTCACAGTACGTTAAGACACCAAAGAGTCATTGTAAACACTCCCACTTGGAGCTGCTGGGTGGATGTTTATGGGGCACAAAACAAAAAAGTTAAGACACACACAACAAAAAGTCCAACATAACGGCTGAGTCATAAAATACAGAGTGCTGATGTGAAAGCCGCCCACATGTCGTTCCCCAGAGTTTGCTGCAGGGTCTCATTAGAATGTCATGAAGCTTTTTGTGGATGGAAAACCAAACCGGGTATGCAGATTTGAACACCAACAGCTTGACATTATCTATCTTATGCATACTGCAATCGATGATACATTATTTAAGTTGAATGCATTGAGACGCTGCACCATTACGTGTGTGGGTTGATGCAAAAAGTGAAAAATAAAAAATAAAAAAATCCACTTAAATGTGAGCAAAGCCTGAAGAAAACTTTAATACAAATCCACTCTGGCTTTTGGTAACTGATTAAAACAATGAAGTTCATGCAAAATGAGGAAAAGTGTGAATTCACAATGATCATTTCACCTCTATCAACACTAGAGTTTGATATTTCACTTTTAATGAAATGGATCTTTTGCTCCTATTTTCTGAATCACTGAGGGATTCAGAAAGAAAAGAACCAAACTTCACAGTGAAGCGTCTGTCAGATTTAACTGTGCACATATTGAATCATTAAAAAAATAAATAAAAAAATCAGCAGCCAACACAAATCAAAAGAGATTTAGTCTTTCTGCTCCTTTAATGAAGTTCTGGTCCGACACACAACAGGAACCTGAGCCGTCCTGCACATCACACTCCACCTGAGAATGAAAATCACTAATGACTTGTGTCTTCACTGACTCCAACTAAACACTATAGTGCCTTAACAATGCTATCAATATCCAAAATGTGGCAGTTGAGGGAACATCCATAGCGATGTGGGCTGGCTGACAGGTTATCGGGAGTCGCTTTGAAGGTTTAATGAGCGCTCGCACATGCACGAACACACAGATACACAATGCTGTCAGTCAGCGGCGCTCCGAGTGGGCGGCTGATGTCTTGGAATCGGTGTAAATGCTGTAAACGTTACAGAACGTGTGTCCGTGCAGTGCATGCACCTGCATCTTAAAAACTTGGTCAGGCAGCGGCAGACCTTTGCACAAATACCGGAACATCATATGCAATCGGCGGAATGCACAAATTGCCCAAAGGCGCTTTACCTCCACAATGTTTTTCTTGATCTTGACGAAGAGGCTTAACAACATGAGACGCATATTTGTCAAAACTAAATTCTTAATCTCGTCTAATAAACCGTTGCCTTCTTAGCCATTATTGTATTATTGGTTGTTTCAATGTGTTTCACTAGATTTGCTCTTCAGGTTGTTTCACAGTCACAGTTCAACACGGCGGCAGATTGAAAATGTAATTGGAGGATTTATTTCTCTTGACTCAGAGATCATTTTACAGCAATAAATCTCGACTAGTGCCATTACTGACACTCCAAACGGTTGAAGTGGACACATTTGAATCACCGGGGCCAATCTCTTTACTGTAGCTGAGGGAGGAGACACAGAGAATGACCTGGATATTGACACAATCAATCTTCCACAAGCACTTTTCTTTTTATTTGCTCTGTGTGTGTGTCTCCCTCCTCCTCACCCACCCGTGATTGTCTTTTTTTTAACTTTATTTGCAAGTTAAGGCTCATCAGTCTTCCCCAGCAGCACACGGGGGAAGAAACAATCTCATAACTCTCTCATTACCGCCCCCAGCTTCATGAAGGATACTGCTGCCGCTCACAGATAACAACAAAGCTTGCTTTCGGGACGCAAAATACCTTTTTCTGCAGTGGTTTTCTTTTTCGCGACTCTGAAACTCATTAAGTAGCCCAATAAAGAAGAGAAGAAAATAGGTTTAAAGTTCTCATGATGATGAAAAAAAAGGGGCCAAATGGAGCATGCGTGATATTTAAGGTGAGAAAATGAGGACACGGTGATGGAAACTGAGAATGCAATGAGTAATCTGGTTTAATCAAAGCTGGAAAATGACCAAAACTTTGGAGTTGAGAAAGTCTGCGCGCAGGAGAATCCACAACATCGTCATAAAGAGAGCAGTTCTAAAGCAGTGAGGCTAAACCAGGGGGTTTATAGTCATTTATAATATTTCATTTTAAATTAGTATTTAAAAGTCAAAGTATTGCAAGGATATTGTTGTGTTGGAGGTAAGCAGCTGGAGAAGAAATGGCGGCGCATCAGGTTAAAAAGGTGAATCGGTGAAAAGGAAAAAAAAAAGGAAAAAATTAATTTGAACCAAGAGAGTGACATAGAATCTGGCTTCATTGAAGCATTAAAGTATTCATTCTGCCTTCTTTAGAAATGGCTGTTACTTTTAACCTGACCCGACCACTGTGGCACAAATCACTTGTGAATCACTTTGGTTTCACTGGAGAGCCGATTCTTAAAAGCAGAGAAAATAAGATGCGATAAGCAGTGAATTATATATCAGGGGATGAAAGTTGGCGTTTCATGAAGTGCACTGCGAGCTGTTGGGATGCTTGTTCTGTGGCTCCATCTCCTGGACACGACCATGAATCATTTTATGACACAACTTGTGGTTTCCGATGATTTAACCAGTTTGATTTCGTCACTTAAAGTAGTGTTTCCCAGCCTTCTCCATTGTAAACCGAGGCAACCTCCACCGCAGCCAACAATTATTCATTCTGTAAGGATGAGTTTAAACTCTCTAGGTTTACACTCTGTCTCGAGGCGTTTGGTGGTTTTGGTGTCAGTCAACTTGCAGATTCAAACTTTCATTGTCAAGTTTTGTTGTTTTTTTTAACAGCAAAATGTGAATTCAGCTCTAATTGTATACCTGGCATCACAGACGCTATAGTAACTTTCTTGGTCCACTCGCCTTTATTTTGCTATTCACTTTTCTCTTCAGCCTGACGTGCTGCCATTTGTAATTTAAAATAAAACATCATAAACAATTAATGAATTTTTAATGTGAATGCTTAAACTCAGATTGGTGACGTAAGTGAATCTCTGGCGCCCCCCAGTGGGCGTCGAGCCCCCGGGTGGAGAATCACTGACTTAATAAATATCACTGTGAACACTGTAAATAATACTGCCTTTCTTTTCAGACTGTTTTATTGTTTAAATGTATAGAATTGTTCCAGGGTTTGTCGTTGTGCCTCCTCGTTGGTGCTCATCATTGTAAATGAAGAACTGCCTGTATTGACCTATCTGGTAAAACAAAAGTGAAATGAATAAATACAATTTTGAGCAGACACCTACAGAAAAGTTTCAGCCTGGATTCCAAACTATCACAGAGAACTAACAGTGCAAACCACTTCTCCATGATGCCGTCCTTGGGATACATTTAATTATATTTTATTAAGGAAAAAAAATCAAATCTGCAATTCTCTATCAATCAGCATGGATGAGTGTTACTCGTACATCTTATCTTATCCAGGGTTTGAATTGTTGGTATTCCTCTACAATCCCCTGTAAGTCTATTGTTTTTAATATATGCACCAGCTCAACATTAAATCAAAACAAATATCTCCACATTGTTTCTTTGTATTTGAATAAAGCCCCAGTGGCTTGCACTCCTTCTTTTAACCAGCAGATGGCAGAATCCTCAAAGTTATTATAGTTCATGAACTCAACCTATAGAAATGCTCATTGTGGTGTGAATGTTTTAAAGGAGTAAACCAACAGCAGTTACCATTCCTGTGGTGAGTTCAGCTACAACTTGTTGAAGCAACTTGTTTACTTGAAATTAAGTGCTTAAAGTTACTTTTGAAACTCAATTTATTTCTTTTTTGATGGAACTTTCTACTTCTTTTTCTGCTTCCAATAGCAGAACATCTGTGTGCTTCCTGTGAAGACATCCTTAACATTTTGGACTTCCAGCTCCGCTCTCCATCGTTTCCTGTGCCAGGAGCAACAAATGAGCTTCCGGCTTTCATTCAGTAAGCTGCACACATCGGCAGTACATCCTCTCTCCGATCAATACGCACCAGTCATCACGAGGCCTTCAGAGTGAAGCGTCGTCCCACACTCACACCAGCTATGGAGGAAGCAGCAGCTCCCACAGCAGCTGCTATAATCCCTCACATCAGGGCTGCAGCAGGTGTCTACAATCCCAAGCTGAGTCCAGCTCTCTGAAAACAATCTGTGTAATGACAAGTCATCGTCTGACCTGCAGGATGGATGAGGCTTTGAATTGACCTGAGTGGAGCTGACAGTGTCGGTCGAAGCTAAAATGAACTCTAATAAGGAAAAATAAGTTATACTATCATCACTTATTATTGAATCATTTAATGAATTATCAATAAATCAATCAAACACAGGAAAAAAAAACACTATTGTATTGTAATATTTCATTTCATAACAGAAATAATGAAAAACAAACTACTACAACTGAAAACAACCTGTGAAATATTTTTCCCCCGAGTTGGTGAAAAGAAAAAAAAATCCAGAATGTTTTGTAAAATGTGAAAAAAATTAATTCTTCCTCTAAAGATTTCATGCAAAATATCAAATATAAAATCATTTTCTTTTTTCTTTACAACTCAGACAAGAATATAATTTTTTTAAATTGTTAACAACAATAATAATAATGGTGCAGCTGCTGCTGATCATTATAATAATAATAATAATAATAATTATTATTATTATTATTATTATAATATAATAATAATAATAAGAAGAAGAAGAAGAAGAAGAATTATAATATAAAAATAATAATAACAATAATAATAATAATAATAATAATAATAATAATAATAATAATAATAATAATAATAATAATAATAATAATAATAATAAAATAACTTTATTTGTATAGCACTTTTTTAAACATTGTGACAAAGTGGTTTTCCATTAAATCCACAATGAAATTACAATAATAAAATACAGAGATCAGAAGGAAAAGAGCAAAAACAGAATTTCAGTTTATGAAAGCCAAGCGAAAAAAGTGAGTTTTAAGACCAGACTTAAAACAGGGTAATGAGTTTGTCTGTCTGAGCTCCTCTGGCAGGGCGTTCCAGAGCCCAGGAGCCTGTACAGCACAGGCTCTGTCAGTAACAAGCCCAGTTTTAGGAACCATTAGAAGGTCCCTGCCAGAGGATCTCAGGCAGCGGTCTGGCTTATACAGAGATAGCAGATCTCTGATATGAGGAGGAGCCAGACCACTCAAGGCTATTCAATGATGATGACGATGATGATGATGATGATTATGCTATTCCTGGAATGTTTTTGTTTTTTTTCAATCTGAAAATGTATTTTCCCGAGAATTTTGCAGCTAATCAAACTTTTTAAGTTAACTAATTGAAATCACTGACAATAACTGAATCATACTTCATTAAAGTCTTTAGATATTCTTTGGAAAAATACAAAAAAGTAGTAACTATTCACTTAAGAAAGAAAAACTGTATTGCTTTGCGTATTTTATTTATTTCCACATTCAGTTGCCCTTGAATCTGCTTTACGCTGCATTATTGAACTTTCAGCAGTGTGTCAGTGAGGCGGAGGAAGATGCTCTATAATCTAGATTTTGTTGTTTCAGAGGATTTACATTCCAGAGAGCGAGAAGAAGCAGCAGCAGAACAAGAGAGACGACCTGCCGACATGCAGACGGCAGCAGACTACATTCATAAACACAACACTAATGCTACTCCGTGAGTTTGACTCCGTTAGGATCTCCAGTAAACAGGAGTTTAGAAAATTCAATGTTCATTTTGTAGTAGTAATCAGTTACTGCCAAACGTAATGGTGATATAACCACACATTCCTTCACACAGCATATTTTCCATCACTGATAGACTTGGATTTTGAAAGCATGGCTCTTCTGGATTCTCTTGCCTCAATCAGAGCTGGATGGACTGTTCCAGGCAGTAAAGTGAACCTCAGGTGTGCCGACACCATGCACGGCTGCCATCGCGTGGAACTGGAACTCTAACTGTGTGTGAGCTGATCTGAAAAGGCAAACGCATTAAGTGAAGTCCAGTGACCATTTAAAGAAGCTGAAAACTTCCTCCAGCACTCCACCAGCGGCTGTAATTAGCCACTATGCACACCTCAGCATCGCTCTCACCTTATCGCAGACTAACACTGTCCCCGGCCTGCTGCCGCAGTCACAAACGCAGACAGCGCTGGGTTTCCTGTGCATTGACGAAGTAGAAAATAACCTTTAGCTGTGTGACATTTCACCGCTCCTGCTGTTGTACGGGATCGGCAAAATCCTGTCAGAGGACCGGACTGGCAGCACCAGTCTTGAATTCGATATCAAACCACATTCACGCTTTCACATATTTGTACTGGGCAGAGCTAAACCTCAGTTTGTCATCCCAAAGCATCAACTTACACTGAAATGGGGCTTGAATCGGTCTTGGCGGTTCATTGCACAACATTTACAAAGCAGTTCAAGCATTCTTGAGGTAAAAGCAGTGATTGATGAGGTCGCGTTAGACCAGGGGTGTCAAACATGAGGCCCGTGGGCCACGGCCAGCCCGCGACCAAGCCACCAAGCAAATGGTCAAAATTTCTTGACAGAAGCAGAGGCACACAAGACTGAAGACCGGTTCACAACTGCAATGATTCTAAGTGAAAAGGAAAAACTTTCGTTCATTGTTTTCAGGACGTTACCACGTCAGCGAGAACGTTTTCTGAAACGAAAATGCGCGATGATGCGTTTTCACGTAAAATGTGGTGTAAACGGGGCCTAAAGATCCGAGCTGAGATATCTGTGGCGCTGCCATACACGTCAGCGGACTAGCATTAGCCTCGGAGCCACGTTGTCAGGGTGAGTTTTGCAGAATATAGGAGAAGTTTTTGGAACATTTCACTGTAGTTTATAGCTGAATTTTTCATAATTGGATTTAGATTGAGATTGTCGTCATTTTCAGCAGTAATTGTTTGGACTTGTGAAAATATTGACATTCCCATCACGTATACTCCGCGCCACGACAAAGACAAAACTTTAAAGTTTAAATTTAAAGGGTGTTATGGCACTATTTTACTGGTCTGGTCCACTCAGGATGAAGGTGGACAGCACGTAGCTCCTGAACTAAACTGTGTTTGACGCCCCTGTGTTAATACAGACACGTTTTCCTCGCCGTTTCATGCCACCTCTATGTCTTTTGCGTATATGAGCTGCCGTCACCGGCTGGTTTTATTCGCCGCTGAGCGTCCCTCGCGCCGCCTTCATCACTGCTCCTCCAGCTCCTCTTCAGAATGTTACACACAGCTCAGTCTTCTCAAAAGGTTAAAGCAGCACTTGATACTGGACGAGTGAGCGCAGGCCCCTATTCCCAACCCCACTTCCAGCCGAGACGGTAATGAGATGCCGAGCCCGCCGCACTCAATTTCCCAAATTAAAGTGTCTCAGTGGGGCTTCGGCAGGAGCATTGAACAGGTTTGTGTTCACATTAAATATCTCCATACTCTTTTCTTTACACTCAGCTGTGCTCTGTCGGGCCGTAGCTCCACTTTCTATTCAACAAATAGTTTTACAAGACTGTGTTGGGAAAGATTTCATAAAGATTAGGCTGCTTCAATAATAATAATAATAATTATTATTATTATTATCATTATTTTTATTTTGAGCGCAGTGTTCCCGTCGTCTCCACGCAGACAGACGCAGTGCGTTTTCTGAATCTTCCACCTTGGAAGCTGTTTTCAAAAGAATTGCATTTTCAGTGGCTCTGAGCACCGTTGTCGTGTAACTAGACACCCAGAACACAACGAAAGGTTTTCGTTTTCACCTGAAAACATTGTTGTGTGAACCGACCCACAGTCCTTGGAGGTTTAAAAGAGCCCAGCAGGAAACTGGAGAGACGTCCTCTCATTAGACTCTAGTGCGAGCTACACTCAGGACCAATCGACATCATTTACCCAGAGACTCTGTAAAGAACCGAAAACTGACTGGTAAATCGGACCACTAGCACATACTTGCTATTCTGTTCAGTCGAGGCTCCTCATCGTGACAAGAGCTCACAAAGATCTTCTGATGTAGACAAAATTCAAAGAAAAACATG
The DNA here is from genome assembly GCF_963383615.2 of Lipophrys pholis. Lineage (NCBI taxonomy): Eukaryota > Metazoa > Chordata > Actinopteri > Blenniiformes > Blenniidae > Lipophrys > Lipophrys pholis. Next base: position 6,325,401 of record NC_137644.1, on the reverse strand, counting down.
TTCTGTTAAATTCTGCTTCCTGTCTTCATTCAGATTTTTGGTTTAATTGACAGAAATCCACCAATTGGACGCCAAAGCAAGCCTCAATGCAGCTTCCTGTTGTCCCATACATTTCCAAACTGTAGAATTTGCCAATCTTGCAGAGAAACTGCAGGAATGAAGCCATGAAAAAGGAATGTTATTTACCTGGTGGTGCCAGAGCGTGAACAAACGAAGAGGCCGTCATCCAAAGAGAGGGAGCAGCAGCACCGAGGGAAAGAAAGAAAAAGCAGAACACGTTAGGAGAAAAAAAGAAACTATTAAAAACAGTGAATGGTAAATATTTGTAATACAGGATGTCGCTGCACAAACAGAGCTGTTACACCGGTTGTTCTACGACGACTAAATGAAGGACGCTCCACTGATCTGTTGTGAATGACAATGTGCTCCACAGGTAATGCGCTAAAGCGGCTTTTGTGCCTCACAAAGATGTGTCGGGGGGGGGGGGGGGGGGGGGGTTCAGAAAACACGCACTGAATGGATGTAATGATACATACACACAGCGTGTGTGAGCGTCACACAAACATGGACCGTTGTTCCTCTCATCGTTCTGTGAAGCCAGACACGTGAATGAACCTCACAAAGATCCGCTTTGCTTCAGTTAAGTGCTGCGAGACGACTGAAGGCGCGCCTGCAGCTCGGGGGGGGTGGGGTTGGAGGGGGGCGGGTGGAGGGTTGGTCAGCTGAGAGTCTGCTGTGTGGATTCCTAAAATATCTCAGGATGAAGCTTCTTAGCGCAGTGATATCAGACAGAGGAAAAAAGACTTTTTTTGTTTTATTTCATGCCCAGCTTTCTGCTCCTGCAGTAAACTTTGCACTCTGTGCTGCTAAGACACCCCCCCCCCCCCCCCCCACCCCCCCCCCACCCCCTCCACCCCCGCTCCATCTACCTTAAATTTCTTGTAAGTGCTCGTCTGTGACGGTGGACAAGTGCAGCGCGTCCACAGGGGACGAAGAGTGGAGGAATGGAAAGGGATGGGAAGGACGGAGCCACGCAGCGGAAGAGGAGCACAGACCCCATTCACCTCTGAGAGAAGACAAGTCTCCGCTGTTTGTCACGCAACACGATCGCCCTCCTCGTCCTCCTCTCACACGTTCCTCTGGCCTACATCAGTGACTCACAACCTTTTTCTTGAGGGACCCACGTTTTTACCAGTGCAAACCTGGTTGGGCGTCACTATTGTGGAGCGTCGGAAACATTTAGCCATTCATCCGTCTCCTCGCCAGTTTAATCCAACTTGAGGTGGCTGGAGGTGATCAGAGCTGACTCTGCATAAAGGAAAGCCTGCATACAAAGGGAGAACATGCAAACTCTGCACAGAAGAGCCCATGCTGAATTTCCTCACCAAAATCTGTCTTCTCTCTATAATAAATGGTTCCAAAAGTGTATTGTCATATGTACATCAGAGAACATGTTTCTCTGCACAACGAAAATTTTTCTCTGTTTTACACAGAGCAGCAGTCAAATAGCATACGAAGAAGCATGTGAAAGAGAAACAGTGCCCTTTTTTTTAAAACTATGTTACAATACGTAAACAAAAAGTTGCGCTACGTTTTATTATATAATTAGGTAAAGAAGTGTTTGTATACAAACAGGAAAATAAGAGTAATCAGAGTAGCATGAATCAGTGGTGTTAATAGTCAGTGACTCCTGTCAGCTGTCCAGATGTCAGGAGTCAACAAAGACAATGTCTAAGACGCATTTCCTCGTCCATAAAATGTAATCTTTTCTTTACATATCCACATCTCATGCTTCATCCACCTCTTCCCGTCTGACAGCTGAATCCACATCAGAGGGCAGATTTGTTCATAACATTCTGGTTAGAGGCTACTCATATTTGGCATTAATAATTTGTATGGTAATTTATTTGATAAAAAAAAAAAGAGAGAGAAAATAGTCTCTTTTGGCAAAAGCCCTATAATTTGCATGAATTTTAAAAGCGTGGTTGGAAAATTACGAATGTTCAGTGGTACTACGATTTTAGGCAATATGACTATAATCTACATTTCAACCGGGAATTGTTTGGATTTTGTGAAAATATAGACATTTTCATTACATGTACTCTGCGTCACAACTTTAAAGTTTAAATTTAAAGGTTGTAATGGCACTATTTTACCGGTTTGGCCCACTCGAGATGAAATTGGGCCCCTGAACTAAAATGTGTTTGACACTCCTGCTCGTAGAAAACACACATCGTGCACATCAGTCTTCACTGCAGCTTCACCGGCCGTCACCTCTTTCCTCGCGCCTCCTCCTCAGAAATGTCAGCCCTCTTCGCCCGATGCGTTGTCTCACATGCGCCGCGTCGTTTGGCATTTAAATATCAGCGTTGAAGCACACGCCTGAACCAAACTGCTTAAGATGCAGCGTTGATACCGAACGAGCCGCAGTGCGTCGTGGCTTCTCACGCAAAGTGCATCAAATATACGTCTCACAACTCACAGAATTTGCACTCGAACTAAGACGTAGTGAAAGTCGGTGCCACTGATGGTTTGGTTGTTGTAGATTTAAACAAGCTTACTTTAAAAACAGAACATGGTTGATTTAGACAGACACGCCCAGGGCTAACTAAGATTCACCAACTAAGCCAACATGCCCGGTTCTGGCGCGCCGTTTGTCACCCGGGAGATAAACTAAATGTCTTATCAGAACAAATTTACTGTTAAGTGTGTTGGATATTTTATTTTGATGAGAAAATGTGAGGTCAACATGAGCCAAGATAATTAAACGTAAATGTGAAGATATTCTTAAGCTTTAGTGACCTTGATGGTCAATGTTTACACATCAAAATGGACCGCGACCTTCTTCGAGTGAATGGTGAAGATGATATGACAGAAGAAAAGTAACTTAACAAGAAGATTTCACATGAAATCTTGTGTGTGCCTGCTGCTCATTTTAGATTTTTTAACCAGAATCCCTTCCGCTTTGACTGGCAGATTTTTTTGCCTTTTTTTGCCGTCTTTGTGCCTGCCTCTTAAAGAGGCAGGCACAAAGAATTAATCAACAATGGAAAGTTAATTGGCTCGTTTCTTGTTCTGTGTAATGAGAATGTTGCTCGATCCAAAGGTGCAAAGACGCCAGTTTGGAGACGCTAACATGTGAGCAGGTGGAGGCGTGTGAACCCGGTGAAACTGTGGCGACTGCACAGCGGCAGCTGATGTTACACTTCAGGCTTTTAGGACTCGTTGTGGATTTCTTTTTTCCGTGTCAGTGGATCAAACCAGCAACCTCCCAGGCGTGAGGTCACATCGCTGACCTCTGCGCTCCCGTCGCTGCCTCTCACACTTGTTTTTCGCAGCAGCAGCTTGAGGTTTGGAGAGGACGGCGGGCAAACGAGCTGAGATGAGCGCGGCACGGCCTGTTGGTGTAATTACGGACATGAAGCGTAACGGACGCACACGGCTGAAACTGAATTTCTTCACGTACATGAGGAACGGACACACGGTGTGTGTGTGTGTGTGTGTGTGTGTGTGTGTGTGTGTGTGTGTGTGTGTGTGTGTGTGTGTGTGTGTGTGTGTGTGTGTGTGTGTGTGTGTGTGTGTGTGTGAAGGGGACAAAGACGACCCAGTGTGCTTTGTGTCTAAACAGAGATGATGACATCACTTTTCTTGGCAGGCGGCTTCAGGCAGATCACGGTGCCCGGGCCGGGGACACACGCTCATCCAATCACAACATGAGCCGGTGTGTCTGTCTGTGTGTGTGTGTGCGTGTTTTTTGCTGTTTTATTTCAGTGCAAGGAAATTATTTAAATATGTGTTTTCCACCTGGCCAAAGAGAAAAAAGTCAAAAGCTAAAATGTTTAGGTAAAGATTTGTGTATTTTTTTTGTTAATTAAGTTTGGATTTAAACTCATTTTAAAGAGAAACTTTTAACATGCCTTTCTTGCAGTCAAAACTACAAATAACAGTTCAAACTTCAATGCTTTCTTATTAATTATTAATTATTAATTCATCAATGCTTAGAAATGAAGAGTTTGATCCAAATAAAGTTTGATTGATTGATTGATTGATTGATTGATTGATTGATTGATTGATTGATTGATTGATTGATTGATTGATTGATTGATTGATTGATTGATTGATTGATTGATTGATTGATTGATTGGTTGATTGATTGATTGATTGATTGATTGAAGGGTGGAGTGAGGTGAATGAATGTCAGTCCATGTGTAATGTCACACAAAAAGCACAGAAACGGTAGAACTGAAAGCAATGAAAGCAAAGTGTGTGTGATAGAGCGAGAGAGAGACAGAGAGAGAGAGAGAGAGAGTGAAAGATGGAGAGAGAATGCTGGCGGTAAGGTGAAAAGGATAAAGACAAAGCAGGGTAAGGGAAGGGTAAAAGCAGGGAGGGGGCTGGCCATGTCTGCCTTATGTAACTTACAGGTCAGTATGAACTCCTTCAGAAAATGTTGACAAGAGGCACTGACAAGACCAAGTTTGGGTTACACTGTTTGTCATAATCTAACTTTCTCTCCCTGGTAGAAATTACTATAGAAAAGCAGAAAGGTTAAAAAAAAAAAAAGAACTGTAACCCTGACTATAATAAAGATATGTGTAATCCCAGCTTTCCCAAAAAGACACAGACACACAGACAGAGCGTGACATTAATGTGCCTCATCTCATGTGCAGCACTTCAAAAAAGTCACATTTTTCTATTAGGGCCCTTCGCTCAGCATGGCGTCAAAGATACAAAAGCCACGGAGGATTACACAAACTCTCATTAGCCTTTGAATACGCGTCGTTCCCGTACAGCGCGGCACTGCAGCAGCCAGTGTGCGCAGCAAGCGTCTTGACTCTGCTGCGTACGACAGACATTCGCAGGTTTTACGGGGGATGATGCCACTTCTTTGACCAAATGAGCCGCGCTGTACGCCGCATTGTGTTTACAGCAAGCTATTTTACTGCTGAGCAGTTTTTAGTTGTAAGAAGAAAACGCCACATGTGCTTTTCTGATTGCACTTTGCACAGGGTGAGACTGAAGCTGAATATAAATATCATCCATAAAAGAGGAGTTGTAGCAACAAAGACAAAGATGACACCTATTATAAAAACTTCAGAGGCCTTCAGGCATGACCTATGACCTCACTGAAGTATTAAATGCAGCAGAGACACACTGAGGAAAGATTTTAGGTGATTCGAATATGCAAATTAATATCAGACATTCAGACCTCTGATCATGATTTACTGGGGCTCAGCTGGTTGGGCAGCTTATCTTCTGATCCAAAGGTTGGTGGTTCGATTTATCTGCCTCTGCCCATGTGGTGAAGTGAACTTTACAGGTAATCAATAACATTTGTTGACATTCAAGCTGCACAATGCAGCGCAGATTCATCGTCATTGTGAAATCCGCATTCACAATGTACCGTACGGATCCCAAAAGACTGCAATTAATAATGTACCCATGTTGTGTATCTCAACATATTTGGTCGGTGGATTGAACCCTAGTGTTCCAGATTTTGTGTGAACTAATGAAACGTTGAATTAAAAAGCAGAAAAATCAAGTGAAAATGGCAAAAAACCAACAAAGTCAATAACTTTGGAAACACTGCTGGTGGACATGTGCTGACAAAGCAAAATGACTCAACACAAAATTGAAATCCAAGCAGTGAAAGAACACTGTGACTTGACATTAACGTCAAATACATCAAATGCGTATATTATTTTATCTCAATATTCAAGAACATGATCGCACAGCACATGTTTAACTAAGATCATGAAGTCCACCTTGCACTCCCCTTTGCTGCGTGAATGTTTTGACTCATGTAAAATATGTTCAGACTGCTCAGAATGTCAAATGTGAAGTTTCTTATGGATTTTATAGTCTCTTGCAGAAAGAATCGGAAAAAAATGGGGAAATTACATTATTTTGATCAGAAAGTAAGTCAAACTTGTTTGTTATTTGTTTGTATTAAAAGCAACTTGTATATCAAAATATATGGTACATACCATCTGGGACCACTAGGTGTCACTGTGTGACAACTGAATGCTGCTACAGCCCCACAGAAATGATGAAATATGAGGCAGAAAATGGAAACAGGGCTTCAGAAACAGAGAAACAAAGCAGAGAAACTGTTACTGTGATGAAGAAAACTAAGAATACTAATCGTGGGCTAACAAAGTCACTGATAAGCTTTCGAGCAGCGAGCTGCTGGCCAGCGTTTATCAAAGGTCCAGTTACGTCCGAGCGTGAAATAAAAGTGTCTCACACGCCAATGTGAATTATATACGTTGCATTTTTTGACATATGAGGCGTATACTCGGGTGTGACTTATAGTCTGGAGGAGTTGTTAAAGGTCACATCACAAGCTAAGAGATCTGTTTATTTAATGTTGATGTTCGGCTTCATCTTTGTGTCTGGAAAAGAGGCATTCAAGTACAAATAATCCATGTTTCAGATTTAATCATTATAAATTGTGACAAAAAGGTCAAGTTTTGGTGTTGAAACCAATATGCATGTGTAGAAAAGCACAAGTATATATGAGTAAATATGACCCTAAATGCGATTGACTAGTTTCTCTGACTGCTAAATGCCTCAATTTGGTTATTAGCCAATAAATCTTGTTTAATTGTGAATTTATGTCTCAGCTGCACACAAGGATGCTCAAAACACTTTGCTACAAACTATTTGCAAAAACTCCTTTAAGGTTCCTGCAGAGATGAGCTACATATGTTTGCAGCTTTATTACAACACGTACTTTTCGTCACCTGATGCTTCGTAAATTCCGTTCATTGTTGACATAAAATCGCTGATTCTTGCAGTTTCAAAGTCTTTGTCCAAGTCCATTTGTCCGCTCCTCAAAACCCCGACGCACGTCTTTCATCAAACGAGACAGCCCGACATTTTCTTATTTTCCTCTTCTATCTGTTCTGTCAGTGCATCCATCAAGGACGCAGTCGTCCGTGCACAGTCGCGGCTTCTGGCGTGATCGGTAACCGGGTCTGGACTTCGGCGGGGCGAACTCCTGCGGCGACTCCATCGGACGACACGACCGACCGCCAACGATTTCTCATTACGATGATCAGTGCAGAAGCTCTTAACATTTAAGCCCTGGGTAAAATCAATGTCTGTGTCTATGGAGAGCAAAACGTAATGCACTGTGGTTCCTGCAGCGCTGCACTTTAAAAAGTAACATCAAATAAACAGATAAACTATACCTGTAAAAACATAATAATGCTCACTTGGTTTATTCTAAACCGTCATATTTGAATGAGCCAAACTTCTAATTATACACTTCTGTATCCTTGATGAATCATGGAAACCCAAACATTGCTGTCCCGCCCACACTGTCTCCTAATCTTGTCCCTGCGGTCACTTTCAGCACCTCAGAAACCCAACGCGGTGCTCAGACTGCCATGAAGACAAAGCTCATCATCAAATATAAAGAGAGCTTTATAGAAATAAGGATATTAGACTTTATGAGGCTCAGCCTCAAATAATGCAAATAATAATACATTCAAATAATGCAGAGAATCCCAACCACCTAAACCACAAGTGTCAAACATAAGGCCCGGGGGCCAAAACCGTCCCGCAAGAGGCTCCAATCTGCCAAACCACCAAGTAAATGGTAAGAATTTCAAAGAAAACATAGATTTTTTAAAACACATTTCTTAAGAGTAGCAACACAACACTGAGACCCGAGCTGAGATATTGATGATGCTGCCATGAAAGATAGAATACTAGCGTTAACCTTAAAGCCATGCTGAGTGTAGGGCTCCCTTGCGTGTCTTTGTCAAGTCTGCATGTCTTACATGTTTGTCCCTCTTTCTGTTTTATTTTGAAGTAACCTGTCTTGTCCGTGTCTCTGTATACTTGTCCTGCCTGTTCACCCTCCCGCTGTGTTTCTGATCAGTGTTGCTTTGTGGCACCTGTGTCTTCCCCTCCCCGTCTGTATTTAAGCCCCGTTTCCAGTTGTCTGGTTGTTGGATCGTCAGTCGTAGTTTGTCTTGTCTCCTGCTCTTCCTCGTGCGTTCTTTTGTGGATTTTTCTGCGTTTTGGACCCCTGCCTATTTTGATGACTCTGGACCTCCCTGATGATAGTGTAAGTCCCAATCTTAATAAACTGTGAGCTGATCTGAGTCAGAGTCAGAGTCAGAGGCAGAGTCAGAGTCAGAGTCAGAGTCAGAGTCAGAGTCAGAGTCAGAGTCAGAGTCAGAGTCTGAGTCTGAGTCTGAGTCTGAGTCTGAGTCTGAGTCTGAGTCTGAGTCTGAGTCTGGGCTCACCATGGTTCGTGAGACTGTCCGGGTGTAAAAACACCCATAATGCAACAGCAGTAGAAGTTCATTGTATTTTGCACCAGAAGTTTTTATTAGAATTGGCTTTATGTTGAGATTCTAATCATTTTCATTTGTAATTGTTTTTTTTGTGAGAGTATAGACATTTTCATCACGTATACACTGCGCCACAACAACAAAAAAAAAACTATAAAGTTTACATTTAAAAGTTATTGTGGAACTATTTAACCGGGTCCAGCCCACTCAAGATGAAATTAGGCCTGTTTGTGAACTAGAATGTGTTTGACACCTCTGCTCTACACAGAAAATGTCCCCCTCTTCTCTCTTCACAAATCACACTCTGGGTGCACTTTTGTTAATTTGCAATAACTCCTGCCGAACCGCCGTGAAGACGGGCCATTCTCTCTCCAGTAACGTCCACATAACTCACCGGCAGGAAGGGAAACGCGAGCTCAGCACCGAGCACAGAAGAACATCTGTCAGGTGAGCCGTCGACAACAAAGAGTGCGAGTCAGTTCCTCACATGGACGTAACGACCTGCGACAGCTCGCGAATCAAGACGTTACGAACTTCAGGCTCCGGAGAAACAAAGTCAGTTCAAAGCGTCTATTTTTAGACGACTGACTCGAGACACGTTTGATGAGGACTTATGAAAGAACAGCAGCTATCATCAGGATGATGATTTCACGCCACTTTGCAGAAGCTTGTGTGTATTTATATTTATGTGAAAACACTGATTTCTTCTAAAAATATCCCTGCGCGCCCTCTGCCTGCACTTAAATGGCTTCACTTTATGCAAATCAATTAGCATGACCCTGACGCTTTGCTTCTCATGTGTTTTGTTTTGTTTTTTTCAAGTTGTGAAAGCTGTCGTCTGCTTGTTTCGGAGCGTTTACAAATATTTTGTTTATGAGAAACAAATTGGTTGCTATAGCTGAGCCTCCCACTTGCTCAGAAGTTACACAAAGTGTTTCTCACAGTTAAAATGATAAAAATGCTTCCTTGCCGGCCAGGTCTGTAAGTTTGAGCAGTGATGAGTCAACAATGTTATATTTCTATGATTACATCTGAAATATATTTGTGAGGGTAGAAACCTTTTCTAATGTCTATCGTTTTCCAGTTTTGAGGTTACTAATCCTTCACAGAAATGAGGAAAGTTCGATAAAAACAATTGTATTCCTTAAAGAAACTTTGTAAATGTTAAGTAATACCTTCTTTTTGCTTTAGGTGGCAGTAGTGAGACTTCAGTCCAGCTCATGTAAACTTATAGTCAGTTTTGAATTCAAACTAATACAGTAAACGTGCTTTTTAGTTTGAGAGTTTCTCAAATATTTTGGCGTATTGTGCATGGAAGTTTCTTTAAAAACGCAAAGATCCAGTAAAATGTTTTGATCAGTTGAAGACGTGACTTTCAGATCCCAAGGACAGTTTTTGTTGCCCCTTCCCCCACTATTGTCAATCTGTGCCTTTTTTTTCCTCTTTTATAGTTCGGCTTCTCGATGTGTGAGGATTGTTCAAAAGGAAATACTTTTTATTTCATAACAATGTTTTAATGCTGCTAATTGTTTAAAATCATTAATCATAGTAGGAAACATATCTTCAAACATGCGTCTACTGTTGCCTCTTGGATTAATATAGTTCAATAAAAGATGAATCATGTACAATATTATGGAATCTCAAATGTGTGTCTAGATGTTCCAACCCATGCTGCTATCATGACAGTCGGTGGGTAACTGACTGCTCCTCCTGTCATCTTTTCCTTTGTCTTTGTTCCTCTCTGACTTTATTATCCATCTCAAAATATCCCCCTTTTGTCTTTGAAGCCCGGAGCAGGACTGTGATATTGCCGTCACGTGGCGCTCGCGATGTGTGGAGGTCAAGAGGGGACAGAGACGAATCGAGGCTCCGCTTCATCACGAGAGAGCGGATAAAAGCAAGAGCTGCAGCCACGTTTACATCCAAAGCCCGTCATTTAGGACAACAATAGGACTCTGTTCAGTCACGGGCTCCTTTGACCGGGCATCGTACATCCTGATTAGCTGACTCATTACCTGATCTGATGCATTTAGAAAACTCAGGAATACTTTCGATGTTTACCCCGGCTGTAACCAGCCGCAAAAAACAAGCCGTGCTGCTTATTTCTGGTTTCTCGAGACGAGCAAATCACATTTATGTCGAGTGAAGATCTGGCGAACCTCCTCTGGCTTCTGTCGGTCTTTTTGCCAGCGTCTCACCAGAGGGGGCAGTTGGCTGCGACCTACTTTGTGCGAGTAAAACTGGAGCTGTCAGTCACGCAGCTGTGCGTCACATCGCCTTACCAACCGCCGTATATACTGCTGCATCACTCTGGCCCACTTTCCTCGCCATGGCACTGGAAGCCTCCACAACAAATGATATTTTCAGCTCCCCAACGCCGCCCGGCCCCTCTGGCTCTCTGCTGTAAACAAGACACGATAAGTGGCACTCTTTCTGAAAAGCCAGTCCGCTCTTACGTAATGCTACAGGCAGGATGTCTGCCGGCCGTCGAGTGGCACCTTGAAGGTAAATGACTCCCGAGGCCTCGTCTGTGTCCAGCGGCTCCATTAGAGCAGGAAGGTGGCGTTTTACATCCATTAGCTCTAAATAAACGACAGCTGAATTATTGAGATAATCAACTCAGCGAACGACTACCAATCCATTAACTAAACAGGGTCTGGGTGGAAGGACGCTGCTTCAACTCTGCAGTACTTTTACCTTCAGCTGCATTCATCACCACGGCCTCTTTAATGGCACTAAGTTCAGGCGGACAAACTGTCTTGCGGCCATCAAGTTCCAACCAAAAAAATCACTCCTGCTTGAGTACTTCATCTCTGTAAAGTGACTGGTAATTCATTTTGAGTTAAACTGCGACGGACTGAACAGTAAACAACTTTCTTTATCCTGAAAAAAATCAATAGTTTTATTTTGTGTGTCTAGATAGATAGATAGATCTTTTAATCTCAAATACGCACCACAGGCGCACACATATGGCCTCAGAGAGCAACGCTTAAGGCGCAAGCACTTCAGAAATAATAAAAAAAATGAGTCAAGAAACGAAACGGTCTGAAACAACACACAGTAAACAGTAATAGAGTAATAAAGCAATAAGTTGCAGCGATGCATAAGAACAGATTTCGCACTGTAATTATTGCACCTTCCTTAAGCCAAGAAGCTTTCCGTCTCTGAGTGATAAAACACTGTCGAGTAACAAATACTCATTCACTTCACAACAACCTTGGCCGAGAGACACTTTGTGTGAGTATGCGCATGAATGCCGGACGCACGGGGCCGAGGTCGCAGGGTGAGTTACAGCCTGGATTAGCCCTCGTCTGAACACGGGGTGATAAAGTGTGACCCCTGTGTCACGTGCAAAGCATCACTACTTTCATCTCTCTCTCGCTCCCTCTCTCCCTCTCTCTCTCTCTGTCTCTCTCTCTCGCTCTCTCTCTCTCTCTCTCTGCTCCTCTTCCCCAGCCTTCACTTCTCAATCCAAATCCCATCTCGTATCGTTTGTCCTCTGTTCCCGCCCCTTCCTTTATGTGCGGGTGAATCACGTAACCGCTCCGCAAGACGAGGAAATCATCAATTAGCACATTGATGGACAAATATAGACACGCACCACAGCCACAGAGATATGTGTCATAACAACCGCACATCGCACGCAAACACAAAGCCAGAATACAATTAGTCATATTTGAGGGGGATTGGATTCTTCAAAAACTGCTTCGCTCGACGGATTACAGCTGATAAGATTTGATTCGAGCTCATAATTTTTTTTTTACTGCATCCAGAAAGACCTAAAGAGAACATTAGTAGTAAATAATACATGGTGGCAGGTCAGGTGTTGAACAAATATTTCCATTCACCAGTCCCAACCACATTTCATAGTATCTCGCCACATACCTTGTGTATTATGGATTATTATTTATTGTAATAAACAATATATTCCACCCTGTGTGAAGCTCAAGGCAACTACTCATGAATTGATTATTTCAATGTTTTATCTATAATTGTTATCACATTGATTATAAATATTAATTTCTGATGATACAGTGAGATCAGTAGAGAATATTTGTACCTCTTTTGGTCAAAAAACTGCAAGCATGCACATACAAATGCCTCAATGCATATTAGAAAGACATGATTTTCAAAAGGTTGTCAAAACTGTTCTGAAACAAAAACACAAAATGATATGATTTCAGTTGAAATTGAGCCTTTAATTTCTGGAGTAAATCTGTGTTTAAAGGAGGTCAGATGCAAGCCTACATGTCACCATCTGTGAAAATCTGAAGGGAATGCAGTTGATTACTGACTTTTGGGTCTGGGAGAATGTTAAAAAAAAATAAAAATCATCAGACAGGACTGAGAAAACAACACTTGACACAGATTGCATGTCTGGGCATTGCAGCATCACTCTCTATTCTTAGAAAAACTGCTCTTCAAATTCAATAAATTGACCACAAATCAGTGACATCATGAATCAATCAATTTATCAAATTACCCCGAGGCTTTCCTAAAGTTCAAACTGTGATGAAAACACGGCAGCCGAGCGGCGCGGCGTCGACTGCGACCTCAATCAGAGCGAGGGCTGTCCAGAAATGTGTCGGTAAATATAGCTGGTGATACGAACAAAGGAATTGACTAATCCGAACTCCAGGGGATCTGTGATCAACCATGCATTTGTCTGCATTTTACATGACTAATGCTGTCAGAGACGGAGGGAGATTGCTTCACATCGGCCAATCAAGATGCTAATTAGCCGCATTAGTAATTTCAGTCGGAGGCAGCGGGATAAAATGAGCCGCTGCAGCTGATCTGCATTCTGTGTGCGTCTCCAGAGGACGAAATGATAACGTAAACAGTAAGAAACTCTTCAATGAAATCCAGCTTACTGCCCCAGAAGCCACGAGTCCTCTAAGGGCGTCCGTAAAGCCTGAAACCTGTGATGCTCACATGCTCCAGCAGTGCCGGGATGGTCTCTCAGTCAGACCAGAGCCTAATGGCCTCAGTCAAACACTTCTTTGTTGGGAACAATGAAAACATTTGACTATACACGGAGACGTTCTGCGTAATTCAGTTACTCATGAGCTGCATGAATGGCCTCAGTTTCTGCAGCACTGCAGTGCTATCACAACACACACACACACACACACACACACACACACACACACACACACACACACACACACACACACACACACACACACACACACACACACACACACACACACACACACACACACACACACACACACACGCACGCACGCACGCACACACACACACACAAACACACACAAACACACACACACACACATCCCCACTGTACTTTGGACAGGTCGGCACAGAGCCCTTTAATGATCGGGCAGTTCAGAGGACACCACGCGATTACAGTTTTCCTGGAGTTTCTAGAAGGGGGTCCAAATCTAGATTTTTATCCTCATAATCTAACCGGGGTGAAAATTGGGTTTGATGAGGTGCACATCTGCTCGCTATGATGCAAGAGAGGACCGAGTGCTGTAACTGTTGGAATTCGAGGCTTTAATCTACAAAGTGTCTGCAAGTCCAACACAAGAATTTTGCACCCAGTATCCCGATAGAAGCATCCTCATCTTTCCTCACGTCTGAGGCCCCATTTACATGACATTTCAAGTGAAAACGCAGAGTCTTTGCATTATTGTTTCAGCAAAAGTTCTGAAAACAATGTCCGGCAACTGCATAAACACTGAAAATTAGGTTGTTTTCATGTTGGGCCACTAGTGGGTGCTGTTGTTTGTTTTTGTAATGAACCCACACACACGTGCAGAGAAGAATATACTCCAAACATTACCAATGTGAGAACAGACATTCTAAAATAACAAAACTACCAAGTCCCACTGGGACTGGACTGGGAGTCATGACATGACGGAGGTTCTTATTGTACTCAGCACGTGCAGAACAACTAGTGACCACAGGTGTGGTGTGCTTTCACAGTAGCAACGTTTCAGAAAAGTTGCGCTTTCCTCCATTTACACAAATTGAAATTGAACATAACACAACGCGGCCATGCGTGGCTATACGACGTGCCCTCTGAGATGCTGGTGATAGACACTGGCCGGGCAGCAGCTGGCAACAAATAGGCAAGCACCAAATGACGGCCTTCAGCTCAGAGACAACAACAAGCAGCTGTTGGAGCGGTGGGCGGGTCGGCTCTGTCTTTGAAGGAAGCCAAGCTGTGATTATCTCGTTGCAACAGCAGGCCTGCAAAGTGCTGCGAACATAACCAGGCCAGCTAACTAGCACTTGTTGCTAATCAACCGCTGCCACCTGTAGTGGCAGCTTCCTAATTCCTACAATGACAGAGACGTCAAGCTATTCATTACACACTACTTCTCTATTTTAAACACCGATTGCACAGTATTACTTTTTGTTTCGTTTTGTTTTGTTTTGTTTTTATTCAGAAAGCTTTCAGAATGTTCTATTCACCCCAAGTGAATTTAATGTACAGTAGCTCACACACACTGACACCACCATGTCATGTTTTTAGAAACAATTTGTACCTGGTAAAAACTCAAGCATGGAGAGAACATGCAAGCTCAGCTCGGAAAGTCTCGGCTCAAATTCCAACCCACGGGATTCTTGCAGTGGGGATACCTGCTATGCTATCACTGAATGGCAGAATTGAAAGCACCGTGAAAATGTCATGTTTCTTTGACGCATCAATGCATTAATTTTCTTATATGTTGTTGTGTCCATGTCCAAGGTTTCCATTGGCCAGACCGGTGTGAAAGGTTTGATCAGACTGCAGCGTTGCCGGTAAATCAGTCATTACAGCACAAAGATAAAAGTCATCCATGCAAGAGAACATGTTCCTCAAAGCTGCTGCAGGTTGAGCAACATGAGGCTGGATGCTTTATTCAAGGTGCAAACTGAGAAAAGTTACCTTCTTGAAGATTTAGTAGTAAGGTTGTGTGCAGTGTTGACTTAGATTACAATTTGTACCCACGTTATTCTGACTCCTCGGACCTCAGAAAGTGACAAACCTTTGCCTATCCCCAACCTCAGACACCCCTAAACCCCAAAAAGCTCTCCAGATGCTGAAGTAGCAGATGCTTATCAATAAAATAATACTGCAAATACCCAAACCACACAGGCATGAAAGGCCACAAAAAATACACCCAAGGTTCTCATTGCAGCCAGTGTTCGGTTGTAGATATAAACTCATAAAAATCCTTCTAATGCAATGTGTTAGTATTCAAACTTTTAACATTTGGGACCCACCAAGTAGCTCAATCCTACAGACTGCAGCTTTAGAGGTTGACACCACAATTTCAGACTTGTGCGATTGCAACTGGAAATAGACAGGAGGCGATTAAAACCAGCGGTGTTAAACATATTGTAGGTCAGGACCCAGTTTCATCTCAAATGGGCAGGAACGGTAAAATAGTGCCATAATAACCTTTATATTTAGACTTTAATGTTTTTCTTTGTTGTGACACAGAGTATATGTGAAAAAATAATTACTACAGAAAATCATGTCAACTTTAATGAACCTTTCTTGTGCAAAATAAAGTGAAATATCCAAAAATCTTCTCTTGCTGTTGCATTATGCTTTGGACAATTGTTAACCGAAACAACAATTTATTAAATTCACACCTGCAATAACACACAGGCCGGCCAAATCCGCAGTGAAATCATCAGATAATGACTCGATTTATGCAATTAGTACACAATGAGCTGCAGACTCATCTCCTTCAACGATCAGGAGCGACATTATAAAGGCCAATGCTGGGATGCCAGGAGGGGCAAACAGACCAACAGGACTCCTGAGTCACAACATCAGGTGGAGTATCTAAGCAAGGAGGGGCGGTAACGGACTGCCGTGTCCACCACAGAGAGAGGAAAGATGCAGTTACGAGGAGACACATGGGAGTGGCTCCTCAGAGAGAGAGAGTAAGTCATTATATTTAACCTTGAAGACAGGATTTTCTTTCCTTGACATAAAAACATATATAGGTCATTTGTGAAAGCTCATTGAAGTCGCTGCTTATGTAGTGTAGGAGGCAGCTGGGGGCAACGGCAGCTAGAGCACTGGCTTCAGAAATCAACATTAAACAACTGTTATCCCCAAGTTGTTGATATTCAACACAGTTTACGTGACATTTCAAGTGAAATTTCGTTTCAGAAAAGTCTTGCGTTTCCACGGCAATGTTTTGAAAATGATGTCCAACAGTGCCAACTTGTGGCCTGGCATGCATACTACATCGATTTGAACGTTTGAGCCGTTGTTGCGTAAACAGACATCGTTTTCAAACAGTGAAAACTTGAAACCTTTCTGAAACGGAAACGGAAAGACAGCGTATTTTCACTTGAAAGATCCTGGTGCCTATCGATCACTCAGAATGAGTGGATGGATGTAAAGTAGGGGTGCATGTTTTAGGTTTCCCCCCGTTGCCACACCAGATTGCAATGAGAAACTGGAGGAAACTGTAAACTAGGAACTGGGACCCTCCCACCTGAAAACTGTCCCTGTTCGCAGCTGCATTCATTCCTGATGAGGAGGGGAAAAATGAATGAATGACGCTGAAGATGTTTCGAAGAAATGCCTCACGCTTCATGGCATCATGTGATGTGTGGGCACTGTGAGGCATGAGGCGAGCATCGACGTGGGGATTGGCTCTCGCAGGAGCCCTTGAACAAGATTCCCGGCCGGTGCCAGGAGTCGTGACATCATGAGTCTATTTCTGGCTGTCAAGTGGAGCATTCAGAGGCTAAAAACTATTCATTAATGGAGCTCAGCTGCCTGGTCAAAAACCTCGACCCGTACAAGAGACCTGCACGGGCGAGGCGATTTCAGCTGCCAAAATATTCCAACATGTCCTCAGGACATCATGTCAGAGAATAGTCAGTTTAACTCCAGTGCAGTCAGCCGACATTAAACCGAGCGTCCAGGTAATGCTTTGAGAATCTGTCGGGAAAATTTTCCAGGAGCGACCGGTAAATATTTGTCAGTGGTGGGTTTTATTGTTTTCTTACTAAAAGAGCATTACGTTTCCAGGTCGGTGCAGCAAGAAGCTCTAAATGTTGGTCATAACCTCATTTCACTCTGCTCACTTAAGTGGCTCTCAGGGGACCAGTTCTCTAATTCATTCAGGCAAAGCCAGCAAGATGAACGAGCGTATGTGTGTGTGTGTGTGTGTGTGTGTGTGTGTGTGTGTGTGTGTGTGAGAGTGTGTGTGTGTGTGTGTGTGTGTGTGCGTGTGTGTGCGTGTGTGTGTGTGTGTGTGTGTGTGTGTGTGTGTGTGTGTGTGTGTGTGTGTGTGTGTGTGTGTGTGTGTGTGTGTGTGTGGACTAAGATTAATAAAGATTCTGTATTTCATGCCTCAGGGTCTGACTCATGCCTAACTTCTCCCCACAGTGATGCAAACACTCGCACACCCCTCCCCACACCTACACAGCTATATCCTAACACACACACACACACACACACACACACACACACACACACACACACACACACACACACACACACACACACACGCACACACGCGTTTTTCCTCACTGCAGACGATGACATCAACGTGCCCGATGCGTAGGCATCATTGTCCTTTCTTAAACGAGAGTGATTCATCATCAAACGTTTTTTTGTTTTTTGCTTGTTTGTGGACCTTTAAAAATCTGGAAAAACACCTAAACATTCTGCCATGTATCTCATTCTACCGAGAAGTTAAAAAAAAAGGTTCAACCTTGTAAATTGCTGCATGCCGACGAGGCACAAGCACTTGTTCCAGGAAATGTGGTTTAATGATAAAGTCAATCAATAAGCTTCTCAAACAGACACTGATTTTATCATTGAAGTTATATAAACAAAGCAGAATATTAGGTAAACATATCATTGTTGAGGGGCCTGCATGGTGGATTATTTTATGTGTAAAGAATGCTGCTATGAGCTCTGAAATATATGCTGGTAACTGCTGCCGATTGAATAATCTCCTCTGCTGCGGGCATAAATGTGTAAATCTGATTCTGATGGAACCAGACTGTAGTTTCTCACCAGCCACGAACCTCAACACACGTCACTGTCAGCAAGTATCATACATCTCAAACTGAAGTGGAGTGGAGTTTTATCATTAGTTACATAAACTAAGCAGAACATTTCAGGTTGATAGAGCTGCAGAATTAGGTAAACATAATTGATAGTTGAGTATCGTGATGATGAAATGAGTTGCAATAAATACAAGGGCCGAAGCTATCAAGTCAGAGATTTCCACTTCAAAAAAACAGTGCTCTTTCTCTTTACACCAGATGTGAGTGGACTGGAAAGGACTGTTTTCTTTTTCTTTTCTTTTTTTTCCAGTCACACGCACATCAAATTTCCCACCAGTTGCGATTCAGAAAACTGAGACGTTTGTTGTTTTCTGGTTGTTTTTCCTTGATTTTACGTAGAGTTGTCAATCTGCTTGACATAGTAAGAAATTCAAACTTTATAATTTTGTGGATTAATCACAATTTAATCAAACTTTTGTTTGTCTTTTTGAATTTGCAGAGCATGAATGCACTGAAACATAAGTTTGCCATACCTCATAGTTTTTTGTAATCTCTACGAGTCTAAATTTGATTTGCGAGTGTTTACATTGCCTACGCTTGATGCCGCTCAATAAATGATGAACTTTTTAATGGTTTAAGAGAAAGTGGATTGTTTTCAGAAGCCTGGCTTGCTTGTTTCTCACACGATCTGGCAACACAGCGACTGTTAAAGTCGAGTCTGCATCACACAGCTGCTGCCGCCTTGTTAGGCTGATCTACTCTCCCTGTATTTTCCCGACATTTACAGCACACTGGTACCCTACTGCGTTGTTCATTAGGGAGATAATTACATCTGCGGGAGATCCTTTTACACCGTCTTGTCACCAACCGCACCTCGGCCAGATTGCGATGTTACCCCACGCCAAGCCAATGTCAGACTATGGTCAGCCAGAATCTGGCACCAGCGGTGATGATTCATCCAGAAGGGGCTGGATGTGTCTCTCTCATCAGGTCCTAACCTTTCAAGGGTATTGATCAGGGATCTTTGTCAGAGCCATTACAGACACTCGATGCATACGGTGCATTGAGTGCGTGCCAGGGGCTCCAGGCCTGCCTTTGTCAATCTGGAGAAGATTAAAAGGAGAAAAGAATTAAGGGGTGGGCAGGAAAAACAAGGCTTTGTGGGTAAATTGAGCAGAAAAACAAGAGAGGCTCGACTCTGCAACCCAAGAAAATACTACTGTGGGTGTATTAAGCAAGACAGGACCTGATCACATGCCCAAGCATTTTCTTATTAACCCATACACTTTTCTGTCAAGTTAAGGACAGCCGTGGACTCTTCTGCAGCCCCACCGTCTTTGCACAGTTTCGTCCTCTGTTCCTGCCATGCATCAACCGCACATCTCGCCTCCAGGCAGCATGAACTGGGGCACAAACAATAACAGTAATCATGGAAAATCATGTGCTGCTCTGGCGGAGGAGACCAGCTGACTGGCTGACTGCTGGAGCCCGGAGGGCCTCCCGTACAGGCAACAGAGAGACGGTGAAAGGATGAGGAGAAAAATCAAAAGCAAAGAAGAGAGGGATTCACCTCTTATTCCCTCTCCTCAACAAGCTTAGTCATCTTCATTTCCACACTCTGCCCCTGTCAGGGAGCTTCACCATCTCCCCTCCTCGTCTTCTGCCTCCCACTGCTCCGCTTCGTTCACCGCTCACCCCCCCCCCCGGGATCCACAGAATGGTACAGTCCAAGACCACGCGCACCAGTTTGGTGATATAGGTTGGAGCTGCAATGGATGAGCTGCTCCTGTGGCCCTAATTTTTAACAGATTGCAGCATCATGTATGATGAATGAACGCAGAGATATTATTGACTCAGACTGGAACGCCGTCGACAAAACACTGGAGACGTTACACAACCACTCCGCTACCGCCACAGATTTTAATCTTTAAATTAAACTTTAATTGTCGTCTGAACTCTCAACATGTCTCTAAGCTCAGTGGCATTTTTCTTCTTCTATAATTTCCACTGAAGCCAGTCCGGCAGTCATGAATGAGCAAGCCACAGATCAATGAGCTGTTCTATACAGTAATTTAGTCCAGTCTTGGCTTTCGTTACAACGCCGGTGTCTGAGTGATCAATGGGATGGTATCTCATTACGGTCTGCCTGGGTAGAAAGAGCACTCAGATCAACACCTGGGGATCCGAGGCCATGCCACCGGGCCAGAGTGTCCAATAAACCATATTTACACATGCACATGGTCTCACGGATCAAATTTACACTATTGCAATGCTTCAGACAATACATAAACAAACAGTGTTTTAAATACATCTTTTCTGAGAAGGGAAAGTAAATATTTGACCTGTAAGGTAATTAAACCTCTGTAAATGTGAATATTACATGTAAGACAATATGTTTACATGATCGTTCACACATCATCTTCAAACAACAACAGTTGCAACACACACCACTGGGAGTACCTTGGAGTTCAGAGTTTTCCCCTCGGACTCTTCAACACAGGGCAAAATGGGAGATCGAGCCGCCACCTTTGGGATCATGAGGCGGACAATCTGCTAACTCCCAACTGGTTCAACAGCGCCTCTCGTAATAGAAGAACAAAAACAACGTGGAGCCAAATGTTTTTTTTCCATAAAAGTTTCACGTTCATTTTTTTAATTCTTTTTTTTATTTTACAGTATCAACACAACACAGAACGCTGAGCTAGTAAACTAGCATTAGCCTCAAAGCCATGTTGCCAGGGGGAGTTTGTAAAAACGCCCAGAATGCAACAGCTCCAGGACAAATTTTGGGGATATTTCACTGTATTTTCCACCATGAGGTTTCATTAAAATTGGCTTCATGTTCAGATTGCAGTTACTTTCTCTATTAATTGGTTTATTTTAAGAAAATGTTGACGTTTCAATATTTACAAAACTGAAAGACTCCTAATTTAATGTTTTTCATGATTGTTTCAAGTATTTTTTGAGTTCAGTATGAATTCTGAATGACAGCAATGCAGGAGGCACGATTTTGCAGTCAACCAGATTTGGGGTTTTTTTCCATTCAGGTTCATTGACGTACACTGAATCGTTCCGTTTCCAGTTGCAGCGGGAAACATCTGCACGACATGATTGGCGGCAGCTTGTGTGCAGGATTAGCAAGAGCGGAAGCGAATGTGGAGAACATCGTCAGCGAGCAGGAAGCGACCTCCATGAGGCCATGTTTGGCAACAGTAAACAAACAGCATGAGAAGAAGGCTGGAGCAGCCCCTCGGGGTCCTGCGAGTACAGTAGCACACAGCTGAGTGCTCCGGAGAACGCTGCCTGTCTGCCAGCCTGCCCGCTTGTGTCACGGTATAGGCGCTGTTGGGGGAGGATGGAGGACGGTCACATGAGCGCGGCGCTGCAGGCTTCGGGTCGTCTACACGCTCAATGTGCCTTTCTCTGAAATGAGACTATCCAGTACTAGCAGTGATTCTAGATTCAGAGGAAACCAGGCGATGTAATGCAAGACATGCACGAGAAGAAGAAGAAGAAAAAAAACAAGCCTTTACGATGGCAGTGGTGTTCCTGGTTTCCCAGTGAGGCTCGTAGTTCGAGGTGAGAACAAATTGCTCACAGTGTGCAATGAAACGCGTGTCGCATCAACAGCAGAGGAGTAGTGGAGGGTAAACCTATTGTTTTATTTGCTGAAAAAAAGATAACCCAGCTGTTAAATATGTGATGGTTCACTGCGTGACGATGATATAAAAATGAAGGATTTGGCAGTGAAGTGGCTGTTTTTCGGATCTGGGTTTATTTCTAAATGGCTAAAAAGGTCTGAAAAGGTGGAATTGTCCTGCTGAAATATGACGGCTTTCCCTGACAGGCTCGGTGCGTCTTGGTGTTTCTGTTACCGATGAATAATCTGCACTCAGTACTGGCACTAATGCAACCCCAAAATATTAAAGATCATTCATTTACATAACGTGCTGATGAAAAGTCTGCGGTTTTACACACAAAGAAGATTTTCCCGATATGTAGATGTAATTTTTGCAGACCGGTAAACTTCTGGCCATCTTTAGAACATTTCTTTCTTACCCAGATATTTTGGTGACCAGAAACAGTTAATCCATTTGATGTACATTCGGCTCACTAGTTTAACTTTAGTTGCCACTTTTTCATCATTATTGACATGCAATCTGACCATCAAGTTCAAAATGAGCTAATACTTTTCAATAATTTGTCAAATATTTTACATTTAACATGTTATGTTCATGAAAAAAAAAATTCGGCTTATTCTCGTGCCACATGATTTCATTGTATTATTTTCCATTGAATCAGTTTCAGTGTGTTCAAATAAAAGAACACATTTACCTTTTTTTAAAATTTGTTCTGTGGCTTTAAGAGGGAAAAAAATCGGTGTGCTTGCAGGATGAAGACAGGAAAAACAAATGTATGCTTGTATTGAATCTGGGATGTTTCTTCATCAAAGTTGCAAAGAAAAGATGGCCGTACTTCCTGTGGTACACGTTGAGGGATTTATTTAGATTTTAAACTAATCAACATTTTGAAATTAGAATTGTGTGTAATTGTCCTGCTTTGCTCATTACTACTCAGTATTATGTTTTTGTATTTATTTATTGGTTTGTATGTACGTATGTATTTTACCAACTTTTCTCAAAAAACAATTGACTCGAATTGCATTAAATCTTCAGGGATGATTTGTCTTTATCCAAGAATTGTTCCATTCAACTTTGACAGCGATTGGGTCAAAGGTCAAGGTCTAGATCACAAAAAGGTCAAAAAAGTATTTTCGTCACAACACGGTCAGTTTGTGTCCAATTGATGCCAAACTACCACCAAATTATTCCGTTTTCAGTTCCCTATTCTCTAATATGCCCCATGATGCAGTGAGATCATTACCCTGGTTAGCGGTTTGGGGTCAAAGGTCGGGGGAGGGGGTGTAAAATGTGTGTACGTCAGTGTCAAACACAAGAAGCAACAAACGACCATGACAAATCATAGGAGTGGTGTGGTGGATCAAATAACCTTGTGATCCATTGGTTTCCATGGTGACAAATGTGCCATTGGCAAAGGTATGCGCTCTACCGAGTGCTTGTTTTATATGATGTTGAGCCAGAAATTTCAGAAAAATTGTTCGTTTTGAAGTGTGGATGACCTGTGTGTGCTTCAAACTGACCATTAAGTGTGTTCTACAGGTTCATTTCTCAATAGATTTTCAAGTGAACTAAATTGTATGAAGCTGCAGACACATGAAAATCAGGTAATATGAAGAAACCTGATATAAAACAACATAATGAGCATTTTCTATGCAAAACACACCATGCATCAATGTTTTCGTGACACATACATTTCTCTGAGCTTTAACAAAATGGCCTGATGTAAATGGGAAAACAATAAATAAAACGACAGAGGACAGTGGGTGAGGAGAGGATGAAAATCAGGACAGTGGGTGAGGAGAGGAGGAACATCAGGACAGTGGGTGCGGAGAGGATGAACATTAAGACAGTGGGTGAGGAGAGGGGGAACATCAGGACAGTGGGTGAGGAGAGGAGGAACATCAGGACAGTGGGTGAGGAGAGGAGGAACATCAGGACAGTGGGTGCGGAGAGGAGGAACATTAAGACAGTGGGTGAGGAGAGGAGGCACAGTGGGTGAGGAGAGGAGGAATATCAGGACAGTGGGTGAGGGGAGGAGGCACAGTGGGTGAGGAGAGGAGGAACATCAGGACAGTGGGTGAGGGGAGGAAGAACATTAAGACAGTGGGTGAGGAGAGGAGGCACAGTGGGTGAGGAGAGGAGGAATATCAGGATAGTGGGTGAGGGGAGGGAGAGGAGGAACATCAGGACAGTGGGTGAGGAGAGGAGGAACATCAGGACAGTGGGTGCTGCAGGATTGTTATGCATGTATGAGACGGGTGAAGCGATGCTGGAAGCGTCGGCGCGGGGACGGCAAGTGTCACTGCGATCAGTCGAAAGTGTCACGACGAGCAGTGGCGCTGTGACCTCTGATGGAGGGAAGGGAAAAAAAACTGAGGGAAAGAAGGGAGACACAAGGCAAACATAATAAGAAAGGCAGTGACAGCAGAAACAGACGAGGAGGAGGAGGAGAGGAGAAGTTTGTGGTGGGCCAACATCTAATCCTGCCAGCGCTCTGGGCTTCAGAAACCAGAGGAGTGATATCAGTAAAGACACATTCACCGCCTGTCTATTGCTTAAACTGGGCCAAAAAAAAAACTGCTACTCTTTTCTTATTCATTGCTTCCTCTGCAATCAGAGTGGAGATAGACCTGGAAGCTATCTATTGCCCTCTTTAAGAATCACAGCGTTATTCCACACGGCCGGTCTCCGAAAACCGCTGCGAAACGACGTTTATATTAGATTATACAGTCAAATCATTACCGACTAATCAAGTGGTGAAGAATTCATAACAGACCAGAACAAAGGTGACGGCAGCTTCGACGCAGCGAGCTCATTTTGAATGTTCAAAGAGGCAGAAGCCGCACATCAAGCCAAAATATAGTCCTTATAAAAGAAATGTGCGTGATTACCCAGCTCTAACAACACTCATCTTATACAATTACAGTTGATAGCAGAAAGGCCAATAAGGCGGCATCAGATTAATAAACAGAAGCGTTTGTGGTGAGGAGGATCCCACTGACGTCTCATTCAAGCCAGACGTCAGGGAAAGCACCACGACCGTACGTCAGCTTCTGTCATTACACAATGACAACCCATATATCAACACTGAGCGCGACTGCCAGTGGATATCAGCAGGATTGTCTGATAATGGAAATGTTATTTCACGTTGACAGCTCTCAATGTGATCCCTGGTCAAATAAAATATCTTAAAAAATGTTGGTAACGCTTGTACCGGAGAGGAATATCAGAGGTTAATAATTTGGATTTCCAATTAAAAAAAATAAAAAAAAGACAGCGATATCCTACATTCAAATAAGAACTATGGGCATTGTAAAGTCACAGATGAGCAATGAGTGTGTGATGGTGTGTGATTAAATAGGGCAATATACATGCATCCATAATTAGATATGTCTGCAGGTTATCCAGTTTGTGCATTTTTTATATGTGTTGTTCATACATTGCTGAGATTTCTGCATATAACAAAAAGAAGCTGTAAAAGCATGTGTCTTCACTCCAACCTCTGTGATGAGATTTGTGAATGCACATTTTGTAAATTGCAATCACATTTGTGCAAGTCTGTGAGGACCAGTAAGAGTCTATCTCCATCAATTCCCAGCTATGTTTGCCCTCAGTCTAGACTTGAAGGCTCACTGCGCCCTGTCTTGAAATGTGTGAGATGCCCGACAGACTAGTGCAGTGCAACTTAGTGGGATGACGGCTCCGTAGCTATACACTGAGACTTCTGCTGCCATAGTAGCATTTGTATTTGCGTATGCATATTTGTATTTGTGCAATGTAATGACGTTTGTGTGTTGGTACTTAGATTTCTACACAGATTTGTATACATGTTTGTATGTATGTATGTATGTGTAGATTTGTGGGTGCATAAAACAGCTTTATGTAAAGTTTACTTTGTGTGCACTGAGATACAGTATGTGCCTGCCTCCAAAGATCTGTAAATGTCTTCACCTTTAGGCGCGGTGAAAGAATCATTAGAGGTTTTTACTTCTATTTTATCTCTGTCAAGGATTGGTTTTGTCAACCTTGTATTATCTACTTCCTGTAGTGTAATGTTTGAAAACACTGAGGAACAAACACTACAGTGCAACTTGATGTTGTGGTGATTGTAAATCTAAGAACAGACACACAAAAAGCACTTATCATGAAAAATATGAACCTGTGAGTCTACATTCAGGGGACAAATTCCTCCAAAAAGAAAGGATTATGAGTGAGTTGTATATATCAACCCACCGTTTATAGGTCCTTATAGGGACACAGAAATCTCATACATCAAACATATACTTCCCAATTTTATTATGCACATGCAAACACATTTTGACAGACAAAAATCTGTTCCGTGTAAAATCATTTGTGCAAAGAATTCACATTACAGACATACACATTGAAACCTGCACACACCACATCCATACACTACTTGTTTCACAAAAGTCATTTTGCCTCCACAGGCACAGTATAGACCAAAAAACAGGAAGTCTGACATGAATAAGCCTCCAAATGCCCAAATTCAGCACTAATCAGTCACTACAGGTGTTTGTGAATTTAGTCAATACACAAGTCATTGCAATTTACACTGTAGACTTGTAGAGTTTTTTACAAACAATGCTCCTAAGACTGCGACCGCGTTCCTCATATTGACGGTAAAGACTTCCTGCAGTACTTGTAACAAATTGCATTTGAATTAAAATAGAAAACAGTCAGGTCGGGGTAGAGATGAAGACACATTTACAGTCCTTGTCAGAACATATAAAGCTCACACAAACCTGATCCACACACACAGATCTAATTACGCTCACAAATGCTCATATGCATATACAAATCTGTGCATGCATGAATATAAGTATCTAATTACAGCCGTATCAATCTCATGGTGCAGACACAAATCAGGATGCACACCTACACGTCTTTGCGTGTTAAGGAATACATTTCTCTATGTGTTGCATTTCTGTGTAAACTTTCATACCACTTTGTCTTGTTTTCTCAACCGTATTTTATGTCCACTGTGTAACCTCTGAGGAGGGCGAAAGCCCCGAGGCTGAAGGATGAGCTGCAGACCACATAACACTGAGATACAAAACCAACACCAGAGATGAATCCAAGACGGCAAAGAAAGTTTAAAAGGCCATTTATAACATCCGAGACACAGCCCGCAACAATGTGTGAAGAGGTAAAAGTAGGTTAATTCAAAATATTCTAAAGGCCACGGGGCAAGAAAGAAAATAAGGTGGATACATTTGAAATAGAAAGCATTATTTAATGCGTCAAAGCCCTAATGTGCGATCACACCAAAGCTAATACAGATGCGGCGTACGCCTGTGTGCCTGCGTCTCTGAAACCATGCGGATTACTGCACTATCGGTGGGAACAAAGTCCTCCTCTCTCCACGAGGAAAACCTCCAGAGTCCCTCAGAAACACAGTGTGACTAGAATTACTGACACACTTTCAGAAAGTGCTAATCTCCACATACTGTAGGAATTATTACATAACCCCACCAAACTTTTAACCTCCCCAGCACTGAGTTGACTTCAAACAAAGGCAGGCTTGCTGCGCTATGCAACAAATACGACCAAATGCACAACGACGGGCTGAACTGTGCCTATTGGAAATGTGTTTGCTTAATAAAAGACATCTGGGTTGATTAAAAACTGCACTGAGCTTAAAGCTAAAGCTTAGCACACATCATATGTCAGTTAGTTTATACTTCAAATAGGATCTGCATGCAATCTAATTATAAATACAGTCCAGTTTCATCTCGAGTGGAACAGAAAGCAGGTCAGTAGTGTCGCACATCACTAGTGATCATGCACAGAGTAACAGGCCGGCGTTGTCAGGTCAGCTATTGTTAGTGACATTGGGCTTTTGAATGTTGCGTGCAGGTTAGCGTTTTCATATTTTTGTGAATTCTGAGTTAAGAGAAATTACATTTCCACACCATTACAATTCATCTGTCCACTTTCTGGGTTGTCTGGTTGTCTGCAGTCCCTGTTGCACAGTTTCAAACACGTCTTCAAATCCCTGCTCTGAACCCTCTTGCAGGAATTCATAAGTCACTTCATTGGGCGTAAGTGAGAGTCACCGAGTTGGAAAATTCCACAAAGTAGTGGTACTGTACGACACGATGTTTGTGCCATGTTCATTTAAGCATGGTCAAGTGATGTACTGGAAATTAAAAGATAATTACTCCCATCTGAATGAGACACGCTGCTGTGGGAGAATTTATTCCACATTGCTCACATAGCGAGATGGCAGAGAGAGAGAACTATGTACACATGATATGCTGCGGGAGACGCAAAAAAGGGAGATTAACCAACATCCTAATTTGAAACCGTCTTCCCTCAACTAATAGGTTCAATTAAACTTTTGAGTTTAATATTTGAAATAAGTCGATGTCACATTTTCCTCTGAAGGTATGACATAAAAGTGCAGCAATGGAAATAAACTGCATGTCGATCATCTCATCAGACCACAGCCATACGATCTCACCTGTACAGGTCCACCTGTATCCAAGCCTTAAGAGAAACTGGACATTATCCCATTTGGGACTAGGCTGCAGTCTGTGGTTGCATGTTTATCAGTCCACTCAGAAATTCTTAAATAAATAATGTCCACATATGAAAATTTTACTGGAGTTACTGTCTTGAAGGACGTAATTTCCCAACAATAACAACAAAAAACAGGCAACAAATAAAGAAAAATGTTGCTTCCAACCAAAACAATGGCAGATCTAAACAAACACTAAAGTTAACAGGTGATTGCAGAAAATACTTCATAACATTCATGTAATTCATGATTCATGTTCTCTGTATGTGGCTCTTAATGAAGAGCTCCAATGGACGCCCCTGCAGTGTTTCTCCACCAGGTGAGCAATCCCCAAAACTGTTAATCACATTCATCCATTCACACACACACCAATGGCATCGGCCGCCTTGCAAAGCGCTCAATCCATCCACTGTAAACCAGTTGATTTAGCGTCTCCCTCAAGGACACGTCGGCACGTCGAAAGGGGGAGATGGAGAATCGGACTTGCAACTTTCCCACTGAGAGACGACCGCTCTACCAACAGAGCCACAAATACGCAAACATAAACCCAGTTTACAGTCACCAGTAAACAAAGCAAAGTGATCTTTGGTTGGTGGGAAGAAGCCAAAAGGCTCAGAAAATTAAACAAGTAACATAAAAGAAAACCATGCCAGCTTCACAGAGAAGAACTGAAGTGTCGAAGCAAACTTTCTGAAACTTCAAACCATGAAGCCAGTGTTACCTGTGGCAGGGCGGAGCTGAGCTGGCGCTGCAGCGAGTCCCGGTCGTAGATGACGTCCTGGAGATGCTGCTGGGACAGTCCCAGGCTCTCCTGGGTCTCCCTCAGCGTGTCCAGCAGCCGGTCCCTCTCGTCCAGCATGTTCACCATCAGCTGCTCAAAGTGGGAGTCCGGGTCCGAGGCGCTGCTCTGGGAGCCGCGCTGGCTCAGCGCCGTGTCCTCGCTGATGGTGGGCATCACCTCGCACATCATCTTGGCGCTGCAGAGGAGGGTTACAAAAAGATCAAGTTTTAATACGGACTTCTTCGACAATAAGGTTAAATCAAACAGCGAACAGTTTCTCGTTTCCACGGCAACGTTCTGAAAACGATGTCTGTTGACACAGCAAGGAGAATCTGGACTGGGAGTCATGACACTGGTTCTTATGTTCTTATTGTTCATCTACTGAGCATGTGCAGAATTACTCTTTGCTACCGCCATGGTGGGCATGAGCAGTAGCAGCCTTTCTGCCAACTCCAAAGAGCATTTTCAGAAAGTCTTGCTTTCGTCCGTCTACACATAGATAAAGTCTGAGGGTTTCCGAAACGTTCTGTCTTTTCAGTGGCTCCGAGTACCAAAAACATAGCAAAAGTTTGAAATCGTTGCCGCATAAACAGAACCTCATGTCTATGTGACCGTTCCATTGCTGCATCTATACGACTCGGTCTGACACACTTGGAGCTCGGGCCTGGCGTCACCTCAGCGCATGCGAAGCGGCAGAGACGCCTTGGGATGCTGGGCATTCTGCCCTAGATTTCACGCTTGTGCTGTTTAATGGGCCAGCTCAGATCCAGTTGCATAATACACCATATCCACGCTGTAGTGGAAATGTGAAGCCATATACCCGCGTCACGCCTCCCACCTGAGAACGCTTCAGGAGACACTCTGGCCGATGGCGAGTTCAGGGGCTAAAAAAAAATGCGTCTGCATCACGAGACGTCGGGGTCATAAGTGGCGAAACAATAAAGGCAGAAAAAGCTGCGGGTCATAAAGATTTGATGAGTTCAGTATAAAGTGTGAAGGAAACAATGAGAGAGAAGCTCAGCTTGAGACACCAGCAGCGCTTCAGGTCGACTTGTTCTTCGATCTAATTGCAATTAAGTGCCGTTTTCAATTGGAATGGAAATAACTACACCATTTCCGCACCACAACAGCAAAAACACAGCCAAATGATTAGAAATACTCAATTTTTATGCATGTAGAGCTGTCGTTACATTTGCACAGACTTTCTGAACTCCCTCTAACATTGTAAGATATTATGATTTCAAGACTACAGGCTGCTGCAGGGTCACAAACTGTGTAAATCCAGTTTTATTTAGTTGATTGTTGTTCCTTTTTTTCTCTTTTTACTACCCCATAACAATGGTCAGTACCGCTCGTCCAGTTCTGCCTGCAGGTTGTGGGCAGTCTCTCCTGGACGACGGAGATCCACACAAAGTGCGAAGCCCACCAGCCTGATGAGAAAACTCATTTTGATGCAGATGACTTCCCTCTTTCGGTCAGAACATAAAAGGTAAAAACAACTGAAATTTTAATTCTATAAGAAAACCCAATACTTCCCCCTGTCATTCTGTAAAATCTGTTTCTCTCTGGTGGCCATTTGACTAAAAGTCTGTCCGTGATGTATCCTGCCTTAACATCTTATGAAGCAATTTTAGGGAACATTCACACGACAACAACTTTTGTTCCGTTTTGAGTCTTTGTTCACATGATACTGGTGCTTGGAGTCGCTGAAAATGCAAATCTTTGGAAACAGCTCCTAAGGCGGAACTTTTAGGAAACACCCCGTTGTGTAAACGGGCAAAAACGACTCATTGTGAAAACGCTCAGGCTCCGTTCCGAGGAGACGGCAGAATCACAGCAACTGTGTATGCAGGTAAATAGTTGTTCTGCACATGCTCAGTAGATGAACTATTTTGTCCGCATATTTTCAGGCTAATAATTCATTTGGTTTTAGAGACAGGTTACAGTGTGATGACCCAGGTAAGCAAGAATTCAATATCCCATCGCCCAGACTCAGTCCCCTCTGGGAGGGTTACAATGCCAGGTTTGTCTCTCAGCATGTGCTGGCAGTAAGACGGGGTATATTTTCTCCAGGCACCTGGCCAGGCACCCCCACCCCCCCACAGTTCACCATTCACAAACCATCCGCTGCCGTTTAGACCAGAGAGGCTGAGCCTGCACACCGCTTGGCTGGACACACCGCAACATGCCGGCCTTCGCTTTGAGCGCTGGAGGCGGGCTGGTGGACCGGCCGGGGCATCCGCGGTGCATTTCAAGTGGGAAGTAGTGATTTATTCCTGACTGAGGCTCAATACACATTAGGTGTGAAAAGAAAGGAAGGTGCTGTCTTCATTAAATAAGATACACAGCAAAATATAGGCTGAAAGTGTTGATGTAGGATCTAGTACTAGTAGTAACAGTCCATTTGAAAAAAAAAACTATCTTAGAAAACTCTGTCTACCTCAGGGGTGTCAAAATGTATTTTAGTTCAGTGGCCACATTCAGCCCAATTTCATCTTGAGTGGGTCAAATCAGTAAAAAAAAAAAACAGTAAAACAGAACATTACTACAATCTCAACATGAACCTAATTTTGATGAGACCTTCTGGTGCAAAATACTATGAAAATATCCCAAAAAAGCCTTCCGACACACCCTGACAGTACGACTTTGAGGCTAATGCTGGTTCCCAATGAGGTAGCTATCGTTCATGGCAGCATCACCAAGATCTCAGCTCCGGTCTCACTGTTCTGTTCACTCTGGAATAAAATGTTTTTGTTTTTTTTATGACTCCACTTCTTCTTCACTCACAACTCTACCGCAGTCTCCCTGAGCACTCGTCTCCCCAATGCACAGATAAAACAAACTGCCCTGAAATTTGTTGTTTAAAATGGGTTTTATTTCTCCTTCCAGCTGTGTGGAGAGCAAAGTGTATTAAGGATGTTTTTCTGCTTCATGGCCGTTACAATTCCCTTTTGTCCTGTTCCTGCACCTTACGCTTTGATCTCACCGTGACGGCCCCTTAAATCATTCCTACTGTCTATGAAAAATCAATGGATACGGAGTGAAAGTGCTCCGAGCGAGCTTCTATTGTCTGCACTCTCAGATGTATAAAACAGGCAGGCTGAGAGGAAGCAAACCGTATCACTCGGTGAAATATTTATCTGCTTAATTATGCCATTAAAAAAAGGCATGAGGCAAGTTACACACGGCACGGCACAAGCTGGCCTTGCTGTTACCAAATTAGACTTATTTCTCCTCTCAAAAACTGCCTCTGTTCCTAATGGCAAGGTTCAATAAGTTGGTTGATTCTTCCTCAGACATTTTGGACCACACACAAACACACACACACACACACACACACACACACACACACACACACACACACACACACACACACACACACACACACACACACACACACACACACACACACACACACACACACACACACACACACACACACGAGGTGTAGCCACGGTCCATTTTTCCACCACATCTTAAAGCTGTTTTATTGAGATTTGGTGACTTTGGAGGCACTTTAAGTCCAGTGAACTTGGGGTATAGAGCTGGAAGTGACCCTCACATCATGGTAATATACAGATGTAAAAATTCAGCTACAATGCTGGGGTATACCGTGGTGAGACATTTTAAGCACTTACACAGTATTAAATCCTACATTTCAATCCACTGTGACAATCCAGAAGAGCTTCAGGACACAAAATAGTGAAAAACTACAAAACAGTCATTGTATCAGACCGTTTACGGGTCGGTCTCCATCCCCACCCTCAACTATGGTCATTTTGGGTCAAAGAATGAAATCAGGTGAAATCAGTTTTCCTGGGGAATGGAAACATCCTCTCTGTAATGCCGCTGTGATGTAGTATAGAGACCGGAGGGATGGACAGATGGAAGAAATTTAGATTGTGGATGAAGATTTTAACCTGGATAAAGACCAGACTGAGAAGCTCTGATGCCATTTAGCTTTTTTTTTTCTCTTTCAAACTGAATTAAGAAAGATTCAAGGTTGGTTCGAGAAATCTGCTATGACAAAATACTACCATAATTTCCTGACTATAAGCACTACTTTGTTCACATGCTTTGAACCCTGCGACTTAAACAATGACGCAGCTAATTTATGGATTTTTACGGGTTAACGAGCTTCATGCCACTGACACATGGGTGGTGCGATCAGGTGCATCAGGTAACGCCGACCTTTCTTTCTTATTTCTTTTGAAATTTGGCGGGTGCGGCTTATATTCCGGTGGGCTCAATAGTCCAGAAATTAGGCATTCTGCAACGATAAAAACTCTTTTCAACATGTTCAAAAATGAAACGACACATATGTGACGTCCTGTGACTCGGGTGAGAAAACTGATAGTTTTGACATGTTTTGGAAATTCCCTCCAGACTTCTGTCCGCAGCCCAGTGAGAGAGGGGATGCGGGACCCAAACTGTGCCTAGAAACGATCCTCTATTGATATGAAGTAGGATGAATCTGTGCCTTAATGTTTCCACCAAATTCTGACCCCGTCTTCTAAAATGTTGATGCACAAACTGAGATTCATCAGATCTGGCAACAAGTGAATGGCGTCCATTTTTGGTGAGTTTGTGTGATTTAGAGGATCTGCTTAACTCTCATACTGAGGAATCTAGGTGTTGTCTTCCTCTTGTTTGCTTCAAGGCTTCATGTGCGTTGAGAGATGGTCGTCTGGAAACCTCGGCTGCAGCGGTTGTTTGAGTCTCAGGATACTTTCTGTATTCCTGAGGGCGGTCTGCTCATTCTCCCATGACTTCTGACTTCAACAAGAGAAATGCCTCACTGGACACAATTTTTTTGCTGATCCGAAGGGATTTTCGTGCACAGTTTAAACTTAAAAGTTTCACATCTAAAAGCTTTGCACTTCTGCCGCCTTGTTGGCTGATTTGTGTTGACGAACAGTTGCAGAGGTGTTCTTAATGTTTGTGATCAGAGAGTGAGCATCATACATTTGAAGCCTTGAACAGGTTGAAAAACACCCACCACTTGCCCAAAATGTCAGTTTCGCGGCAAAATATTGCTCCCCTGTGTCTTAGTATTTGCTCTACTGCTGCAGACACTCTTAATGGAGGCCATGTTTGTTCAGCAAGTCATTAGTTTCTCCCCAGAGTGAAGCGGCAGTGATGACAGGTAAGATTTATTCTGATCCTTTCGGACAGATAAACACAAATCACCCTCAGTGGGCAGTGAGAAGAATGTGCAGATTGCGCGCTCATATCACAGGCGGGGATGCAGATGCTGTCTGGATTCCTCTAACAGTGACAATACTTTTCCCTCATCACTGGAGAACCACTTTGACCACTATTGGAGGAAGCTGTTGGATCTCCAGAATATTCTGTGAGACTGAAACAGAAAGGCATTTCCCCACTGCAAGGCAACATCATAACATATTATGATAATGCATACAAGGAAATCTCCCTTTAAACTTCAGCAGCATTTCAAACTGTGGCTTTGCATAAATCCATGTCAAACAAGGAATAAGATTTTATCTCTCAGGAAGACACTTGCAACAATAAATGGATGTTTGCGGAAGAAGAAACCAGATGAAAGCTGGTTAAGGATGTTAAATGTGAGGCTGATCGTATGCGGGAATGACGAGAGGCACAAACAGCAACACGCTCAATTGAGCGCACTATGAGCTGCAGATGCAATACCAAATACACACGGACAGACATGCAGAGATCATCTGGCTTTTTTTCTCCACCCCATATGCCAATCAATGAATTATTCAAAGAGGATAGGAGGATGGTTTTCTTCCAAATCAGTGCACCAAACTCCACTTGTTTTTTTTCTGCCCTGCAGCCTCATTGAAGCTCAGAGACCTGGATCGAGACTCACTTCTAACTGGCAGCAGG
Source organism: Lipophrys pholis (assembly GCF_963383615.2). NCBI lineage: Eukaryota > Metazoa > Chordata > Actinopteri > Blenniiformes > Blenniidae > Lipophrys > Lipophrys pholis. Next base: position 6,290,253 of record NC_137644.1, on the reverse strand, counting down.
AAATCAAGCAGGAAACGTGTATCCTGCACACAGCACGAAGCAATGAAATCATGACAAGATTTCACCTATCAGTAAGGGTTTTTTTGGTTGGTTTTTTTATACACTTTTGATATTTTGTGTGAGGTGCTTTCCAGAGGCGGAATGTAACACACATTGAAAAAAGAAAATAGTTGGACCAACGTAATTGAATTGCTTCAATTGGTAATACCAAAGCAATAATGAATTAGATTGAGTTTGAAGAACTTGATTCAAATAGATTTTACCAATTGAAGCTATTCAATTGAGTTGGTCCAACTATTTCTATTATCTTTTTTCAGTGGAGTACACAATTCTCCATTATTGTACATGAGTTTTCTTGAAATCGCTTTTCTTTTACTATTATTTTCTGGCATACACTTATAACTTCAGTTCATACTTCAGACAAATTATCATATGTCACTGCATCATTGCATGCTTTCATGTCAATTCTACCTATGTGAACAGGACAGTAGCATAAAGAAAAATAAATACTTGATGTAAAACATAACCACAGAGAAAGGACATGAGTGTTGGGGGTCTATTTAGACAGCAACAGTTTCATGCTCTGTGCCACTCAAAGGGCAACTTTCTGAGAACGGAGAATGAGGATGTGGTCAAGCATTTTATTTATTTCTGAATCTGCACCGTAGTTCTGCTGCATTTCTATTGGTCGTTGGCAGCTGTGGCTTGTAGCAGCAGTCACACTCTGCAATGCAGTGAGACGGCGACAGAAATTTCTGACACTGTCAGGAAAAAAATCTCATGCTGTTTGTGACAGCTGCAGTCCTTGAACCGCACTTTCTGTACAACATAAATGGTGAATGGCCTATTTCACTACCTGAGCAATTGAGATGATCTGTCTCTCACACTATAACACACACCCACAAGCTCACACAGCGATGGTGACAGCTGCCATGCAAGTTGCGCACACAGAGTTGGGCGCAACTTGGGGTTCAGTGACCTGTCGAAGGACATTTCAACATGTAGGGGGAGTGGGGTAGGGAATCAAACCGCCAACCTTGGTAGTCTTTTCAAACGGAGACCAAAAACGTTTCAAATGGAAATACATCATTTTTGCATCTTTGTTGCAGAAAAGTTGTACGTTTACACACCAACGTTGGAGGAAATATTGTTCTTATTGTCCATCTGCTGAGCATGTGCAAAAGAACTATTTACTAAGGCCGTCGTGTGCATGACCAGTAGCAGCGTTTCCACCGTCGACATGGAGCCTGAGTGTTTCCAGAAAGTTGCGTTTTCCCCCGTTTACACGACAATGGAGTCAGAGCGTTTTCAAACAGTTCCACCTTCTCAGCTGTTCTCAAAAAGTCGAGTTTTCAGTGGTTTCGAACGCCGTTGTCGTGGAAACGGAATCCCAAAACGCCTCAAAATTTTGTGTTTTCACTTGAAAATGTTGTCGTCTAAACAGGATCTGAGCCCAAACCAACCACAGATGACAGGTTTGAAGCCACAACCGTCCATCTTTTGTCTGGGATGGTCAAAATCTCAGCGCCTTAAGACAAGGTAAAAAGATCTCAACATGGAGCACCACATTTTTCCATCCATGCTATAACCATTAAAGAAACGTTTGAAGCTCTTGGTTCAAAGAACAGAAATAGCCGATGGACACGTCCAACAAAAAAAAGCCTTTTTACACCTCGACTGACTTTCAGAAGCTGGAGGTTTTTACTTTTTCCTGATCAAAGATGATACATCATGTATTTCTACCTAAATGGAGTTTGTTCTTTCACTCTTTAAAGTTTTATCAACTGCAGAAAGAAGAATGTCCTTTCGTGCCAGTTTGCAGAAAGAAAATGTGTCAGAAATGTAGCCGAGTGGAAATAATGACTGGGGGATGGGTAAGTAGCATCTGTAACTGTCATGCCCTCCATTAGCCTGCCATGAATGCTTCGCTTTGATAGTTGTAATCATGTGTTTTAGCTCCGAGACTGTACCCATGGCAGAACTTTATTTACCATAAATATACTTTCCCCCAAACTAAATACAACTGGCAACAGTAGAGGAAAACTTGTGTGTCTATAAGTTTGTATATGCATTGCCATGAATATGAAATATCAGTCGTGTGTACCCGATGTCCAAGTTTATTCTAATTACCGTAATTAACGTAAAATGCATACTGCGATTCACAGCATCTGAATGCAATGCAGTTATTTCTAACTATGCCTGTTTTTAATGCAAAGAAAATGAGAAGGAGGTGCGAATTCGGTCAGCCCTCAGCAGAGCTGATGTCGTTATTGTAGTGAGAAAAGTCTCCTTCCACTTTTCATTTTGTGCTTCCGGGCTCCATCCGATCAGATCCACATTGTGAATGCAATGAAACAAACATACAGTAGCAATGAAAGAATTTCCAGCGGATTGTTCTTGTATAAACAAGGTCCAAAGCAAAACTCTTCTTGCGAGTGATTTTTTACTCACTCTAGTATTCCTTCTTGAGCAAAAGCAAAACGCAACCAAATTCAAGATTTAAGATGCAAGGCATTTTTTTATTGTACAAATAAAGGATGGAGGATGTTTTACTTCTTCTGGGCCCTTTTCAGAGACGATAAACAAGATGTATGTTTTATATGTGCATTTCAATGGGTATTTACATAAGTATGTATGTCTAGATAGGTATGTGTACACAGGGTATAGATTTATTTTTGTGTGTGTGTGTGTGCGCATTTCTTTTTTGTTTGTTTGTTTTATCTGGAACATATATACATATATATAAATACATATATATATTTGTTTTTTTTAAGCAAGATTGTTTCGCCTTGGTAAACTGTAGTGCAACAAAATATATTGTATCAATGAACCTATTTGCATGAGAGTATGTAATCTCACATACTGGATCTCAGTAATTCAGTGTTTTGAAGTGTTCGTAGCTGTACCAAACAAGCAGGCTGAGAGGTGAGAGAGGAAAGCCACCCTTTCCAGTGAAGGGTGCGACTAGATGATTGTTCAATTGGCCATAACAGACTTTGGAAAAGTCTATCCCCTGAAGGCCTGTGCACAAAAACATCAAGTCAAAGCCTGTGGACGTCTCACCTCTGCACCTGGCCTGTCGCCCGAACACAGACGGCACAACGCTCCTCAATCGATCGAGAAGCACTTCATCTGCACCAACAACGACTGCTGAATAATACTGTAGCTGTCTGCTAGACTAAAGAAAAACAAGGACGTGAAAAGCACATCCATAGTTTGTGGAGTAAACCATATTCGTGCTGAATACTGCCAGGGTTTAAATTGTGGATTAAAGCTGCTTCACCTGTGGAACTAAAAGAAGATGTGAAATAAATGTGTATTAACATCCCGTTGAAAGCGAAATCCAAGCACTTAACTCTGCAGTCACACTCTCTACCACGCGTGCTTTGTCTGATGCCAAGTAGGAATTTTTGGCTGAGTGCCAGACTCACTAATTTCTTTTATTATCAAAGATAATGTTGTTGAGACAGACTGGCGGCCTGTCGAGGGGGCTGCCTTCAGTTATGATAAGCTAGGAACAGCTCCAGCTCCCGCAGTTAGACGATGTAGGATGGATGGATGGATGGATGGATGGATGGATGGATTAATGGATGGATGGATGGATGGATGGATGGATGGATGGATGGATGGATGGATGGATGGATGGATGGATGGATGGATGGATGGATGGATGGATGGATGGATGGATGGATGGATGGATAGATGGATAGATGGATAGATGGATAGATGTATATGGACTGGGAGTTATGACACTCTGGAGGCAACATTGCTCTTATTGTCTATCTACTTTTTTCTTTTTCTTTTTAACAACTTTACTACGGTCGCGGTGTGCATTCGCAGTAGCAGCATTTCAGAAAAGTTGTGTTTTCCCACGTTTCCACAGAGACAGGGTCAGAGCCATTCCAAAAAGTTCCACTTTGGAAGCCGTTTTCAAGAAGTTGTGTTTTAAGTGGCACGGTGGTCGTGTAAATCAACCCCCAAAACACAACAAAAATGTCCGGTTTTCAATTGAAAACAAGCCCGGGAGACACCAATTTATTAAAAAGCCTTTAAGTGAACTTCTCACTGAAGCAGCGGGGCGAGATAAAACACCGGTGTGCTGCAATGACTTGTTGGCTCCAGAAAAGTGATGGATGAATAGATGGACGGGCTGCAAGGATCGATTGTCAATAAATAGCAACTGCTGGCGATGCAGTTCGATGCAAAGAAAGTCTTTGTGTCCGCCTGCATCATAGCTCATTTTACAATTTGTTAATTTTACTGCTTTAAAAATGTTGTTCTTCAACTTGAATGAGATAATGAGAGCATGTATCTTATTCAAACTTTTTTAATTGCTTTTTTTTAATCATGATTAAGGAATATAGCTCAGAGTTTTATCAATACCAGTGTCAAACACAATTTAGTTCAGGGGCCACAGATGGCCCAATTTAATCTTGAATGGGTTGGACTGGTAAAACAGTACCATTGTAACCTTTAAAATCAAAATTTAAAGTTTTTTTTTATGTTGTTGTTGTTGTTGTTGTTGTTGTTGTGTGTCCCCTAGCTAGCTCAGTTGGTAGAGCATGAGACTCACAATCTCAGGGTAGTGGGTTCGTGTCCCACGCCGGGCGCAACCTTCCTGTGGGCTCACCACCTGCAGGAAGGTTCTTAAATGGTGCATTGTGATCTGGATGACAGTGCTCAGACTGTCACCCCCGCGACCCGGAAACGGATAAGCGGAAGGAAATGAATGAATGTTGTTGTTGTTGTGGCCCAGAGTACACGTGATGAAAACCAAACAATTAGAAGCAGAAATGACTACAATCAAACATACACAAACTCACCCTGACAGCATGGCTTTGAGGCCAGTTTGATAGGAATGAAGCAGCGAGCGTTCCAATACCTCAGTCCAGGTCATTGTGTTGTGTTGTGTTGTGTTGTGTTGTGTTCACTACTCTTAAGAAATTTGGTAAAAAGTATGTTTTCTTACTTGGTGGTTGTGCTGGACTGAAGCCTCTTGCTGGGTGGGTTTGTCCTTATGTTTGACCCCTGATCTCTGCCTTCAAATCAGCAAAATGGAAAGAAATATGCCCCCCCCCCCCACAAAAAAAGAAAGAAACGCTAACAATTCTTCATTACTTGAGAGTCTTCCTGACTCAGACTAAAGCAGTATAACCTGCAGTATCTATATGGGACAGATGTACATTTCTGCCACTTCATTTCAGCAGGAACAAATCAGCAAGCTGAGGCTAATTTCATGAATGTCTTCAGTTAATCTCATTAATGGGAACAATTGTGCGAGCCGATAAGAAGCAGCACACACAACAGCAGTATGTTCCTGGGCCGTATATGGCTAAGTGAGGAAAATTCAGCAGTATTCGCCACCTGGGAAACATCAAAAGATGTGTGGAGAGCGAGCGCGAGCAGAACAGGCCGCGACACTCTGCGGCTTTGGAGATAAGCAGAACTACCGTACGCTTGTTGAGCTGACTTTGAGAGAGGCTAAAATAAAAACCAGCATTATTTGATAGAGTGTTTAAGGTCTTGTTATCATCAGGCATGGATTTACTAATGCTTTAACTCATTATGGGGGGAGATGGTCATTTAATAATGAGCAAAACAAACCTAAACATAACCTTTCCCATCAACGTGAGGTCGGCTTTTTGAACAATTGTGACAACCTGTTAGTGTCATTCAAGCTCATTCCCTCCAAACATGAAAACCAGAGCAAAGCTAGATTGTTGTGGCGATAATGCACTTCGCTTGCATCAGTTCCAGAAGCAAAAGGCTGATTACACACGTCGCTTTGTGGCCGCCAAGGGAGCTGACTCGTGGGAAATTCCTCTTTTAAATAATGTCTGTGTTTGATTTCTTGGCGAGCAGCTGAGCCCAAAGTGCATCTACCGACTGCATTGATGGGCTCAAAGGGTAATGGGAAAGCTGTTGCGTGGACTCGCTCCTTCCTGCTTTGGCATCCATATTAAGGCGACAGGTGGGCAAAGAGTGACGCTGCGTTTTTCTGAATGGAGCCGGCCAGATTGCATGGTACGCTCGTAGTGCCGAGCAATCCCATTCATATGGCGCCCTGCGCCACAAGAGACTTCTGACAACCGAGAGACAGCCTGCCAAGAAAAACAACAATTCCAGCCTATTCTATTGGATCAGACACAGAACAATAGCAGCGAAGCAGGCACCAGTCGACTGCGTTCGTGGATGATGGATAGTTAACTCTGCCTCAACTCTCAAAGCTGATCCATGACCTGGAGCACTGGGGACGTCTAGGGTGATGCAGGACTACAAATAGTCATCAATGTTTGATTCACTTCACTAAAACAACCTAAAGAGACACCGTGACAACCTGAAGATATAATACAGATTGAGCACGATTCTGCATTAGGCGCTATTGAAATGTCAAAATTGGAGAAAAGTGGTGAAAAATGCAAAGGGTTAATGTGAATATACATGACACCTGTAAAATTGAAGAAATACAAGAAAACAAGAAAACAAAGGCAGGATGTGGCAGCGGCTGTGTGAATGCAGGAACCTTTGGAGTCAAAACAAATAATATGTAAAGAAGGAGCAATTATCCTGGTTTCATCATTTTGGGATCATATCCTAAAAATGTAAGATACACAAAGTGTGAACAGTTTGTTGCAAGCGGAGCGATTAATCGCACTAAAATGAAAAGAGACGATGGAAACGAGTGTTGGACATTTGATTCAGCAAATGATGATCATTCGCAATGATTCTATATATACTTAAAGGGGAAAGAGGACATTTTTGACAATGTCTGGCAACTGAGGACGATGGTATCTGATCAGGGGAACTCACAAATCAAAGCCTTCAATTGAAGGATGTCAGAATATTTTTGTTATTTCAGTCAGAGAGTGAGTACATTTTCATGCATTGTTCAGATTGTTCATACTTTGTTAATAATGTAAAAATGAAAAAACACACTGCAAGGGAGCAATGACTCATGAATGAACATGTTGCGTCTGTAACTCCTTTGCGCTCTGATGAATGATTTGCCTTTATAAAGAGAGTCGCACCCTGAACTCAGTCATGTGTCTCAGCTCCCTGATGGCCTGTGACCATACTGTATATGAAGCGCCTGGTATTCGCCTTAAGTAAGACTTGTGCCGCACCGTGGTCTCATGGTTAGCACTACGGGATCACAGCAAGGGTATTCCCGCTTCGAGTCTACGCTTCTAGTGGCGTTTGTGGCGGTTGATGGGTGACTCTAAAATTGTGTTTGCCCTGAGATGGACTAACCGGTCCCGTTTCCTTTGCCCTGTTTACCAGACAACCTGCTATAGTTTAAACGGAAACCTTTCAGTCATGTTTTGGGTGTCTGTTTACATGACAAGGATGCTCAGAGCCACTGGATATGCAACCTTCTGAAATCTGCTCCCAAGGTGGAACTTTTTGAGAATGCCAGGGCTCCGTCTCCATGGAAATGGAACTTTTCCAAAACGCTGCCACTGCGCATGCGCTCCATGGCTGTAGTTCTCCTGCACATGCTCAGTAGAGTAGCGTGTTGTTCTCTACTGCATGTGTGTGTAGTTGTCATTCCAAAAACAAATAACAGCGCCAACTCGTGGCCTGCCATGCTAACTACATTCTTTTCAACGTTTCTGCCATTTCTGAGTCAACGGACATCATTTTCAAAATGTTGTCATGAATAGGGACCATTGCTGCACAGCACACACAGCCTGGGTTGTATTACACTGTATTGAAGTTAGATGGATGACTTTCCCCCCCAACTACAATTAAGATATTTGCACACGACAGGTCTGACTTACTAAGATACTTTATAAAGTCTAAAGATCGGGAACCCAAACCAGATAATCCATGAAGGTACGAAATTCCACGTGTTCTTCTGCGTTTTTGTCAGCCATGATCCTCGAAACTTAATAATACTAGCTCAGCTTCCACGTTTGTGTGCACGCACTATCAAGTTTGTCATACTTACTTAACATCAATATTTATACAATGTTTAATATTTCCTAATCTGCTAAAGTGTACCAGTACAACAGACCTGTTCAAACATGATATTGTACAAACACACTTGTGGAAGCTGATCTAGTATTCTCTTGCACTCTCGTTGCTTTGTTTTTAGTTGATCACCTGATAAACACACACAATGTGAAGCCACAATCTATTTACTTGAGTGTGCAGTTTAGCATGCAGGATCTTAGTGAATCAGGCCCTCACTCTCAGCATCCATTCGCCGCCGCTCACTAAAGATGCATGATCTTTACACTAAATCCAATAAATGGACCCCAGATGTTTGGTCGGAGCAGCATGAATAAACATGTTGGTTGCAGGGGGAATAAGTGAATAATTGACACTTGTTCTCATAAACTATGATTTTTATTTTTCTGCTTGTGTAGAAGCAACACCGTAGTTCCCTAAAGGGCTGAATGGTGGAGTAGTGGTTAGCACCCTTGCCTCACAGCTGGTGGATTCCCAGTTTGACTATGTGCTTTTTGCATGTTTGCATATGTGTACATGATCTGTTGAGAGTAGGGATGCACCGATACCACTTGTTTCAAGGACAAGATCTCACCTTTAGCTGCTTGCCAAAACGATACGAGTGCCGATACGAGTACTTATGCCATTAAACCTAATTCATACTTCATATGCAAACAATACGCAAAGACTATGCATTGAAGTGAACCATCCCCGCACAGCTTCTGCGTCGACGCTACGTCGTCTCCAACAGCCTAGAATCCGTATACCACAGCGCGTAGCGTCTTGTCTACGTACTGCGCTATGCGCTATGCGTACTGAAGTAGACGAGTACGAGTACTACATGAAGTATCGGATACAATACTGGTTTTGGTGTCGTTGCATCACTAGTTGATACTATTCACTTTGGCTGAATGAAACCTAATCCCGACTTTAATGCCAACTGTTGCTTTATCTCCTCCAATTCACAGTATGCAGGCGAAATCCTCCGAGGTTCATGTTAAAGAACATTTGCACCGAAAAGAGCATTGAAATAGCTTGTGCATCTCGACATTATCAGCCCACTGACGGCTCCTTTCCTTCATCCTGCACTCATTCACGTTCTCATGTGAACACGTTGAGTGGTAAAAAGTGAATGAGACAGAGAGGGGAGGAAGAGGACGGCTTGAGTATAGAGTTACATCCATTCTGCTGCCATTAAGGGAGGGCGGGAAAGGGTGAGGAAGCTGTGTGTGTGTGTGTGTGTGTGTGTGTGTGTGTGTGTGTGTGTGTGTGTGTGTGTGTGTGTGTGTGTGTGTGTGTGTGTGTGTGTGTGTGTGTGTGTGTGTGTGTGTGTGCGTGTTGCAGCTCCACGTCTGCTTCCTGATGTGTGTTTGCATGTGTCTGTTCATCGGCGGTGTGCTCAGCTAAAACTAAGTCTGCCTGCATATGGAAGGATGAAAGGACAGCATGTCGCCTTTAACATCGCCCACAATCCCCCACAGCAAGGTCATGCAAACCAGGAATCGATCACTACAGAATGAGGGAGCAGATCGAGGTGAAATAAGAGGCGAAAAAAAGCAACGGAGCTCAAGTTGTTCCTGATTTGAACTGTGCCGCACGTCAACGCCGCCGACGTTTCAACTGCATTTCACCTTCCTCATTAGAGAAGATTCAGAGTCGTGCACACCAGGCTCGATGGGCATGGGATGCCCTTAAACCATCATTTTAAGATCCTCTGCCACAGGTAGCCACTTCAGGTGACACCTGAACGCTTTGTGTGAACACCAGACACATTAGGCACTTTGGCACATTTGCATGGTTGAGGTGCATCACAGATAAGTGACACTCATTAATGCAAAACGGTTGCATTAAGTAACCGTGTACCAATTTCAATGCCAATATCATCATGGTATTTTTGGAAAATGTCTATATCCATTAGCAGGACCTACAGCCATTAACCTTCTCACGGCTGCATGTGTGGTGCCTTTTCCATTCATTCATCCATTCAGGTAGATGGCATCTACAACCGGCAGACGCTTGCATCCCTATAACAGCGGTAATAATGCTGTTTATAGGAGGGGCAGCTGTTCCTCATATGACAGCTCCTCCTTTTTTACTGATATTAGCTGCACACACATGCAGAGGCGGCCTGACTGCGCCTCTGTACCAACTCCTCCTCATCCTCTGAAATGATAATTGGGGAGAATCCTCTGCTATTGTCTCAAGTGCATTACATCATGCCAGCCTCTCAGTCTGCATCCCGCCTCCCTTTAACTCTCTCCTCTGTCTCTCCACTGTGACAGCCGGACGAATTTCATTTTTTTTTTTTTCTTTTCTCCCCTCCTCAGACGCACAAGGTTACATACACCACGCATCCTCCATGCACACGGAGAGCATGGAGCATGCAGCTCTCCCCTCCTCCTCCTCCTCCTTCTTCCTCAGTCCAACACTAGCAGCAGCAGTCCAGAGTTGGGGGGGATGCAAAGAGCGCACCGCATGAAAATCACCTTGAGCGCGCAGGAACGGGGCAATGTAGGTCACCGCAACAGTGTGCACGTATACTCACAATGTCTGTCTTCGCTGTCAGATGAGGCCGTGGCAAGCGGATCAATGACAACTGCGGTCTCTCGCTCCCTCGCTCCCTCTCTCTCGCTCCTTCACTGGTGAGCTTACACCATGAAGCGGACAATCCTTCAGGAGCCTTCCTCCGCCGACGGTCCGGTCCTAGAGGCGCGGCTGCGGCTGCTGCTGCGCGCCGCGGGCATGCTCCAAAAACAAAGGCGCGGGGACGCACGCCAAAGCAGCCGCGGCGTCGGACGACCACATCTGATTTACACACACGCACACACACACAGACACAGACACACACACACGCACACACACGCCGGGTGAAGAAATTATGGCATGTTACAAATTCTGCTGCGATAAGCGGAGCTGGAAAAGACCATTGTAGGAGCTGACGGAGGGGAGGAGAGAGGAGTCTTAAAGTTGCAGCTGTGCAATTCCTCCTCCACTCTGTGCTCTCTAATACTATTAATGTAAATAATCATGATGACAATAATAATAAAATTAGCTTCATTCATTCGTATTTTTATTCTTAGTGACATATTGAAATAATAAAAATCTCCATTTGAGCTATAATGTAATATTTCATTAAATTCCTGTTGTAGCATTTCTTCAAAATCTAAAGAAACATTTTACATCAGAGAATCTTCAAAAATCTTTAGTATTAAGTTAGAAATAAACAAAGATTAAAAAAATTTCATGATCTTCATCAAATGATGGTCCACCTTCTCTCGTCGCTCCTTTGGTCTCTGCCAGGATCCAGCTGTTGTTCAGAGGATTGCTTTGACTCATTGACTCAACATTTGGGGTAGTCTTTTACTCCAGGTGTATTTGGAAAGTGGAGATGCAACATGGAGGCTGCTCAGTTCGATACAGATAAATAAAAAAAAATCTTCTCAAACACGCGCTCTCTTTAACGCATGAATGAATCCGTCATATTTTCATCTCTATAGGTGACGTATGGCATTTATGCATATTTTTTAATAGTTTTATTTAATGGTAAAATGTCAGTGAGTTAAATGCAGTATATCAATGGGATAACAGTTATATCTCTCATCTAGAAGTGGAAAGAGATGGGTACTGCTGAAGTATTCTTTATTATATCGTATATAAGTTATTTCCAACTCCATGGTCAGTAGGTTGAACTATAGTCTAATTACACATAAAAAGAAAAGATTACCTACAAAACAGCAGATCGAAAGATTTGAATATTTATCAAATTATGGTGAAACTCGTGATGATGATGATTAGTGTGTCCAGTATGGTAAAATTACAGACTTACTCATGAAAATAGGTTAAAGGTCTTTATTTGCCATTTTCATGCGTTCACATGTGAATCAAATTTGTTTCTCAGGAGGACCAGCGGCATATATAGGCATTAAGATAATTAAAGATGGAAAATTTTGATATATCAAGTAAAATAGTGCTGCATAGACATCCAAAAGTGTGCAAGACAGTGTACAAAACACAGCGTATACAAAGATGGAAGTATAATATTGAGTGTTTAATGGGCTGGAAATAAAATAGTTAAATTATATATACATTTTACAATGGGTAAAAATTGTGCAGATATAATGGAGAGGAGTGGTACCCAATATTGCCTCTAAAACAGTAATGTGAGTATTGGTAATGTATTATTTGTTCAGAACATCTAGTGTACCAGCTTTACAGGTCAAAACCTATTGGGGATAATGTTGTAAAACTTTGAATTCAAATTGTCTAAGATGGAAAAAAAATCAAGAAAAACAATTTGGAGCCAATCCCAACTGACTATACATCCTGGACCAGGACCAGGGGTCTGCAACCCTCAGCTCTGGAGCCACATGTGGCTCTTCAGTCCCTCCAGAATGGCTCCTTGAAGCTTTCGCTCCAGTTTTCTGACTTTCCGCAACAAAAGCATTCTCAAAAGGACTTCTGTGTCTTAAAAAAATATATTAAAAAGTAAAACAACTAATACGACGAGCAAGTATGTCTAAAACTGCTAAAATGGCTAAAAATGACTAAATAGCGCCAAACATTTCAAAGCGAAAAATAAAAAGAATCTCAAAACATCTGAGTGAAAACACCTTTAAACACTTTGTGATTGAACCTATGACCCTCTCACTGTTCCACCTTTCAGCCACTCAATCACTCATTCACTACTTTGATAATCTTCATGGCAAAAAGGAATTTAAAGGGGAACTGAGCTTTCTTTCTTTTGAATAAATACCGTGTTAAGGTACATAGGAAAAGTTAAATTGTCTACTGAAGACTGAGTTGAATGTTGAAAAAGCTCAATCTCTGGAACAAACACTAAAGCATGATTGAAATGACAAAATATTCAAAGTTATTCAAAGTTACATTACCAACACAATCGTCAGTTTACACTTGTGACCTCACAGCACTGGGGCCAGTGTTGGAGCCTCACCATGTGGAGTTCGCAGGTGAATTTCCCCACAATGCTTTATAGGTCAAATGAAATTGCCCCATATGATTGTGTCTGGGTGATTATTCATCCTAACTGGGATAAGCTGGGTGTAGACAACGGATGACTGGATGTTGAGGAGAAAGTTCAGCTTTTAAAGCGTTAATTCATCATTTAAAAAAATCTCAGGCAGTGACTCTGAATAACTTTCTACTTTCTTCATACTCTGAAACACAGGAAGTCCAACAAATACAGCAATTTAATGTGACTGTAATCATAAACCCACAAATTATTAAATCATTAAGCAAAGGTTTATTATTGAATAATTGTGTCCTCTAGAAGTCAATTAACTGGCTAATGGTTACCATAAGGATATTAAACGCAATGTCTTTCAGTTCTTCCACTAACCTGCAGTGGCACGTCATCTTTTAACAGTGAAATAATCACCACTCCTTTTCTGGTCATAAAATATTAAAGAGCATGAATGAGGCGTGTCATTACAGAAAACAAACAAGACCTCTGAAATAAAACATTAAATTATTGCCACATAATAGTAATTCATTACCACAAATTACAATTTTGTGGCCTTAAATGATGATTTTGTGACCAATAATTGCTATTTAATGGGCATAAATTACTATTTTGTGGGTACACATTACTATTTCATGTCCTCAAAGTATGATTTTGTACTATTTTGTGGCTGCAAATTATTATTTAGTTGCTACAAATCATGATTCCGTGGCCACAAATTACTACATGTACAATCAGAAAATCAGTCTGTTGGTAGGTCAGTTAGATTGATGCAACAATGGACACAAAATAAAGAATAAGAAAAATAAAAATAATGACCTGAACTAGTTGAGGTTTGATGTCACAATTTCTGTCATTATTCATGCAAGCCGAGTTTTTTTTTCTGTTGTTTCATTTCACATCTTTATTAATACCCCAGTGTGACAGCTCTCCTTCCCTCCACTGATGGTGTCTTCTACAGGCGTCCTCCATCTTTTTCCAGCTGCTGCAGCAGCAGCGTGGCCTCGTGACAAATCGGTGCCTGTGTAGACTGTCCACAGATTGATGCCGCTGTCCGTGGTGCTGAATCCTGGATGCTCTGCATAGCCGCTGTGACTACACTGCATGGCTTTGGCATCGCAGTCTACCTGGTTTACATTATTCTGATGGTTGATTTGGATATTTAATCTTCCCAATTATGGGGAGTCTGAGAAAACATTAATCTTTTAGGATTTATGTCTGGGCTGTCTGTCACTGACTTTGATATTTAATTAACACACGTTGTGCACTAGTTTGGTGTGTTTGGTCTCAGTTTTCCTTTTGAGCATTCATTGAATCCCACATGGGGAAAAAGGGCTTTCAGATATCTAATTATTTTCTCTCGCTCTCTTTGTTGCAACCCCAGGTTTGCTCCCCCTCCTTGTTCTTTTTCTCTTGTCTGACAAATTAGCAAAAACAAACACAACTCAGTGGTGGAAAAGACTGCCGGCGAAAACAATACACTGTTTGGCTTCATAAAGGCTCCAGAGAGAGAAAACATTTGTAGAAATGACATAAAAAGCCAACCGGTTGTCAATTAATCAAACTTTATTTAGTGTATATTGCACCTTTGATGCAAAGACAGGAGACAGACGACTGAGTTGAATTGTTATTACGGTGACTGTCAACTACAAAACTATAAAGTTCCAGGAGAATATGGACTGGGAGTCATGACATGACGGGGGAAACCTTGTCCTTATTGTCCATCCACTGAGCATGTGCAGAACATCTGTTTACGGCGGCCATGGTGCAGATGTGCTGCAGCGTTTCAATCGTCTTTACGGAGACGGCGCCCAAGCGTTTCCTACAGAGTTACGTTTTCATCCGTTCACATGACAACAGAGTCGGACCAGTTTTGAAAAGTTCTAAAAAGTTTTTCAGTCCGAGCACCAGATGCCGAAAACGCAATGAAAATGGTGCTTTTTCACTGTAGAGCATTGCCGTGTAAACGAGGCGTAAACTCACCTGAAATGCAGGTTGCGGGACTGTGGGAGGAAACGTGTAGAAAACTTCTACTCACAAACATGCAAACTTCACAAGTCCCTCAGCCTGAACTCAATCACTGTGACCCCAGCCGACAACATCTTGCTGTAAGTTACTCCTCATTCACCACCAACGTAGACGGGGCTCTTAACGAGACGGTTTGAAACCGAAAGATCATTTTGATTCACAATGAGATAATTCATGCATGAACACTGATCCTTCCTCATGACTAATAAATGACAACAATATAATGCCTGTTTACAATTCAGCCGGCTGCTCGCATACCGACCTGCCCACTATACTGACCTACTGTGTGCCTGCTCTGATACAACTACATATCGCTCAGTAGTTCCATATTAATTTCCCCAGAGGAGTCAGCAATAGGCTTCTGCATATAAATGACAATAATTCCTGTAGGTGATACAAATGAAATTCTTCTCATATCTAAATGCCTTCAAGCTGGAGAGTCGCACATGTCGAGTGGTTTGTTTCCCAGTAACAAGCTGAATCTGATTTGCAGACGATCTCTTCTCTGTGTTGTCACAGGAAATTATGCCAAAATGAGCAGTAGTTAAAAAGGCAATGATCAAAGTGATAAAGAGAAGCTATAAAAAGACACCTATGAAAAGAAAAAGAAACGAGACCTGTGACGCTGCTCACGTCTAATCCTCCTCCTCCTCCTCATCTCTTGACATGCTCGATGTGTGAATGTCATTAAGTGCCCCCTCCTCCTCCTTTCACAGGCATGCAAATCTCACATCAAAATCTCAATGATCTCAAAGGCTAAGCAGTCCAGGTCCTCACAGCCCATTAAATGGAAACACACACTCACACACACGTTAATTGGGCTGCAGGAATGCTGATGCAAATGTTTGCTCGGGAAGATGGAGAGGCTCTGCGACTGTGGTTAATATTAATGAATAAATGTTCACTTAACCACCTGATATGTGACTCGCTCTCATGAACTCGTAAAGATGTTGCTACATTGATTTCCGCTTTTATTTTTTTTCAAGTTAATTCACAGTAGATTAAAGCAAATTGTGTTTTTCTACATCATTTATGACATCCAACATATTTTTTTTAATTAAGTTTATTACTGAAGTTGCTATTGGGATTTTCCCATTAAGCTCATTTACAAACACACACTTAAAATCTGATCATTATCCGATTACTGGAGTTATTAGATCATTCAAGCTATCGCGAAAACGGCATATTGTGATACGTCTTTTCAGGTAACAGCAATTATCTGATTATCAAAATCATAGTAAAACACCTCATGTCTCCAAAGTTCTCTAAAATGTACTTTTGTCTGTCTGCTTATCTGATTTATTGTTTTCTGTGTGTGAATAAAGTGTGTTGGGAAACCGGTTTGGGGATTTGAAGTTGTTGTAGGAGTTGTTTCGGTTGGATATTTGGGTTACACAACGCTGTTATGACATAAACCATCCATCCATCCATCCATTCTCGTATACGCAATATAATTCCACAATATAAATCAAAAGTGTGTGAGGGTGGGGATGTAGATTTCCGGGTAAACAGAGCTTTAACGGTCCATTAGGCCCAGTTTACACGAACCCCCCCCCCCCCCCCCCAGAGCCTGAAGTGGATCAAACTGGTAACTCAAACAACTGATCATTTGGAGGAAGCAGTTAATTTATGAGTTCTACTACCTGATAAAGGATTGAAGTCGTTCATTTCTTTCTCATTTCTGCCCGCCTTACTTGTAAAGAACCTGAAAAAGTGTCTTGTGATTTACAACCTTCCCCCTGAAAACAGCAGCGGCATGAACACACAGTTTATCAGTTGCAGCCTGTTCAGAGCCAGCGCTGCTAGAAGTCTGCTATCTTTATGACATCCTTGTACCTCTGTTTTTCAGCCTGTCTCGAATCATAAATGAAGCAGGTTGCCAACCTCTTGCTGCTTGATACACTGATAACAGAGATGAGTTCGGGGTGGGGGTGGGGCGTACATAGAGGGATTACAGGTGTCGGAGATCCTCTAAGTCTTCATATCTCCCAGACCTGCGCCCAGAGAAAGCAATGTTATTGCGCTCTGACGCACATCTCCTCTGTCTGGCAGCATGGAAACACAAAAAGCCTTATCTCCACATTAAATAGGACTGATACCTCGCCTCCCTTCCCCCCTTTTAGAGCCGTGTGTACTGAAACACTGGGAGGTTACACGTCTTAACTACTGAACACACCCATCGGCTCCAATTAAAGAATTTGGCCATGTTTACATGACAACACTTCAAGTTAAAACCTATCTTTTGCATTTTCGTTTCAGAAAAGTTTACAAGGTATTGGCAGAAACACTGAAAACCGCGTAGTTAGCATGTTGGGCCACTAGTTGGTGCTGTTGGTTGTTTTAGGAATGAAACCACATACACATGCGTGCAGAGAACGGCAACTAGTACACGGACATTTGTACAGAACAGACAACCAAGATGGATTGTTATTACAGGCGGCTCTTGAGAATATGGACTGAGA
Source organism: Lipophrys pholis (assembly GCF_963383615.2). Lineage (NCBI taxonomy): Eukaryota > Metazoa > Chordata > Actinopteri > Blenniiformes > Blenniidae > Lipophrys > Lipophrys pholis. The sequence continues at coordinate 6,272,832 of NC_137644.1, read as the reverse complement.
GTCATGACACTCTGGAGGCAGCCATTGTTGCTATTTACATCTACTGAGCATGTGCAGAAGAACTGCTCACCACTCCTGCCCCCATCAAGTCTGCAGTAAATGTTAGTTTCTTCTTTCCACAGGAGAAAAAGCCGCTTCGTCTCACATTCCATTGTTTCCTCACTACTCTACTGGTTGAGAGTCCTCAGTTTGAGGTCAAATGTAACCCTGTGACAAAAAGAAAAATGAGCGGACCGTCCCTTTAAATCTGTTGCGCTGCTACATCTCGAGCGCAAGCCAGATCTATACCTGACCACATGAACATGCCTGCTCTGTCGCTCAGTATTTGAAACAGCTGGAGGTGATTCACGCTGCTTTAAGACTGGACTGGCGCTCTCTGCAGTATAACAACTCAAACTATAACGATTATTACACCACGGCCATATGCTGCCTTTACTTGACAGCTCACGTGCTTCATATCATCACCATTCATCGTTAGCCTAAACAGGGAGAGAAGAAAGTTAGGGCCATTTTCACATTTATAGCCTTTATGAGTGGTTTTTTTTATGTTTAATGATAAGCGCGGTTTGTGGCGGAGACAATCTGGGAAATGTGTCTGATGGTGATGTTATGAGGACTTGCTCCAAGAACAAACTCAAAGCAGCAGATGGCATCGGAGGATAAACTGTGACTTATTCAATTGAACAGATCATTGCCACCCAACAGGACCTGTAATGACTAGACACTACGTACATGTGTTCCTGATAAAAGTTGCTCAACTAAAATAGTGACGAATGAAATTCAAACAAAACCTTCCAGTCACCATTTCGGCCTCGTTTCCAGTGAAAACACTTCGGTTTTTTGTGTTTTCGTTTCACGTTTACGCAGCAATGTTCTGAAAATGATGTCGTTTTCATGTTGGGCCACGAGTGAGAGCTGTTTATTTTTGTAATGAAATCACACACACATGCAGCAGAGAACAATCTGCTCTAAACACTAACAGTGGGAGACATTCTAGTGGACAGACGACCAAGTTGGATTATTATTATTATGTCGCCTGTCAACTATAAAACTACCTAGTTGACCTTCTGAACTCACACCATCGAGCTCCTGTCGTCAAACAAACAATACATTGAAATTTGTTACCTCAGGATGTCCTGTATGTTTAAACTGATATTTGGCCTGATAACTTCATGAACGTCCAACTTCTTGTTCTGAACAATACAGAGCAGTGATGTAGTGATATATGCTGTGTTTGATAAATGCCTCAACAGTGTTGGATTATAGCTAAGAAAAGTCTTTGTGCAATATATCAAAGTGCATTATGAACTTGGTTCGAGTTGGACAAAGTATGTAATCCATCACAAGTCTCACAAAATGGGATCTGTGCTCGAGAAACTGCAGCATCGGTTGTTTGCCTCACATTTCTCCAACTGATGCCAGGAGAAAAATACAAAAGCGAAAGCGCAGAGTGACTGTATTTATCTATTGAACCACAATGGGGCTTCAATCGCTCTGCGGAACAGCAAATAAAGGCCGAATTAATCTCTGCAGAAAATACCAAAGTGGATCATACACTTGCTTGTACAAGCTGCACCAAGAAAAAAAAAAAAAAACATCGGCTGTAGCCATCAACATGCAAGAACATGTCATCATGCCCGGTCGTCATGGAAACGTGACACTCACCATGTCGTAATGATCAGTCGCCATGGAGACATGATGCTCCACCAACTGAACCAACAACTTTGGTCTACATAAACCACCTTCAGTGTCCCGAAAGCAGCCCAGACATGCGGCATGGGAGCAAAAGAGAAAGGTAACTGTGGCAGCTGTGTAAAGACAAAGAAGTCGCTCTCTCAAATGCAAATGGTAGCATCAGAAAATTGATCTCTGGCGCTGGAGGTCAGCGTCGGGCTTCTGAGGGCACGTAATGTACACGTCGCTCGCGTCACGCCGCGCAACGCACCGGGAGACAAGTGCAGCGGCTGAAGCCATTAAGAATTAATCGAGTGTGCTCCTTCACAATCTGAAATCCAATTGACTTTTTGTGTGAAAGGTGGCGAGGAAACGAGGGACTGAGGGATCCGCCGCCGCTGAGAGAGCCGGAGCCTTCCTCGGAGCTTTGAGAAGACTTCAAACCTCGGCCTGATGTGGGGCTCGTTTATACGTCACCACATTTCCATTCAGACTCCGGTCTATTTTTAACCTAACCCTAAACGGAGATTGCCTCCAAAGCGATCCACGTCTGAGTTTCTTCCTATGCACAACGCAGAGTCTGACACACCGGTTACACATTAAAGTGGAGACGGTCGTACCCACTGTGACCAAGTCAGGTTTTATTAACACCCCTCAATTGGAAATTTATATATACTTACAAAGTAAATTGAATTGCAGGTTTTTTTTTTGCTATTTTCTTTTCTTAAAAGATAACATGTTTCCCCAATTATATGCTTGATAAATACCAGATGAATACCTAAAAATAAAAAAATCAGAAATAAGATATAAATACCTTGACCACAAAATAAAGAAAATCCATTAAATAACTGGATAAATAATAATAATAATAATAATAATAATAATAATAATAATAATAATAATAATAATATTTAATTTCAATATAATTATATTGAAAGTGAATTTGTCCCCAATATTGTGGAGTCCCCTAGAGGCCGCGGCGCCCGTAGCATTTCCCTATATTGCCTAATGGGCCAGCCAGCTCCAACATATAGCATGCTGGGAAATAAAATCATAAGAAAGCAATTAAATCGGGAAACTACCACAGCTGGCTAATCTTACTAGAGGAAGACGTACATCCAGACACACTCGTTTGGATAATAGTTAATATAATAAGCTAGCAGTGTAAATGCAGAGTGAACACATTCATGGTCTCTAGAAATGGAAATATATTTATAATGAGAGGAAATTGTCCAAGATAATGTTCCTGTAGGAAGACACACATTGGACGTGCTGTTTAACGCACACAATCAATGTATCTTCTCCCACACTGGAAGTGGGATTGTTTATCTCGTTAAATAATGTTCATGCTGCGGCCAAAGCCTGTAAATCCTGTTTAGTTGAGTAGTTGTACTCGTGTGGTTAAATCGTGGAATCAAATGAGGTATTTTTAACGACTTCAGCAAACATGAAATCAGATGACCATGACCCGCGGTTCAGTTGCAAATCTTCAAGAGTTTTTCCGAGATGTTTAGCATTTCTTTGCATTATTATGCAGTGCGAAGCACAATTCATCACATTCCAACCATTAAAATATACAATGCACCCAAGTTTTCCAAGGCAATAACACAAAGAGTGAGTGTGCGATTGTTGTGCAAGCGTGCATTGAAATGAAAGTACATTGTAATCTGGCTGTTCTGCAGACAAATAATCAAAAGCTTCAGGCTCAGATAGGAGTCACACTGTGCATTTTAAAAATCGGATTTAAATGACTGAATTAAAACACAATGCTCACGATACATGTATCTGATCTCATGTCGTCTTTTTCTTCAGGTTTGTGTCACATGAATTAAACATTACCAAGTCCTTTTTGTGGCTATTGTAGTTTCTTTATTCCTTTAACTTTGGAAGAAAGTCTCCTGTTATCAGAAGCCTGGTTGCTTGTTTTTTGTTGAGGGGGGTTGTTCCACCAGATCTGGCAACACTGTTTGCATAATCTAGGGATTTAAAAAATTCAGTCTACGCAAGGGTGTAGACACATCTCACTTGACAGGTAATGCTGCTCTGCTAAGATGTTTAAAACTGTTTAAATGCTAGATTTTTTTATCACTCAGCACATTTCAATGCAACGGTAGGCAGAACGACAGCACATGTGAGTTTGTCAGAACATTATATAATATTGTGACACAGGGTTGTCAGTCAAACACAGTTTATTATGAAACAGATTTTATTTTTTTTAACTCTTTTAGATTCTTTTCAGAAGTGTTAAACTCATTTTAACTCAGACGATAAAATTTTTTTTTCTTCTATTGCACCAAATACAAGTCATTTCACGGCATTTTTACAGAGAAAAAAAAAATTATTTCCAATGACGAGAGGGTGGAAAAGAAAAACTCCCTTTTAACGGGAAGAAACCTGCAGAACCAGACTCAGAGGTGGAGACTTTCTACTCTTCTGGCCGTGGTCAGACAACCGACCCAATAACCGAAAAATTATTTTAACTTCAAATTTCTCTTAGTTTTCGGGGAAATGTACATATTTACACCAGAGAAATGTATTCACCTGTTTCTGGTTTTCCACAAAACCAATAGAAATGTGAACAAGTCATTCCCAGTTGTCAATTCAATCAACTGAAAACTAATACAGTGCTGTAATTTGAATTTTTCCTACTTTGTTTGGTTATCTCGGGGCTGGAGGTCTGCATCGTTGACAACACCGTGTCTGAAGCACATTTTTAACTTTTCACTTTGCATAATCAATAATTCTCGACTTCTGTTCTATTATTTATTGTTGTTTTGTTTCTGTTTTGTTGTTGTCACTTATCATAACGTCATAGTATGAATAAAACTGAAATCTTGCAAAATATGCGAAAGAAATCAGCCTGAAATGTTCATTTTATTTACAGGCTGGATATTTATTTGTGTGTGGAGATTCTTCTTCTTTTTTTTTTTTTTAAATCCAATCAGATTTTACTTTGTAAAATAATCCCACAAGAGAACATTTAATTAAAAGAAAAAAGCATTTAAAACCTACAGATACACTGAAAACCAGTCTCTTAGCAACATGGATGCAGGTAGACAGTTAAAAAAAAATGAAGATCAAGCGTCTGCTCTTCATTTATTTGCAATTCATTAAGTGAAACCAGTGGAAAAAAAATGTCCACTGTCGCTGTGCTTAAACTCGGTGTGTCAGATAGAGGAACAATAAGAGAGAATACGTCGGATCAATGAACTGAGAGGGTAAGAAGCCAGAGAAAAGGTGGGAAGCAGAGCAATATGTCACATTGGTCCCCAGAAACAATGATGCATTGCTCGCACTTCTCCAGCTGGGCCATTAGTTGATGGTTAGAGATGATTCACCGAGCGCAGGGACAGTTTCTCTAATGGTCGTCTTTACCGTCTTATCTACAGGTGCATTATGTGGAGCAAATGGCTCAGGTGCTTATTTATTACCACAGGCCACAGTGAATACAGGAGTGAGGCTCTGCCCTTTGCTTCGCTTCGCCTCTGCAGCTGCACATCACATCACGGATGAAGCGCAGGGTCTCACATCTGCGCGGTGAGAAGATTTGGGATTTGCAGGTTTTAAGGTTTTAAGACATCGCGGGGCCGCCGCAACTCTGGAAGAAGCCCCCCCAACCAGAAGCAGTTAACACAGCCAGGTAGCTGACTCACTCTGCACTGTGAGGACATGCATCTGGACTGCCCTTGAAATGAATGACACCGAAGCAAAATCAATTGAATTGGAGGACAACTCTACCTACCCCCCCCCCCCCCCCCCCCCCCCGCGCCTCATCTCGCTCTCTCTCACTCTTTTATGTGTCAAGGAGAAAACTCCTGTTGCTTCCGGTCCTGATTGGCCGAGCAGGGTCCCAGTTGCCAGGCAACCATCCAGCGGTGGATGGGGCCTATCTGACAGACAGCTGCTAATGAAGCTGGGGCGGAGGGTAGAGGGAGCGTGCTGCAGCACAGCACTTCACAGCCCTCCTCCCTCACGCCCTACACATGCCGGAGTCCTGCTGCTCTGGATGCTCACATCGACCCTCCCACAACCGAACCAATCCTCCATTAATAGCCCTCCCACAAAAGGGCCGGGTGCACTTCTTTAGTCATGCAATCACGTCTTAGTCAGCCCCTGTCACCTCCCCCTGGACACACAGTGACTAATATTTACCCACCGCACACGGTGGCATACATGACCACCGCCACGCATGTTCAGGAGGTATAGGAGTGAGCGAGCTGGAGTCTTTTCAGAGACCAAGGTGTAAGGACACAGATGGCATCCATGCAAACGTGACAAGCACAGAGCAGAGTGTTGATTGGTGTGCATGAGTCACACTCAGGTCACACATACAGATCCTGCACAGCGAGCGGCCCACCCAATCTGCTTGGACACACTGGCGAGTCAAAGGGAATAGAAGCTGCAGCCATACCGAGTGGGATGACTCCTGCGTGTCAGAAAACAAAAACTCCAGGATGTTTGTGTTGTATTTACCTTGAAATGTTTCATGCATGTATTAATCCTCCCACCATCTCACAGGTTGTGTGCAATCTTTTTTTTTTCATTTAGTGACATAGCTGTACCACCTGTTGCTGTTCTTCATCATTGCTGTTGTTACTGCCCTTGAAATTCCCCTTGAAAGGCCTTGAGGAGTCCTGTTGCCCCTTGTGTGGGTTTGAAAGAGGCTGAACACTTTTCATGTTTTCATATCTCAACATTTCTCCTCACCACTGACTCGAAATGCTTTTTTTGAAAAAAATAATCAGAAGAACAGGAAATAATTAGCATACACGAATAACTGTTGCCTTTCCTTTAAATCTTTGAAGCAAAAATCCTTGGAAATCTGAGTCAGTCAGTAGAAAATATACAGGGGAAGAAAAAAAGAAGTCGGATTGATTTTGAAAGTACCATTAAATCAAATGAAGAATTGGCAATTTTGGGGTAAAGAAATGTAACAAATGAGTGCAATAAATAGTTTTTGACCAGATTTGTGTTTCATTCTTGAACCCTTGCTCATTTTTTCTATCCATTCTCATCAGTGTCAGAATATCTTATGTCAATATCAATATCGGCATTCAGGTCATTTCTCATTGTTTTTGTAACCTCCTGCCTGTCAGTCAATTCCACATTTTTACGAAGGCGCCCTGAACGCCTCACCTTGTCTGACATCTTCCATATGCAGTGAATCTTCTTATGTGGAATAAACAAGATTCTCAGGCCTCTTGAGAGATAAGAATCCCCCCAACACTCGCCTCAAGGTCTTCCAGCGGTCTCTTCAGGCGGCGGCTGATTGATGGAGGTCCATGAAGCTTTTATGAGGCCAATGTCAAAGGGCCTTGTACTCTCACCTGAAGTGATTCCCATGTTTTGAATGATGGGCCACCTGCCCGGCTTATCATGGGAATACGTGCTGGTGGAGGAAATAGCTACCCCCTCAACCTGCCCCCTACATATTAGGGACTGGTGCTTTTTATTCAGTTATTAAGAATCAATGCAAGAAATTCAGCCACACAACTGGAAAAAAAAAAAAAAAAAGAGCCTCTGGTGAGCCTCTGGCTGCTTATCGAAGAAAATGACTGTTTAGAATGTATAAAGTGCCAGAGTGGCCCCGTCCTGCTGTCCTCTGAACAATGCATTATTTCCTCCCGAGTGCTGGCTGCTCTCTGTTTCATAGGTAAAATGTCTAGGCCCTGTTGAGCAGCCAAATAGGCAGCGGTCATAAATAATTCAAAGGAGCAGATACACATCCAGAGACTGGAGACCAACAAATCTCACCAGTGCTCGACTGGTTATTTGGTGATGCGGGTGAGAGAAAAGCTTCAGTGTCACCCTCCTTTGGGATGCATTGACACAGGCTGGAAAATAATACCAGCAGTGAGAAAAATGAAATCTCAGGAGTATCTAAATGGAATACGAGCAAAAGCTACACCTAAGGTTGTAACTAATAAAGCTGGTGGTGTCGTGGCTTGCAATTTGTGCGATCACCACATTTCCTCCAGGAGTCCAAATCATGTGTTTGAGGTTATTTGAGGATGAATATGACTAAATTCACACTGCAGGTCTTTTTTTTCGGTGAGATACGATATTGTTGTTTTTAACATTTGCTTGAAACACAACTGCTGTCCGACTATAGTGTGAACAGTTCATAAGGAGATCAGATAAGGGCAAAAAAAGGTGAATTTGAGTTGTTTTTGTTTGCGGAATGAGCAGACAGACTTTGACCCTGTTTACATTTGACAATGGCAGAAACACTGTAGTATATATAATATAATATATAATAAAGTTAGCAACAGTGGTCCGCTATTGTCACACCTGCATCAGAGAATAATACAATATGAAGATTAACATGGGAGAACACGGACATTCTAGTGGACAGACGACCACGTTGGATTGTTATTACAGTGACTGTCAACTATAAAACTACCAAGTCGCAGGAGAATAATGGACCGAGAGTCATGACATGACGATGGAAACATTGATCTTATTATCCAGCTACTGAGCATGTGCAGATGAACAACTATTTACTACCGTCGTGGTGCGCATGACCAGTAGCAGCTTTTCCGCCATCTCCATCGATCATCCAATCATCCAATCATCCAATCATCATCCAATTCCACCGAGACGGACTTGAAGTGTTTTCAAAAACTTCCACCTTGGGAGCCGTTTTCAGTGATTTCGAGCACTGTTGTCATGTAAACATCCAAAGTGCAATGAAAGTTTTGTGTTCTCACTTTATAACATTGTCGAGTAAATGGGGGCTCAGTTACATCTTTTTCTTTGATTTGAATTTGTTGTAGTCTTATTCACGTTTGCTTTAAATACTACTACCATCTGACTCCAGTGCGAACGGTCCATGTCCATAAAAAGATCAGATCAGGGTCATATATCAGCAAAAAAGTTAGAATTGAGCCTGTGAGTCTCCAGCCACCATTAGATTGGCTCAACAGCACCCTGCTACTCTTCAGCTTCATGACAAAGTGTTATTGGAGATACCATCAAAGTTGAGTCAAGCCAATGTTTTAAGATTCTACAACAGGATCTTAATTGACGCTCAGGCTGATAGTGTGTGGGATGAGTGAAAGTCCGAGTACTTATTTCAGATTAATCCCCTTGCAGAACTTGCAGTTTCCTTTAAACTCACAGAAATTTCCATACAGTCATTTGTGTCACTCGCTTTATTGCTTACAGGTGGAATATCTCACCAACAAAGAAAAGTTACCCCATATATAGTCCACCTGCCAATTTACTTGTGACACCCAATATATCATGTACCATAGTTCTAAATGTACATTCTGCCTCTCAGTTTAGGATGTCTCCATATGGCCCCTGCAATCCCAAAACAAGAAAGGAGATGGCTGAAGACTGGGATGATGTACAGCTAAACTGAAAGAGAACCTCCAGGTGATTTCCTGAATGAGCAGGAGCGCCAACAGGAGGCAAACGGTGTAATAATTAAAATATTCAACTTTTCAAAACCCACCTCCTCTCATTGTCTCGGACGACTCAAGAAAACAGTTTTAAATGAAGTTGGCCCAAGACATAAAAATGCTTAAAAGCCTGAGCGAAAGAGATGAAGACATGGAGAAAAGAAAACAAAAAAAAACCAACAGAGCAATGAATGAATCACTGAATTAATTAATGGGTTGATAATTAGGATTCATCTACAATGCCAAGAAAGCATTCCTCGAGTCCACTGCCAAGGAACTTCCATTCCCCTCCAACGGACCTAAAAAGTACATCCCTCCTCCAGCACCAGCAGCGCTGGACACTAAATTTAGTACTCTCAGCGGAAGTATAAATAACACGCCCAGGCAAGCTGATTAAGTCTTCTGGAGAGTAGAAAAGTTTAGAATTAAAGAGAAAGGCTAATTAGCCAAAGCCTTGGGGCATGAAATGAGAACGAAGCCCTGTACGATCTGTGACTCCGTATACATGGGCGCATACGAAACTGCTGTCGACATGTAATTAAGAGATACTACCGGCTGCTGACGGGGATCCGCGCTGGCGGGAAGCAAATGAACAAGACACCGCCATTCGAGGCTTCACTTGAGGTGTATGTGGCCCAATAGGCCTTTCAATGATGGATAATATCATAAAAACCACAAGGTTTTAAAGAAAACATAAAAAAAAAACATGCAATCTTGATCAAATGAGTGTCTTAAATGTGTTAATGAATACTACATGACACAGTAAAAGCTACTAAATGAATTTTGTGGTGACATGTTTTTTCAAGAACATCCCGTTTTCATTCTTCTCTATTGTCATCACCTCGAGAGTGTATTTGAGCTATCCGGCTGACATCTGCGATTCTCCCTCTTCCGACTGTCTCTGGAGCTCTTCTCAACGTCTGTGCCAAGAATCTGACAGATACTCTGGGCTTAGATTACTGCCTCGGACTCTGCGCTATCAGTCACTTCCCAGTCAAACCCCAGCCTCCCTCGGCCATCAGTCTGGCCCGACTCCAAAGCGGAGTTTCAGAGTTTGATTCAGTGAGGGGAAATGGATTCGGAGTTGTTCCCCTCACAGTCGCCTAAAACCAACACGGTGATTTGAAACCGCTTTAAAAGAGATAAATCAGGAAGCACTGCCGTGGGAGGGCTCAGAGTTTAGCTTGGCTCCTGCTGATTGATGCTGAACATCTTTAAATGCACATAAAAAAATAAAAAACATTTGACTGTAAACTTACAGTGGTCATACAGTGGAACCTCAACCGGAGCAGTAGAACGCCTCCTCCTCTGAGCCTGGTTCTGCAGATCGCCTCCTCCTCTGTACCTGGACCTGCAGATCGTCGTCTCCTCTGAACCTGGTTCTGCAGGTTTCTTCCTGCCAAAAGAAAGTTTTTCCTTTTATCGTCACTTATGCTAGCTTGTGTGGAACTGTCAGTTTTTCTCTGTAAAAAAAAAAAAAACGCCTTGAAATGACTGGGCTGTATGTGTAGCTGTAGAAATAACATTAGATTGAATGTATTTGTGGAATTCCAGTGACTGGTTATAAATACACTGGCAAGGTTGTTGAGCTATACATCGAGACGAGGGCAGTGTAATTTAGGGTGGTGTAAAATAGACAACCAAAGGTCCTCCAAAATGTTTTTTCTTTTATAGTTCTTGTCCCGATGTCCAGGCAAGGTAATGTTTTACATTTGTTCTATCCAGATAAACATTTGCACAGTCCCTCCTCAAAGAGATTCAACATTTCTAATGTTATCTTCCTTCCTGTCTCTCATCACCAAATAGCAATACTGCCCCGACAGGTCATCTATGGTACTGTTTGCATCCGCAGTCTCCTTGGAAGTGAACCAAATTAAACACGTAAGGTGAAACTGGACGGATGATTCCATTCGTCTTCGTATTGAGCATCGAACACAGATGTACCTTTAAGCTCAATGCTGAACTTCCTGTTTCTTTTTTCTCATTGGTCTTTTGAGACAAATGATTCTTGAAAAACACTTATTCATCCCCATTTCTTCCCAAGAAATTACAAGGAACAAGGCATGCTGGGAAATACTCGCTCTAATCTCTTTATCTCTCTTCCAGACTCTCAAACACCTCAAGTTCATGTTTTTGGCCGTCGTCATACACTCAAACAAACTGAATGAGAATTTAGTGTGTATGAAATGGTTAAGTATTTGAAAATCTATACATTGAGAGAGAAACCAGGAACAGATTCAAGCGTTTTCCTTCCTCTCAATGAGAAATACCCTAATTTCAAGCTGCCGTGTCAAAATGAGGCTCAGCGCTGAATCCTCAGCACAACACAAGCTTCAAAGTCATCCTCCATTGAGGGGGAAGGTCGTTTGGTAAGTCCCTCCCCTGAGAGCGTCCAGGAACACAGCGGGAAGGAAGTTAAATGCATTTTAAGGTCCTGAACATTCTCACTTAATCATGGCAGGTCAGACTTCATCGACCCATGGCGGCTTTCCTCCAGGGTCAGGCTCATTCCAGTGGATTTACACCCCCAGTTATTGCCTTGTAACTCTCCTCCAGTCCGCCTTGACCAGACTACATCCAGTCTGTTATTGGGTGCTGATGGCGTCGATAAAAATGGTTGCACCCATGGCTCCCTGACATATTTTATTGTCGTGATTCATGCCTACATTTGAATGTCTGACGGCGTTACATTATTTTAACGCCAAAGCGTTTAGTGTTGAGTTGTATGTGACATTAAATTATCACCCTCTTGATTTAGTTGTCCGACTGTGTGCCGATCTGAACTATTGGCTGCGGTTCAAGCTTCCAGGCAAACCGCGGCTCCCCGGGTGAAAAACGCGAAGCGCCGGGAACGGGATAAGATTGACTTTCTCCTCATTAACAGCAGAATAACATATGGAGACGCAAAGGTCTGCCTCAGTGGCCGAGCTGAATGTCAATAAACCACCAGCGTGCTCCAGCAGTCCATCGAACACACCCAGTGAAATCTGCTGAACGGAGTCTTACAGCACGCCAGCTGAGTCCGCAGCTCAGGAGCAAACCCCTAAAGCTGACGGATCAGAGGAGAACAAACCTGCACAGACTTCTAGGATGTTCATGCTTAAAGATTTCCAAGTTTGTTCAGTGGGAAAAGAGAAGTCAAACTTTCTGCTATCTGTTCACCTGTAGAAATTTCAGTCCTCATGTTAATTTTTCTTTCATGCATCGCTGCCCTATGATTTATTCATGAACACTTTCTTGTCCGGCCGTCCTCACAGGAAGGTCTGGAAGAGAATCAATAGAGGCCAGCCAGATGAAAAGCTCGCCTTTTTGTGTCTAAATACAGTAAAATCTCTCTCTGCTGTGAATGACTGTGTTGGCGATCAGACTCAGACTACTTTATCTTCTACCTGTGAGGAACGTTTGGTCAGAACACTCGTGTCAATTGACAAGAAAGAAGCCCAAAGCAGCTCATTTCAGATTTTGACTTGAGGTACAACCACATTCCCAAAAGCAAAGATATGAAGATGATGCATTGGCAATTTTGTGGACCAATATTCTATTAACATCAGATGTTGAAAATAAAACTTTCTGCCAGCCGCCCATCTTTTATACCACTTTATCCAACATAGGTTGGGGCGACACTGCATCCGTGACAGAATATAGAAGAACTTGTTTACGTGAAAACGCATCGTTTTTGGAGTTAAACTGCGACGTTTTGAAAATAATGTCCAGCAACATCAGAAATACTGAAAATGTTGTAGTTTTCATGTTGGGTTTTTTTTGCAACGAAACCAGACACACACGAGCAGAGAACAATTACAAACATTACAAATGGGAGAACGCCGACATTCATATGGACACAGAAGACCAAGATGGATTGTTATCAATTATATGTTATGTTATTGATTAATACAAAGCATCTTCTGTGCAGCCCGCAACAGGTTGAAAATAAACTCCTGGTTTTTTTGTGTTTCGGTGTAACTCTTCCCTGCTGCTGTCATTGTGCACTCATAGCAGTTATTTGATGCGTAAATGTGTTCTGCTGTTTCACAGAAACCCAGGGAAATGCTGACTTCGGTATCTATAACCGTGTGAGGGAAGCGAACACGGAAAATTGCACGAGACGCAATTCATTTTTCATCTGGTTCAATGTGTTTTGAATTCCACAATAAAAAATATAAAAATTAAGAATAGAAAATGGGGGACAAAAAATGGGAATTTGAGCTTCACTATTGGTTGGCATTGATGCAGAGTGTTCGGTCTACATCCAGATAAAGCAATCAAGTGAATTCCCTTCGAACTGTGCCTCACATTTAGGTATCGATCGTGGATACATCTCGCCATCCATCCACTGGTCTGCATGCGCTCGATTCTCCCAGAATCCAACGGTGCGGGCGGACAGGTAGACAGACGGGAGCGTCCGTCACCCCGGCTGGAGCAGACAGAGATGGAGTTCAAACAGCTGCGTTATTGATCTGCGGGTGACAGCTTGTCATCGAGCTGAGATGGACAGCAAGGACAGTGTCTTTCAAAATGCCCAGAGTGTCTGTGTGTGTGTGTGTGTGTGTGTGTGTGTGTGTGTGTGTGTGTGTGTGTGGTTAAAGACTGCCAGCGGGGAGCTGTCACAATCAAAACGTGTCCTTTTGAGCCCCACATCACCTCATATTTTCTTTTAACAAATATTTGTGTGGCATTTTTTTCCAGTTCTGACTTCCTCCAGGAAACTAACCACATTCACATGAATAGAATCAAGAGATTCGGCCCCATTTCATCGAGAAAATCATCTACTTTTCAATAAACTGGACAAACTTTACCACATTATCCACAATGCAACCTGTTAGCTTCTGGAGACTTCTTTTTGTTCCCAAACACAAACTGTGCAATCTTGTGAGCTAATAGCAAGTTTTCAGTTGGAGGTCCACTTTTCTATTTGGAGAATGTGGCGATTTTGCAATAAAGAGTCTCTGTGAATGGATGAGTCAGCACAAAAAAAGTAGGCTGGAGTCGGTGTAGGCTGAGGGGCACGCAGGAAGAAATGCAGAGACATGACAAAACTGAAATTGGCTTTGCTCTGGATCACATAAAATGCTCAACAACAATAAAAGAAAAGTTTACTTTCCCTCAGCAGAGAAGGAATAAATGAACATAATCAATAAAGGTTAAATTAGCATATCAGGAACCGCACCACACACATCTGATAAGCTAACAGTGATGTAATTTCCTTATTTTTTAAAGATGAATTTAACCATTTGTCGGGTAACTCGTCTATATGGTAATATCTGTGTTAATTCCTGTTTCTTTAAAATCAATTGACCACAGTCATATCACATAACAGTCAATATGCTAAACATTAAGACCCTGTATACACGACAACCTTAAAGATTGCGTTTGCATTTTAATTTCACATTTACATGGCAGCGACTTGAATACGATGTCTTGAAATGCTGAAAATGATGTCGTTTTCATGTTCGGCCTCTAGTGGGTGCTGTTGGTTGCTTTTGTAATGAAACCACACTCCGAGCACCGTTGTTGTGTAAACAGATCCACCTAGGAAAGGGTTTCTCTTGAAAACATTGTCATGTAAATGCGCCTGAGAGACTCTGGGTGGAGATTTCTTTTATAATGCAGTTCAAGAGATAAGATCATATTTGTGAGGGATTTCATATAAGACTGTATTTTGTTATTGGCTGTAAAGATACCACATTGACACTGTTTATATTAAAGATGGTACAAAGCATGTATCCAACACTAAATGCTCTTTTCCTGCTGATTAATTGATAATTTCTCAGTATTGAAAGTTATGATCGGCGGGCATGACCTGTGTTTTGTTGCTGTTGTCTCCAACACAGACGATTTAATCTCTGTTATGAGGCGGTGCGTTTTAATACTCTGGCTTTTATGAGCTCCGTCCTCGATGTCGGCAACATATTTCATAAATAATCTCCGCGGTGTCTCGGTCAAATAAGAGGTCATTTACCCTCTGTCTCCTGTCTGTGTAATCAAGATGAGGCGCTGCAGTGGGACTATAGTGTTAATAAATATGATCTACACTGCACACTGTTTTAAGGCTTCATTGGTTGTGTGGCTGGATGCAATCTGATCTGCACACAGTGGTGGAGCGCTCGCCTCACAGTGAGTTTGCATGTTCTCTCTGGGTGGGGTTTTGCTCCAGGCGCTGGAATATGCACAGTAAGAGTTCACTTTTGCATCTTCTCCTACAAAACCCCAGAAAGCTTTCACTGCAGCTTATCCAGCAGAGATCATAAAGCTCCTCTTCCTATCACAGACTGGCTGCAGAACACAATGCTGCTAAGCCAGGGGTCTGCAACCTGCAGCTCTGGAGCCACATGTGGCTCTTCAGCGCCCCCTGTAGCAGCTCCCTGACATTTTCACAAGATTATTTGCAAATAAACATTTTGATTACATTTTTTTTATATATTCAGGCTAAAAAATAGCTAAATAAAGTAAAATAGCTTAAACATCTTGAATTGCCAAAAAATATGTTTTCAAACAAAATTATAAAATTGCTAAAAAAATAAATAAATTAATAATATGTATGGAATAGAGTAAAAATGGTTAAATTTAAATGATTAAAATTGCTAGTACAGAGGGGTTTTTTCCCCATCAAAAACAAAAACAAAAACAAAAAGAAAAAAGTAATAAAGAAGAAAAAAGAGCTAAAACGCACAGCAGCTATAAATAACTAAAGTGGAAAAATCCATGAAGAGAGAGGAGAAATCTCTTCAAATGGCCACAAGAGCTAAAATTGTAATAAAAATATGTCTTGTCTATGTTCTTCTGATTTGATCATTAGTTCAACAAATTGAGGAATATTTTGGCTGAATATATTAATTTTCTTGTCTGCATCACTATGTTGGCTCTATGTGGCCTGTGGTCCGTCTACTACTGTATAATACATCTAAATAAAGTGCATTTCATGGTGACGTTCACACACAAACAGTCCAGACATCCGGGCCTGAGAGGAGCTGTCTGCTGACAGGAGATTCTCAGTCAAAGCATTTTGGTCAACCACTTTTTCTCCTGGAGCGGAGGATTCTGGCAGAGCAGTGGTGGCTCTCATGAAATGACATAAAGATGGAGATTAATTCAGCAAATGTGAGCATTGGGGAAGATAAAAGTGGGGAACACCAATCCCCCCAAGCATTAAAAACAACAACCTGGTAGAACAGACAAAATGTAGTGTTTTGAATTGACTTATATCTCGCTTATTATTCTTGGCAATGAAGAGAGCTGTTGATTACATCACGGCCCCGTCAAATTAATGCAGCCCACTAAAGCAAAGCACTTCATCATGTAGGACATAAATTCCCCGGCCGGACAGATTTACATTGATTGAGCACACTGAGATGAGCGCAACACGCCCCTTTAGGTAATAAAGTGCCACAGTCAATCACCCATCAGACTCTCGTCGCAGCTGCATCCCTGCTATCGCCGCCGATCAGGCAGGTTTCTCCACAAGCTGTCCAGCAGTGTGTGGAGGAGTACAAACCTCAGGCAGGCGGAGCAAACTCCAGGGTCTGCAGGCTAAAGCTGCTGGAAGTGATCTCCACGAGGACGGAGGAGCTCCCAAACAGTCATGCAAAAAATACTTGTCTGTCAGGTTTAAGTCATCTGGGCAGTTATTTTGATTAAGAGTATTTTATCATTGAGCTGCCACTTCAGGATAAAGTTATTTAAGGGTCAGCTAATTGCTCAAACATGTGGTGCTTAATAATATGTGCTTTTCTCAATAGGAAGCCAGTAAAAGTGGTTCTTAATGACAAAAAAATGGCTTCTAGCGTTGTGATGGTTGTAGTAGAAACTTATACCAAAGACATATATGAACAGAATCCACCTCTGAGTCTGGTTCTGCACGTTTCATCCATTAAATGGAATGTTTTGTTTCCACCGTCTCCTCTGCTTCTTCATGTGGAATTGTTGTTTTTTATCTCTTAAGGTGCATTAAGATGACTGTGTTGTATTTGTTATATAAATATAAAATTCAAATTTGC
This sequence comes from Lipophrys pholis, assembly GCF_963383615.2. Classification (NCBI taxonomy): domain Eukaryota; kingdom Metazoa; phylum Chordata; class Actinopteri; order Blenniiformes; family Blenniidae; genus Lipophrys; species Lipophrys pholis. The sequence goes on along the minus strand of NC_137644.1, from coordinate 6,255,758 downwards.
AAGCCCATAAAAATGCACAAAAGTTTCATCAATGTACTAACTTTGTTTACAATTATAGCATTTTTTTTTTTCCAGGATGAGATAATAACCTTAAGAATGATGCTGAACTCAGCTTTTGATTTGTAAATTTTCACATTTGCAAAGTGAATTAAAATCGCTTGACGTGAGCTGCTTCAGTTAGATGTTTTGGGCTGTATTTTGTGTTATCCAAGGTGCATTACAACATCCTGAAGTGCATTACGCCACCCATGGACATCTAATATTAACCATCAAGCCGCAGACTTCTCTGATGTGTATAGGGTGTCTGACCTCTGCAGACAAGCCTCATAATTCAACAAATCACACTTGCAGTGATAAACAGTCAATTTCGCAGCATCACTGGGGTTATTTCATGAGCAGCCGTAATGTTTGAACTTGATATGAAATTAATTGTTTTCAATCTTTGCGTCAGCAAAATGTTTTTTGGAAGTTGTGGCCTTAAAGGAGGCAGACAGGCAGCTGATAGTAGCCACATTAATTATGAAATATTAAAGACGAGCACTGGACTTTACTGCCGATGACATCATCTGCCCCTCTCGTTTGACAAATGCTGTGAGACAATAGATATTTAAGGTTTTGCTTGGTCTTATAAGAGGAAATTACTAATTTTGTGAATACATGATGAGACACAAATGAATTGGTGTATTTATTTCCACTGAGAGGGTGATCATTTTCGCACATCCTCATATAAATTACTACATATAAGTTATTTTCCCATACAGATGACATCAAATCAAAGTAAAATGCTATCACTACACAACTATCGCACATCCAGAGTGAAACTCACTCAGAAAAGTCCACCAGGAGCTTCAGAAACATTTTAGTTCAGGGGCCACATACAGAGGAATGTCATCTTGAGTGGTAAAATAGTGCCTTAACAACATTTAAATTCAGACTTTAAAGTTTTTATTTGTTGTGTTGCAGAGTGTATGTGATGCACAAAACCAAGCAATTATTACCAGAAATGACTGATTTCCACGGAGAGAGATGTTCGGAGGTTCTTAGACATGGAAGATATTGTGGCTGTATTTGCAGAAGACAAGGCCTGAAGCAGCAGTTTTAAGAAAAAAAAAAAAGCACTACAAGTGGATTATAGATATAAGATCAAGGTGCCACAGTTCTTATTTTCCACTTCAATTCCTTGGTTTTTTTGCTTAGTTGCATTTTTAGCATACTTAAATATTTGCACATTTCAGTTGTGTTTGTTTTTTTGGCATTTATATATTGTGTGTAAAGTTTGCATTCAGTTTAGATAGTATTGTTGTTTATTATTTATTTTATATGTTAATTAATAAAGGCCCCACAGTCCTTCTTGCCTCGGGCCCCAAGGGGGTCTAGAAACGCCCCTGGCTGGATTCACCTGAAAAAGGCTAACAAAGTGTCTCATAACCTTGAGGATTATTAATTATTATTATTCAACATGTATTTCTCACCTGTGGAGATAAAACGCACCTGTCATATGAACCACGTGATGTCTGTATTTAACTTCACAGACCTCTGATGTCTCGCCTCCTTCCAAGCATCTGTCTTCATGTGTCAGTACCAGACAAAAATGATGGGGAATAATCACACCCCTTTTATTTGCCAACTAATCAGAAAGCTCGAATTTGTCATTTGCAAAGCCCAGCGAGCAGCACGTGACCACGGAGGTGCAGAAATAAAACGGAAACGTCTCTAAACACGTGGCCCAAACAACAGAATAGGGCTAAACAAAACAACTTTAATCTGTCTGATGACTAAGAAAGTAAATCGTTATAGTTGTGTGCAAACGTTTACAAGCAGCTTATATTGATGACTGTTACCCGAACAAACAGGCACCTTAAATATTTAGACATTTTACTGAAATGAGAAATTTACATCAAAAAATCCATAGCATAGAAAAACGTGCACACAAACTAAATAATAAATGTCATAAATACTCATCGAGTTATGGCAGTTTTGTCACTCTTTTGCAATATGTTGGCAACACGATTTGTGCAAACATACAGTATAAGTATGTATGGCAAATGTCAGTACAAATCCACACACACACACACACACACAGAAACACACAACACACACACAGTCAGTCAGTCGGGCCCAAGGTCACACGCTGCCCATTCATATGACATATTCATTTTAAATCAGCCGACTTCCCTGAAGCAAAGCAATCCAACCAGCCAGCCAACATGTATCTAAGGCAAGCACGACAAATAAACAAAGTTGCTGAAAACTCAGTGTTGAACCTCATCCTATCCAGCCAACACCATCCTTTATCATTTGACTGTCCTTCTTAGTCCATTTTATCTATCTTTTGTTTTTCCGCCCCACTTGAATAAATGATCGTGTGCTCATTGACGTGATGTCTCCGGTGTTTCGGATTATCTGGCGTCCCTGTTAACTGGTAACCGACCTATTTTAGTCGTTGCTGCTCGTAACAGCAGATATTAAAATAAGATTCACTTCGAAACGTTATTGTAAACGCGGTTAAACGGCACTGGCCAGTACAGCTGTGGATTTCTGTCGGGTTTGTAATATCTGACGTTGGTCACCAGTTAACATGGAAACCATTTAATCCGAAACCCCAGCCCGCTACGTCACTCAACGTGACAGTGCGGTCCAACAAATATTACCGATTGTTTTTTATATCTATATTTATAAGTTAATTAATTTATTAATACAGTTATTAATGACTACAATTAATATATTTATTAAATTTTATATATCCAAACCGGAAAATTTGACATTTTTTAAAATTGGTAAAAAAAATAAAAATAACGAATATTAAAATGGCAGATATATAAATAATTAAAAGTATAATTTTCCCCCAAATGAATTTGACCTCGCAGTTACAGAGAACCTGCGTTTTTAACACATTCACTGTGGAGATATTGACGGTGCTGTACCTGCACTGGAGGCCAGCAGGAAGCTGCAGACATGTGATGGGACAGTTAGAAGTTAATTGACATTTAAATGTGATGCAGGCACGTCTACACTTCAGTATCTCCACAGCCTTCGCAGTGTGAGCAGCTATCCATCGACAGAGCCAGTCTTCGACAGTTTATAGTGATTCCAGAGAGAAAAGAGTGAATTCAGACAGTCAGAGTCATCACTGATCAGAGTAAGTGTTTACACAGGGAGCGTTACACTGTTTTTCTTTACTTGTCTGATCAACTTATGTCACTTTTCCTAATGTTGCTCCATATTCACATGAGACTGTGTTGTTCTTGAATTATGCTGTACGCTTTCAGTTGCACTCACACTTTATTGACTCCAGTTTACATTTCTGAGAGGATTTGATGATTTATCACAGTAACAAGAGTTCAATTCTGATTAGAAACTTTTTAGTTTGAAAATACTGAAAAACACCAAATACATCCAAGTTTTAACAAAGAGAGTGGGAAAGGTAACATTTCACACAATGAAACTGATGCTGTAAATTCAGAAATCTTTATAATCGGTGGCTCGGCCATCAAATAACAATCATTTGTTTGAGGCCTACAAATCCCATCAAGGCCTGACTTGTAACTACTAAAGCTGACCTGTGATGAACTGGAGGTCGTCTCCATGACAACACACAAATACACCTGCAGTTTTACTTCTACTTTCTCAGTATTACTGGTACTTTATTGATACTTTTCCACTATTATTGTTATTACACATATACATATATATTATCTCTCTCTCAGACACACTCAGACAAACATTTCAGTATATTTTAAACATTTATCTTACATTGAATTGTCCTGTAGAATTAGTTGTTGCTGAAGCTATTGAATTGTGCTTGATGTTCATTAGAAGTGTTATCAGTTGTGTTTATATATACTGCTGTGAAATCATAAATTCAGTCATTTCTGATGTGAAGAACTATTAGTTCCAGTGTTTATATCATTATTCTTGTAACATTTTTGGCTTTAAGGCAACTGTGAACCTCATTCTAATGTTCAATGCTCTTTCTATCTCTAGAATGCGGCATTTAAAACACCCGGCCCAGCGTCTCAAAGAAGGACATCATCCGGCAGAGTATGTGTTCACACATTCTGTTGTTATTAAATCATGCTGTATTCTTTAAGTTTGCCTCAGTTTATTGACTCCAGTTTACATCTCTGAGTTGTTTTCATGGTTTAACACAGTAACAAGAGTTAAACTCTGATGAGATATTTTTTTGTTAAAAAATACTGGAAAAACTCCAAATACATTCAAGTTTTAACTAAGAGAGCGAGAAAAGATAAAGGTAACACAGTGTGGTTTTGCTCAGCATTATTTGTTGTTACAGCCATTTAATTGTGGTTTATCTTTATTAGAAGTGTGATCAGTTGTGTTTATGTATACTGCTGGGAAATCATACATTCAATCTGTTCTGATGTTAAGAACTGTTAGTTCCTTTGTTTGCATCATTACTCTTGTAACAGTTTTTACTTTAAGGCGACTGTGAACCTCATCCTAATGTTCAACGCTCTTTCTATCTCTAGAGCGGATCTTGACCAACATCTCCAAAGTTTTCTGAATGAAAACCTCTTGCCAGCCCTGACCCGGTTACTCGAGGATGAAGGAGGTGATCTGGTAGACATCGCCTTCCTCCCTCCTGAGGAGCAGCTGGAACCAGATTCTGATCCAGAGCCTGCACCAGATCCCGATCCAGAGCCTGAGCCCAATCCAGAGTCTGAACCAGATCCCGATCCAGAGCCTGAGCCCGATCCCGAGCCCACTGTGCCAGTTGCCCTCCCGCAGCCGGACCGCGGTCCTTCTGTTGGACACTACAAGTGGAGGAACGTGGGAGCAGCGCCTCAAAAGTTTAGGTGGCTGACTCTAGCACCTCTCAGGAGGGTCAATCAGCTTCATCCATCCATCGGGACGGCGCCCAAGAGCCAGGGACAGGTGAGACGTTCAGGGACCGTTCAGTGACAGGAACTTAGAGCTGTGATTTCAGTTGTTAAGACGTTAAAGATGTGGAGCAATGTGGGACTCTGCAGGCGATGAATTATAAATTTAAATGTCCACTACTGACGGTTGATCATTCAGTTTTCAACGTAGTAAACATAGATAATACTTTGGCTGGTTATTGTGATTGATAAATTACATCTCTTTTAGATGCACAACAAATATGCTTTTAAAAAAAAGACATTTGATCCAAATTACATTGAATTTAATACAAGGGACCATTTAACTCTTTCATCAGTCCACAAAAACAAACCTTTCCTCCTGCAATTAGCCTTCAAATACCACCTCACTACGTGTGTGTTGCCTCATAATCAATCAAAGTGATCTGGTGTCTCCTGGTGTTGCTCTTAACAGTCTCTCAACTTGTGGAACTTGTGCATTTAACACTTTTCTTTTGTCTACAGTGTGTTGTGGGAAGCAACCAGAACATGAATCCCGTCCACCCTCCTGCTCCTCCTGTCACCTGCAGTTCAAAGTGAGTTCACCTGTCCACTTCTGGCTCTAAATACTCTTCTGGCTGTTTGTATCTACATGAACCTCAAAAAAAAAAAACTCAGTTTATTTTGTCTCAGTGAGTGTGTATCACATGTTTGTGGTAAAACCATACATCCTTTTTACATGTTGACTTTATGTTTGAAATCCTCCTGAATGCTTGCTCTTAACATTTGTTTTTGGTGCCTGCAGAAAACGAAAGCGTGACACTCAGCACGACGACAACCAGCCCTACATCAAGAAGCCACCCAACGCCTTCATGCTCTACTTGAAGGAGCAGAGGCCGATCGTAGCTGCTGAGCTCGGCATCAGAACCAGTGCGGTTGTGAACGCGGAGGTGGGAAAGAGGGTAAGTTGTCCGCTCCTACATGTTGGAGATACAAATTCATTACTTATGTTTAGCAGCTGGCTTGTCTTTGTGTGTCCGTGTGTGTGTGCTGACAATGTGCTGTCGCCTCTCCACAGTGGCAGTCATTATCTGAAGAAGAGAAGCAGAAATATTATGACCAGGGAAGAATAGAGGCACGACTCCACGAGGAGAAATACCCAGGCTGGTCGAGCCAATCAAACTATGTATGAACTCTCTCCTCACCTAAAACTCAGAAATGTTCACAAGACGTCACTAAAACTGCTAAAAGGTTTTGTTTGTTTTCCTTTAATCAACTTACTTATTAAAGTATTTTCTGTTTTTAGGCGAAAAAAAGACCACGGGTGAGACGTTCCACCAAGACTGAGGCTCCCAAACCTCCACAGAAACCAGGGATGCCTCTTTCCTTCTTTTGGATTGACAACGTCGGCCAGATTCATCCCTTCCAGCCACAATCCAGCCCTTGGTTCAACCCTGGAGTGACTGAACTTCTCCCCGCTGCTGCCCCACAGCAGCCGTGGACTTCCACAAATAAATAAAAATGACAATATTTCACTCTCATTCTATCATCATTTATTTTTATTACCATACGATGAGTAGCATTTTTTTTTTATATTTTAGATTCATTGTTTTAACCTGATGATTGTTGATGCTTAGGAGCACAAATAAAACTCATCGGTCCACAACAGTGGATTAACTTTAGTGCTTTTCTGCTTTTGCTTCTCGTGTATTTCTGCCAAGAGTCGCCGCTTCAGCTTCACTGAAGATGTTTTCTCATCTACTTTGCGATTTTAATTTGAAAGCAGCATCATTTTTGCTTGGTAAACAATGTTCATAGATATGGGATAAACCTCGGGCCAGCAGGAAGTGAATTCGAATTCTTTAAATCTCAATCGGAAGAGTCTAATATGAAATTTAATCTATTGGTTCGAATGGGTATCACAATAAAGTCGTGTCAACCCCCTGGGATTTGTCCCTCTGGTTCAATGCCTGGAGTTCCAAAATATTTTAGAATTGGTCCTGTAAAGACAAAGCCCTTTAGGTTTTCAAGCAAAATTATCATAAGAACATATACCTATTTCACAACTGCAGTGATGTAGCAGTACTTTATGTAATAAAGAAAATTAACCTGCTTTTATCTTAAGCATTCATGCCCAGTGTCCCCTTTAAAGCATGGACATAATTATAAAACTGTTGTTTTTAAGGGGTTTCTGCATTAAGTTACACATTGTACAAGTTAAGGTAATAAAACTAAGATAAATAATCCACTGCCACAAGAGTATAAAATAAACATCAATAGGCCAAATAGTTAACATTCACTTCAAAATAAACCATTACACTTCACACTTGTAATTGCAGACCTATGTAAAACACACTACAATTGTTACAGTACTAAATAAGAATAATAAATAATGATAAAGTAATGTTAAGTGTCATATTACTGAGAGACAATATACAGTGAACAATGGCAGAGCATCAACAACCAGAGCCATAGCTCCCATTGAAGACACCGAGGTCTAAACCTCAGTATTATTCCGATGTGTATGTAATTAAAAATAGTTAAAAGAATGCTTTGGAACTGGGTGAATTAATTCATGAGTAGATTCACACACACACATTCACAACATATATTGAAATCACTTGTAATAAATGTTTAAATTTTAATAAAATCTTTGTCTTCATTTCAGTTGCAACTTGGGATAATAAGTGGTGGACCTCAGTATTTCTGAAACTCTGGCTACGGATCTGCTTCTAACCCAAAAAAAGTGACTGAGAGGCTGAAGTTGGGAATATAGCACCACTGACTCGTTCCACAGAAAACACAACTCCACTTGCGTTCTTTCCACGAGTGTCCAGGTTTATTTTCAACCATGAGGTGAACATCAGGCACACAAGCAGCAGCAGGATGTCGGACAAAATGATTCCTTTCTAATTAATGTCTAAATTATACTCTCAATTACGTTTATACGATCAAAAGAAATACACAATCAGACCCTCACCCTCTCTCTTTCTCATCGGCCTCTGCCGCACAGGTGAATAGAAACTCATTCAATCACGCCAGCAACACAGATCCCATAGGTGACGTCAGCAAACAACATAAACAAAAACATCTTATAGCTTCTGCCAGGATCACAGCTCAGCCTTGCCTGCAAGTTTGGGATTGTGTATTTGTGTTGACCGTATAAGGCAAGCGATAGAGAGACAGATAAATGAACAAAGCTTGAAGTTTGCTCTCAGGGCTGAATTTCTCTTCCTTCCCCCGTGTGAACAAACAGCTTCTCCGAGTGCTCCGAGTCAATTTTTATTACAGAGTCTCACAGAGTCATATCGCCCCGCACTCCATCAGCGCGTGTGTAATACATCATAATTACAGTTTTACTTCCACCTAATCAATAACTGTTGAATGAGAATTAGCTTTGATGAGGGCATTCATTGTGTTGCCGTGAAATAGACACCGAGGGTTCATCTCTCTCGCACAGTCGCACGCTGGTCGTCTGAGAAACGAGAGACATTTTGTTCACATATCAAGACAACAGCCTCACTCAGTTTGGCATATTTACAACAAGTATGCCGTCTCGTTTAAAGGCAAACCACCTGTATGCAGACTTGCAAGCAACAAAAATAAATAAAATGTATAATCAAGCAAGTGTGATAACTAAGGCCGCATCCATCCTGCAGGTCGTGAAGCTCAATTCAGATTTTTTGCTCAGATCTGATTCTTTTGCGTGATCGTTCACACAGCCTTTTAAAAAGGACCTCCATGTGAACATTATAGCGTTATTGGAGTAAACGGCGTGGCGTGACAATAAATCTGGATGGCACACCCTATGGCCACACCAGTCAGCACCAGGGTTGCCAGATCTGACTCACTGTTTCCAGCCTAAACACAAAGCAAAACCCACACACCTCAATAAAAAACATTCTCTGTAGGAATCATGTGAAAACCGAAACACTATCATATGTGTAATAAAAAACACACCATAAACACAAATGCACGTTGGGATATGGGTCACACTTGTGAACAGAAAATCAGAATTAGGTTGCATTTCCCTGCAGTGTGAACGAGGCCTTAAGAGACCAAGACAACGACAACGAATTCGAGAGTGTCCGCAAAACTTTCTTCACTTTTGGGGGGTCCGTTTACACGGCACCAGTTTGCGGATGCACTGTATCCGCAAAGTTTTTAATCCGGCTCCCAAGGTGGAAAGATTCTTTCACTGCGCAAATCCCTCCTGCTGATGGAGGCTACAGAGCCTGTTACTGCGCATGCATATCGCTCCCCCTCCCTCCTGCTCATCCAGTTGTAAACAAACATGGCGGCCGTGTAGTGGTACGACCCGCGGTCTATATTCTAGTTTTATCGTCCATATCAGTAGTTTAATGGTTGAGACTCACCTCTGATAGTATCCGATGCATCATCAGTCCATGCAGATGTCGGGTTCTCTCCATTTTCTTCACGTTTATAGTGTGTTGTTCTCTGCACACACGTTTGTGTAGTTTCATAACAAAATCAAGCAACAGCGCCATCCAGTGGCCAGGCATACGAACTACAGCGTTGTCTCTGTGTCCGCTGCTGCAGTGTAAACGCCCCCACTTTATTTTTGCGGATTAGGTGTTGTCACGTGAAACGTGGTCGTGTAAACAGGGCCCAAGAAAGAATTAGGAGATTGAAGAAGACTGCATACATGCTACGCTGTCCAGCTGTGAGGCGACGGTGCTGACCACTGCTCCACCGAGCCACCCTCGATGTGACCCATGACTTCATCCAAGTCTCAGTGAGCCGGAGCCACTTTGAGGTGACAAAAGGCAAAAGGCACAATCCACCCTGGATAAAAAGCCGATGTACAGTTATACACCCAATTAACTCACATTGACATCTGCTGCTGAGAGGTGTGAAGCATGATAATCTATGAGATGGCATTTATATCATTTGTGAGGTTAATATTCAACATATCCACTTCAGTGTCCTCACAACATGCCAGAGGAGGGTGATGTTTTTAAACACGTTTCCAATCTTTCTGATGTTTCAACATACCAACTTGCTGACACAGTCTCTACTTTGAAGGTTAGGCTTAAGACTTTTCTCCATAATAAAGCTTTCAGTTAGTTCTCACTCTACGTTTCAGTATTACACGTCACCAACATTTTGACTCTCGACTGTCTTTGGCTCCAATCAATTGAATTACTGGCACAAGTATATTAACACAGTCCCCATTAAGAGACCTAATGCAATGACACATTTTCTTTTCGAGACCCGCTACATCAACAATACACCCAGTTCTTCATGCATGTGTAAAGAGCAACATCCAGGCTCGTATCCATGCTATTCTAGTGACGTGTTGAGGATCTTATCATGACTGATGATGCTGATCTGGGCTGATAGCAGAGATGTGATCATCCCGGGCAAACATTTAGACAAGACATTTATGTCCATAATTGATGCTTCACAACAAACAACTGCAGCCATCCATTGCATGTTGAAAGTGATGAATTATTGTTTGTGTTCATTATATTTGGATGGATGCTGAACCCACTGGTTTTTAATCACCCTCTTTTCATCAGGATTTTTGTGGAGTGATTTGCTTGTGCAGCTTTGCAATATTAATCAAAGCAACAAGGATGCTACTTTGTGAGACGCCACAGCCAAACAAATACTTTTGGATGAGGCACTGTAGGTGGTTTCATGAGTTGTACTCTGAAGGTGCAATCTGGCAGGAAGGTGGGGCGAGATGGGGCGGGGTGCTTTGGTCCAAGCGTATCTCACGGGCCTTATGCTTGACACCCCTGCTCTAAATGAGTTTTAAAATCCAAGTAAAGTCAGGCTGCCAATCCTCACCATCCTTATCCATAGACCTGCAGCTTAATATGTCTTCAGTATTTTCACATTACATTCAATTATACAATTAAATAGTTTTCATTACCAAATGCACCCTGTGCACACTAACTGGTGTGTATAACGCTCAGTCAGAGACACACACTCTCTGATGTTGCTGAACCAGATTGTAGGATTATAGCACACTCGGGGGATGCATCGATAGAACTGAAGGAGGATAGGAAAAGAGAGGATGAATTGGAGAAAAAAAAGGGGGGGGGGGGGGGGAGCTGGGAGGGTCCCCCGGCTAGCTCAGTTGGTAGAGCATAAGTCTCGCAATCTCAAGGTAGGGTGTTCATGTCCCACGCCAGGCGTCACCTTCCCGTGGGCTCACCACCTGCAGGAAGGCTCTTAATCAGTGCAATGTGATCTGGGTGACGGTGCTCAGACTGCCACCCCCACGACCCGGAAACAGATAACCGGGAGAAAATGGATGGAGAGCGAGAGAGAGCGAGAGAGAGCGAGAGAGAGCGAGAGAGAGCGAGAGAGAGGAGAGACTTTCTTTTGGGTGCATGTGAGTCAGACAAGGATGATGTATTGTTCTTTTTTTCTTTATTTTTTAGAGTGATTTCATTTTATGGCCTTCTTAGCTTCCAGACAGGGGGTCTGTATCGCTGAACTACAGAGCCTACAGTGTTTATTTACACTTCAGATAAAGGGCAGCCCTCAATACCCCAAGAAAATCTTTGAATTGCAGCTTTTCTTGTTTGTGCACGAGCTAAAGAACCTACGGCATCAAATTTGGAGTGAACGACGACAACAAGCTGTCCTAAGCTATACGCACTCCAAACCTGGTCCACATTTCTTCTTCTTCTTCTTCTTCTTCTTCTTCTTCTTCTTCTTCTTCTTCTTCTTCTTCTTCTTCTTCTTCTTCTTCTTCTTCTTCTTCTTCTTCTTCTTCTTCTTCTTCTTCTTCTTCTTCTTCTTCTTCTTCTTCTTCTTCTTCTTCTTCTTCTTCTTCCTCTGCACGCCTTCGTCTCCTGGGTAGAAATGTAATTTGAGAATGCCAAGTAAGCTGTTTAATCAAAGAGCAGGCCGGAGCACTCTGCTGTAGATTGCTTTTATCTATATGTAGCATCGCCCAGCCCCATCTGTCATGTGTAATGTACATATCCAATGAAAGGGTCTTGTTTGACATGTGCTGCGCAGCTTGTATTTGAGGCCCTCTGTTAGGGGAGGTGAGTATGTGTGAGGTGTGCCAGAGTCTGTGCTGATGGATGGATGGATGGTCCGGTGTGATCTGAATGCTAAAAGCAGCCGCCATGACTGTGGTGCCTGTCAATTCCAATCACACATTGAGGTTTTTGGGTCCATGTTTTATGAAATTCTTAAACAAATGTGCCATTATAAGTTGTATGGAAATGGGCTCCAACTTTTTACATAATGTTTTACTTAATATGTGTGCATGTATGTACTTATGGACGTATGTGTAGACTTACCAATTCATTCAATGCATTTGTTTTGCTGTAACCTGAAATGAGTTCAATGATATCAACATACATTCAATTCAATTCAATTCAATTTTATTTGTAAAGCGCTAAATCACATCAACAAACATCTCAAAGCGCTCTTACAATGATAGAGAACAACAGGACCCAACTAAACCCTTCCAAAGCAAGCAGGTGTAACAAGCAACAGTGGCCAGGAAAAACTCCCTCGCATGGAGAGAAGTTCAAGAACTCCCTCTTCAGGAAGAAACCGTGGGGCGGACCCTAGACTCTGGAAGGACGGCCATCCGCCTTGACCGGTTGGGGGGAGAAGTACATGGGATAGGACAGGGAGAGAGAGGAAAAGAAGAGGGAGAGAGAGAGTGGCAGACAGGCCAGATAAGTACAAATACTAAGAAAAGTCTATGATGAGCGTTGGTCTGATGATGAGCCAATCTCAGTCTGGAGTTTAAGGGCCGTGCCGTTGCGGTGGGGTCCCGGTGCTGTGGTGGGGTCGGGTAGTAGGACCGTCGTAACTCCACTCTGTGAGTCTTGGGTCTGATCCCCTGGATCCTGCTCTCCTCCTGTCAGGGATAAAAAAGACGGCGGCAGTGTCTGGTGGCTCCAGTAATGTTGTTACACAGAGAGAAAGAAAGAAAGACAAGAAACAGAACCTCCAAATGTAGAGTTCCTCCCTTTAACGGGAGAGAAAAAATCCCCTCAGCATATAGCAGCTCAACTTAGTGGTCCTATTTTATTCCTATTTTATTCCTAAGGATAAGCTTCATCAAATAGGAATGTTTTTAGTCTACTCTTAAATAAACTAATGGTGTCGGCCTTTCGGACCGAGGCTGGTAGTTGATTCCAGAGTAAAGGAGCCATATGGCTGAAACTCCTGCCTCCTGTTTTACTTTTATGGACTTTAGGGATTACCAACAGTCCTGCATCCTCAGAGCGAAGGGCTCGTGGAGGGTGATAAACTTCTAGAAGTTTCTCGATATAGGACGGAGCCTTCTGATGAAGAGTTTTATATGTGATCAGAAGGATCTTGAATTCTATTCTAGATTTAATTGGAAGCCAGTGTAAGGATGCTAAGACTGGGGAGATGTGCTCTCTTCTTCCAGTTCTGGTTAGTAAACGTGCAGCAGCGTTCTGCACTAGCTGTAAGGTCCTAACAGAGGAGTTTGGACATCCTGACATTAGGGAGTTACAATAATCTAATCTTGAAGTCACAAAGGCATGAATAATTTTTTCTGCATCTTTGAAGGACAAGAAGTTTCTAATTTTTGCAATATTCCTTAGATGGAAGAAGGCTGTCCTGGAGACATGTTTAACATGGGAAATAAAGGACAGATCCTGATCAAAAATAACACCCAGGTTCCTAATATCACTCTTAGAGGTTAAGGTAATATTATCTAACCTAATCAGACTGTCTGAAAAGTTATCCCTGAGCTTTTTAGGACCTAGGATTAGAACCTCAGTCTTGGATGTGTTGAGCATTAAGAAGTTGATAGACATCCAGGACTTAACGTCCCTGAGGCAGGACTCTAGTTTAACAAGTTGGTCGGCCTGATTGGCTTTAATTGATAAATATAGCTGAGTATCATCTGCATAACAATGAAAGTTAATGTTGTGTTTCATCTCAATGAACTGGTTTTCATTCATTAATTCAGCGGTTTGTTCGAGCTTGTTCACTCTGGTTGCAACAACAGTATTGGCACCGTCCGCCTGCATGTGGGCGTGAATTTATTTTGGGATGTTTTCATATCAGTGAAATCCCTGTTTGTGTGTGCTATTAGCCTCCACATGCGGCTGTTGCAGCGTATCTGCGTGAAGGTTAATTAATTCCCGGGACAGACGCACACATGGGCTGATCTTCTTTCAAGATAATAGGGCTTGTAATTGGGGGATTCAAGCCACCAGACCTTGTTCTGTGCATGACAAGACCTCAGCTGGTTGGCAACGATGGCGTTTGTGTCTTTTGTGTCTTGGTTTACCTCTGGGAATACAAACTGGAAGAAGAGGGATGAATGATGTCTGCATTTTCTAAAGACGTCCAACGTGGTTTCATGTCACTTCAAGCCCCCGAAGTTCCAATTTTATTCAAATAGATGCTCGACAATTTGCTCATTGTCATTTATAATTAAGGGGATTTAAAATGCAACTTTAAACACTAGTGTGAGGCACCGTTTCAGCTCGTTTTGACAACTGTTGCTCTAGTGAAAGGAAAAACCGGTGTCTCCCGCGTGACGGGCTCACAGGAAACGTTGCTCTTCTTTGAAATGTGGTTCTGCGTGAGATGAGCCTGTGGGAGAAGCGGTTGGGGTTCAGGCTGGGTTTGGCGTCCACTTGACTGGACAGATGTCTCAGGAGGTCGGGTGGAAAATGGCTCCCATCTCCTGAGGCTGACATCTGCAGGTTTACCCACAGAGACAGAGGCTAAACTCCATCCCGCCTTGGGATTTCACACTGTCATGCCCAACATGTGGAAAGGTTTAAGGAATATATCTTTTTCTTAATCTTGTCCAACTACAGTAGGAAACTGACAACCAAAGTAAGAAACCACTGACATAATGAGAGTTGTTTGGTGAATCAAACTCTGCTTCTGAATGCCCTTCAGAAATTAAAGCACAGATTTCTGTGATGGACATGAGACACTTGGCCTGAGATGAAGTCTCCATCTCCTGGAATACAAACACAGTGCCGCCAGCTTCAGGTCAGCAAATTTAAGAGTTTAGTTCCACCTGCTGGAATAAAAGGAGACATACCAGCACGGATGTAAAGTGTAAGTGGTGCACAATTTATGTGATGAAAATGTCTATATTTACTAAAATCTCAACAAAAACTTAATTTTTATTAAACTTTCTGGTGCAAAATATAGTCAAATGTCCAAAAAGACTTCTGCTGGAGCTGCTGCGTGTTTTTATAAACTCGCACTGACAAGTGTGGCTTTGTGGCCAGATTGTTAGCAACGAGGACGTTCGCTTCCATAGCAGCATCACTGATATCTCAGCTCAGGTCTCTGTGCTGTGTTGTGTCCACTACCTTTAAGTACTGAGAGAAAAGAAATCCGTTTTCTTTGACATTTCCACAACTTGTTTGCCTCTTGCTGGCCTGTTTTGGGATGTTATGTTTGGCACACTTGCTTTAATCTCTTACTAGAATAAATAAACCAGAATTCAAGTGAATTCCGTAAAAAGGTATGAACTTCTCTGATCTCTGCAGATGACCTGGTCCTTTCGGTATCAACACATGAACGTCTCCAACATGAACTGGAACCGTTTGAGATGTAATTTAACTGCTGCAAAGTCGAAGTTCATGGTTCTCTCATAGACGACGATGAACAATTGAAGACATTGAAGGACGCAAATAAGATATTCTGACTCAAAATGATAAAACTATACTTGGTAAAGCTTGGCTTTTTTTGCTGTTTTTCTGGATTTCTGCTGTGAATCTAAAATAAAAATCAAACATCACATTTATCTGGTGCCATTTCTCAAAAAGTATGAAAGACTTTCCTCGGGGGGCTTTGAGGCCAATTCTAACTCCTCCCATTATCCAAACTATTTATGACAACAATAAGTGATTATTATCTATCATGTGTTTGAATCAGAACAATCTAAAGGTGGAAACCTGGACATTCTAATTTGTCTTTTGGATTTAAGCTGAGAAAATGTTTCACAAACATCCCAAGCTACTTGCAGCATAACAAATACTTCCTCTGACCCCCGTGCAGCTGCCTGCCCCCCACCAATCTGTTGGTATGAACAGTGTGTGGAGAAATGTTAACAAGCAGAGCTGATGAAGTGAAGCTGACGTCTCCGCAGTGAAAACAATGGTAAGAAAAATCCACCCTTCGTTGTCCCTCGCCTGTCGTCACAAACTTTCTGCCAAACACTTCAGATCAGACCGGTTTTGGCTTTTAGGACACAAAGATTTGTAGTCTTTGCTTCAACAGAGAAGAGAGTTTGAATTCAGTGATAAATAACCCCTGCATTGAGAAGAAAGGATGGAAACATCAGACTGGCTCCACTTTGTTGGAAGTGGCCCTCCTGCAGTCGCTGCAGCTGCTTTCACAACAGTGCGACCCCGTTTCCCCCCCCAGGGCCCCAAAAGCCTCCATCAAGCTGAGCACACATACAGTACAAACACACACACACACACACACACACACCCTCACAAACAGCTCCGAGCAGGAAAAGTGTCGAGCCTCCAAACTGCCGTAATTACTTGGTGAAGCCTGAGCGCTGGCTTTGTTCCCGGCTCAGTCAGGGCGGACGGAGTGTGAGCCAATGAGAGCAGACAAACACGCTGGATTGTGGAGATGGGAGGGAGAAGGGGGAATGTTTTGATCTGAGTTTGTTTCTTTCTACCACAGATTGAAGCACTCTGTGAGTAACGGAGGGGATCCAAATGAAGGACGACAACAAGGAGAAGACGGGCGATGAGGTGGTGCAGCTCCGGAGGACCATCGGGCTGCTGCCTGCCGTGTGCTTCATCATCGGGACGGTGGTGGGCAGCGGGATCTTCATCGCACCGAAGGGAGTCTTGATGAACAGTGGCAGCGTGGGGCTGTCTCTGCTGGTGTGGGCGCTGTGTGGCGTCCTCTCAATGTTTGGTAAGACCAAGAATGTGGCAAACGGGAATTATTGATGCAATCATGTCTTCAGGCTTTGGATTCAGTCCACATCACACTTTTTTCTTTTTTTCTTTTTTAATAAGATCTTTGTTTTAACTTCTGTGTTATTATAAGATTGTTTAAAGGGGTCTTATTATTCAGCTTTTCAACTCTTTCACATGGTCTCGTTGGTCCAAAAACATTGTATTCAAAGTTTTTTGCCCCAAATCCAGCTTTTTCTGGATTTTCCTCCATTTGAATATTGGATCATAGGAGCTGCATTCAGAATCTGCTGTGTCTGTGTGAGCTGGACTGGCTCCGCCCACACATGCTCATCTTGGGAAGAGGAGGAAGTACTTCCTCTCGTGGTGCCATGTGCCAGAGCAGAGCTGCCTAATTGTGGGAAGAGTCAAAGCCTATATTGATTGGGATTGGCTAAACCCCCGATGACACTATATAGGGTTTGATTTCTGATTGGCTCGTTGAATCACACACTTTTAAAAAATGGAAACAAGCCAAAGAGAGATGACAGACTTTCTTCACTTCTGGGGTGTCGTTCCAGGTATGAGGACGCATAACACTCTTGGAAAACTATGAGAAACTGGACATATGACCCCTTTAACATGCATCAACAATGAACAATCTACTGAAAGATTTTCCCAACAGAGAGTTTTGCATACCGTCATTTCCTCATGTTAATCCTGCAAATCTTCAGTGGTTCTGAGCGTCGAAGGCCCTGTCCACTTGACAACAAGCATCATCAGGGCAGGGACGGGGGGGGGGGGGGGGAGAGAGAGAGAGAGAGAGAGAGAGAGAGAGAGAGAGAGAGAGAGAGAGAGAGAGAGTGAGTTAAGAAACATCCTGACATTCAGATTTGAAGTTAAAACGAAAAATGTCAAAATGTCTCGTTTACTCAAAGTGTTGTTTTTCTGTCCCGGGTCCAGTTTGTCCAGCGGACCCACTGAGCAGGTAACGTCCATAGACGTCCAAAACACCTCCGTCCGTCCAGGCCGTAATCTGGACGTCTATCAGCCACAACTAGTTAACAAATTACATAAAAAGTATGGACATTATAAAAATGATGGACATCTAAGACACCCAGAATCACTTGAAAGAGACAGGTCACAATGTGTCTGTTAAGTCCAACTGCCTGTATAGTTATTGATTTGTCATTAAAATAATGAGGGAAGTAGGTCATGACAGGCAAGAGGAGACAGCATGTGAAGTTTGATGAACAATCAATCAATCAACAATCTGAGTTCCGACCGTTTTATGTTTTGGTCACAAGACATTGAACTTTTTAAGCCTCCATGGAGAAACTCGCCACTTTGATAACCTTTCATCTTGTCAATACAACTATGTACTTGAGGAAACGTTTTATCGGCTCTGTTAGTTTTCATTACCTGTGTGTACATGTGTTTCCTGAGGGTTCCCTGGTTTCCATCACATTCCTGAAACAGGCATGTGATTGCAAATGCTGATTCACTCCTGAGATTAAATGTCTTATTGTTTATATTTTGTCATTTCAGTCTGAACGTCTTAACTTTGTGATTGAGGTCATCGGCTCCCAGAAGTTTTAGAAAAGAAAACCGAAAGAGAAAAAAAATTGAAATGTAGAGAATAAAGTCAAAATACAAAATGAACGATAAAGTCTGGTCCATCTCTTACACTCGTCTGTAAAAAGTCAACGAGGAGAGGGCTGCTGCTCCACCAAGTCCCAGGCCTGATAACTACTGTGTTTGCGAGCTAAAAGACAAAGAGTTTCTTTGTCACTGAAGCTGATTCTGAAGTTTAGCTTCTCCACTTCATCAAACGTCCCGCGAGGCATTTTGCTGAAGCACGTTACGCTTGAAAAGTTCAAACGATCGACTTTATTCTCAACATATCTGCATTTTTCTATAAGTGCCTGGTGAAAGTAAAAATCTACCTCTTCACATCCACCCATGCTCTCTGCTGTGTCTCTGTCCGACCAGGCGCTCTGTGTTACGCCGAACTGGGCACCAGCTTTTCCAAGTCCGGGGGTCACTACACGTACCTGCTGGAGACGCTCGGGCCGCTCCCTGCCTTCGTTCGACTTTGGGTTGAATTTGTATTCATCAGGTAAGACGTGGTGAGAAAAGAGCGACTCAGAGTCCGACGTGCCCTCCACCACGTAACGTGCGATCCGTCTCCAGACCGTCGGTGGCTTCTTACGTGGCTTTGGCGTTTGGCCGTTACGTGGTGGAGCCGTTCTACGCGCCGTGTGCAGCGCCCACCGTCATAATCCAGCTCGTCAGTATCCTCGGAGTGAGTGAGTTGTTTCATACCCTCAGTACTTTTATTCGACTCAGTCTTTCTGTCTGTTTGCCTGATTGTCTGTACTTCCTCCTCCCCCCCCATAGCGTTTGTTATAGCGATCAACTGCTTCAGCGTGAACTTGGCCTCTCGCACGCAGGTCACTCTGACTTTCATTAAGATTGGCGCTCTGGTCCTCATCATCATCCCCGGCGTTGTTGCTTTAGCCAACGGTGAGGAGACGCAACCGTCGCTCAGACAGACGCTGCTTGTTCTCGAAGTAAACGATGCTGCAACTCTGTGTTTGCAGGAAAGACACAAAACTTCCAGAATGGCTTTGAGGTGCACGCGCTGACGCTGGAAAAGTTGCCCCTGGCTTTCTATAACGGCCTCTACGCCTACGGTGGATGGTAACAAAGCATTTAAATCAGTAATTCAGTCACCACTCAATCGCTCATTATACGTCTTTGTCTTTTCTTTTTTTTTCCTCCAGGTTTTATTTGAACTACGTCACTGAGGAGATCATAAACCCAAACAGGTATTGTGACACGAGACGTCGTTCATGAAATGTAAAGCTCTCGAAATGCTGCTATCTGAGCGCGTGTGTTGTCAGGAACATCCCGCTGGCGATCATCTTCTCCATGGTGACGGTGACGGTGTTTTATGTGCTCGTTAACGTGGCCTACTACACCATGATGACTCCCGCTGAGCTGCTTCTGTCTGACGCCGTGGCCGTGGTCGGTGCTACTCCAGAGTAAAAACATCGCAGAGGAAATATTGTTTCTGATCTCACGTCCGTATCCCTGCAGACGTTTGCCGCTCGAGCCTTGCAGGGAATGTCCTCCATGATTCCCGCCCTCGTGGCCTTGTCCTGCCTCGGCGCGATGAACGGGGGCTTCTTCGGGGTTCCCAGGATGCTGTTTGTGGGGGCCAGGGAGGGCCACTGGCCCGTCATCTTCTCCATGATCCACATCCGAAGACGCACGCCTTTACCTGCTGTGCTGTTCCTGGTAAAATATTGTACTTTACTCCACGTAAACATCTCACATCATTCATACCACATAAACCATATAGTCCAATTGGAAAGTTTTATTTAGTGTTAAGACTGTGCCCATCTTGTTGGGAATATGCATTTGTTGGATGAGTTGACCTTTTATATTTTCTTGTTCTTTTTTTCCCATTTTTTTCTTGTTTATAAATACAAATGGAATGTTTTTCCACATTAACAAGATAATTATCTCATAATTATGATAAAAAAAAATGTTTTAAAACTTCTGAGTTGATGAGGTCATGATTTTCTGAGAAACAGCAGATTTTTTTTTTGTTTTTCAGAAAACCATTATCTTATTAACTCAGAAAAACGGTCAGATAGTTTTTTTTTGAATTTTTATTTTTCTCATAATTATGAGTTAATTATCTTGTGAATTCAGGAAAACGTTTTTTTTTTTTTTTTTTTTTAAGTGAATGCAATACGCTTCCATACTTGTGTGGTTTCATTTTCATTATTTACATTGTTTGCTTTAAATATAATTATTTTTTCTTTTACTCTTACCGTTTCGGCGTGGAGCAAGTACAAAAAAACTTTTCACTGCACATAATAATGCGTATAATTGTTTGTTCGTTCCAAACAAAGGACTTGATTCCTTGAGTCGTTCTTCTTTCCCACGAAGAAGCTTCACAATGGAACCCTTAAATTGATAAATGCATCTCAAAGTAGAGATCATTAAACATCATTAAATGCATGTTCCCTGTAAATGTGGCACTGTTCAAAAGGAGGGGGAAAAATAACATTTTTCAACATGACCAGGCTTGTGGTTCGGAGGTATTGGAGAAATGATCCAACAAATACGAAGGGAACGTTGAACTGTGCTTTCAGTATCCTCTGACTGTGCTGATGTTGATGAGCGGAGAGATTTACAGCCTCATCAACTTCGCCTCCTTCTCTCGCTGGCTCTTCATCGCCATGGCAACGCTGGGGATGCTCATCCACCGCTATCGTTTCCCTCTGCACCCGAGGCCCTTTAAGGTCAGCCCTCGATTTGAAAGGCACGAGGCCGACCGACGCCCAGAGTTGACTTTGTTCTGGCCGACGACCAACAGGTGCCGCTGGCCATCGCGGTCATCTTCACCGTGGTCTGCTTCTTCATCGTGGGCTTGTCTCTGTACTCGGATCCCTGGAACACCGGCTGGAGCTGCTTTCTGACGCTCACCGGGATCCCGGTTTACTATGTGACCGTGCACCGCTACCGCCTGCCCCGCGGATGGAGACGCGTCTTTAGTAAGTCACACAAGGTTCAGTGCAAAAAAAAAAAAAAAAACTCAGGGAGTCGAGTTTCAAAGTTAAACTTGTCGCAGAGCGTTTGTTAGTTTTCTCTCTCGTTCTCAGACTATTGCAGCAAGCAGCTGCAGATTCTTCTGGAAGTGGCTCAACAGGAAGTCCAAACATACTGAAGACCCCAAAGGAATGTCACTTTCTCCGTCCAGTCTCCACGATGCCACTATGACTGACTGAAGGGAAGATTTATAGAGTTTACTTGAAAAAAGTTTAATGCTGTAAACTGGAGAGTTCAAGGGTTTTTTTTTTTTAGATTTGATCAAGTGAAATGTAGAAAAGACACTTCTAGAATTGTTTAACTACTTAATGTAGATTTTTACAACTAATAAAGTCAATTTTTAAGCATCTATGTTTATGAGTTTCACATCAAATACACTGGACAGAGTTTTTGAGGAAATGTAGCTTTAAAAAACTTGTTTTTAATTAAAACAAATTGAGAGTGATGTTTAAAATAGATCGGAGCCTTTAAGTTGTGTGAGAAATCAACAAATGGATTGATGTTTGACACATCAAATTAAAAGAACTAAACCAAAGCTTTGACAATTCAGCACAACTAATATCAACCTGTTGCGTTGCAGAAAACAAACTAAACAAACGTCATCATGTCACCAAACACGGGCGGCTTTATTTAAGACATCACATCATCTTATGGCAACTTCAAACATTTCCTCTCAAGGATGGTGCGCCACAATAAGCTGAGGTGAGAATTAAATGTTTTGCATGCGAGCAGAAAATTTTTTATCAGAAGTCAATTTGCACTGACAACACAGAAAATAAAGTATTTCTGCTGTAATGTTGTAAAATGTGCTGTTGGCTTGAAAACCAGGATCCAAAAAGTCCATTCAGGCACAATCTGTCCTAAAGTTGGCACCGACAATTATGAAATGAATAAACATCACAATGTTATTTACAACAACCAAAGAGAGACAAACCTACTGAAGTTACTGCTATTGTTCATTTCTAATGTTCTGCTGCTTCCATCTCAGGAGGCCAACGGAACCAAACAACAAATGATGACATCTCTTTGCATTTGTAAATGTTAGAAAGCTAAAATATATAATAAAGTGTGCAAATCAACAAATGTATACAGAGACATTCCCCCTCATTTGATACAAACAAAGACAGACAGGACCAGTAGGATGGATGGGAAAAAATAAAAGATTAAAGTTTGAAAAGAGAATCAAAAGGATGGCTTGGTAAACGTGTCCGGGATTATTATTATTATTCTAACTGTAACCAGCTTGTGGTTTTGTATTTGAATAGAGCATCTATGCAGACTGAAGAGATAAAATTAAGGTTAAACACCCACAGTAAATATCACTTCCTGACAAAACACGACTTAATAATAATCCAAAGGACACTATTGTCATCTTCATATAGAAATATCAATCTTTCTTCTTGTCCAAGCTGCTTGTGTCTGCACCGACTTGCTCTCTTTTAGTGTTTCAGTGTAAAATGTGTGTCGGGCCTATTTGAGCTGAGGGAAGAACTCTGACCAGCTGATGTTGGCCATGCCGAGATCCTCGTCCTCCAGACCCGTGAAGCTGATGTCCACCAGGATCTTGCTCAGGCTGTCATTCATGGTGTCCAAGACCAGGCCCTCTGTGACGGAGCGGTTATTCGGAGAGGCGCTGAGCGCCTGCAGTGGCTCTCTGGGGGAGGAAGGCGCCGACGCCGCCCCGACAGTCACTTTGGGAGGAGCGGAGGTGAGCAGCTCCCTGGGGGAGTTGAACAGGGGCCAGTCTTTGAACGGAGTACTACTGAAGCTTAGTGAGGGGGTGAGAGTCAGACCACCCGGCGTGCGGATGGGGCTGAAGTCCAGGACGGTTTGGGCCCCCTTGCGCACGGGGGTCACCTTCCAGGGCTCGGCTACAACACTAGGAGAGGGTTTACTGGGGGTGGAGGCGGCCAGATGACTGCTGCTCTTTATGGGGGTCTTGAAACAATACTCCCGGTCAGGACTGTCCGGCCTCTGCCGGTTCTCGTCCTGCTCGGTGTCTCGGACATCGTGGAGCACGGAGGCGTCGGAGACCACTCCGGAGTCAAAGAAAGTGTTATTGGGGCAGAGGAGAACGGGCTCTTCGTGGAGCGACCGGACCAGACGCTGTTTGCGCCGGGAGCTGCTGGTCTGCGTCTTTGGAGCGGCTTTGGGAGTCTCAGAACTGAAGGGAACTTCCACCGGCTCCTCCTTCACTTCCACCTTAATGCTCCTCCGAGGAGACAGACACACACCTGGGGCGTCAATCTGACTCACCTGGAAGACAGAAAACGGGAGTTTAAGTGAAGGAGTGAAGGGCAGGCTACGATGATCATCAATTTCACTACTGTGCATGCCCACCAGGGGCATCGTACATAGTTCTTCTGCACATGAACAATGGCGGCCTCCAGAGCGGCACGAATCCCAGTCCATACTCTCCTTTTCAAGCGGGAACGCATTGTTTTTGCATTTCCGTTTCAAAAAAGTTTCATGTTTTCGCGACAACACTTTG
This sequence comes from Lipophrys pholis, assembly GCF_963383615.2. Taxonomy (NCBI): domain Eukaryota; kingdom Metazoa; phylum Chordata; class Actinopteri; order Blenniiformes; family Blenniidae; genus Lipophrys; species Lipophrys pholis. The sequence goes on along the minus strand of NC_137644.1, from coordinate 6,231,924 downwards.
AAAACAATGTAGCCAGCGTGCCAGGCCACGAGTTGGTGCTGCTGTAAACATCAACGATGGGGAAACACCGACATTCTCGTAGACAGACGACCAAGTTGGCTTGTTATTACGGTGACTGTCGACTATAAAATCCATCAAGTCTCAGGAGACTCTGGACTGGGAGTCACGACACAACGAGGAAACATTGTTAACCGACATTTCTAACCTTCGGGGCGATGCGGACTCGTTTGGCTTCCCGGGGCGTGCTGCGTTTCTGCTGCGGGCACGGCGCGTGGAAGGCAGGAGACGAGGAGGAGGAGGGCAGGAAGACGGAGGCGGGGACGGGCAGCTGGATGGGAACCAAGTAAGAATCCGTTCGAGGAAGAAGAGGTTTGATCCTCCTCTCTGAAGACGGAAGGGAAAACGGCTCACAGCAGGCGAACTTTCTGTCCGTTTAGTAAAGTAAAAACTTCTCTACTCACCAGAGCCGGATGGTGTTTTCCTCACATCAGAGAGAAGCCTCATTTGGGGCTGGAGAAAAACAATGTCATTACTTTTTACAGAGATTTAAGTTGTATTTTTTATTTTTATTTTTTTTCAGTTTGTACCTCAAATGTGGAGGTAAGATGATGTCAGAACGGGTCCAATAGCACAGCAAGTAATTCATACAAATGCCTTGAATATTTCACCTCTGTGCGACTTCTAGTGCTCATGTGAACTTTAGTGTAATTGCAATAGGCCTCGGACATAAACATGAGTGAAGCATAAATTCTTCTAAATTATGTTCCAATATACATCAATTCACTTCATGGACTGTCTGCAATTTCTCTCAGGAAACGACAGATACTTTAAGGAAGAACATCAGGAGTCTGAGTGTAAGTCTTCCCTGCTGCTCATTCAACCTCCTCCTGAAACAGAAACAAGCCTACATCTTGCATCACTGACACTCCCTGTGTCCGTAGACCCCTGGTGAAAAACAAGTTTGTTAAACTAAGAAACGTCTCTCTTCTGTCCCTTTCCAGCTCGTCTGACGCTCCCTAAAGAAAACTGAGGAGAGGATGAAGCAGTCTTACTTGAGGAAATACAAGGATTGGCACAGGGACAGGAGTAGTCATGGGGTCACAACCAGGCTGGAGAAGATTGGAGGTGAGGGGAGATAAAAACCAAAATAAATCCTCCAGAAAACACTTTAACCCATGAAAGCAAGGAGACAAAGACACTACATTCAGAACCGCTCACCTTGTACACCTGATCAAGAGTGAGGCATCGATTGGCTTCAGGCCGGATCGTCCAGAGAGAAACTTTTCCATCTGGTGACGTTTCCCGAATAAACATGTCATGTAGAGACAGGTTATGGCGAATGGAATTCTAAAGATGAAAAGAAAAAAACAACATCAAAAATAAGCATTTACTGAACAGCTGACTCGTCATATTCTGGCCTTCCAAAGCACCTTCCATCCTGGTTTGGCCACGTCTCGATAATAAGGAAAATGGTCTTCGATCCATGTGTAGATCTCCTTCAGGGTCATCATCTTGTTCTCCCTGCTGTTGATGGCAAACTGGATCATGGCCATGTAGGAGTACGGCGGCCGCACGCCTTCTGGACCGAGATCTGCTTTCTGTGCCTGGATTAATGTGGAAAAAAAGTTCATTGGTGAAACTAAATTGCCCTGAAGTGTGAATGTGAGTGTTTGTTGGTCTTTCTTTCGGTTGGAAGGGACCCGCTCACCTGAACCGAAGCTGGTTTCAGGTTCTCCCTGCCAGACCTCTTCTCGGCCGGCTGCGCCTCCAGGACAGACGAGTCCATCTTGCCCAACCACTGGATATTGGTGAGGCTGTCATCTAAAGGGACGCAATTTAGCTCCTTGGTCACTTGTCAAGAATAGAGATAACACACAAAAGGTGTAAAGATCAGAGCTATTATTCAAGTAAAATAAAACTGGAACTATTGTCTTATTTTCCGTCCTCACATGGTCTCTTTCCCGCCAGTGATTGAGCATCGGGGGTGTTGTGTGTAGGTTCTGTTTTCACCAACAGTCCATCTGCTGTTCTGTTGGAAAGCTGCTCCGCTTTAGCAGCGGTGTGCTGAAGAGAAGCTTCGTTGAACCGACCGCTGTTGCTGTTCAGGAGGATGAACTTGTTTGGGCCATGGACGCCGCTTTCTTTGCCTTTCACAGTGAGGGCGCCGATCACACTTTGGAGGTTTGCGGTTTTTGGGATGACGACCACCTGGGTGTCGGACATAGATGGGTGGTCCATGACCCGGACGCCCTCCAGGAAGCTCTGGCTGGAAGCGGATTGGGATGGATGTTTGGAGTCCGGCTCGGCGGACCGGCTCTGCGCTTCAGCCGGTTCATTTTGGTGAAAAGGCAGTTTTCTTCTCTTGAGGATGAGGGGTCTCCTTGGGCTCTGTCTCATGATCAAATCATTGGAAAAGCCTCTCGAATCTGCATGAGAGGAAGGCAAACACAAATCACTTTGGGACAAGTTGATGATGGCGTCTGTTTCAAGTTAACAATGTTAGACTGAAAACATTTACCAGTGAACATCTAGATATTACAGATTGACTTTAGAATTACGCACACATACAGGATAACAACAAAACATACCAGTCAGTCAGGACGCAAAGTACCCCGTGGCCAAATGTCCTCCCGGTCAAATCAGGTTGATATTTTAGTTTCCGTGATTAATCAGCCGTTAACGATCACCGGTTGTTGTTCCTGGAGCAGTTAACGAAACGCATGTCCACGGTTGGCTGACGTTTTCTTTATGTAACGTCAGTTGACCTGGCAGATATCCAAACACATATTCCGCCTTCAGTGATAACATATGTGAATTTCCATTATAAATTGGGGGGGGGGGGGGATTTCGGCTTCTTAATCACTACACAACCCTCGTTAATCCTGCGATGCCATAACAAACGACACAAAGCGGTTTAACCAGAACGTCTTTTACGCGTACATCAACCGCGCAATATTGAGTGTAACACCGCGGGGAAACGTCAGGTTCGTCGAGTTAAAGACGGCACCTGTCATGTCAGGTCTAAATGTAAAGTTTTTGTTCAAAAGAAACGCGGACTATCACCACCGGAGTTGAAAGCTAAGCTAAGTTAGCTGAGCGTTAGCTTCGTGCGCTATTGTTAGGAAGAGCGATCAGACCTTCACATCACAGCGATCTCTCCGATCTGTTGTCTCCGACGAGCAGCGAGCGCGATCTGCTCATCGCAGACCTTAAATCCAGGAGTCCGTCCTCGCAAAGTGTTTACATGAAGTCTGTTTGACACGGAGACGTTTTGAATTTTGGCGCTGCGAGCGCTACTTCCGGTAATGTGGTCACGTGGGAATCCCGGAAATGAGTGAAACCAAACAAGAGTGAGCGGGTAAAGTTTAATCTGAAAGAAAAAAGATGCTTATGTGTTGCATTTTAGCAACAATGTGTGTGTGCCGCGATGAACAAAATGTATCCGGGTAAGTTCAACGTTGTGTTGAAAAGCTTGGAAGCCGTCGTGGATGTTTGAAGCGGGATTAGAAAGAGTTTCATTTGTTTCAGCAGAAGTTCTGGATGAAGTGACGATTGATGCCCCGTAAAGCGAAGAAGACAGCCAAGCCTCCCCTGTTGTTCCTGGAGCAGCCTTCGTGTGGATCCAGACTCCGAAGTGTGCCTGAGGTCCGAGCGGCTCTGAACCCCAGAGAGTTTTTCGCAGAGGAAACAAAAGGAAGCAGCTCGACTCTGCAGACGTGGGTGAGATGTTCCCACCAGGGATCTATAAAATATATAATATATATCCACACGCATGGGTGAGATGTTCCCACCAGGGATGCACATTATATCCAAACCTGTTTGGAAAAGACGGACTAAAAAGTGATTAAATCACATTTATGCACTGTAACTAGATCATACTTGGTGGCCACAAGGTGAAAAAAAAGAGTCTGAAGTGCAAATAAAAAAGGCCCAAATGTCAAAATAGGACTCCTCTCCTGGAAAGATGCTGATAAGAAATAAAATAGAGGCGCTGTTATAAGGAAGGGCAAATTTCAAAACACAGACACATTGACATCTTCTATTTAAGACACTCCAAGGTCAGAAAATGTGATATTTGTGTGAAAAAAAGAATGAAAATGCACAATTTTAATGATATCTTCCCCAAACTTGAACTTGATGAGGCCACATATATGGGATACAACACCTTTATATTATTCAGGCCCAATTTTTGATCACAAAGCTGATTGAGGGTTGTTGTTTTTTTTTTGCGACAAACGTTTGGCGTATTTAACCGAACTATTTAAGAACATAATAGACGTACACATAATTTAATGTTGGTTTCTTAACCCGATAAATCTTATCAGTCAGATTTACTTTTTGTTTTCCTTAATAGAAAACTGTGTGTCCCTGAGCATGACCCTTGACCCCCATCAGCTCTCTGGAACGCAGAAAAGGGGGATTAATGAAGTACGTTTAGTTTCGTCCGTTATAGTCCTTTATTTGTCGCACAATGAGGACGTTTGCTTTGCAGCAGCAGAAAGTGGACAGCAAATAATACAGTAATGGTAGCTGACGATATTTACATTTTCACAGGAGAAACGTTGGCAGTGATTTGAAACGTACCAGAGATGACGTTCTGATTCAGTATTTCTTTCTTCCTCCCAGGTGAGCCCACAGTTTAACAGGTCGGCGTTTGCGGCGCCTCCAGCGAGACGAGGAAAGAGACGGTGCCAATCGGCTGCCAGCGTCCTGGACGGCTGCACTCAGCAGTCCAGGAAAACCAGCGTGTGCAAATTCCCGACGCTGTCCTTCCAGACGAGGCCGAGGGATTGTCAGGCGAAGAGCTCATGCGCAAGGAGAGCAACCCAGCGAGCTGCTGAGGGGGGAAACGAGGCAAAGAAAACCACAGCGTCGAACCACTGCGAGACGCCTGAAAGGCCGTCCAACTCAACCAGGAGGAAGAGACATGGGGACGTCTCGGATCAACCCGGAAACGAAGCCGCGGAGTGCCGCAGGACTCCAGCAGACGTTCCTTCGACGCCTCCCAGCTGCGTCAGTCCTCCACCCGATGTGGACACGCCCGACGTCGTCCAGGACAGAAGTCCGCTGCACCCGTCGTTACGTCTCCTGGAGCGGCCGCTCACGCCGCCGTGCAGCCCGCCTCCACACACGCTGGTCGCCGACACGCCGGAGACGGACTACGGGCTGAAAGTGACGTGGAGGAGGAGGAAGGCCATGATGTCGTCACTGATAGAGGGGGGTCATCTCGCCGAGTGTGACACTCTCATCCAAAAGACATAAAGACCTCGATAGACCACTCCTGGGTCCATGAACTGTTTATGTACAACAAACACATTAGTTCTGCTGCTGCGTGTTTATATTTGTCCAGAAATACATTGAAAACGTTATGTCTCGACAGGAGGTGCAAAATGAATCACACCGTCTCTGTACAACGGCAAGAATTATAGAAGCAAATGAAAATTGTCATTTCAGTTATGAATCATCTTCCAGTAGCAAAGATGGTTCAGCTTCAGTTTTCTGTTGCTGGGGAGTTAAAATCCGATGCAGGAAGTTCGTATGAATTTGGTTTGTGGTAAATGTGTGAATCATGTCTGACAAATGAAATAAACCTAAGTGGAAAGGGAAAACTTAGTTCCTGGTTTGTTGCATTGTCAAGGCGACATACGGTGCAGCCAGGAAGTATTCACAGGACTTCACTTTTAATATTTCCAGTTAGGCTAAAACTTAAGCCTTCACAAGTTAATGCCGACCACCCCTGACTCCGTTTGGTCTCAAGGGATAGAAAACCTGTTAGGGAAATATGTCTGGTAAATATTAAGGTGGAGCAACTGTATAGATTGTCACAAAAATAGGAAATGTTGCATGGAGTGTCCTCGAACAGGGGAAACGAACAAAGTAAGATTTTGCTGCTTTCCTATTTTCAAATATCCTGAACGTACAAAAAGACCAAAACACGTTGTGATTATTTTGAAGCACTTTGTTGAACTTGTCCCACTTGTATATAAAAATAATGTATGAGCTTCAATTTGAGCCTGCTATCTAAAATTACTCTTGTTGTGGACAAACTTCAATTAGAAACCCGTGAAGACATGCAAGAAATATGTTTAATCCCTTTGGGCGTAGACCTGGCTTCCAGCATGATTCCACATTTTATGTTCCAGAAACGAAGATATGACTTGTAGATATGATTTGATTCCCTGCTTGAGTATTTTCTCTCTTGTCTTCAGGCAACTCAGCTTTTTTCCAACACAACTTTTTGACACCAGGTGTGTTGAAAACTTGCCTGAAGAGAAGAACTGAGGAAATAATGACGCTAATTGAACCACTGGAGGCGGATGAAATAGTAACTGAAACAAGCGGAAACACCAAGGTTATTAAAGTACTACTTAGAAAATTGAGATCCGTGTTAAAAGATGTATTAAACACACATTTAACCCAAAGAGATTTTGCCACGTTTCTTTTCTAAAGGATTATGAGACCAATTCTGCAGCTGTAGAAACACACCAGCCTGCAAAATACACATTATTCACGCTTAAATCGAACCGAGGAAGAACAGCAGATCGTTGTGGTCAAATCTGGAGAGTAAAAAGTCCTTTACATGTTTTCTCCGAGCTGGTGTGGGTTTTCAAACTTCAAAGTTGCTTTATTTGTCAATTCTGCTAAACATTTTCACATATATAGAGAAACTGAAATACACTCACATTTAAAGACAATTTTTTTTTTTTTTTTTACTTGCGCATGCTTAAATATACAGGCTTGAATATAATGATAATACAAATTTTTAGTATAGAGAAAAAATGATCAACTGAAAGACGACAAATGAGTCAAAATCCAGCATCCACTTTTTATTTTTCTTATAAAAATGTAGACCTTGTGGACAGACGAGTTCACAAAAAAAAACCAACCAAACTAAATCCTCGGACTCTTTGAAAACAGCATCACAAACCGAGTCTTTAACCGAGATCCACTTTCATACACAATTTGTTCCTTAAAAATAGTAAAACGTGCCTCTCATCTCGGTGATCGCAAGGAACAAACAACGTTTACAAATGAACGATGAGAGAACAACAACAACAAAGTATTCCCAAAGGGAAACAAAAAAAAGAAGATTTTAAAGCGTGAAGCTACAAATACATTCTTCTCCCAGCAGAGACAAACAACTTAAATAAGCACTTTGGTCTTCCTCCTCCAACACACTGATGATGATGATGATGATGATGATGATGAGTGTTTCTCTTCACGTACCGAGTGAGCGTCACTTCAGACACACGCTTCCGTTCCGAGCCGACTTCTGCTTCGACCTGCGTCAGAACAAACCCCTTCCTGCGTGGAACCGGCTCTAAAGTGCTTCCGTTCGCTCGTGAGCTGTTCCCTCCCTCGCGCAGCAGGGCGGCGACGTCAGACGGAATCCAGCAACAAAGCTCCCTCACAAGTTTACTTTCTGAACCGAATTGGGATTCCAGCTTTCACGCCGACGTGTTTTTCTTCCAAATTGTACATTCAGCAAAGTAATGAATGCAGTTTTCCTCAGATTGTCAAGACTAGAAGTTTTTTTCAAAAGCTTGAAGAGAAAAATGAAAAAAAAGTCTTTTATACTGGAAGTAGTAATAAGTTAAAAAAAACTGAGTGAAACAGCTGTTTTATACCCAAAACAATAAAGACTGGTGTGACAAGAAAGTGTCTACATCCGAAATACTGTTGAAACTGCTGATGTGTGTGTGTGTGTGTGTGTGTGTGTGTGTGTGTGTGTGTGTGTGTGTGTGTGTGTGTGTGTGTGTGTGTGTGTGTGTGTGTGTGTGTGTGTGTGTGTGCGTGTGTGTCTTCCATGTGCAGTAAACCTGCCGCCCTCATGACTTTGGAAAGCGGTGAGGTTTGTGCCTCGTCTCCCCGCACGAGCGTCCCGCCTCGACCCGATCGATACCATGAGAACTAAATCCTGAAACGCGTAAACGACAGACGATGAAGAACTGAAGAGTGAATCGTGAAGAAACTCAAAACACGCTGGTCGTTACGATTAAATGCGTTGGTGCGCGTGGGAAATCTGAAGACTGAGAGTAAAAAAAAAAAAAAGAAAAGAAAAGTTTTGTGAGCTTATTTGAAACGTAACAGTTTTTTAATCTCCACCTTTCTCCCCTGATTGGATCGTCCCCCCCCCCCCCCCCAACGCTGACATCGGCTCCTTGATTCATTTGCTCTTCGTGTTTTAATTGTATTTTTGTCGTCCGGAAGCTAAAACTTCCCTTTTTCACAGCAGAATTATGCTTTTCAATAATCCTTACATCGTCTAATCCCCTGAATACTTAAAATGAGCATTCCCTGAACTCTCACTCATCCGGATGGATCCAATCAGATAAAACAAGTTTTACAGTCGTGAAAGTAAAGTTCTGCTCAGCGTCTAAATAACGAACGCAAGAAGAGAGCACATTGAACGACCTCACTTTGTCGTCAGTTGAGCCAAAATGTTTAAAACAAACGAGAAGAAATGCAGCTGAGAACCTGAACCATGATCATCCATGTTGGTAATAATACTCACACCGCCTGCAGGCGGCTAAAACCGAGGAAACGTCGCCTCTGTGTCGCAGGACACAACGGAAATACAAACAAACTAGAATTCAAATAAAGCCTAAAGTAAAAACACTGAGTGGGTAAATAAATAGTTTGTGAATTGCACTGAGTGGGAACGTTGAAGGTCAAAGCACGCTGATATGTAGAGACTGACGTTCAGTCCTTCAGTGAGTCGACCTGCAAGTCAGTCAGACAAGCGTTCAGTCAGTCAGTCAGTCAGTCAGGAGGGGCGGGGCTCTCCACGCCGCCGCCGCCGCCATGCTCGCTCCAGGTCACTGTCACGATTTGATCTTCCACAGCTGAGAAGACAAACACACAGAGACGACCGTGTTGTTTTTTGGCGCCATATAGATAAAACTTCAACTTGAATTAAATCAGTCAGTCGTGAGTTTCTAAAACCTCGTGAGACATCGGTTCATTTACCTTCAGGTTGAATCCTAGCAGGTCAGAAATGACCCCCGACACGGCCGACAGGATGACCACCTGCGTGATGTTGTACAGCAGAGGGTTCATGGTCAAACCGTAGAGTCTGAAGGGAGTATCCAGCTCCTGCAGGGACACAGACAGCAGGGAGGGGACGGATTTAAAAAACAAAAGAACATTCTGTAAGCAAACAGAGCAGACGGAGAGCAGACGGAGAGCAGACAGAGAGCAGACAGAGAGCAGACAGAGAGCAGACAGAGAGCAGTCAGAGAGCAGACAGAGAGCAGTCAGAGAGCAGACAGAGAGCAGTCGGAGAGCAGACGGAGAGCAGACAGAGAGCAGTCGGAGAGCAGTCGGAGAGCAGTCAGAGAGCAGTCAGAGAGCAGTCAGAGAGCAGACAGAGAGCAGACAGAGAGCAGACAGAGAGCAGACAGAGAGCAGTCAGAGAGCAGACAGAGAGCAGACAGAGAGCAGACAGAGAGCAGACAGAGAGCAGACCTTGAGTAGTTTAGTAGCCAGTTTCAGGACGTTGTTGACCAGCGTCAGCTCCTCCTTCTTGTTTGGCTTTTTCTCCATCTTCAGATACAAGTTGATCTGAGACACACACACAGCGAGTCAGCATCAAAAACTGTGTGTGTGTGTGTGCGTGCGTGCGTGCGTGCGTGCGTGCGTGCGTGCGTGTACCTGTTCGGTGAGCAGGATGGAGGTGTTGCTGTACTTCTTGCTGGTCTCTGAGCCCAGAGTGACGAACCTGAGCAGGAACAGAGACAGACTGGAGCACCAGATCACCAGCTCCCAGTTATAGTGACACTCCAGGAAGGTCTCATGGATGTGGAGCAGCTGCAGGGGTGGGGGTGGAGGGTGGTGCATGATCAGCTTAGTGAATATACAACAATAAAGTATATAAGATGTTTTTAGACTATAATATTGTGTGGACAGAACAAAACAAGCACACTGAGCATTATTGATGTCCACTAGTTATCAATTTCTGCTTATGCAATGTAGTAGCACACCCTCTGAGGTTGTGCTTTATACTGACCCCTGGTGGCTCAGAGTGTGAACTACAGTACAACAATTAATGGATGTTTTTAACAATATATTCTTCTCCACATTTGAGGACTTTAGAGAGTTTCCTCCACAGGATCCAGGCGTGCAGAAGCTCATAAAGAGTTGATTCACAAGTGGACACGATGCCTTCAGGAGTTACCTGGGTGCAGCAGATGAAGACGACGGACAACGTGAGCAGGAAGGCCGACGACACAATGACGTCCACTGACCGCTGAGGGCCCCGTCTCTGTGGATTCCAAAGAAACAACAAGTTTCAGACGACACGTGAGGAATGTCACTCATTACAGCTGCTTCTGTACAGCAGCGGAGGAAGTTCTTTATAACTGGGGAGTCGCTTTACTTCAGTGGAAACAGGCGGGCAGAACAAACAAAGCCTCTTTTTAAAAACTATTTAACATGACGATATTTAACCACATGGTGCCAAAGCTGCATTTCACTTCGTCTTGACTCAGTGAAAAGTTCTGGTTGATCGGTTCTGCGTGTCAGGAACAGACGGGGTTTTTAAATGTTTAGTGATTTCTCAGGGTCGCCGTCCAGCTTCTCGTACCTTCAGGTAGGAGCGCAGCGAAAGCCACATCTTGATGTTTTGGACTTTCTTCAGTCTGAAATGGGGGACCTCAGACTTCCTGGCTCTGCGCGCTGAAGTCAGGTGACCAAACAGTTTGGCAAACAGCAGCCTCTGCAATACAGACGTGGCCAGAAGAGGGCGGTAAAGACACCGGAACCGGAACCAGAGTTTAGCCACTGGAAGTGCGAGTCTGGCACCTGTTTGTACGTCCTCTCTGCGACGCTGAGCAGGAAGAAGAAGAGCCAGATCAGGCAAACGCGAACCAGGAAGCTGAGTGTCACCATGGTGATGACCAAAGCGCTGGATCCGGACCCGCCCCCCAGAGCCACGGACAGCAGCTCACTGGCTGAGAGCGTGGTCAGCTGATCCAGCTCGCGGTACTGAGCCAACCTGTGGAGAAAACAAGCAACAAAACCCCCACAAAATTATTACTGAGGTTTTTGTAGCTCTGAAATTTGAACTATTATTTAAAAAACATTAGCTTTCTAAAACTTAAGTTCAGTGTCAAAACACACTGATACTGAAGTGTTTAAAGGCAATGAAAAATACATTGGAAGGTTTTAAAATGTCACTTTTAAATTCACAGACTTGTAAAGTGCAGATTTTTGCAGACACGTTAACAAGTGACTTTTCCCACTTATTCTAAAGTCAAATTTTGAAAATGTATTTCAAGATATAATATGAAACAAAAAGAGTGTTTTTCTTAATTTAGGGATTTTCATCCTGTCTTCAATATATGTTATCTCAGCCTTTTAAGACGTTTAAGTGAGCAAGTTTGAATTTTTCATCTCAAAAAAGTTTGTTTTCCAGAGTTGTCTCCAACCTCCAGACATTGTGATTTGATTAAACATGAAACTGGAATGTTTTAATATTTACAATTTTAGCCAATGAGTCATGAAAATCAACCAAACTGTATTTGAATTTTTAATCACATTTCTTAACCAGATACCATAATCATCAGAATAAAGGATTAAGCAGGAAAATTATTGAAAAAAATGTATTATTACCTATTATTATTGCCTCTGTATGTCCAAAAAATAAATTTTTATAAACTATAAACTAAGATTGTGCTTGGTAGATGGTCTTCTATGTCTCAAAATGAATATCAAACTGAAGGAAAGTCTGTTTATTTCTCTTTTAAACGATGTTCACTTGAAAACGTTGAGTAAACGTTCCTGAGTTGTGCGTGCTGTACCTGTAGGCGAAGGGAGTGAGTCCCAGTGTGACAGAAACCAGGTTTCCAAACACCTGATACCCGATCCCGGGGGTGTAGAGGTTCACCTGGACAGAGAGACGCAGCATGTCAGCGTGGTTCACGTGTTTCGAGCGACGACAAACAGGAAGTGGTGCTCACTCTGTTCATGATCATGCCGCTGATCTCCAGCACCGACATGTCGGCCTTCTTGCACTCGTTCCCCTCCCACACGATGGCGCTCACTCTCTCCAGGCCGGGGTTCGAGCTGTGCAGCCAGGGAATGTGACCCTGCGGGAAAACCAGGAGCATTCACATTTAATAAGAAAGAGAAAGAAACTCAGAATAAAGTGTCTCTGATGTTTAAAATAAGGAGACACAAATTCAAATCTTCAAACCTGATGGAAAGGGTCGTCTCTGTATTCCTTCTTTGCAGGCGGACACACCGGCGTTCCTCCTCCTTCGCCCTCTGCAGAGGAAAGCAGTGACCGAGTCACTTTACATGCAGTGAAAACGAGTCGTGTTTGAACAAGATCCATCATTTCCTCCGACCTGTCTCTGACGTGCAGGACGACCTGCACTCCGCACAGTGCAGGAAGTCCTCCCACATCAGGTCCTCCGTCTCCGACTCGTGACGAGTGCTCTCCGAGTCCTGAGTCCTCAGACTGGAACATCTGGAGCTGCAGCTGGTGCCGGACTTCGGCACGTCCTGACAGAGAGAGCGGACCAATGAGCGTTCGCCTTAATAAACATGAAACATCAGTAGTTCCACCACAAGAAACTTGTTCTCAGATATTTTCTCCTGAGGTCTTCTCTTGTTTAACATGAACCTTTCTGTGAATCATCAAACTAAAAACACAAAAACAACTGGAACCATGACCGTGGCGTCTTCACCTCTGCAGCATAGTGTTTCTTGTAATGGTGCGAGTTCTTGCGGTGTCGAAGCGTGCACTCGCTGTTCATCCGCTCCACTCCCCTGCGGAGGGCGCTGTAGGACGCCTCAGGGTCCTCCTCACTGGAGGCCTCGTCTGAGGCCGGCTCCTTTAAGACAGACGAGCGCGTCAGCAGAATTCAGGGGAGACGGACGTGAATGTTATTCAATAACCTGTTGACAGTCACCTTGTTGCCGCTGGGCAGCATCAGTCCCGAGCTGCGGGCCGTGTGCGTGTGAACGGGCTGCACGAGCGAGTTCCAGCACGCCTCGTCGGCCCGGTTTAACAAATCACACCTCTGCTCGTGGAGCTGGAGCCCCTCCTCGCTGCTGCGGTTGGTCACCCGGCCGTCCAGCGACACGTAGCCGTTGTCCGTCTCCGTCGATTTGTCGATGGAGAGCTTGGACTTCTTCGATCTTGTGGAGGAAAGAAAGGAAGGAGAAAACAAACGAGACAAGAGATTGACAGAACAGAGGTGATACAGAGAGATATTTAGATTAAAAAAGAGGTAACGCACCTGTCAAGAACAATAATTCAGTTTTAAAAGCCAGCATGCAGGTACATCAATCACAGCAGGAAGCATCAAACACCGTGTGGAACATTCATGCAACAATGAAGATAGAGGGTTGGATATATGTGTGAAGGGATACGAGCAGCACTAAGCTGGCAAATGGTCCAAAAGGTAGATTACTGAGTGTGAGGGATAATGATAGGAATGAAGTGTTTGTATGAAATGTTCCACAGTGCTGCGGTCGGCTGAAAGGTTGTTGAAGCAGAAGCATGAGGAGAGATAGACTATCAATTTGTGCTCCGAGGACTAAAGGAGACTTTAAACAGGTGATGAAAATACATCAGTTTGAGCCTGTGAGCTGTGTCCCCATGCTTCTTTTGCATCTGTATAATATTTAGCTGCAAAGTCGATCCCCTCCTCACATGGCTCTTCTCTTATATCATCTGAGGCGAGAAAAAAAGCATCTAACAACTTTCAAAGTGACAGGAGAGGGATCCATGTTGCAGCTAAAGACGCTCAGATCTGAGTCGAGGCTGGTGTTCAGGAAAATGTAGAACTTTGTGTGCAAACATTTGAGGTTGAAGAAAGCATGTGAGAACAAATATTGAGCCAAAATAAACGTAATAATGAGTCTGAGTCTGTGGAACTGAAGGCCAGCCTCGCCTCTGCACATCGTCTCGTTTCAGGAAGATGGGAAACAAAAATACACACCCAGCTTTACAGATATCATGCCAGAAATCTTGGAAGAAAGCGCCCAGGCTGTATGTGGTGCTGGCTGAGTGGGAGTGTGGCGCCCCCTCCTGTGTGTTATCGGTAGTGCTAGACCCGTCGCCTTCCCTATGCACCTCCATCTGAGATGCCTTCCTCAACTTCCTTCAGTTTGGAAAGAACGGAGGGTGGAGAGAGACTTAGAGCGGACTCGGACACGAAGAAGCTCGACAGCGGCGTGTCCAGCAGGTACCGGGCTGCTTTGGCCACGCCGCGTTTTTAACTTTTAAACACGCGCAGCACGTCAAACTTAAAAATTTTGCAGCCTTGGTACACCTGCTGTACACAGACGCTGATAAAGATAACAGGCAAATTCTGCTCAAATCATTTATAAAGATGTAGAATGGGAACACTATGGCAGAATCAAGATCAGTGTTCAAACTGTAGAGAAAGTTTAGCTTCCAGTCTACTTATGTTCAAACAAAAGAAACACTTGGCAGAATTGCTATGCACAGATTAGTGTTAGAACACTTTTTTTTTATTGTCCTAAAAAAGACACTCGGGAGAGGTGGAGGACCAAGATGGCCTTAAAAGTCTAAAAATAGATCATTCATCAAAAGTCTCTGATTGTCTTTCAGCCGTGATCGAACATTTGAAACGATTAATGCGTTTAAATAACAAAACTCCAATATTCTTGAATATATATAAATATAAATCAGTCTTTATGTCTATCTGATAAAAACATCTACTAGTTGGAAATTGGAAAAAAGAAAAGCAGATGCAGAGAAACGTTCAGATCAACAGAGTCACGTCACAGCAAGGCTTTGTGTGACTTTGCCTCCTTAAAGAGCTCGAGTTTCATCTCTTTCCAAAACTTTGGCATGGTCCAATTTTCTACCCGAGAGTCGGAAAATTGTTTGCCGTGAGCCTGAGATGCAGCCACACACTCAAAAAACTGCAAATCTAAACACTCCAACAACACAGCGGCTACTCTACTGTCACACACACTCAAAACTTGTTTCATTTTTAACCGGTGACATTGAACGCATCATGAAGAGATTTCCTTCACACGCCAGTCAAATCAGGGTTTTCAAGTTGAAAAGACAATGAATCTTGTCGGGTTCCAGATTTCTGCAATAGGCTCTTTGGCTCTCCCAATTCGTTTCTGGTTTAATATTGTTGCTGCCTGAAGTGAAATGAAGGTAATTACAATGCCACAGGTGTGCCATTTTACAGGTTTGGATTTTGGGAATCTTGTTTAAAGCAAACAGGGTAAATACAACCAAAACATTCACTCATTCACTTATTTCCCCAAAGTCCTTCTCTGGCTCAGATTTTCATAAATTATTTTTTTTTTTTTACTCTTTTTGCATCTTTGTTTTGTTCCTCTTGAGGAACTCTGTTGCTTCTCTAGATGTCTTCTCACTCTTCTCTCATCCAACTCTCCCTTATGTGTACCTCATGCACTCAGTCTCTCCTCCCTGCTCCTTACCTGCGTCTCTTGCCGCTGCCGCTGGAGGCGGGCTTGGGCGTCCGGGTGGAGACGATCTGACAGTGCACGGTGCCCAGCAGCAGCATGAGCCAGATGGCGCCGAACACCTCTGTGACTGGAATCCCATGAGGCTGAGGGACGGTGGCGTACAGAACGGCTGCCGCCACTGAGAGACACAGCGACAAGCAGAGACCAACGTTAAACAGGTTTAATGCTTTTTTTTTTAAAAGTTACAATTATTTAAAGAGCACTGTTGTATATATATATATATGTTCAACTCAACCACATCTGAACCAGGCGGTAAATATGGTCGTGTTTTCTGACGTGAAGCACATTGAATTGCCTTGTTGCTGAGCTGCGCCTCACCGAGGGTAACTGATGAGAAGTATATTGCAGAAGATTGTGTAACTCACACCACATCCTCAGTTTCCTGAAGCTTTAAGTGTGTTACATCCGTGGATTGATGTGACGTTGCATTGCTGCAGGTTCTGTGGACCTGTACAGTTTCTAACGTGCGGCAGGCAAAACAGGTGTAATAATGGGAAATACACCAAATAGAACTTCAGGACTTCCCATTGTGTGCATTTCTGACAAGTAAATCAGGTTTTACAGCTCTGAAGATTTACACAATCTGAAATAATATGTGGATTTCATGCATATGAGGAAGCGATAAGAATGAGAGGTTGTTTTTTAGTTTGTGGATCACATTAAGATTGTTTTAAGGGGAGAACATGCTCTCTAACTCTACTGTGAAGGATTGGTAAACCTAACAATGTACATCTGCTGTGTGTGTCATTTTATTTTCAAAAACCTTGGTCAAATCTGGACTTGTGGCTCAGTACAATGCACTTTTAATTCAATAAGTTTGCCACTGATCTCACTTTACATCATGTTGTTTAAGGGGTCATATTATGCAAAATTCACTTTCTAATGGTTTTCCAACAGTAATAATAATCGCCTCCATACCTGGAATGACCCAGAAGTGAAGAAAGTCTATCCTCTCTCACCCTGGCGAGTTTTAATTTTTATAAAAGAAATCAAACCCTATAAAGTGTCATCGGGGGTTTAGCCAATCCCAGTTAAGGGAGGCCCTCCCTTTGACCCTCCCACAATTAGGCCACTCTGCTCTGGCACCACGAGAGGAAGTTCTTCCTCCTCTTCTCTAGATGGGCAAGTGTGGGCAGAGCCAGTCCAGGTCACAGAGACACAGCAGATTCTGAATGTAGCTTATATGATCTAATATTCAAATGGATGAAAATCAAGGAAAACCTGGATTAGGGGCAATAAACTTTGAATATAATGTTGTTGGACCAATGAGACCAAGTGAAAGAGTTGAAAAGCTGAATAATAAGACCCCTTTAATATCTGATCCACCTGAAGCTGCAGGAGTATTTGGTGATGACAGAAGTTTGGCCTCAGACTGCGACATACTGAGCACACTCACACCTACCCTGCAGCAAATAAAGAGCCAGCAGTAGGAGGAAAATGGATCTGGAGGTGACCTGGATCCACCATCGATAAAAGAACGGGAAGAAGACGACTCGAACGATGCCCTTCCTGGTCAGCGACGTCCACGGACTCTCTGGCTTGGCTTTAGCAAACGCCGAGCCTGAGGATCAATCAAAATGCTCAGAGTTTAATGAGATTCAAGGAGAACAAACGACTGCATTAAGCACACAATCCATCCTGGAGTCACATTCGAGCACAGAGTTTATCTTCCGATCTTTGCTTCTTCCTCCCTTTTGGACCCTTCTTCCTTCCATCCTTCTCTTTTATTCCTTCCATCAATCCATTCAATCCATCTGCTGATCTGCTCTCTGCCTTCATTTCCCTCACAATGAGGAGAAAATTGACTGTTGTGATGAATAATTCAGAATGTGATGAATGCCAGACAGACGGGAAAAAGATGAGAGTGAAGATAGAGCGACGAAGACAGAAAGAGCGAGACCAACAGTGACAGCAGGTTGGCACCGTGGCGCTGGCATCTCAAGCGTGTGTGTGTGTTTGCGTGTGGGTTTTCTGTAGACTATGCGGCGTGCCTGATGAGTTTTGCTTCAGCACAAAGCCTGCTCGAGATCTAATCTAATCAGCCTGATGGAAAGGAGGCCTGCAAAAACAAACAAGTTCAACTTTCTCACCTCTGACTAAGTCCACGTCGATGAGATCTGGTTTCACGTGTCCCGTCTTCTTGGGCTTGTTCCTCAGGCCCTGCAGGAGACAAGAGGACAGAGTGAACAGACAGTCACACATCTACAGACTTCATACACACACATGCAGTCAGTGTTTGAGGAGGAACGCCGTGCATTCACACCACTACTCACCAGCATGTCCATCTACTCACATCTAGCAGGTTTACTTCTAAATGGCACTCTAAAGCAGCACAATCAGACCCTGGCTGTTTTCATTTCATACAGATCTCATTGGTTCTGATTACTGAGTGCTCATATGTTGCATAAGACTTTCTGTGTCCACAGACTAAACCACAATACTTACACACGTGTGTGTGCTTACACACTTTTCACACACAATCTAGATTGTTTATTCCACATGTGATTGAGATTTTTCACTTTTTTTCTTGCTGTTGTCAAAACTGAGCTTTTAATTCTCCTATTGAGAGCTTTCATGCATTTCTCCACTTCTCTTTAGGCCTTTAAATGTCACTTTAACACTCCTGATGTTACTGTCTGTGCCTCCAGGTGTATTTTGATCCATCTGTCTCTTAAATACCAGCCATGGGTGCAAAAACACACAAAAAAAGGTCTTGTTAGTTACTTTTATGAACTCTATACATCATCTATATCATCCATCCATGATGGACCGAGTCCTAACTACTTGTTTGGTCTTGTTAAGTGAACAAAAACACTGTAATTAGCTTTATTGTCCATCTTGTTCTTCACATTCCCCTGCTGGCATAGGCATTGCATGGAAGAATTATTAACGTGTCTTTTTTATGGAGAATTATCTGGTTAATTAGACCAATACCGATTAGGTTTAATGGCATCCATGAGCAAGGACGGAAGTATTGCTTTTCCCTTTCAGTTAAATCCTGGATAACTTATTGTGAATCAATAATGAATTTTGTGAGAGAAGCCAGCCAGAGCTTCAGGTTCATGCTAATATTTACATTTCGGCCAATCAAGTTTACGGTTATCAGTGAATTCTCTGATTAGAAGGTTATATGGGGCCCTTATCTTTGAATAGCACAACCACTGAGTTAATGGTGTGTGTGTGTGTGTGTGTGTGTGTGTGTGTGTGTGTGTGTGTGTGTGTGTGTGTGTGTGTGTGTGTGTGTGTGTGTGTGTGTGTGTGTGTGCGAGAAAGAAGCCGATCGATGGCTCCCTCTTGGCGGAAGATTCACTGCTGCGGTAAAGTCCTTCACAAACGTCTCGCTCTTATCTTGGAGCTATTTATAGCCTCCTCACATCTTTGCAAACTCACTGTTGCCGTGGTGAAAGATTACTTGTATGTTCTCCATTTATTAGTTTACATATTACAAAATATTAGCAAAAAAAGACACAAAAACCAGCTTTACATTACCAAGAAAGAGTTTTTGTTTTAAGGCTTTACAAAAGGTATTTAATTAAGAAGTGTAATTCCTGTAAACGCCAGCAGATGGCAAAAGGTTTTCTTGTGCAGACTTTTGAATTGTGAGGTTACTTTGAGGAACTAACTAACTGCAGCACTATGTCCAATAGGAGTTCATTATAAATCTCCAACCTCCCTAATAGATTAAAATTCCTCTAAATCAGTTCATTATATCATTTCAAACTATTTATAAAGAGCTAGATCATTATCAACAAAAGTATGAGGCAAAATGACAAAGCCACTCCATCTTCTCCATATTAAGACAGGCAGCCGATGCAATGTGTAATCTGCTAAAAACAGAACTGAAGCTCTACATCAGACTGGTTCGAGGAAGGTGTTATTAATCCTTCAGAGGGGCGACGAGGTGATAAGTCGAGTAACCATAACATACCCGGTAACAAAGTGTGCTGCCAGCTGTAGGTACGAACTCTGGGAAACCATTTACGTGGTAGAAGTGTCAAGGTCACAGGCAGCGTGCATGTGTGTGTGTGTATGTGTGTGTGTGTGTACTTTGAGCTCATTAACTAGAGTGTTTCTCACCCCTCTGTTTACATGATACGAGGCACCGTACAAGGCAAGGACAAAACGCAGAGCAGCGCTGAGTGGAAGCCACTCATCATAACCCCATAAAAACGAGCCGTGACAAACTGGGTAAAATCTGAAATGGCAGATGTGAATGTGAAGCTATTTTTAATCTTTGACCTGAGGGCGCTTACCAGAAGTCTGTCTAACCTGACAATAAGACCTCCGCGGTGCTACCCTGAGTTCATGATTCAAGCCAATTCAGTGTTCACACACACACAACTCACTTCCTGTGCTTCTCTTCAGGGACCCTGGGCCCCCGGATTCAAGTGAAAACGCAAAAGTTCAGTTACTTTTTGGCCGTTTGTTTACACGACAGCGGTGCTGGGAACCACTGAGCGGTGCCACTGAAAAAGCAACTTTTGGAAAACAGCCCCCAAGGTGGTTTCCTTTCCGCAGTCGCTTATGCTTGCTCATGTGAAATTGTTGAGTTTTCTCCATAAAACTGCCCTGAAATTACACTGTTACACTTGGTGCTACATAAATAAAGTTGAATTGAATTAAATATATGGCGGAAACGCTGCTACTGCCCACCACGACTTTTGTAAATAGTTCTTCCCCACATGCATGAGCCAATGGACAATCAGAACAATGTTTCCTCTGTCGTGTCATGACTCCCAGTCCATATTCTCCTGGGACTTGGTAGTTTTATAATTGACAGTCGCCACTGCAGTTGCCATGTCGACGGTCATCATTTTCAGAATGTTGCCGTGTAAACGCCAAACTTTTATAAAATGTAAACGCAAAAAAACGATGCGTTTCTCACTTGGAACGTGGTCGTGTAAACAGGGCATTAGCTGCAGCTGCACTTGCAGGAAACATCTTTGCTCTAATCATAAAGACTCACGTGGGGTTAAAACACACTGCAGGGCTTCACACCGGCAGCTAAACTCAGCCGTCAAACCAACCAAACACGGTCTATCAGTCTACAGCGTGGGTGAGCAGACGTGCACTGTGGGGACGACGAGAGGGGCGTCCACCCTGCTGTGTACTCACCAGAGAAATGAACTGAAGAGAGGATTGGAAAATACGAATGGAGGAGAAGAAAAACAGTGGATGGAGGTGAAGAGAGGAGAGGAGGGAGGATGACGCCCCGGCCAGGAGGGCAGAAAGAAAAGAGTTAAAAGAAAAAACACTGGAAAAAGAACTGGCGGTAGTGTAATAGACAACACAAATGAAATTAAAGGAAGAACAGATGGAGGAGAGAAAGTCAATGAACAGACAAAGACAATAAAGAAGTGGAAGACAGAGAGGAAGGAGACAACAGTGAAAATAAATCTAATTTTAAAGCAAACAGACCTTTATTTCTCTCTGCTCCACTGATTTCTCCCATATCTGCTGGTCGTAGGCGCCAATCTGCAACAAGAAAACAACAATCAGAACATATGGCAATTACAAAAACACCAAAAACAAAGGTTTACTTCTTGATTCTTTTATATACCAGCAGTGACAGAAGCTGCAATAGGTTTACCTGATACACAGCAAAAGCTTCATTTCAACTAAAATCACACACGCAGACTATAAAATTGT
Source organism: Lipophrys pholis (assembly GCF_963383615.2). Classification (NCBI taxonomy): domain Eukaryota; kingdom Metazoa; phylum Chordata; class Actinopteri; order Blenniiformes; family Blenniidae; genus Lipophrys; species Lipophrys pholis. Next base: position 6,210,786 of record NC_137644.1, on the reverse strand, counting down.
AATTTTTTAAAAATTTCTTTCATAAAATCCCTGAAAGGTGCCGGAAAAAAACCCCAATGGAATCCTTCCAAACTATTTTTATTTAGGGAGTCTGCAGAGAAAAGTTTGTTTTGCTGCGTGCACGATTTCACCATCGAAAGCTTCAAACTGTCACAGTCTCATGAATCTCTGTTCTGCAGCCGCAGCGGAAATCAACGTGAAAGTGAGTCGTTAAATGAGCGGCGGCGAATCGTAAATTGGGATTCTGAATGTTTCATCGGCAGAACTTTGGCTGAGTTAGCAGACGTGTTTACGGTCTATAAGAGGCTTTAAATCAACTGTTTTGTTACTGTAATAAATTCTATTCTATATCACTGAAACAGTTCAATTTCATATGATTTAATAGAATATATAGAATAAAACAGTGGTTTAAAAAGAACAGTACAGAACAGTGTACAGCGGAGTGAAATAGAACACAGATACTATAGAATAGAACACACTGGAATGGTATCAAGTAGTATACTATGTTTTGTTACGGAGTACATTACAACAGAAAGGTATGGAGCAGTATGCAATAGAATCAAATTAAATTAAACACCTTAAAATGAAACGGAATCTACAACCATGGAGCAAAAACTCAACATTTGTCAGAACTAACATGTCATTCTTTAATTTTTTATTTATTTATTTCTTAGGGTGAACAGAGAAAACAAGGAAAATGTTTGCAAAGTTCCAGACTGAGCCGATACAACCGGTCACCAGGAGCGCGGCTCCCTGCCGGGTTTATAACCACACGTGCTTTAGATTTGGGCTGAACACACACGTGTGAGCAATTCGCTTTCTGGAGCCGATTCCGTCTCATTCCGCCAAATAATCAGAGAAAATGTTGGCGGTAGGTTGACAATAGATGAAGAACTGTTAACGGCACGTAAGCAGGAACGTAAACAAAGCAGATCAGATGCAGGCATGACTTCAAAATGCTGCACAGACTGAGTTCATGGGGGTGACGAGGTAAATCCCACAGTTCATGCTTTCCCTCATGCTCTCGCTTCCTCCTTCAACTCGTATCTGTTGCGTCGTCTTCAAAGTGGATTTGAAAACCTGTGAAGCTGGTCCACAAGGTCATTTTCAGATGGATCATGTCACGAAGATCCAAAACCCTGCAGCCAGTATTTATCCACGTCACAAACACACACACAAGCAGAGGGCAGCACCCGCCTCCGTCACCGGAGTAGAGGGATCAATAGACCTGCAGTGTGTGTGCGAGCATGCAGGAGAGAGTGTTTTTTTGGAGGCGGGGTTGTGTGAGCAGATGATATGTGCTGATGGAGATCAATGGCAAGTTGTGCACTTGTACGAGTTCTGCACAGCAGACGCAAGATAGAAAGAATTGCGTCGTGACCGCGAGAACAAGATCTGTGTTCAGATATTTGACCTGGAGAGACGCACACAGGAACAAAACGAACACCCTCCGAGGTCAAACTGCACTCGCCCCCCCCCCCCGGGTGCTGTCAGCTCCCCGTGTCTCATTCTGTTTATTCCAAGCACATAAAAATTCTGGCCATCAAAAGAGCAGGGAAAAGGACACCGGAGCAACACTCTCCCTCCGGTTGTGGTTTCATCCCTCGTTCACGTCAGAGACACGAGAGAATCAGCTGACGATCTGACCTCAGCAGATCGGCATATTCAGGCTTTGAGGCCGGGTCACCCCTCCAGCCTGCCAGTGGAAACTCTGCATCTTTAATGAGAGTTCATTAAACATGGATCGAAAGCGAGGGAGAGAGAGGTCAAAAACGGCGAAGGGAGAACATGTAGAGGAGGAGAACGGCCGAGGGCGGAGGGAAAGTGGTGCTAATGTCGGTTAAAGTGTTTTGACAGGGCGATAAAACCAAACCATGCACCAGACTCTGGTAGGATGTATGTACAGGTTCTATATGACCTCTTGACAGTGCTCAGCATTTGTGCCGATAACTGCCATCATGCGTCTCAGCAGACGATGCGGGTCAGGCGGTGCGTCACATTGTGCTCGCCCCACACAGCATGTTCGCTCTTCACTGCAGGCCGCCGCCGCCGCAGCACGTGGCTCCACAGATCACATTACAATCGCCTCCTTCCCCCATCAAATCACAGGGAATCCAAGCATCCCGGGCCTTGAAAGAAATTCTTAAAATGCAGGGCCTGTTCGCATCAATTTGTAAGCAGCTGAGGACCGTGAGGCTCCTCATGTGGTCGGATGTTTTCACATCAGACCAACTGTAGATAACCAGCTCTCTGTTGTACCTCTGCAGCTTTGCTTGGTTTGTTTTAAAGAGCCTGGAACTTTTTTTTTTTCTCTCTTCTGTTTATGCTCACGGAATAGAAACACATGTCCAGATGACGTTTCGAGTCTGTGAACTGTTATGAAGGGACGGATGTTTCAACGACTTTTAACACACAAAGCTCCTTTAGGTAAAATTTTCAACATTACACATACAGACCAACTCTTTTTATTCATGCACGAGTCATGCACGAGGAAGTGACTCATCAATTCATCATAGACAGCCTCAGAAAAATAAAGAATTTCACAGGTCATCCTGCCATCTTTCTGACTCATTTTGAAGCAGCAAACATCAACGGTTCAGTCAGAACACCGGTTTTCAAAAGACCTCAGTCGAGTTCGGTTTCTAGGTTCATTTATCTGGGGAGGCGTTTTGCTCAACACGAAAAAAAGCAAACAACAAAATAGAAAACACTGTTGGTCCAGGAAGTGATGCACATCTCCAGCAAGAGACACTTATTTTCTGCCTTTGCGAGTAGTTGTTGCCGTTTTATCCCTCGATCCAGTCATCCTAGGCCTCGTTTACACGACAGCGCTTCCAAATGAAAACGCAAAACTGTTGTTAAGCTTTAGGGGTTTGTTTCCACGACAACGGCACTTGGAACCACTGAAAACACAACTGTTTGAAAAGCCTTTGAAACTTTTACAATTTGCATGCCGACTTGGCGGCCGTTTCTGAAAACGTTCTGGCTCCGTCTCTGTGTAGACGGCAAAAATGCTGCTACTGCGCACCACAGCTGGAGTAAATAGTTCTTCTGCCCCTGTGGACAAGAACTCCAATGGCGAGTCACAGTGATGACAATCCAACTTGGTCGTCTGTCCATACGAATGTCCGTGTACTGGCCGTGGTTAATGTGTCGAGCGTATTGTTCTGCATGCATGCGAGTGCGATGTCATTACAAAACAAAAAAGAGCACCAACTCATAGCCATTTTCAGTGTTTCTGCTGTTTACGTGTTCAAAACATTGGGGGCGTAAAACGTGAAACTGAAAACACAAAAATGCACGCGTTTGAACTGTGGGATGACGGCCTGTGCACAGGGAGAACCGACTCAAACCGGAGACCTTCTTGTTGTGAGGCCAGACTGCTCACCACTACCCCACCGTGCAGCCCACAGAGGTTGTCCCGAGCTTATCCGAGCTCGGGGCGGAGGTAAATCTGACGTTTGGGTTGACATCTAATTTCACGCACTACGCCGCCGATTAAAGGACACACACACCACAAACACAGACAGAGAGAAGCTGGAGGACGGCCGAAGGGCAAACATGACCAGAATACAGAGCAGAGGGATACAAGGAGGAAAGTAGTTCTGGAAAGAGAAAGCACACAATCACTCACAATCTCTCACACACACACACACACACACACACACACACACACACACACACACACACACACACACACACACACACACACACACACACACACACACACACACACACACACACACACACACACACACACACACACACACACACACACACACACACACACACACACACACACACACACACACACACACACACACACACACACCGTTGTGGTTGCATCACGGCGTTGTGAGGTAACAGATCTGACCGAGTGGAATTAACAGTTAATCCTCTTACAGTCGCAGACACACGCCGATCTGTACATCGCTGTCTGCTTCCCTCGACAAACGCTCTCGCAACGCGCACGCTTTTGAGCAACAAAATTGCAACATCAGTGCAAGACTGTACCGCGCTCTCAAGGATGACGAGTGTGCCGCAGCAGCAATGCTGGTGTCGCCATGGCGACGGGTGGAGGGACGATGAGGAGGAGGAGGAAGAGGAGGCTGGTTATGTAACAACTGGCTCTGCTTTGTCGGGGGTATTAACACGTGCAGAGATACGGTGGTGCTGTTAAAGTGTGCGTCTCCAGATGGATGATTAACACATTAACACAAATGTCAGCGGTGAATTATCTACCTTGTTCATCAGCGCTGGATGTTGCCCTTTATTGGTTATCTTTTATCATGCAGGGTTTAAGATTTGTGAAGCTGAAGGAGACCGGAGAGTCAGATACAACAAATCCTGCAATTTCTGCAAAGTGTTTTAGTATCTGTCTCGCAGATCACCGTGTTGGTTTTGTATTGTCAAATCTCGCCATAACATGCAGCCGTTTTCTGTTGACAGGCATTTAGCAGCCAGAGTTACCCCTCACTCCTTTCTGTGGCTAAAATGAAAAATAACCAGGCGCTTGAGCTTCATTCAGGAAACAACTCCAAATAGTTGCCCGTGTTTCTCTCGGTCTACTGCATGTGTAAACAAACTGCCTACAGGTTTGACTTTACAAGGCGTTTCTATGTTACTGTTGTGTTTATATGTTGTAAAAACTTGAACGGGGTTGACAAGGAGGCTTCGAATAGCAAACTGACAAGCTCAAATATCAAATAAGACTTTGCTGATTAATCTAATTAAAGGAGAGATAAAGGTGTTTTAGTTACAGGTTCACGTAATTAAGATTGACTAATTCATTTGAAGTAATGTGCCATTTTTAGACTGTTAAAGATATACAGCCTCTACAAACTAATTCTTAAGAGGCTGAAACGTCAGTAAAAGGTTATCGCTCTTGATTCAGGACAGAAGTTTAAACCTTCAGCCGTTTAATGCGTCCATGTAAAAATTCATAAACCTTTGCTGCTTCCATCCGGTCTGAGGGCGTCTCTATGTGAGGCTGGCAACGACGGAAAAACCCTGACCTCTGTGTGTGTGTGTGTGTGTGTGTGTGTGTGTGTGTGTGTGTGTGTGTGTGTGTGTGTGTGTGTGTGTGTGTGTGTGTGTGTGTGTGTGTGTGTGTGTGTGTGTGTGTGTGTGTGTGTGTGTGTGTGTGTGTGTGTGTGTGTGTGTGTGTGTGTGTGTGTGTGTGTGTGTGTGCGTGGGAATCACATATTTGCACACACTTGTCTGGGCGTGGTCTGGGTGTCGACAAAGAATGTATACACATGCAAAAGAGGCTTTCTTTGATTTTAGCGCGGTATTAATGGGGGATGTGCACAACAAGACGCGTGAAGGTTCCACCTCTTTGCAACTGGTTGGAGTGCAGCGGTGTCAAACACATTTTAGTTTGGTCCACCAACAACTTGTCCACAAAACTGCAACCGGGATAAGCTAAATTTGAGCAAAAATATATAAAATATCAATTAGAAATAACAATATGTAAAAGTTCTGAAATTCTGAAATCTCATCCACGGACGAGTTCTCCAGGGTTGCAGTTTTGTGGACGAGTCGTCCTACAATCTCTTAGTTCCAGGGCTGCATACGGGCCTATTACACTTTCAAAAACCAATGTTGCCTTTGAAACTTTTACAATTTGCATGCCGACTTGGCGGCCAGATTGGAGCCTCTTGCGAACCGGCTTTGATCCACGGGCCTCATGTTTGACACCCCTGCTTTACTACATTTTAAGTGGTTTTGCTTGAGGTTCCTCAGTGGTAGTCGAACCATCATTTATTTCGAAGCAGAGGTAGCTCAGCGAGGCGAAAGCAAGAATTTAGAGCTCAGTGTGTGACAGTTGGCCCACCTGGATTAGTCGACTAATCTTAATTAAAATATTCATAAAGTCGACAGAGATACAAGTCACTGGGAAAATCCTGTATTAACAGCAAGTGGCAGATGCTAACGGGCAGGTAAAATTCAGCTTAAATCTCTAAACCTGCAAGCATAAAAAGCCCAATTAGCGGTTTCATCACCGACAATGTTGAGGTCTTCCACTGATTTAAACCAGGAAGAGAAATGAGGAGAAGTGTGGCGAACACATGACTCAGACAGCTGGTCGCGGCGTGGGGATTAACACCATCAGGTGTGTTTTCGTGCGTGGTCATAGTAACACACTGAGAGGAGTGTTTATTGTGGAGTGTGTGTCAGCTGTATTTTCAGCTCAGACAGGTGAGTGAGTGTGTGTGTGTGTGTGTGTGTGTGTGTGTGTGTGTGTGTGTGTGTGTGTGTGTGTGTGTGTGTGTGTGTGTGTGTGTGTGTGTGTGTGTGTGTGTGTGTGTGTGTGTGTGTGTGTATATATAAACTCCCCTTTAACTGCCAGCGCTTCGTAAAATAAAATTCTTACATGACACCACTAATCTGTTGATCACTTATTAATCTGCAACTACTAGTCATGTCAGTAAAAGAAGAGTGAAAGGAAGAAATAGCTGCACAATCACCCAGAGACTTTCTGACCTTGTAAAGTCATTAACGTCTACAGAGCTTGCCCACATACCGAAAATATTAACTGTGTCACTTACTTAAAATAGCCCTAAATCCACCGCGCAAATGAGCCATAAGCCGATTTGACACAGTTCAACTTTTTAGGCTTGAAATTTGCCACCGCCGCCACAGCAGCGATCACGCATTTTAGAACAACACGCTCTTAATAAAGCGGAATAATCTGCAAAGGAAACTGGCAGCGGCTCCCGACTTGGCAACAACTCACACTGCGCCAGACATATAAAGTAAGTCCTGTCTGGCGCCGCTGCAGATATAGACTGCGAGGCTGCGTGCGCCTCGGTTGCGATATGAGCTTGGCGTGGCACTGTGGTGAGAAAAAAGGCAGCCGAGTCTATTTCCGGCCCGTCTCCAGACATAGCTCGATCACAAATACACTGTGACTCAGGAGGACGGCCGCCTTCAGCGCGGAGAGCAAGAAGACCTGGACGTTTCTCTCCAACCAGGAGACCTCTGGTAAAAATCCTCTGCGTGACTGAACTTCGTCACTTCTCACACATTTGGTCGGAATATACAGTCCTTTTGTCAGGAGTCCCAGCACAAACAGAAAGCATTCCCACACAAATCCTCCAGTTAGCCTTTAAAAACAATTTTTTTTAGATTTTGAATTGTGAAATGATTATTCCTTTAGTGGTTTGCAGTAATGCCTGAAATTACTAACCGCTGTTTAGCTCTACATAGAGTAGCAAGAAGACATGAAATACAAGAATTGTTTGTGTAGTATGAGTTTAGTACTTTGTGTGTCCATACTTCTGACTTAAATGTCAATTGGACCAGAATTTATGGTTAATTATTGCAGGAAAAGAACAGGGGAGTCTATTAACTTGTCATTACTACAGTATATTTGGTTTTCTCCTATTGGATTTCTTATCACTGAGGTCTAAGGAAAGAAAACACATTAGCATTAGGAAGTAAAAACCAGATGCAAACAATTAATTGAGCCATTCACATTTGATTGGAGGTGCTGGAATTAGTTTAAAAAAATAAAAAAATAAATTTCAACTGGATCGTACGTACTGAGAAACATTTGTTGAGCTTATTGTTGTGGAAGAGTTTAAACTGCAGTCACAAAGACTATTTATATTCAAAAGTAAATCCTGGAGAAAGGTGTTATATACACCAACATTTCTAGGATTATCACAAAGAAAATTGTCTTAACCTTTGAGAAATACATGAATCGATTGTAAACTCATCGTAAAGTTCATCAAATGAAAAACAAAAACCAAACAGCTCGGGTTGTCTCATACCAACACAACCAGCAAAACGTACATGGTTAATGAGGCATTCTACTAAAACAGAACCACGTATAAATAATTCAATGTGAGCCGGGTACTTTGGTTAATCCTCACAGCGGTGCGTCAATACTCTCTCTTTACTCCCGCCCAGGCCGAGTCACACGTTTCCATTTGGAACGAGGGAGAAATGTCAGGAGGCAGCCACGCCCAAACTCAACGAAAACATTATTATTCCCAAAAAAGGCTGAACATCAGCTGGGAATTATGGGTATTTTTTACAATCTCTGGTCCTGCTGTGCTGCGACAATAGAGGCATCTACAACATGAGCGCAGTCACGATCTAAATCAGACAGACTCCACTATACGAGGCCATTTCTAAAACAGGAACACCTAAATACTCCCCGGACCGTCTGCACTTTCAGTGTGGGGGATCTGAGTCAGCCGAACAGACACTTTCAATTCAAGACCTGGTTTATGGGACAAGATTTCAAGTGAAAATGCAAAGTTTTGGAGTTTTTGTTAAAGAAAAGTTTCGCGTTTTCTGTATACACAGAAACAAAAAACCACGGACGCCCAAAACGCTGTATAAGTTTTGCATTTTCACATATTCCAGTATTTATCACACTTTCCATCAGACACATTAGATAAAAGTCACAACCGTTGGCTGCAACACATCAATTTAATAGCTCACGAGAGCAATTCAGAGATTACAGGTCGAACAACACGTCAGATGCACAAATACTGATCATGAAATCCGGGAAACAGGCCTCATCTGATCTGTGACTAAATGATCAAAAGAAATAAAAATGAACACTCAGCTTTTTGAAGAATAATGAAGCCCTGAAGACAGGTGTGCGAGAAAGGTTTATTCGTTCATGACTCAGCTGTTGTCGTCACAGTCATCTCATTCTGCCCAGACAAGCAATCTCACACACACACACACACACACACACACACACACACACACACACACACACACACACACACACACACACACACACACACACACACACACACACACACACACACACACACACACACACACACACACACACACACACACACACACACACACACACACACACACACACACACACACACACACACACACACACACACACACACACCAGCTGAATACCTTTGGAAAGCCGTCAAGCTTTAATCTTTATCTAAAGAAAACAGTCTGTTCCGGCTTCTCAAGCTAATCTCAAAATGTCCGGAGGGAGGGTTTAGACCATTTCAGAGTGTCAGTTACATTCGACAAACAAAATATTGAGGAAACTAGAATGGCGCTCGGTAGAGCACAGACCTTCGCCAACGCCACATTCGTTTGCGAAATAGCATCAACGAGCAAGATAGTCCTTAGCGCATATCAATGCTAACGAGGTAGTTCAGGAAGCTACCTCACGGTGTGAAACACTGAGCAGGGAGCGTCTCTATGGCAACAGATGTTGATCTCCTTTAATCTCCTCCATGAGGTTCTCCTCTCATCCGCGTTGTATGGGAAATTTGGGGGGAGTTTTTGGGGATTTATTCAGAAACAGTTAGCCGCTAACGTTCCAAAATCGAGTCGATCGGTCCTTGGATGATGACAAATCATCGCTAAAAATTCCATGGAAATCGGGTGAGTAGTTTTTGCAAAAAGTTGGTAAAATACATACATACATACACACCAATAAATAATTAAAAATGCATCTGAAGGTGCAGCCATTTCATTAATTCGTTTTTCAGTGCGAGTTCATGAAATCTGGGATTGATGATCAGAGCGTCGAAGAGGCAGAAGATGAGGACGAAGGAAATAGGAAGAGCCGGCAGTGAGGTGGATGAGAGGCAGAGGAGGCCGTAACGACGGACGACTGTGTAAACTGAGAGCTGCAGGGGAGAGCGGCGCTGCAGTCCAGCGGAGGATCTGATATCAGAGACGATGGAACAAGAGGACACACAACACCGGCCCGGTGGCACAGTGTCCCGAGTGGCCCGCCGCTGGCAGCAGAGAGGAGGTCAACGCCGCTCTGATACCAGGAAAAACACACAAACTCCATCAGGAATCTAATCGATTCAGCTCCGTCTTTCAAGAGAAAGATCAATATAGTTCTATCCATCTTGGGCCTCGTTTACACGACTTCAAGTGAAAACGCAAAACTTCAGTTGTGTTTTGGGGTTTTGTTGCTCGGAGCCACTGAAAACACAACTTTTTGAAAACGGCTCCCAGGCTGGAACTTTTCAAAAACGCTTTGTCTCCGTCTAAATGGAAATGCTACTTTTCTGAAGCGCTGCCACTGATCATGCGCACCACAGCCGTAGTAAATAGATGTTCTGCACATGCTCAGTCGAGGGATGTTTTCCTCCAGAGTGTCATGACTCCCAGAGTCCATATTCTCCTCAGACTAGGTAGTTTTATTTTATGCAGGTAGTATAGTTTCTTAAAAAAAAACAAAAAAAAAACCTGCATTTGAGGATGACTGATGTCCCTTGAGTTACTTTCATTTTTGGCGTCTGCGTTTTAGTTTTCGCCCTCTGATGATTCCAGCTGGATCTGAGATCACCTACAGCCTCGGCAGAGAGACAATAGAGCGTGTACGTACTTACAGTCTGCATGACTTTCTTCTGTAATATTCAAACGACACTTTATTGTAGCATTTTGTCTGATGTGTGTTCATGATATAATCATCAAATCTGCCTTCATGGTGATTGTGTTCGTCTCTCATCAGAGCTGAAGGTTCCATGTTGGGCAGACCGCAACAAGATGTGTGTACAGCGTCCACATAGTAAAACCTTTCTATTTTATGTCCACATCTGTTTGTGGCAAAGTACAAAAAGAGGTTGATGATGATGATGGTCCAACAATGGGAGAGATTTTACAAACACGGCCATCGAGCAAACAGATCCCAGTGAGGTGTGATTATGTTTAAAAGTCAGGTTACAATCCATCATAAAAAGATATGAACAATTTAGAGACGATAGTGCCGATATCATGAACCCGTTTGACTTCATACAAGTTGCATGAACAACATTTAATTGGAAGAGAAACTTTCTCGACAAAGCTACAGGCACGACACACAGTGCAAAGCACAAAAATAATAAATATACAGATGATAGAAGAATGAAAGAAATGAGTCACTAAAGGATTCAAAACATTTTTTTTTATTTTAACAATTTCTTGAAAAACCAAGGGCAGCAATTATTGGACATTCTTTATCTAATCTGTGAAGTAGCAACAGGATCGCTTTCCATTCCTCAGACATATCAGCATTTCATCTGACTCAGCAAAAATTGCAAAGCCTCGACTGTAGCCGGATTTTCTTATATTTTTACAAACAAAAACAACAACAACAAAAAATACACAAATGGAAGAAAATTGCAGACATCTTACCTTCTTCTGGTACCACACCACGGCATCTTTCACCTTGGAAGCCATTTACATTTCCCTTCTCCCCGTCTTGGGCATCTTAGACTGGAAACACAGAGCGAGGGAGAGAAGAAGAGCGCAGCGTGAGTAATGAGCAGAGACGAGGACGACTGAGGTCTATACCTGGAGGCAGGTGTGTCAAAAGAAGTGGGAGGAGAGTACGGGTACACACACACACACTTTCAGGAACAATTAAATCCATGAAAGCAATAACGTTCACCCAACTCAAACCTGAGCTTTCACACCGTCACAGACATTAGGAATGGAGTTTGTCACCAGTTGTATAAATAAACAAGCTCGCAATGAGTCAAACTGGTCGACAAATGAATGCATTAATCCTGGTAGGTAATCCTCACGGAATTGTATTCACACTTTCACACACTCTTACAGGAAATATTTTGGCTGCGGGATTACCTTAAGTTGTTTGGGTGTGTGATACTCATAAACCGCGTGGTAAACACACTTTTAACTGAACAGTATGTTGAAACACCGACGCCTCAACACACCCACACACAATAATGAGACTGAATATATTCATGTTGGCAAAAACTGTTTATCTGTGGCCACATTTAATCTATAATTACTATATATAATGTTACAAAATGGTAAAACTATGGAATTACACTAAGATAAATTGACTTAATAAACATGCACACAGTGACAGCTTGTCTTTGTCAATAAATAGTCATGAACTCACAATTCTTCGAAGTAAAGGAGGACTATGTCCGGTGCAGTTTTGCAAGAAGACAGAACAAAGGCAAATCATTTATTTCCATCCAGAGATTAACTGTATTCGGAAGGTGGCGGCTGTGGATGGGGTAGGACATCACAGACCCAGAATTTCAGGTTGTTCATATATCGGCACATGCGAAGCTCTGCGTCTCCATTATCTGAGCTCTGCAAACTGTCCAAGCAACATTAGCACGTTTATTGGCAATTGGGGGGAAACATTTTTAAAGATTGAATAAAATACTGAGTAAAACAGTTTTGTGGATAATAACAAAGATGTCCATTGTCGACATGCAGCCGATACAGAAATGTGGATGTCATTGACTCATCTGCTCCTCACATGCCTCCACAAGCTGATATGAGCCGTCGATGTGAAACACAACATGGTGTCGACTCGAGAAATAAACCGCTCCGTTCTAGGCAAAGAAAACAGACGCAGTGTACAGATGACGTCCACATCTTTCCAATTCAAATTTTGACAAATTCGGGTCACTATAATGATTTCACTATAAAATCCCATGTAAATCTTGCCGGATTAGTAACATCTGGGTCACTAATGGAAAGGGTACCGGAGGCAGAACCAGCATGCAGTCAAGCATTTCTGAGTTTCCATGAGTTCGGTGTGCAGCGGCGTGTTGTTCCAGTGACTTGTCAGTGGAAGATCTCCTTTCACAGACAAGTTACAGTAACAACAGGCCGTGAGGAGATGTGAGCTGTACTGGATCCTCTCCAAAAGGCCTTCAGGACCAGTCACTCAGCAGAAATGTGCGACATGACAGCAGGACGGAAACAGCAAATCGGCGAAGGTTTTGTTTCTTTTTAATGAGCTTAACTTGTATTTCTGACTTAATTTGCGAGTCGATTTGGTGTTAATATAGAGTGTAGCTATTTTAAGGTTCCTGCAGCGATTTTAACATTCTTATAGGTTCACAGCTCGCCGCACGGTACGACACGAATCCCAAACTTTGGGCACCGTCGTGGCTCAGAAGGAGACGCCAACTTGGGATGCCAATTTTGCATGTACTAGCATTTTAGGTTAGCGTTTACGCTTATGGTCTTCTGTTTTCTAACAAGACACACTAAATGTAAACGGAACAAACGGGCTGCAGCAGCAGTCACAATCACCCAAACATCCGACACTGAACGTTATCTCAGGTAAAGACCATGACGACAGACGTCCTTGAATCGGTCTCACAGTGCGACGTCGGGCCACCGATTTAGAACCAAGATCAAATATATCACCACGATTCTCCAACTACTGCTATTTGGTATGTGGACGGCACACAAATCCACTAAATACACTAAGGGCCTTTAGTGTATTTTACTGGTAAAAGAGCTTTTCAGTTGCGGGAGGTGGAGGGAGAAGTCAGAGACGAGGAGGCAAGTAGGCTTCTTGGTGAGCTGCTTCACTCCCCATCCCTTCCTGTGTCTTTCAGCCCTTCTGCGTTTCTTTTCTGGCTCCGTTACATAAGTGCAGCGTTGTCCTGCTGCGTGAGTGGGAGGGACGGAGGGCTGTTTCAGAGGGTAGTGCTGGCTTTCCGTCTCTCACTACGTCTTTCTGAGCTTTGCCATCTCCCCTCCATTACACCCAAATCCTCCTGTTTCTCCTCTCCAGCCTTCGCCTCGGGCTTGCTTCATTTCATTTTCGAGGAGCCACGTGAAGACGTCCTGCTTTGCATGTGAAGGCTTGTCTGTGCTGCCAGCCTGAGTCAGCAGGACACCGGATCCCCCGGGTTTTCACTTCCAGTGAATTTCTCTCTCATTCTTTCCAGCCAACATATTTCTGAACTACTTTTCATTTAAATTTTTAATCTCATCCTGCTTTTGGAGATACTCCTTCAAATAACGTCATGCAGATAATTCAATGCCTCCGTCACGTGCCGATCTGCAGCAACAAAGCTCTATTCACCCTGCAGAAATGCCTGCGGGAGATCACAGACGCGGACCATCGGCTTATCTACTAAACCACAACACTGGTGTTTATGCGTGTGATAAAGTTGCCACTTCAAATAGAGGAGAATTAGAGCGTGTATCAAAGTCCAACTCAGTGTGTCAACAATGTGAGAAAGTGTGGTGCGAAAGCAGGAAGAATGAAAAAAAAAAAAAAAAAAAAAAGAACCTAATGCAAAACAAACTGCAAGACCTACCAGCTGACTAATGCACAATACTTCTTATCTGAAGGTTCCAAATAAAAGAGCAGAAACACGTTTGTGTGCGTGACTGCGCGTGCATGCATTTTTCTTTTTTTTTGGGGCCCGAAGGCAAAAGACATTTTTAGCAACAGGAAGAGCTTCTTTGTTGCTTAGAATTACTCTCATCACTGCTCCCGCCACCCTCTCTTACCACGGCACACAGTTCCTCACATCTATCGCTTTTCCTTCCACACAAACCATCCCTGAAGATTTTATGCAATTCAGGTGTGTAGTTTTTGCGAAAAGTTCTTAAAATATATACATTCCAATAAATAAATAAATGAATAAATAAATAAATACATGCAGATGAACATAACCTTGTCGGCTAACTTCATTGGTCACTCAACTTCATTGGCAAAGGTAATTAAATCCAAATGGGGAAAAAGGGGGACAAATAAAACCTCCAAAAGTCATCATGATAAGTTAAAACTTCATTACTCAACTTGTTTAGAGAAAAATACTGCAGGTTTTATCATGGGGAAAATTGCTATGAAAGAAAATACAACTTTACATACATATTTGTAATATAACCAGCATTCAATGCTCTTGCAAAATAAACAGGCCTGAATATATGTGAAATCCTAGATTATCTGCTTTTAAAATTCAGATTATAAAATTCCAGTTCTTTCAATAAGACAGTCCAATAACTGAGCAACATCCGCTCAGTGCTGTCTTCTTATCCCTTGGTTGTTGGTTCGATTCCCCACCTTACCCTTTCCAAGGGTGTATTCCGGAACGGCGGTTCAACAAACTCTGAGTCTCTCCCCAAAGTCTGAGTCGACTCACTCCGAGATAAGAAACTCTGAGTTTCTGGTTCCAGAACAGCTGATCAGAATTAGTTCAATCAACTCTGAGTATGTGAACTTTGAGTTACGTGCAACCACAATAAAAAGCCATCATCAATGGAGCCTTGATACTATGAGTCACTATGGAAACAGGCCAAAAACTGAGTTATTTTGCTGTAAAAGACCCAGCACTGCAGCAGTGGAGGAGAGAGACAACTGGGAGAAAGTTGCTGCATGAATGTGTAAAATCTAAATTTCATTGAGGTGCAATCCAACAGGAGAAAGGCGACTTGGAAGCAGCTAAAAATGAAATATAAAAACATCATTCAGCGTGGAAAGCCAAATATGCATATATGCTGTGATTGCATCTCACTTTGATTTTAATTTTGGGATAAATTGAAGACTTTTAAATTCATTTATTTAAATTGTGATGAAGTGTACATCAACACTCAATAAGATTAAAATTACTACATACATCTACAGACACTGTCTACATACATTGACCCAGAGTCCGCTGAATCCCAAATCACTCCCAAAGGAGTTAAAACACACCTCCTGAGCAACCGTCACACACTTCAGAGCTGCATCGTTGATATTCCTGCAGGGCAACAATTGCTAAATATTTCTGTAAGCATGATGGAAGAGGAGGCGAAATACCCCGTCATTAGTGGACACCAACAGCTCTGTTTTCTGTTTTCCACTCTGCCAGATTTAAAACCACAAATCCTCCCCATGCACAGACAGCAATAAGAATGACAAACAAAAAAACCCAAACCAGGCAGATCCTCCCTGTTCAAAGCCTGGAAATCCCATCATCACACCTCAGTGTGATGCCAGCAGCAATTCACACACATTACCGAGACAAAAACACCCACGGAGACGCACATTTTCTCCTAATACACCCTCATAGAGGGGATTAAGTGTGAAGTGCAGTGTTATTACTTATGCTGGAAAACATAAGAGTAGATATTTCCAAACACACTTTTTTCCCCCCTCCAAAACCACACGGTTCCCAGAACATGCAGTGTGGTTTCCTGAAGGGTATTTAGGGAACAGAGCCCAGACAACAAACATATCAACACACACACACACCCTTATTAGGTCAGAAAAAGCAGAAATCAGGAAAAAATGTAATAAATGAAGACGTTTTATTCATGGTGAAACTGAAATACTTCAATCTGTTGATTTTTCCTGTGAGACTGGGAGAAGAAAGCTGCTGTCAACAAGAAAAGCGGCATTCACAAATGCGCCCTATTACAGAGCTCTAAAAGAATTTAGCAACTGATAACAACACACACACACACACACACACACACACACACACACACACACACACACACACACACACGCACACGCACACGCACACGCACACGCACACGCACACGCACACGCACACGCACGTCTGCAGCCAAATCTGTCTGACCGCTGCCGTCTGAACTGACCCATTTATGAAGCGCGAGCAGTGAGGTCAGACAGTGTGTATTATGTAGGCCGCCCAGCACACGAGGGCTCTTGTGCTCGCCACCGCGTTTGATAACGTGCGTGCATGTGTGTCTTAGCACAGGCTCTAACTGGAGGAGTGCAGTTAGCCATATGTCTGTGGCAGCTTCTGCACTGGGGGGGGGGGGGGGGGGGCTCGGACGCCTCGGAACAACGGTGAAAATAGAGGAAACGTGTTTGTCGTCAAAACCATATGCAGGTATTTTCTGAATTCTCTCTGCCCTGTGCACGCGTGTTCTGCGTTTTACTCCCAATAAATTGTGTTGTGAAACCACGTGGGAATAATTCATCCATCTGACCCAGTGGCAGCCCACCACAGGACAGATCAACTCTAATTATTTGGAAACAGAAACCTCACCTTGCTTGCACTTTCGTTAGAGAGGGAAGACAGCTGTCAGTCCACAGAAGCGAATAGAAACGAAGGTGTTAAGCGTGTGGGTGTGGCGAGTATGTTCAACTGGAAACCAGGGCGTGTACGTGGAAGCGTCTGATGATGAGGATTTCATTCTAATAATGGCTCTCATAATATTTTACATAAATGGTTACGCAACCTGCCACACTCCGGCTTTTAATTCTGACAGACCAGAGCTGAGATAAATCCATCCACGTAAGAACGAGGAAACAGGATGCACAAACGAAGAAAGTACACCACCCTTCTCTTGGAGTTGGACCAACACAAAGGCCACTACAGGTTCTCATGCACGCTGAAGATTGAGGGAAAGTTTTCTACTTGGTGTCACAATATCCCTCATATTGCTTCTCAGATTAATTCCAGGAAGGGGAAAGATTTAGATAAGAGGACTGTGATTACACTTGATTAACCGCAATCAAGAGCATCATCTTCCATAACTTCAATGGAGGACGCAACTATACCTTGATTAAAGTACCTTAAAGGGATGGCACCGTATCTGTGCAAATGTCAGGAGCTCAGCGGAGCCCAGGAAAGACAAATAAAGGTCAGTCAAAGCCGGGTGTGTTTCCAAAGGTACGGTAATCCTTAAACGCCGCAACTGAAGACAACATGGCAGGTTTTGAATTCGGTGACGCGAGAGCTTATGACGGATTCAAGCGTATGCCAAGCGATCCTGGGTGGCCTTCCCTGCAGCCCGGGAAGCTATAATTAAGAAAAATAAATTCCTTCACTTGGTCACATGTTTATCCTCGGTGCATGTTACCCAAGTCGATGGTGTTGGTGGGACCGAGTTAAATGGTTCTGAGCACCAAGCAGACCTGCTGATAACTCCTCGGGCGCTGATCTGACCGAAACGCTTCATCTCCCATAAACAAACCTCAAACCAGTCTTTTACAAACTGCTGGATTAAAAAAATAAAACGGACAGTGTTCGGTGTGTTCGGGAACGAGAACATGAGCAGAGGAGGAGACCTCCTTTACGAGTCTGGTAACTCGTGACGTGAAACCCGAGCTGTGCGCTCTCGAGCCGGCTCCTCCATTTTTCATGACGGGCGCAGGTTACCGCGCCGAGCCGGGCGAGGGGGCGCACACGTGCGCGTGTGTGTGTGTGTGTGCGTGTTTCTACTGGAAACATGAGGCCGCACCGTCGTCAGTAAAGGGTCGAAGGTGTCAGAGGGGGATCCAGAGGAGGAGTGCGTGTCAAACAAGGTGTGGATCATGTTTTTCATCGTGTCCTGTGATTCTCTCACAATCTCAGGTGACACCATGTGACCCCGCGCTTGACCTATACGTCGCCTGATCGAATGGCAACACACACACACACACACACACACACACACACACACACACACACACACACACACACACACACACACACACACACACACACACACACACACACACACACACACACACACACACACACACACACACACACACACACACACACACAGACACACACACTACAGCTGGTGAATTAGTTATATACGGTCTCATCCATATTTAACTGCGCTCGCCCCCAGGAGCTGATAAAGACTCCGGGGCGGTTCGATTTGTTATCCAAGAACCTCGTACATGTCAGCTAACAGCCAGCAGATCATTTCCTGTCTGCATTAACACACACTGAGCACATTTTCTCACCTCGGCGTGACTCACACTACTGTCTTTTTGCTCCGTTATCACTTTAACGTGCCGGCGGTCAACCACAATGTGGAAACATTACCGCCCGATCAGATTCTGTTGTTTCCGATCATTTGCAGCGTTTCTGCGGTTTCTGTTTAAGCGAACATCGTTTTCAAAACCGTGCAAATGATAAACCTTTCTGAAACGAAAGCGCGAAAACAATGCATTTTCACAGGGTCTTATTTTCCAATTTAGCGCCGGCGCTGCTCAAGAGTAAACGTACATAATGCAGGGGTGATCAGGAGCAACCAAAAGTGAATAAATGCATCAAGTGGAGACAAACGGGATAAAATAATGATCCAATAATGGAAACAGAATCTGTCCACACCCAAATAAAGTTGCGTTTACACTTGTTGCATGAAACTTTTCCAATTTCCAACATGCAACAGGATTGAATAACTGATGAGTTTGTTTCTTTGAAGTCAACAGAAAAGTGCAGCTGTCACTTTCACTACTGCTTTACAAGTCCAACGTCACATTTCAGCCAAAAGTACAAAAGTAGAAATACTATCTTATCTTTTTAATATCAGAAAGAGGCAAATATTTGTTTTTATCTATTTATTTATTTTATTCCATTGAGTGTAATTTCATTTGTAACTTAAGACATGAACTGTCAGACATTTTGCCACATCTATACATTGAGGCAACAAAAAAAAAAAAAAAAAAAGAAACCTGAGAGTTAAAACAGGATAGAACAAAATGTAGGACACATGTGGCTGTTTGTTGGAGAGGAAACCAGCAACCACAGAACAACTGAAACAACCGAGCGACGCAGGCTACTGCAGACAGTCGACTGGCTTCATGTCACAGTCCGGTCTGCGCACACGCGCGAACAGGCACGCACACAAACACAGCTCAAAAAAGACTTCTGTCTGCTGCTTTCCTAAAACGGGAAGTTGGGCTTTTTTTCCGCTCATATTTTTCCATCTGTCTCTCTTTTTAACACGAAGAGAGCTTGAGAGTGTGCGTGTGTGTGTGTGTGTTGAAGCACGCAGCAGACAAACAACAAGAGCGAGTGGAGTTTTTTAGTGGCGAGCGAGCCATCGCACCACCAACCCGACGGGCTGCGTCGTCCTCGCAGCCAAACTCTGGCGGACGTTTAAGAAACAAACGGGTGTGTTGGATGAACCACATTTGAGATTCCAAGCATGCGTCTGTTTGAGGCAGGCAGCTTGTTTTGAAGCAAATGAAAGGGGAAACAACAGAGAGACAACGTACAGAATGATTAGCGTTTCTATCGTGCAGGTGTGTTTGGAGCGGCGTGTCGGCGCCGGTCCAGGGGACGAGGCGTCGCAAGGATTTAAAAAGCAGCGCGTGTCAGAAACACATGAATGGAGAAAGCCTCCTGCTCAAACTGCTCCGTATGAATTCTCAGAAGCAGTAATGATTAACGACGGAGACCGTCGGCGGTCCGTCAGAGTCACAGCTACACCAACATGTCACGCTCTTTTGCTTCAGAGCGAACTGTAACGTCAATCAGCCGCCGTTTATTTCACTCTGTTGTTTGAAACTCGCTGGTTGCTGTAGTTCAGGGGTGTCGGGCCTCGTTTACGCGACGCTTAAGGCAAAGTTTGCGTTTATACGGCAACGTTTTGAAAACAATGTCCGTTTCCATAGAAATGACAGAAATGCTAAAAACGATGTCAGCATGCCAGGCCA
Organism: Lipophrys pholis; assembly: GCF_963383615.2. Classification (NCBI taxonomy): domain Eukaryota; kingdom Metazoa; phylum Chordata; class Actinopteri; order Blenniiformes; family Blenniidae; genus Lipophrys; species Lipophrys pholis. The sequence goes on along the minus strand of NC_137644.1, from coordinate 6,190,652 downwards.
CTAGTTGGTGCTGTTGGTTGTTTTTGTAATGAAACCACACACACACGTGCAGCACAGAACAATCCACTCTGAACATGAACAATGGGAGGACACGGACATTCTAGTGGACGACCACCAAGTTGGATCGTTATTACGGTGACTGTCAAAATAAAACTACCAAGTCCCAGGAGAATATGGACTGGGAGTCACATACTGAGCATGTGCAGAACAACTAGTTACTACAGCCGTGGCGTGCAAGACCAATAGCAGCGTTTGCACCGTTTCCAGAAAATTGCGTTTTCCTGTTTCCACGGAGACGGAGTTGGAGCGTTTTCATAAAGTTGCGTTTGCAGTGGCTCCGAGCACCGCTGTGGTGGAAACTGACCCCAAAATGCAACTAGAGTTTTACGTTTTCACTTGTAAACGAAGGCCTCGTACTGTGTTTGTATCAGAATGAAAGCGATTGGAGTCATACCTGCGTGTGTGTGTGAGATTACATGATTTATGACGTCCACGTCACACTGAAGTGGCAGATTATTAACAGATTAGTGAAGCGATGACATGATTCATGCAAGCGAGGAGCGAACCTATTTTTTCTCCCACGTTGTTTCTCAGGACTCCTCCACAGAAACTGTCGGTCCCGAGTGGAGCTTCCTTCGACGAGCCGTCCCCCGACACGACACACCAAACCCTTCCTGACCTGAGCAACGTCACACTGCGACCTTCCTCCATCAGTTATGTCGGCTCGCTGCAGGCCGTCCTGCAGCTACAGCCTCGGATGATACGGCGCCCGAGTGTGTGATGTAACAATATTGCAGCTGATGATATACCAGAAAGTCTGAGAGCTGGTCGGAGGATAAACGAGAGAGAGAGAGAGAGAGAGAGAGAGATGAGAGAGAGAGAGAGAGAGAGAGAGAGAGAGAGGAGAGAGAGAGAGAGAGAGAGAGAGAGAGAGAGAGAGAGAGAGAGAGAGAGAGAGAGAGAGGAGAGAGAGAGAGAGAGAGAGAGAGAGAGAGAGAGAGAGAGAGAGAGAGAGAGAGAGAGAGAGAGAGAGAGAGAGAGAGAGGAGAGAGAGGAGAGAGAGAGAGAGAGAGAGAGAGAGACAGACAGTGTATGAGAGCAGGAATGTCTCACAAGGTCGCACTTATCTTAAAGATACAAAGAGACGAGCGGCGGCGCAGTGCAGCGAGTCGCATGCGGAGCCGCTGCAGGGCCGCTGCGGGAGCCGCTGACTGACAGGACCGACCTGCTCAACAGACCATCCGTCATTGTCTCAAAGACACGCGACCCAAGTGTGTGTTCCATGAGCATCACCGCCACTCCAGTGACTTTGTGGCGCGTGAGCAGCCGCAACACCAGAACCGGATTCAATTGGCAAAACAATTAAAGGCTTGCTTCATTGTTACGCAACTCGGGGGTTCAAGTCTCGAAAACAATTCACAGAAACGCGTTCGATCGTTGACTACAGGTCCAACACGCACGCGCACAAGTATCTGCAGCAGTTAGTCGAGACTACAAGACAACTCTTGAAGTGAAAAGGCACCATTGTCGTCCCACTTTTTACAAGGCAAAGTTCGGTTTCCAAAGCAACGACAGAAACGCGCAAAACGATATAGTGAGCATAGTTAGCACTGCTGACGACCAAGCATCGTCATTACGGTGACTGTCAAAGTAAAACTACCAGAATCTGGACTGGGAGTCATGACATGACGGAGGATACATCTGTTATTGTCCATCTACTGAGCATGTGCAGAAGAACTATTTACTACGATTGTAGTGCGCCTGACCAGTAGCAGCGTTTCAAAAACGTAGCGTTCTCCATGGAGAAAGAGCATTTTCAAAATACGGCGTTTTCCTCCGTTTCCACAGAGATGGAGCATTAGCTAAACGTCTGACACCGACACACAAAGACACTGAAAACACGACAAAGGTTTTGTATCTTCACTGGGAAACGGGACCAACGGCCCAGAAATAATCCTGGTTTACGTGTTTCAACGCGTTAGTGGATTATTAGTAGAGTATGTTTGTAGCTTCGTTATTTCCTGGTTGAACACGGTGAAACATGAGGTCTTAGTGTTGTTTATGATTTCTGCAAAAATAATTCAGTTATCTGTAACATTAGCAACGAGAATCGCTTCTGGGATATGCTTGAGAAGGACTGTTGCACGAGTGTTAAATAAACACACTTTAAAAAAAATAAACGCTTCGACTTGTGCTGTGCATCATCGTTAATCTCACCAATTTCTGCTTCATATTTAGATTATCGCATTATTCATCCATATATTCTCACTGTCAATTCAAATGGATTATTTTTGGGAGAAACAGGAACGATTGTGAAAATAACCAAATACATTAAATTTACCTTTTTAAAATTTACAATTGACAGCTGATATTTCAGAGTACTTTTAACATGCGACCTTCCTATTTAGATTTTTCGATATGGTTTTAAAACTTTCATTTTGTCTTTATACATCATTTTGTGAAGCACTTGACATATGCTCTTCAAAAAATTTAATTAGTCTCCAATGATGCGAGTGAGAAGGAGTGTTACTGACAGAAAATATGTTGAGGTTAATGCAAATAGAATAATAATAATTAGCTTCATTCACAAATAATCCCTTAACAAATGAGGCAAGATAAGATCTTGGTTATTAAAGACAAAGTCCAAAAGAAAAAAGTGAACTACTTTAGTTTACGCATAGCAAATATAAAGGGTTCCAAAATATTGATAAACCTTTAAATGATCGAGACACTGAGGTGACTTGAAGGACGACTGCAGGACGCTGATCAGGATTAACTTGTTACTTCATCACATAAATGAAGATTAAAAGGTTTACGTCCCAGTCGCTCACCGGATTGGGTTCATTTAATGAGGGTTCAGCTATTTTGCACAAAGAAGTGTGACCCGATTGTGATTTTTACTCAACTTATTCTGTCAAAACACTTTTTTTTTTACATCTGAATAAGTTGATGGTTTAGTAAAGACAGCTTCTAATTACAATAATCGTGAATATGTGAACGTTTAAAGTCACCAAAAGTTAAAGTTAGGAGCAAAATTTGTCCTAAAACTCAACTGTACTTAGTGTAATCTTACTTTAATCTGCTATATCCATCATTCCTGTCACTAATCCAAAAAGGCACCCGAGGCTACACATTTCACTGCTCTTTATGAGTTTTCACTGTCCCTTCCTTTCTCTTGGTTTTGAGTTAAACTCAGATTTTCCAGATGCATTCCCTCAAATTACATGTAAACAAACCTGATGCAGGTTTTTGGATCATTTTATTAAAAAAGGCTATTTTTTATGCGTGTTAAAAAAAAATCTTATTGGTAAAGATGCTGAACGGTTGAAAGCTGAAGGATAAACACATAAGAGGAGATATGAGGTAGAATAAAGTAGGAAAAGCTTAATTTGAGGGTTAAAGTGAAGAGATGTAGTAAACGTTCATGTGGCTAATGTAGCAGCTAGCTGGATGCAGGGGGGGGGGGGCAGAGAGAGGGAGAGAGAGAGAGAGAGAGAGAGAGAGAGAGACTTCCTCCTGCTCTTCATCTTCATGCTACATGGTTAGCCTTAAGCCCCTTCCAGCCACAAACTGCCCCATCCCCATCCCCCCCCCCCCCCCCCCCCCCTTCTCCTCCGCTTCTCTCCGGGCTGCTGCTCGCTCTTACCTCCGGCACTGCGACGGCTGCTCCGGGATCCTCCCGCCGCTGCGCTGCGCTCCGTGTGCGGGTCCGAGCTGAGCTGAGCTGAGCCGAGGCGAGCTAACCTGCCCGCTCCATTGCGTGGAGGAGATGCTGAGTGTGTGAGAGTGTGAGAGAGTGAGAGAGTGAGTGAGTGAGAGTGTGAGAGTGAGTGACTGAGTGAGAGCTCTCCTCTTCTTCTTCTGTCTGAACCTCCAGCTTTTCCCTTCCTGCGGCTCTTCTGTGAGAATACAACAGTTCTAGCCCGCAACCGTAACACGCCGCATAAATGCGCACTGAGATTTTAATGACCGAGCTGAGGAGGAGGAGGGCTCATGAAATAAAAAACCTCAACTTTCTCTCTAAACTGGAGTTTTTAATCTATTACGAAGCCCTTCGACTTATTAACACAATAAACATGCTGTTTAAACTTTTAAACCACCTGTCTCTATTTTTAATATGAAGAAAGCAGCAAATACTTTATAAAGTCGGCATTAAGGATGAAAAAATGAACAAATTTTCTAATATTTGTGGACTTAGTATATTATTTCTATTTAGTAAAAACAAAAGATCCCGGATGCACAGCTAAGATAAATACTGACAGTCTGACCTCGTTCGTATGTCCTCATCTGCAAAATGTAAAGTTGAGAAGTGAAAAATATGAATTTGAATAAATCCCACCGTGAAACCGGATGAATGCAAACATTCATCCAAGATCATAAATATCTGAAAATGTACCAACCGAGTTATTTATGAAACACAACCAGTTAAAGTACCGTGATTCTGTCATTTATGATAAAAGTGCAGTTTCTGGAAAAGTGCACAAATTCCAACTAAAAGTATTGTTTATTTACAGCGGACTCGGTGAAATATTCAAAACTTGAGCCTTTTTTTCACTGAGGTAATAGAGTCCTAAAAGAACACAACAAAATGTTATTGATATCTAATAAATTCATCATTTTACGACTTAAAATGATAAAATAATTCTTTAAATTCTCACTGTAGTCTCATAGTAAGCATTACATCCTACCAGCTCACTTCAGAAAATGTGTTTTTATCAGCAAAGTGATGTTTTTCTGTATTTTATTAAAAAAAAAGGAGCTGGACGTGATCGTGCTGTTATTGCCTTTCAAAGAGGGTTTATTTCTGCATCTTCTTTTCTTATCCTGCTTTGTGCATGTGTTAATGGGACTTTTTAATGATGCCTGCATCCCTTGACACACATTTCATGTCACTGTCTTTGCATTTTCCCCGAAAAACTTTGCAAATATTAAAAGATTCCAACTGGGTCTGCAGGGTCAACGAACGTCACAAATGAAGCACAACTCCTCCCTCTAGTGGCCAAACCTAGTAGTTACATCAAATCGCCATAATGTTGCTGCGCATTGGCAGCTTTACGGTAATACGTTCCACACGGAATGCACAAGCTGTGACGTGGTCCCAACTGAACCAATCATCTCCGGAGGGGGGCGGGACCAGTACAGATAACGGACCTCCGTGCTAATGCTAATAGATTCGTTTGTTCGTGAACATGTGATTTAACTGATCAAAAAACACGATTTAAACGTGAATGTTTGGTGCCAAAAGGAGAAGAAGATGTTGGCGGTGGAGGTAGAAACACTCTGAGGTGAGCCAGAAGCTGTCAATCAAACCGATTACCCGAAAAATCTAGTCAGCTAGCTGCTAGTGCAACGTTGAATAAATCAAAATGAATGAAATACGTATTTTTATAATCTACACACAGTTAATTTATTGTTCTTAACAGAGGTGTGACTGCCACTCCAGCGATGAGCACCAGAAGCTCTTTCGGGGTTGATATTTATTTGGAGGAGTTGGTGTTGATGCCTGAATGCCACACCTTCAAAATGAATGGAGATCTGTGTCTGACCTTTGACCCCTCGTGTCCCTCCTGCAGCTGTCTCCGTCCTGGTCCGGTCTGCAGAGATGTCCCTGGCTCAGAGGGTGTTGCTGTCTTATGTCTTCACGCTGGTCTTCCTCATCATGGTGGTCCTCAAGCTGGATGGAAAGGTAGCAGTTTGGAGTTGTATGTCTCTCATGAAGGTCAATATTTAGATTGTTCACGTGGCATCACAACAGGAAGGATCAGACCTCCATGAAGCTCTCATTCACTCATTTTTATACGCCTGAGCGAATACTTTGGTCATCATGGTGTGACCCTCACCTCCGTCCTCTCCCCTCAGGTGCAGTGGAACTGGTTCCTCATCTTCCTCCCAGTCTGGGTGGTCGACGGCATCCTCATCCTCATGCTGGCCGTCAAGATGGCGGGCCGCTGCAAGCCCGGCCACGACCCGCGCAACGGCTCGCCGGACCTGCGGCTGCGCAGCTGGTACCTGACGGCCACGCTCCTGGAGCTGGGCTTCTGCCTGACGCTGTGCGCCAAGCTGGAGCGGCTGGCCGACGTCAAGCTGAGCGTGGTGTGCATCCCGCTGTGGACCGTGCTGCTGGGGGCGCTGGTGGAGCTCGGCATGAACATCTTCCCCGAGAGGAGGGAGGTCTGAGAGAGGAGGCGTATCCAGAGGTGACCTCCACGGGTATTCCACACACCCAACACAACGTTTTCGACCAGGGCGGGTCGGGACTCCAGCAGAGCTGGAAATCTGCTGCACGTCTCCCAAGAAGACCCGTCCCCCCCGATGTTCCTTCGACTTTAATTCTGTGAGATAAACTGTGAAGAAAACACTGGAAAAGAAACGTTCCAGTATCGTTTTGTATTTATTAATTATTAAGGAAGTGACTGACGCTAAAATGGTACTTTTATCTGCTTTGTTGTGTTTCTATTCAATGTGGCCAAAGTGTATGAATTTTATTCAGACTGCTGTAAAAAGCTTCATTTGTACCCGTTTCTGATTTAAAAAAAAAATAAATAAAATTTGCCTCAGATTCCAGACGAAGCTGATGTCAAATTACAAGCCAATGATGCCACTTGGAGGTAAAAGAGGCTCGATTGGAGGCTTGAAGAAGCTCAGTGTTCAGTTTCAGGCTGGATGTTTGGCGATATCCACATCATTCTAATTCTTATGATCAAATCCTTCCAACTTGATCATTATAGGAATTAAAAACAAGATTTGTTTACAACGTATGTGCCGTTTTGTTTAAAGTTTGTTGAAATTAGAATTTTTACTCGTTTACTACGTTTTTTTTGTTCCTGAAGGATGAAACCTTGCCTGAACAATAAAGAAAACAAAAGAGAAGTGAGTGCAGCTTCATGTTTACAAGGATCATGTGTTT